>NC_091474.1:223062864-223732634 GCF_036971445.1 Narcine bancroftii | reverse complement strand
CGACAGGAGTGACGCCACTGCAACACCGGCCTCGTATTAGTTGGCGTTCCTGCTGTTGTTACTTGGGATGAAGGTTTTTGACCCCTATGGGGTCTGCGTGGTTGCTGCGTTTATCGGCCATCTTGTGGTTAGTGGGCCACAATGGTATAATGTATATGTGCAACCAAATTCTTGCTGCAGTTGAGCAGAAAATAGTAAATTTAATTGAGTTAAAAGGCAATAAATGCACTGATAATGCATTGATAATGAATATTCTCTAATTCTAATGCAAAAAAAGTTATTTACAATCATTCAGACAATATGTGATAGTGTAACAGGAGGAGGTTCAATTGATATTTGTTGAAAAGAAACTATTTGAACCTAGAGGTGCTGGTTTTCAGGCTTTTGTACCTTCTGCTGAGGTTGCCGTGAGGAGAGTTGTGTCCAGGATGATGGGATTCCTTTATGATGGCTGTCTTCTTGAAGCAGTATCTTGTATACATGTCTGCAATGGAGGGAGGTTGAAGTGTGTGATGGCTATGTTGGATACCTAAATATTTCAAAGTGGAAAAATTACAAGGTTGGGGCATGGGACCAGAATATTTGCTTTTTCATAGAGTTAGTGTGGATTTGATGTGCTAAATGTTTTCTTTTACATGGGGACTTTTTGTTTCTATTCTGAGTGAGGAAAAAAATCCTGCATTCAATGAAAATGTTCCTTTTTTTCATTCCCAACTTTGTATCAGTTTAATTTGCAGGTGCCAATAGTTGAAATCTCATATGATGATTTTGCTCTCTTTAGTTTCATTAACTTTTCATCTTCCTTCTCGCTTTCGCCAATTAGTGATGTATGTTATATGCCCATCAGCTTTTCCACTCAATTTTGTTTTATTGATTAAAATTATTTAAGGTGATACTGCTTAATTGGGCAAAGAGATAATGTTCTGCTACCTGAGTGGACGTTAAGTGTTCTTAATATTTGTGTAGTTCATAGAACCATAGAACAATATAGCTCAGAAAACAGGCGATTTGGCCCTTCTAATCTGCCCTGAAATAATATTCCGCTAGTCCCATTCACCTGCATCCAGTCCATAACCCTCCAGACCTCTCCCATCCATTTATCTATCAAATTTATTCTTAAAACTTAAGAGTGAGCCCATATTTACCATGTCAGATGGCAACTCGTTCCACACTCCCACCACTCTGAATGAAGAAATTCACCCTAAACCTTTCCCCTTTCGTCCTAAAGCCTTGCCTCTTGTATTTATCTCTCCTAATCTAATTTGAAAGAGCCTACTCGCATTTACTCTGTCTATACCCTTCATAATTTTGTAAACCTTTATCAAATCTCCCTCATACTTCTATGCTGCAAAGAATAAAGTCCTAACCTGTTTAATCTTTCCCTGTATCTCAACTCCTGAAGACCTGGCAACATAGTAAATCTTCTCTCCACTCTATCATACTTATTACTGTTATCCTTCCTGGCGTTAGGTGACCAGAACTGCATATTTGGCTTCAGCAATGTATTATACAACTTCACCATAGCATCCCAACTCCTATAATCAATACTTTGATTTATGAAGGCCAAGATGCCAAAAGCTTTCTTTACAACCCCGACTACCTGTGACGCCACTTTCAGGGAATTGTGTATGTGTATTCCAAGATCCCTTTGTTCCTCTGCACTTCTCAGTGCCCTACCATTTACTGTGAATGTCCTACCTTGGTTTATCCTTCCAAAATGCAACACCTCACAGTTGTCTGCATTAAATTGCATTTGCCATATTCTGGCTCATTTTTCCAGTTGGTCCAGATCCCTCTGCAAGCTTTGAAAGCCTTCCTCGCTGTCCACAACACCTCCAATCGTAGTGTCATCTGCAAACTTGCTGATCCAATTTACATTATCATCCAGATCATTGATATAGACAACAAACAACAATGGTCCTAACACCAATCCTTGTGACACACCACTAATCACAGGCCTCCAGTCTGAGAAGCAATCATCCACTACCACACGCTGCCTTCTCCCATTCAGCCAATTTCAAATCTAGTTCATGGATACCTAGTGTCTGAACCAACCTCCCATGTGAGACCTTGTCAAAGGCCTTACTAAAGTCCAAGTAGACAACATCCACAGCCTTTTCTTCATCTACTTTCTTGGTAACCTCCTTGAGATTGCCATTAGATTGGTTAAACACAACATATCATGCACAAAGCTATGCTGACTTTCCTTAATCAGCTCTTGGCTGTCCAAATACTTTTATATCTGATCTCACAGAACGCCCTCCAATAATTTACGGACGTCAGGCTCACCGGCCTGTAATTTCTTGGTTTATTTTTGGAGCCTTTTTTAAACAACGGAATAACATGACCTCCCCTCCAATCCTTCAGCATCTCACCCATGGCTAAGGACATTTTAAATATTTCTGCCAGGCCCCTGCAATTTCAACACTAGTCTCCCTCAAGATCTGAGAGAATATGTCAAGCCTGGGGGGGGGGATTTATCTGCCTTTATTTGCTGTAAGGCACCTCCTCCTCTTTAATCTTTATATGTTCCATGACAGCTACTGCTTGTTTTCCTTCCTGCCTTATATACTACGCCAGTTTCCTGAATAAATACTCAGGCAAAAAAACTGAGATCTCCCCTATTTTGTGAGGCTCCATACTTAGATGGTCACTCTGATCATCTAGGGGACCAATTTTGTTGCTTACTATCTCTACTCTTTCTATATTTGTAGAAACCCTTCAGGTTTGCCTTCACCTTATCTGATAAAACAATCTCATGTCTTTCTTGCCTTCCTAATTTCCTTCTTAAATATTTTCTTATATTTTCTATACTCTTCTAGTTCCTCATTTGCTCCTTGTTGCCTATACCTACTCTTCTTAACTAGATTGCCAGCATCCTTTGAAAACCAAAGTTCCCTATGCCTGTTAACTTTGCCTTTAATCCTAACAGGCTTTTGAAGGCTTTCCACTTACTGAACACATCCTTGCCAGAAAACAACATATCCCAATCCACTCTTCCTCGATCCTTTCTTATTTTCATAAAATTGGCCTTTCTCCAAATTAGAATTTCAACTCAAGGACCAGACCTATCCTTAGAATGGTACAGCACATCTTTGGCCCTTCTAGTCTCTGCTGACCATTGCTCAGCTAGTCCAAATAACCCTTTCACCCTAAAGTTATGTCCTCTTGTATTTATCTCTCCTAATCTAAGTGGAAAGAGCCTATTCGCATTTATTCTGTTATACCCCATATAATTTTGTTAACCTCTATCAAATCTCCTCTTATTCTCCTTCTTTTCCTGTAATTCAAACTCCTGAAGACCTGACAACATCTTAGTAAATCTTCTCTGCACTCTTTCTATCTCATTGATATCCTTCCTGTAGCTAGGCAACCAGAAATAACTTGAAACTAATTACATTATGGTCACAAGACCCAAAATGTTCACTTACACATACTTCTGTCACCTGTCCTGTTTGGTTCCCTAATAGGAGATCAGAAGTTCAGATTTGTGGATCATTGGGATCTCTTCTTGAAGAAGGTCTGATCAGTTCAAAAAGGACGGGCTGCACCTGAACTGGAGGGGGATCAATATCCTGGCAGGCAGGTTTGTTAGAGTTATTGGGGAGGGTTTAAACTAGTTTGGGAGGGGGTGGGAATCAGATAACCCTTATTCCAAATGGGGTTTTTTCACAAGCTTGCCAGCTTGTCCTGTTCCAGTTTCAGCTGTTGCTGCTGACTGTAAAAATGAATTCTCTCTCTCTCTCTCTCTCTCTCTCTCTCTCTCTCTCACACACACACACAGAGAAAAAGCCTGTTTTACTCTCTGTTTGCAAAACCACATGACCCTCTTAAAACAGCAAGTTCCACTCCAGACAGCCTGCGACTCCAAACTACTCCGATCTCTTTCATCTGTTGCTTTTCAAAACAAAAATTTAGGCAAGATAACAGGGATAAGTTTTTTTTTACACAGAATTGTGGGTGCCTAGAATGCCTTTCCAGGAATGGTGGTGGAAGCTGAAACATTGAGGGCATTTAAGAAACTCTTAGGCACACAGATGAAAGTAAAATAGAGGGTTATGGGGTAGGGAGAGTTTAGTACTTTTTAGGAAGGGGTATATGGATCAGCACAACATTGAGGGCCGAATGGCATGTATTGTATCATTCTATGTTCTATTGCATCATCTCTTGTTGGTACCTCTATAGATTGATTTAGAAAACTTTCCTGAACACATTTGACAAGCTCCAAGCCATCCAGCCCTTTTACAGTTTGAGAATCCCATTCAATATGTGAAAATTTGTTTCTTACATTGGTCTACTATCTCTACGCGGTCTCTATTACAATTCTATCAATGTGGTTACACCTTTCCTGTTCCTCAACTCCCCCATATGGCCTCTGTAGATGAGCCCTCTAGGCTGTCTTGTCTATGTGCAGGTGTGATATTTTCCCTGACTAGCTATGCCGCTCCTCTTCCTTTCATCCCTCTGCCTCTGTCACGTCTGAAACAACAAAATCCTGGAACATTGAGCTGCCAGTCCTGGCCCTCCTGCAACCAAGTCTCACTAATAGCAATAATGTAGAAATCCCAAGTGTCAATCCATGCCCTAAGTTTGTCTGCCTTTTCGACAATACTCCTTGCATTGAAATAAATACACCTGAGAACATTTCTATCACGTACAAGCCTTTGGTTTTTGTCTTTACATGCAGTCTTCACATTACCTCTATCCTCCTCCACCTCACTATCTGCTCTAACACTCTGGTTCCCATCCCCCTGGAAATCTAGTTTAAACCCCCTGGAGCAGCACTAGCAAACCTACCCACAAGGATGTTAGTCCCTCTCTAATTCAGGTGCAAACCGTCCCCTCAAAACAGGTAGCACCTTCCCTGGAGCAGAGCCCAATTGCCCAGGCACATGAAGCTCTCTCTCCTGCACCATCATCAGATCTTAAAACTTGAGAGATGCAGCCATACTGCTGGACTTCGCAAGGAAGTCAACTTTTCAAACCCTCTCTGAATTGTATGCCTCATTTCATCTGAGCCAGGACACAAATGTAATCTACTCGATCTTTCCTTGAATGTTTTGCCTGAGGGTGGGTGTTTGGAAGGAGATACTCTTATAACAATTAAGAAGCCCTTGGATTGTCAATTCATAGTAAGCTATGGAGCAGGTGCTGGGAAATGGAACTAGTATAAATAGAAACTTCATGGTTGAAGGGCTTGTTTCCATGTTGTATGGTTTTTATAACTTGACAATTTTGGCAGTATGATTTCCAGTTCCGATTTTGCACTACCTGTTTTTTTTTTTGAAATGTATTTATAGTATCTCCATACATTCATTTCAAATTGACTTAGTATAATATTACATAATAGATACTAAATAATTTTCAAATTTTCACCCCCCCCACCTCCCCTAACCCCTTAGGAAACCACCTTGTGGTGGTTAATTCCCAAAAA
The DNA here is from genome assembly GCF_036971445.1 of Narcine bancroftii. Lineage (NCBI taxonomy): Eukaryota > Metazoa > Chordata > Chondrichthyes > Torpediniformes > Narcinidae > Narcine > Narcine bancroftii. The sequence goes on along the minus strand of NC_091474.1, from coordinate 223,727,200 downwards.
CCCAAATGGGTGTGGTATAAACCACAAGTGGCATATGACTTTCGGGAGCAGAAGTACCACCCCCTCCCCCCCCCCCCCCCAGGCAGACAAAATACACGTATAAACCGAAAAATCATCATTTCTTATATCCATAAAACCCCGGTCCATCAATTTAACCAATCTTATTCATAAACTCTTTTTTTTGAAAATCCAAACTTGATATTAAATTTTGCACTCTTTCCACCCTCCCAACACTGAGTTAAACATTGTTTGCAATCAATAAAAGCTTTTTTTAAAATTTTTTTTTTCAAGTCTTCCTGAATTTCATCCACTGAATTAAAACACCTCTGAACATCCCAGTTCAACACCGAATCTTCCATTCTTCTCAGTCTCAAGTTGAATTTGTAGCTTACTTTCAAAAAAAAGTTTTTTCAAATCTTTTAAAATTTTCTTGAACATAATTCCTTCGGTCTTGATCTTCTAAAGCATCAATGTTATTCATAAGTTCTTTCTTCTATGTTTCCCAATTTAATATCAAATTTTCCACTTTGTCAATCTTCTCAATGTTAAGTTGAAATTATTGTTTATTTTCAAGAAAAACTTATTCAAAATTTTTAACTCTTCTTGGACATTGCTCCTTCGACTTTAATTTTATAAATCATCAATCTTGTTCATAGTTTCTTTCTACTGAGTTTCCAAATTTAATAAAGTTTCTGTTTTTTCCAATTTTCTCAATATTAAACTGATCTTGTTGTTTAGTTTAAAAAAAAACCTTTTCAAAACTATTAAAATCTGTTTGCAATGTATGCATACTCACAGATAATAAATTCACTCTTCCAATATTCCATCCAAAAAAAAATCACTGATAAACCTTATTGCAGGTCAAGGAGTTCCATATATATGTTTATCTTCAGAAAATATTTCAAATATTTCAAATCAACATTCGTCGCCATCTTTCAAAAAGGAGTCCGAAATCAACTTTAATAAGTTCTGTTCTTGAGAAAATTCCAGCACCAACTCCGGCTCTGTCTGGGCAAATAGGTCAAATTTCTTCTAAAGTCAAAGAATGTAATTTTGTTCTGTATTTATAGATAATAAGTTCATCCTTCCGATATTCCATCCAAAAAAAATCACTAATAAACTTTAATGTTATCTGGATTTTTAAAACTCACGGGCAACCAATGCTAATTACTGCAATTTATCTTCATAAAACATTTCAAATCAATATTCATCACCATCTTTCAGAGGGGTGTCCAAGGCCAGCTTATCCGACAGTCCAATTAATGAGCTCCGTTCTTAAGAAGATTCCAGCCTTGACTCCGTGGTTCTGTCTGGGCAAGTAGGCCGAGTTTCTTCCAAAGTCGGAGAGTGTAGTTTTGTTCTGTATTTGAACTCTATTTTCCTTAATCTTTGTTGCCATTTTAAACTAAAAACAATTGATAAACAAAACAAAGACTTTTAACAGAAAAGAAATATTCTTAAAACGGGTATTTATATAACTACCTGGGGGAGACCGGGAAGGCACGTCCGCTCCCTACGCCATCTTGCCACGCCCCCGATTTTGCACTACCTGTTGATAGTTTTTGTTTCTTTATCTTGGTACAAGTGGCGATAAACAATTCAAATTTATCTGGCTCTTCAGTCTCACTGTGTCTCATAGTGGAATTTTAATGTCCAACTGGCCGGCCTGTTTTGACCAGTCAATATCAGATGGATATTTCTGTCATAACCCAAAGCTCTGTCAGGATAATTAATAAACTAATAGGTGGATAAAATTATTCCTGGAGACTGAAAACTTTTACCTATGAGATATTGCAACCTATCAACACCTATTCTCTCTCTATCCTCATGGCACAATATATGCTTCACTCCCATTTGTACCAAAAGGTCCAAGAAATTATCCCAGTTCAATGTGATTTGATGGGACACATCAGGATCTGCAACAGGCATTCTCTACAATAAATAATCCAATAAAGTCATTGAGTTTGAGGTTTGAGCATTGTGTTACAGTTTGTTTGGTTGCACTTGCAGTATTGTGTAGTTCTGGTCACCACACTATGAAGGATTAAGCTATAAAGGATGCAGAAAAAATTCACAAGCGCGTTGTCTGGATTACAGGGTCTGCGGAAGATTGGATAGGCCAGGTCTGTTCTCATTGCAGAGTAGAAGATTGAAAGATGACATAATTGGGGTGTGTAAAATTGAGATGCATAGATAGGGTGAATAAAGGGGATAGAATCTATTTCTAGGGAATGTCTAAAATTATAGGACCCAGGTTTGAAGTGAGTGGGGGGGTTTAAAGAGGATCTGATGTTTTTACTCTGAATAGTTGATATCCGGCAAGACCTACCGAGGTGAAGTCAGGAACATTTAAAAGTTATTTAGTTGAATGAGTGGGGTATAGAAGGATGTGGAAATAATACAGGGAATTTGGATGCCTGTCACTCCTATCTTAGACATAGAAGCAGTGGCTTCTATGCTGTACAAATCTATAACTGCACACGGTTCAAGGAATTGGCATGTTCAACATCAAAAGCAGTGGGTGCAGACTGAGCTGCACAGCTCGTAGATCAGAGCAGTTTTGTTGTCCTCCCACATTAAACTCCAGAATATTGGACAACCAGCCATCCAGTTGAAGTGCCTATGAACAACTAACCTAACATTAGAATCTCGAGTTACAACTAACCTAACATTAGAATCTCGAGTTACAACTAACCTAACATTAGAATCTCGAGTTACAACTAACCTAACATTAGAATCTCGAGTTACAACTAACCTAACATTAGAATCTCGAGTTACAACTAACCTAACATTAGAATCTCGAGTTACAACTAACCTAACATTAGAATCTCGAGTTACAACTAACCTAACATTAGAATCTCGAGTTACAACTAACCTAACATTAGAATCTCGAGTTACAACTAACCTAACATTAGAATCTCGAGTTACAACTAACCTAACATTAGAATCTCGAGTTACAACTAACCTAACATTAGAATCTCGAGTTACAACTAACCTAACATTAGAATCTCGAGTTACAACTAACCTAACATTAGAATCTCGAGTTACAACTAACCTAACATTAGAATCTCGAGTTACAACTAACCTAACATTAGAATCTCGAGTTACAACTAACCTAACATTAGAATCTCGAGTTAGAATAGATTGCAGACAATTATTTTCAGCCAGAAATGCTAAAATAAGTGCCATAAATGGAATGCACCCTGATAGTATCAAGATGTAATATTTAAGTATATCTATGTTGATATCTCAGTAATTAAATTTCATTGTAGCCATAACATTAAAGAAATTAGAAATATAGCAAGATAAGTTATTCAGATTCTACCCCATAGGCCACCTTCTAATCAGTTAAGTAGCAGAATAAATTATTGACCAGTAAAGTTGAGGAATAATTAATCAACACCTCACCAAAGCCACCATTTGTTCTGTCAGAATTACTTGGATCAATCTCCTCACAGCATAATGAGATTAAGGATCTGTGGACGGGTAGAAACAGTTGCCTTTCAGCACATATGGCTCCAAGGGATTCTCTAGAACCTGAAATCTGAGAGGAGTCTTGTCTTAGTCAAATATATAATTGCTGGAGGCTTGTTATCAAGCTTTGGAAATCTAGCAAACCAGGCCAACTACCTTCCAGCTGAATTTTCTCTGCCATAAATTGAGACTGCTTGGTCATGATTCAGCAGCTTTCAGAATTTCTCTAATGAATAAAAGAATGTCAGTATAAAACAAATTAAGATGAATCTTAATCTGGAAATGAGCAGATAAAATTTGTTTTGTATACTTAGTCAACAATCAACCACAGAGAAAAAAGTCCACTTGCCGTCGACTTTCAACAATGACCTCGATGTCCACTGTCATAAATTTCTTGATATGTGGGGGAATTGTGGAGTTTATACCAAAATCCAATTTGAGACTAAATTGGCTGTATAGTGCTAACTCTCAGAGCAGGACAAGTTGCAATTTGGTTCCTCTTATAACCTTAAACCTCTCCTCCCTTGACAAGACACATTTAATCAAGTTGTATACCTGGATAGGCACAGCCTGCACAACAATCAAAAATCTGAGCATCCTTCAGGGCAATTATTTCCTCTTCAAGTCAAACAATGTTTTGACTTGAACATAAACTTTGTGTCTAAGTTGGTATTTTTTAATATATATATGGTGTGCTTTGGAATCCTGTAATTCTCTACCTAATATCGTTATCAGGTCATGGAAGGCACAAAAATGGTGGTGGTTCAAGAGAAAAAGCCAACATTATTTTCTGGGCACAGAATGTCATCTGTGTTGTGAGAACCAATTTTTGAATTTAAAAACTTTGAACAAATTTTTGCAAAGAGCCCTAACTCTTTGTTTTCCTTTCAACAGAAAAGTAGGACTGATTTCTGGATGGATACTACTCTGCTGCCTTTTATACAAAGTCTCCATAATAGAGAACAGAGAAAAAGAATATAACCCGTATGAAGTCCTTGGGGTAGATCCTGTAAGTAGCAATAACTATCGTGTTTCAGTCCAGTTATCATTGTGTACTATTTAGGGTTTTAATTCAACCCCTCAATTCCAGTTCTGTATTTGTGTTCCATTCTGTTCATTTTTTTTTTGAGGGTTAGGAAAGAAGAGCTCAGGAAATTGTCAGGATTGCGCAAGATGTCGTCCAGCAATCGTAAATAAAAATTCTTCATGACAACACAGAGGAGAATCTTGGCAGTCTAGAGGAACCGAAAGATCACTGTTACAAATTTAAGCCTAAGATTTTGGTATAGGGGCCTCAAATTTGCAAAAACATAGGATATTTATTTTTCAAACTATATGTAATTTTTTCCAAAGGAATACAACTTTGAATTTCAGCATGCCACCTTGAAATACCTAAAAATGTCTTTTTTTTTTTGGAAACTTTATTTAAAGATTTTATTACATGAATAAAACAAAAAAATTACATTTAAAGAAAAAATAAAAATGAAGTAATTATTGCAACACAACATTAATAACCTAACTTAAATCAATCTAACCACCCCCATATATACGACCACTAAAAAAAACTATATATAAAAAAACCCACCCTTTCCCCAAAATAAAGAGTGAAGAATTAATAAAGTTAGTAATATTATATATATATGTAAAAAAACATTCACAAACAAAAGAAAATAACAAGTAAAAATATTAATAAAAAGTTATCAAATCTAAAATATCACACATAAAACATATTTAAATCAGATTTAATTGCAAGTACTTAACAAATGGAGTCCACTTCAGCTTATAAAAAAATATCTTGAATTGAAAAAGATATCTTTTCCATAATTAAACAAGACTTCATCTCTAAATACCACCTATCTAAGGTTAGTATATTTCTATCTTTCCAAGTAAGCGCTATACATTTCTTAGCCACTGCTAAGGCTAAATAGATAAAAGAAATCTGATAATCATTTAAGCCTAAATCAATTAATGATTGCATATCAGGATCTAATACAACATAGATATTATATAAACTATTAAATATAGATTGAATACCTTTCCAAAACTGTTGCAATCGATCACAAAACCAAACTGTATGTAAAAAAGTATTAGCCGTCTGATCACAATCTACCTTACTTACTAAGACCAAACTTTTTTAATTTCTCTGGTGTTAAATATAATTGATGTATAAAATTATAATTAATCATCGCTAATCTAGCATTAATCAATTTCCGAATACTATTCTGACAAATTTCCATCCAAGCTTCTTCAGCTATTATAGAACCTAAATCTTTTTCCCATTTCAACTTATCTTTATCCCAATCTATCTTATTTTCATTTTCTTGTAAAATACAATATAAATCAGAAATATACCTCTTTTTTGGTATGGAAAGTACATATTTCTCAAAACTAGTTTCAGGCAATAAAAATCATATGTCGTCCACATACCTGTTCTCTCTCCTATTTTATTCAATTCTATTTTAACCCATGTCAAATTTCCGTCCTCCCTTCGATAAAAGAAGCAAGAAATCTCGTTTGAGCTGCTAAATAATAATTTTTAAAATTAGGAAGGTGTAGACTTCCCAATTCCTATTTCCATGTTAACTTCACTATTTTGCCTTTCCAGAGGAATTTCCTTACATATTTATTCAATTCTTGAAAAATCTTTGAGGTAATGTTTGAAAAAGATGATGTATTCTTGGAAATATATTCATCTTAATGCAATTAACCCTTTCACCAAAGTTGTAGGTAAATTCATCCATTAAAAAAAAATCTTCCTTGATCTTTTTAAGTAATAGTGAATAATTCAATTTGAATAGATTTTTCAAATTATTATCTGTACGGAAACCTAAATATTTAATACCCTCTTTTGGCCATTTAAACTGAGTATCCCTTTGTCATTGAGTATAATCATCTTCCATTACTGGCATAATTTCACTTTTATCCTAATTTATTTTGTAACCTGAAATTTTCCCATATTATTCCAATTGAACATGCAATTTTCGTAAAGATGTCTCAGGTTAAAACATTATCTGCAAATAAGCTAATTTTATGTTCTTCTTCATCTACCTTAAACCCCTTAATTTTCAAATCACTTTGAATTGTTTGAGCAAGAGGTTTAATTGTTAAAATAATCAAAGCTGGAGATAGAGGGCATCCTTGTCTACTTGATCTAGCTAATTGAAATAGTGTAGATATTTGCCCATTAGTTATTACCTTAGCTTTAGGATTATTAACACCTTAAACAAAAAAATCCCATTTCAATCTATCAAACACTTTTTCTCCACCTAAAGCCACTGCAACACTCAAATCAGCTCTTTTCTGGGCTAAATGAATTATACTAAGTAATCTAGCTACATTTTCGAACAACTGTCTCTTTTTTACAAAACTTGTTTGATCCATATTTATTAGGCAGTGTTGTGTATGCACTCACACAATTAAGACTCAGAAACATAATGCTTTCTCAACCTTTACTTCAAATAGACTAACATGGCTAGTGACACACAGGGCTATATATATATGGAAGGGTGACATCATGACATTGCTACCCCCCAACCCCCGCCCCCCCCATGCTGACTGGGCCCCTTCGAGTAAATAAGGTTACATCAGGCCCAGATCTACAAGTAGAATTAGAATACATCTCATGAGTAATTATAATTATAAAAGGGAAAGTATTTAATAATAATCAGGGCACATAGTCCTTAAAGCTTTCAGGTGGTCTTCTTTCTCTTTTGGACTGCCTTGGCGTGGTTTGTGGTGCTGGTCTTTGCTCAGGACCCATAAGATGGGTTGGCAGCGACTGCCCACCTTTGCTGACCTCCGGCAGCAACTGCCCATCTTTGCTGCCCTCTTGGCTGCGTGTCTCAGTTACTGGACTCCTCACTGGACTGCTTGGCTCTGCGACCGTTCCTGCCCTTTCCCCTCACTCGGCCTGAGGGGTGGGATCCACTTCCTTCAGTTCATGAGGCAGTCATGGAGCTTAGTGTCAGTCAGTGCTCGTAATTGGTCAATGTGTCGCTTCCACAATCTGTTCCCCACTAGAACAGAGTATGAGCAGGAGCCATGGGTCTTTACATTGTCTATAATCTTGTACCAGACTCTCTCGCCCACTTCCAATATTCTAGGTGATGTCTGTGGCGATGCTGTTTTTTGCAATCGGAGACCCAAATCTGGATGAACTGTGACAGCCTGGTCCGCAGGTTGCGGCCAAACATGAGTTCTGCTGGGGTGCATTTTGTAGTAGAATGCAGCGTGTTCCTATATCCCAATAGGAAATCTGCGATTTTGTGTGTACAAGAGGCATTTAGAAGTTTCATGGTTTTCATTGCTTTTTTGAATGTTTGCACAAAACATTCTGCCTCCCCATTAGTACTTGGGTGATAGGGTGTGGACAAAATATGTCTGATATTGTTGTCGCACATAATTTAAAAAAAAATGTTCTGATGTAAATTGAGACCACTACTGGCCATTTGGAGTGTGCGTCCATAGCTATTAGGAAAGTCTCACCCATGAATGGTCCAGTGAAGTCTACATGACACCGATGCCAGGGTTTGGATGGAAATTTCCATGGGTTAGATTAGGCTTGTGGTATTTTTGGCTGCATTGACTGACATACTTTGCATTCTCTTACTGTTGTTTCAATGTCTGTCTATGGAGGCCACCAGACATGCATCCGGACCCGTGCCTTCATTCATACCATTCCCGGATGGTTGTGGTGTAGTTCTGATAACATGGTAGTTTGTCATTTGGCTGGAATAATTGTATTCCCCATAGTAAACCTCCTTCTTCAACTGATAGTTCATGGTGGTGTGTGTGATAAGGTTTTAGATCTTCTGGAATGACTTCAGATTCGGGCCACCCATTAAGGATGAAGTATAGGATCTTGCTTAATGTTGCCTCTTTTCGGGTTTTCTTTGCGATCATCTGGGCTGTAATGGGCAGTTGTTGAAGTTGTTCTTGGTTGATGGATGCTTCCTCTGTTGTCCATTTAATAATTTCTTCTTGTTCTGTCTCGGGTAATGGCATGCGTGATAAGGTGTCTGCATGGCTGTTGAGTGTTCCTGGTTTGTTTCATATCATAAGTATACGTCGCTAGTAGCATGGCCCATCTTTGAATTCTGGCCGCAGCTAATATGATATACCTTTGTGTGGCCCTAGGATTAAACTAAGAGGCTATTGCCTGTGATCGGGGTGAATTTTTTTTCCGTAAAAATATTGGCGGAATTTTTTTTACACCAAAAATTATTGCCAATTCTTTTTCTAGTTAGACTGGTTTAATGTAATTTCTTGAAGATTAGTTATGTCCTCCTTGGTGAAGACAGAACTAAAGTAGTCATTCAGACAGTCTGCCATACCTTTGTTCCCGTTTCTGTTTGCAATGGACCCATATTTGTCTTAACCAACCTCTTTCTCTTAACCTTTACAGTTATTTTTTATGTTCCCTGTCAGCTTCCTCTCAATCTCTTTTACCTATCCAAATTAATTATTTTGTCTTCTTCTGCAGAACTTTGAATTTCTCCCAATCATCAGAAATTTTTTTGGCTAATTTATATGCTGCTTCTTTGGATTTGATACCCTTTCTGATTTCCCTTGTTAGCCACAGATGTGCTACCCTCCTTGATTTATTCTTTTTACAGACTGGGTGTACTTGATCTGTTGTACTTGCTCCAATCTATCCTTAAACGATTACCATTGCATTTCTACCGTTAGTCCTTTAAGTACCATTTGCCAATCTATTTTAGCCAATTTGCATCTCATACATCAAAGATACCTCTTTTCAAGTTCAGAACCTTTGTATCTGAATCAACTCTGTCACATTCCAATCTAATGAAGAATTACACCATATTGTGGTATTCTTGCCCAAGGGGTACTTCACAACAAGATCGTTAATTAACCCTTCTCCATTACTCAGTACCCAGTCTAGAATGGCTTGTTCCCTCGTCTGTTCCTTGACATGCTGATTTAGAAAACAATCCTGCATGCATTCTAAGAAATCCTCTTACTCCTTACCCATACCAATTTGTTCAAATCACCCAATCTACATAATTAGTCACCTGTTGTCCCTTTGTTGTACGTATTACCATTTTTCTTCCTAATGCCATCCCTAATCTCACTGCCGCTGTTAGGTGGCCTGTATACAATACCCACTAGTGTCTTCTGTCCCTTCGTGTTTCGCAGCTCTACCCACATCTATTCCACATCTTCCAAGCTAGTGTCTTTCCTTTCTATCGCATTCACCTCTTCCCTAACCAACAGTGCGACTCCACCTCCTTTTCCATTCCATCTATCCCTCCTGAATGTCGAGCTCTCAGTCATGGTCTCTCTGAAGCCATATCTCTGTGATCCCAACTATATCATAGTCATTAATAGCTATCTCCACATTCAATTCATCCACTTTATTACGAATGCTCCTTGCATTGAGACACAAGATCTTCAAACTTTAGCCATATTCTTATCCCTTTTACCATTATGTAAATAAGTATCTCTTTTTGATTTTCACCCCGGTCTTACCTGCCTGTCACTATTGCTTTTCACCTTGATATCTTTTGCATCTATTTTTTTTACACCCCTCTGACTCTCTGGACTGGTACCCATCCCCCTGCCACATGAGTTTAAACCTTCCCCATGAGTGCGAGCAAACAAACACCCAAAGACATTGGTCCTGGCCCTGCCCAGATGCAGACGTAATTGCGTTTGCTTGTGGTTAATGTTTATGAAGCACACGCTACTGGTTGCTCACCTTTTTCTGTGATTTGGGATAGTACTGCTCCTGGTCCCACTGGTGAAGCATCTATGGCTGGCGTAACTTCTTTACTAGGATAGTAGTAGATCAGCACCTTATTTGTTGATGTTAATAATTCATTTAGTTGATGAATTGTGTTTTGAGTTTCTGTGTTCTGTGATCTTTAGTAATTGGTTTAGTGGGCTGCATAGTGTAGACATATTAGGGATATGTTTTCGGTGAAAGGACTATAATTTTGATTTGTTGGTTGAGTATGGGGGCTTGCGAATGGCTTCTGTTCCTGCTGGATTCATTCGCACACCCTCGTTGACGATTGTGTTACTGAGGGGTGAATGAAGACGTATTTGTCCTTTGGTAATTGTATATTAGCCTGTTGTCGTCGGGTTAAAACCTTTTCAAGATTTTGTAAGTCTTCACTGTCGTTTCGGCCTGTGATGATGACATCATCTAACACCTAGTCCATGTAGTAATTCGTCCATTGTTGGTTGGAAAATCCCAGGTTCTGCTGATATTCCGTAAGGCGCGTGTGTAGGTGAATAGTCCCAGATGGGGATTGATTGTCACATATTCCCTTGATTTTTTTTTTTGTCCAATTCTATCTGTTGATATGCTTGTGACAAATCTAGTTTTGTGAATTTTTGCCCTCTGTTTAGTGCTTGGAACAATTCTTCTGCCTTGGGCATGGGGTGTTCGGGTATTTTGAGTGATTGATTGATGGTGATTTTGTAATTGCTGCAAATGCAAATTTCACTGTTTGCTTTTTGTACTGGTACGATGGGCGCTGCCCAATTGCTGTATTGGTTCTAATATGCCTTCATGCTTTAGTCTGTTTAATTCAGCCTCAATTTTCCATTTCATAGCAAATAGGACTGTTCTGGCTTTGAAGAATTTTGGTTCTGCATTATCTTTTAATTGCAGTTTGTCTTGAACACCTTTTATTTTGCCCTATTCTTGTTGGAAAACTATTGCGTGGTTGTTGAGGATTTGGTCGAGTTCTGGCTGGGAGGTGTCTGTGTGGTTTACATTTAGTATTGAACCAATTTCTAGCCAGTCTCGGGGAATGTGTTGTAGCCAGTTTCTTCAGGAAAGTGCTGGTCCCTGGGTATCTACAATGTAGAGAGAGAGTGTTTTTGGTTGCTGTTGTTTGTATTGTACTTGGACCAAACATTTTGCAAACACTTTGATTCTGTCTCCTGTACCAGATCTGAGAGTTATTTCAGTTGTTTTTACCGGGAGGCGTGGTAGCAAGCGTTCCTTTACATGTAACTGCATTAGAGACACCTCTGCCCCCGTATCTAATTCCATCTTCAGGGGTATTCGTTTATTTTTAGCTGTATAAAGATTACTGTATTTCCTTCGTTTATTCCTCAGATGTGTAATATCTCAGGAGCTGAAATTTCAGGAGCTTGAAGGTCAGCCGTTGGGCTGATATGGTTGCTAGGTTGTCTCTTTTTGCAATTATTTTGACTTTAACTGCTTGTTTATTTGCAGGCCATCTGTGCTTAACCAGACACTTAGCTTTGAGATGTCCTTCTGTTTTGCAGTGGCTGCATTCAGAATTTTTGAAGAAACAGTTTTCTGGTCGGTGGTTGTATTTCCCACAACGGAAGCATTGTTGGTGGGAAGACCTCCTGACCAGTAGGTCTGGTTGACCCACATCCAAGTTTTTATCTGCCATTTCAGAGCTGCAGGCAATATGTAATGTAACATCTTCATCCATCGCTAATAATTTTTGCTTTGCTTGGTGATTTTTGCCAGCCCCATCACTAATCTGTCTCACAGTGCCTGAGTTAGAAACTGCTTGAAATGACAGTGTTCCGCCAGTTTGCGTAACAATGCCAGGTATTCACTTACTATTTCTCCTGGTCCTTGACTCCTTTCATAGAATCATTGCCTTTCTGCCATAACTGGTGTTTTGGGGCTTAAATGATTCCTTGGAGCTGTGCATAATTCATTGAATATCTTTGTCCATGGATCCTACAAGGACAGCAAGGTCTTAAGGAGATCGAATGTTTTGCTGCCCATTATACTGAGGAAGAGGGCAAGTTTGTGTTTTACTGGACCTTCCACATATTGTGGGCTACAGTAGTAGTTAAACCATTCTTTTTAGTTATCCCAACTTATTTCAACTTCATTGAATTCCCCAAACTTTCCCTCCACCACCTTGATGCGCTTTCATCTTGATCTTTTGGCAGAAATTTGAAATTTGTTGGGGTTGTTAGGTTGTCGTTTTCTACCTTCTGTTGTTTTCTTTCTTACGGTTGGTGCATGAAGTATGTGTTGGGTCCGTTTCATTCCTCATTGCACTCACACAATTAAGACTTGGAGACGTGATGCTTTCTCATCCTTTACTTCTAATAGACTAACATGGCTACTGACGCACAGGGTTATATATATGGACATGGGCGTCATGATGTCTAGCAGAGGGTGGGCTTATGCCCAACAAGCAGCAATTTAGTCAATCGATTTGCCAAAATTTTCGCAACAATTTTATAATCCACATTTAATAATGAAATAGGTCTATAAGATGAGGGTTTTAAAGGTTCTCTATCCTTTACATGATAGAGGAATTAGGGGATATGGGGAGAAAGCAGGTAGGTGGAGTTAGGTCATAAATTAGATCAGCCATGATCATATTGAATGGCGGAGCAGGCTCGATGGGCCATTTTTGGCCTACTCCTGTTCCTACTTCCTATGTTCCTATGTTTTCAGGAATCACTGTAATTATTACCATCGAAAATGATTCTGAGAGAGTATGGGTTTCCATAGCCTGATCTAATACTTGCATAAATATCGGAATTAATAAATTTTTAAATCTTCAAGCGGAAATCCATCTTCTGCCAGAGAATTATTACTCTATAATTAACCCATAGCTTCCATCACCTCCTCCTCTGTAAAAGGAATATTCAACTCAGTCTGCTCTTCCAAACTTAAACCAGGCAACATTATCTGGGTGGTGGTGGAGGCTGGTACAATACAGAAATTTAAAATACTTTTGGACATGCATATTGATGTAAGAAAAATAGAGGGTTATGAAGCTGGGAAGGTGTCATTTTTTTTGAGCAGGTTTATAGATGCTGTCACAACATCGTGATCCAAAGAGCCTGTGCTCTGCTGTAATGTTCTATGTTCTTTTAAGTGCTTTTAAGTTTCTCCGTAGTCTATTCTGACATTCCTGTACTTATTGATCCTCCTTTCCTGAGTTTAAAAAAAAATGCTACCAGTTCTCTGGCCTCCTAATTTCTGGCAACTTTGAGCCTATTTTATCTAATATTAATTTCTCTTGTTAACCACAGATTGCTTTTACTTTTTCCTTGCCTTGGAGGAATGTCGTTCTATTGAATTTTATTCATTATTTCTATAAATATCTGTTCACTGTTTTACCTTTGTGTTCCTCAATGAAGTAGAACTAACTCTGATTTTTGTAGTGCATGGTTTAGCTTTTGTATTTACCTTCATAACCGTACTTTCAGAAAATTTGTTAAAGATGGAGATTTCTAAAATGTGATAAAACACCGGAAAAGTTGAAGATAATTTTAAAAATACCATCGCTCTTTGAAATGCTTGAAAATAATATAATGCATTCACTTGGAGCAGTGTTGGCTGACGTATGACAACCACCCAGAATACAGAAAGTTCTGAACTTTAAATGGTGTGGAATTTTGAAGGTTTCATGACCAGGCAGGTCTGATCTTCATTTAACTTCTTGTCCAGAAAGTAGACTTTGCAGTTTTGGCCACAGCGACTTGTCCACCATTAAACATTAATGTACAATAACTGTGTAGCTTGAAACAAAATTTGGGTAACCACAATTTTCATGTTTTGATCAAAATGGTTCTTTAACTTCAAATTGCAAAAAATCATCTATTGAATTATCTATCTCCAAAAAATCCAATAGACTATTTTTAGATTGAAATCCATTTTTCCATTCCTTTTCCAATGAGAAAATAATGTTTTTTTTTTGTTCCTAACCTAGGGAGCCTCTGTGGCAGAAATCAAAAAACAGTACCGGCAGTTGTCACTCAAACATCACCCTGATAAAGGAGGTGATGAAGTCCTGTTTATGAGAATTGCGAAAGCTTATGCTGCGTAAGTGGTATCTTCATTTATGAAATGGGAAATTAAATGGAATGCATCATGGCACTTGCCTAGCCCTAATGTAAGGTTTTTGAATCTTTGCTTGTGGTGCCAGATAGACAGCACTTAACTGGCCAGTATCCTTAAGAAGGTAATACCTTGAGTCTCTTGCAGATCAGAACACGTACCTTATGGATCATAATTTATGAATTATAGATGTGCTTAATTCTGTTTCGCTCTAATTTTGGCCTGCTGTGAGTTGCTAAACCATTATGAAAGCACAGCATCAAAGCTAATTTGCTCATTGGCTCGATACACATTAAAGTTCTTTATAAAAGTTGTTTTTCTTGACAAAAGCAATTTTAAATGTTTATCTTGCTGTTTAACTTTGTTATTTATGACATTATTAGTACCCCCTCCATAAATCTTCGTCCGCGAAGCCAAGCCAAAGAAGAGCACACACTACTTTTGTAGCAACGATATAATATCAAAGAATAAGACACATAATCCTTGGGTTTAACCAATAGTTGTTTTCTCCTTTGAAGTTTGATTTGGACTGCATTGTTCATGATCAAAAATGATTTACTACTGATAAAAATTTCATGTTGTTGAAATGTTAAATTAGATTTTCTTTTAAATAAAATAAAATGATTGGGACATTGAAACACTAAATAGTTTTATAAAATTTCAACTTGAACCTTTATTTATCATTGTATAGTTTTAATGAATATATTCTATTGACTATCACTTTAAAAGAATTGACATTTTAAATTAATCTTTAAATTAATTGTAACCCAAAATTTACTATAGCTGTTTTTGCTTTATTTTGGAGTGTTAATAAATTCAGATTTTAATATTACAGCTAATTCTCTTTCAGTTTAACCGATGAAGAGTCTCGTAAAAATTGGGAAGAATATGGTAATCCAGATGGCCCACAAGGTATTTTGCCACCTTAATTTTTTTTTAACTGGGAATTCATCTTTAGAAAATTCATTTCATTCTACCCTTTTTAGAAATTTTACTGGCCATTTCCAGCCCAGAGTTAGGAACTTTCCAAAAACTGACTACTTCGTATCATTTATGAAGGTGTGGTACATGACACTCGCCAATCAGGCATTCAAAAAAAATATTTTTATGCTCTTCGAGATATCACTTTGGAAAAAGAGTTCTTGAAACTGGTAAACCAGGTTTAGAATTAGGATGCTCAAAAGCATATTGAGTTTCCCACTGTCGCCCAAAAACATTGATTCTCTCATCTGTGAAGAGCACCAGCTTAATGACTGTATACCTAATTTTCAATTTATTATAATTTTTCAACTCAAGATTTCCATTACTTCTGTTGTGAGTCTACCCGTTGTTAACGGGAGAGAAAAGAACCATATATTTTTAGTGTCTTGACTGATCCCAAATATTTCAGCCATGATTGTCATTTAACTTTAAGCTATTACAGTAGGTTAAATGCAGTTGTGTAGAGTTTCTACCATATAGATTTTTGAATCTTTTGTAATGTGACTGATGTGGATAGAATAGATCCATGGGTCTCAGCAATCAACCCTGCTGAGGGTTGATTAAGGTCTGAACTCAGCCCAGCCTGGAGAGTCTTTTATGATACCAAGCCAGCAAGCTCTTGTCTCTATTGAGAAATCTCTGGGCTAAAGTGAGATAGAACAGTTTCTACAACATCTACATTATGTGAGAAGCTTGGGCTGTCTGTCAACAAATGGAACTCATGCTTACTGTAGTTAACAATGGCCCACAATGTCTGGCCAGGGTACAGACATTAGCCCTGCATTCCAGTGCTGAGCCACCACACTGTCTGCCCCAGTTCTCAGAGGCAGATTCTCTACAATGTTTCAGTGGTTCACTAATCATTTCACTGCTGCTGGAACATCAGTAGAGAGCTGAGATTCCTTGCGGGGGTGGGGCAGGGATTTGCACTATGTTCTTGGCTCAAGTTGGATGTCAGTACATCTCTGTACATTTAATTGATACCTGATTCTATTAGCAGTCTGTAATTGCGAACATATCTGATATGCTAAATGAGGTACTTTTACGCACCATGCTCTGATCACATATGTTTCATTGCATGAGTAAATGAGTTTTTTTTGTTTCAGCTACAACTTTTGGTATAGCCCTTCCTTCATGGATTGTAGATCAGAAGAACTCCATGTTGGTATGTTCGAATGCAAGACTTGAATTTTCCATTTGTAAAGTGTTGATTTGAACAAATAATAAATCTTTGCAGAATTTAGCGCCAATAAGATTGTACTACTAGACACATTTCCTTTTCTACTTTCTGTATTTCAGAAGAGCTATTCCCTTTGTAACTCCCAGGTCCATCTTTTTCCCCCTAACTACTCTGCCTGTGTTATGGTATTTCTTATACAGCATCTGTCCATTCACATCTTCCCTTCCCACATTCCAGGAGCCCAAGCAATTTTTCCATGTGAAGCAATTATCTTACACTTAACTGTATTTGATGTTTACCTTATAGTCTCAACATGGGAGAAAACAAACACAGATTAAATGATTTCTTTTGCAGAGTTTTGTCTGCAGTAGTTACTGGGTTTCCAGTTGTCTGCCATTTTAATGTGCCACACCACATCCCGTCTGATCTTTATTCCTGAGACTTCCAATTTGTTGCAATGAGCCCAATGCTCAGGAGCAGCATCTCATCTTTCACCTGGGCTTGTCTGGACTTGGTATCAAAGCCTCTAATTTTCTTTAACTATTTATTTTGTATTTGGACTGTCCATTTCTACCTGTCGTCATTTGGGCAACACATTACACAAAGAAGCATAATCTAATCCTGACTGCTTTGTCTACTCATTTGGTTTTGTCTTCCAAAATGTTTTTTTCCATCCCTTTCCCAATCTTCTCTGCTCATGAAAACTCTCTTGTTTTCTCTTTTTTTTAGTCCTAGACCTCAATGCAAGTTTCTCTTTCAGCAGATACTGCCTATCCTGAGTATTTTAAAGCATTTTCAGTTTTTATTTTTGTCATTTATGCAATTTGTTTGATTCACAAAGCTGTGGCTTGTCAAACATTACAAAAGAATCCAAACAACCATGATGTGCCTTTTCTCTATTTCACATATTTAGTAAGATTTTAATTTATGCATTTGCAGTTATCCACTGTGAGAAATCTTTGCATGGTATGGAAAAGCAGAACAAAATAAAATACAAGGTAGTATTTTAGGGGGTGTAAGAGAAAGTATTAGGTTAAAAATATGTTTCCATTTTGATCTTGTTAGCTTATCAGCAGAAATGAAAGATTAAATGTTTAAAGTGAATATTAGGGAGAAACTTCACACAAAGTGGTGAGAGTGTGGAACGAGTTGCTAACTGAAGTGAATGTGGACTTGATTTTGACATTTAAGAAAAATTTGAAGAGGTATATGAATGAGAGGGCAATGGAGGGCTATAGTGTGAGCGCAGGTCATTGGGCCTGGACTGAATAGCAGTTCGGCACAGATTAGATGGGCCCAAATACCTGTTTCTGTGCTGTAGTGTTCCATGGTTCTAAAATGCTCATTCTCTAAAATGATTTATTTTAGTTGTGATATTCATGCGAATACCTTGGAAATTGCGTGGTTTTCTATGTCAGTTGATTTAAGTGCTAACGGCACTAAATCTGATTTACGGCCAAGTAAAAGGACAGGGCCTTCTAGGGAAGGTCAAGTAGATCCTTTTTAAATATAATTTAAAACATAATTTTGGAAGATGAACACAGATGAAATATTTTCAGAATATTAAAAATTTAACAAAGAAAGCGTGAGAATTCTAACTTTATTACATTTTTCAGGTATTGGCTGTGTATGGATTTGCCTTCATGGTGATTCTGCCAGTGGTTGTGGTAAGTCTTTTTCAATTTAAAGTTATTCTGAACTTTCATGTTTGGATAATTTGAAGTCGATACATCTGAGGCCAGTCCCTATCTTGCAGAATTGTTTTATTCATTGTTTCATTGGGTCCTTGTGTGACACTAAACTTGTGTTTCCTTTTTTTTTTCATTTATGAAGGGAACATGGTGGTACCGTTCTGTACGGTATAGTGGTGACCAGATTCTTATTCACACAACACAGCTGTACATGCATTTTTTGAACAGAACCCCCAATATGAACATGAAACGTAAGTAGCTAGTTTGGTATTTTAATTTTGAATTCTTGGATTGTGAGTTGCTCTTTGAGCCATTGTAGTGTTAAGAAACACAAATTTGTTTGTTTATAAATACTTTGTGTATGTTAAGCTCCGAGGGGGGAGGGATAGTAAGGGATGGGATAGTGGGGTATAGGGGATTTTAGATGGGTTTGTTTTTTTTTGTATTTTACATCTGTATTTTGTAAAATTTTTAAATAAACTTTTCAAAAAAAAAAGAAACACAAATCTTAACTCCAATTTTCCTGAAGTTTTATTAATAATGAGATTTTATTGTATCACATTTATTTATTGCTCATTATCAACCACTATGGGAATGTAGCCATGAGCTGCTGCTAAATTAGTTATCTCTAGATATGCTCATGTTATCTCTTTTGCTAAGAGGTAGGTAGTTCTAGGGTTTTGGCCTAGTGACTGAGGAAATGTTCCTATAATTCTAAGTTAGATTGATGTGTTATTTGTGCCTCTGTTCAATTACTGCATTGTACATTTTTTTTTAAATGTTTGCCCATTCCCCCTCCCTTTTAAAGTAATATTTCTCTTTTTGATCTCCTTATATCACTTGCAATGCATGGTCAGAAGGTTATTTTCATATCTCTAAATCTTTTCATCTACTCTCTGTAGATTTTGTGTAGTTCTGATTTTTCATGTCAAATTCCATCATTGAGTGATCTCCCCCGCTAAATTTTTGCATACAGCTATTTATTTTAATATTTCTGCAAGCCATGATGGTATGAACTGTAGTGACCAAAATGTGGGATTACATATTTAGTATGGCATGGCTAGTGTAGTGGTTAGCTCAATGCTATTACAGTTCCAGCAACTTGTGTTTGAATATGTAGGTTCTCCCGTGTCAAATGGGTTTCCTCCCACCCTTCAAAATGTACAGGAGTTGTTTAATTGGGATTACATGGGGTCATGGGCCGGAAGGGCTTGTTATCATGTTGTATGTCTAAATTTTTTTTTAATTACAAAAAGTAGAAAAAAGTGCATGGCATTCATTTTGAAGCTACTTTATTTGAGATGAGCACTTAGTTCTGTGTAAGAGTCTTGATAAAGATACCAGACCTGAAACATTGACCTTGGATGCTGTCTGACACTGAATTCCTCCAACAATTCTTTTGTGGAGTTCTGTGATTAAGGATATTAAATATAAGATATGGGGCAGTGAAATAAAATAAAAAGGGGTCGCTCAAGCAGAACGGCCAGTGTTTGAGTGGCTCCGGGTCAGAGTGGGACTTGGAGGCTTGGACAAGCAGAGGCTGAGGAGGAGCTTGGTATGCCGTTTTGGATTAGGTTGGGGTGGGGGGGGAAACGATCAACCAGGGACAAGTTTGTGGCGGTCACATCTCTGGTGCAGAGGCTGGACCCTTGGCTCAGAAGGGAAGTGGGGAGAAGAGGGGATGTATGGTGATTGGGGACTCATTGGTTAGACAAGTGAATAGGAGGTTCTGTGAATGATATTGAGGCACCCAGATGATATATTCCCTCCCAGATGCCAGAGTCAGGGATATCTCTGATCGAGTTCACAGCATTCTGGAGTTGGGTGGGGGTGAGCAGCCAGATGTTGTGGTCCAATGACATAAATAGGCATAGTCATGAGGTCCTCGGGATTATAGGGAGTTACATAAGAAGTTGAAAAGCTGAACCTCAAGGGGGGGGGTAATCTCAGGACAGCTGCCTGTGCCAAGCACCAGAGAGAGTAGGAATAGGAAGTTGTGGCAGATGAATACATGACTGAAGAGTTGGTTCAGGGAGCAGGGGTTCAGATTTGTGGATCATTGGGAATCTCTTCTGGGAAAGGTCTGACCTGTGCAAAAAGGATGGGTTGCACCTGAACTAGAAAGGGACCAACAACCTGGTGGCTAGGTTTTGTTGGGGAGGGTTTAAACTAGTTTGGCAGGAGGTTGGGAACCAGAATGTGAGTGCAGAGAATAGGGCAGAAGGTCTTGTGACTTTGATCTATTTACTAATCTGTTATCTTCTTTCAGGCCTTATAATGGTAATAACGGCTGCCTTTGAGTTTGATCCACGCAGTAACAAAGAAGCAGTCATGAGACCAACGGACAATGTTGAAATACCTCAGGTGGGAACATTGTCATACATGTGATTTTGTGCTTGTGATTTTTCTGTTCTAGATTAGTGAATCTGGGACTTTAGTATTGGATTGCGCAGTGGGCATGACATCAGGGTGAAATGGTAAATGCAAAGTTAGCCCTTGTAAGGGGACAGAGTAATGTTAGGTTATTTGAAGTGCAACTTTTCATAAAGCACAGATCATGACACAGCTTCTAGTCCTCTAACAATAAAACCTAAACTGGCTTTTTTGAAGGTATCCCATTAGATATTTCTGTTCTTTTTTTTTCCCAGTTATTTGTGGCTACTGGAAAGGAGTGTTTTAGTGCTTTACTTAGTATATGGCAATTGAAATAAGAAAGCCTAGAAAGTTTGTATCAATTCAATTGGCTCACCTCCGATCCATATGGATTAAGTTAAGGCAAGATCAAAGTATGAAGGCACATTGTTGCAATCCTCTTAAAATGTCACTTTTCAAATGCTCTCAAATGTTTGTACTCAGTAAAATATTCTTTCTTTGGCTTGGCTTCGCGGACGAAAATTTATGGAGGGGTATGTCCATGTCTGCTGCAGGCTCATTGGTGACTGACAAGTGCGATGCGGGACAGGCAGGCACGGTTGCAGCGGTTGCAAGGGAAAATTGGTTGGTTGGGGTTGGGTGTTGGGTTTTTCCTCCTTTGTCTTTTGTCAGTGAGGTGGGCTCTGCGGTCTTCTTCAAAGGAGGTTGCTGCCCGCCGAACTGTGAGACGCCAAGATGCACGGTTGGAGGCGATATCAGCCCACTGGCGGTGGTCAATGTGGCAAGCACCAAGAGATTTCTTTAAAATAAAGATTTCAGTAAAATATTACTCTGTATGTATATATATATATATATATATATATATATATAGGTGTAATCTAAATTGTGCCTCTTTCTACTTGTTCTGTAGAATTTTCCTAATACCGTAGGACTAAAAATTATTATTTTTTTATATTGCAGCTTATTCGAGAACTTGGTAATGTTAACGAGAAGAAGAAAGAACTTCCATTTTGTCTGCCATACAGTGTAAAGTCCAGAGTTTTGCTTCTTGCACATCTTTCCAGGCTGGAGATCAGTAAAACTCTAGAAGAAGGTGAAATAAGCTTAGAACACTGGTTGTGGCGAGAATGGGGAGTGAATCACTTTTACTTTCCCAAAAAAGTAAAAATATTGACAATCCATCTATGTGCTAAACCCTAATTTTGCATGGTTTTGTATTGTGAAATGGTGGGTGTATACAAATGGATTCTCATTGATGTTCAGTTTTGCATAAATATAGCAAGATTGCAAGATTGGTCTTAGAGAAATCTTCCCACAAAGATATGGGATGGATTTCTCCTTTTGTGTGAAATTCTAATATTAACTGCACAGATCAAGCAGATCTGGAAATATTCTCAGAAAGGAAGAAGATTAACCTATAGTTTGGAGTGAATTAGCATAAATGTGAAATCAAAATACAATTTGAAATACTATATTGGAGAAAAAAATCGAGGAATTTCAAGGTGCTGATGGTTTAGACTCTACAATTTTAATTTTTTTAAGCTAGTGGGGTTGATGAGCAGTAATTATGGCTTGTCATGTACTTTAAAATGAGTTTCCCAATTTAAAACAACATAATTCTTTCAATTACTAACATTAGAAATTCAAAATTCACAATTTAATCTCTTCAATTTACTAAATACATTTGAAAAAGCTGCAGAATCATACTGTAAAGTAGCAGAAAATCATTGCTGTTGACTTCTGGATTTCCACACTTTAGAATTGTTTCTAGATTTTCTCCACTTTATGTGTGAGGATCATCTTAACTGCATCCCCATTGCAAAAATTTTTGTAGGAATATTGCTGTAGGTAACTGGTAACTATAAGCAGATTAGGTGAATGCCTGTAGTTGATAAAATGCTTGATGTTGCCATTAAAGAAGAAATAGCGAGACACCCTCTCCCTGTGGTATGAAGGGCCAAATGGCCATGCAGAGAAGCCTCATAACATCAGCACTTTTATGCTGCATCATGTAGGTGATTAAAAATTAAAAGATACTTTCCTCCAGACAACAACGGGCCGCTTTAGCCTGTGGCAATGGCAGCGCAATCCGGGATGAATGGCCGTCTTTGTTAACCATAATTCCTCATACAGCTGGATTATCCAGAGTGGTTCCAGCTGCATGAGGGATTATGGGAAAGTTGGTCATTCATCCAGCATTGTGACACCGTCGTGACGTGACGATACAACCATGGAGCGTAGTGGTTGGTGTGGGCAGGCGACTGATGGCCAAGGGGGAGGGTGCCGGTGAGCGACTGACCAACCAACAGCCGGGGGTGGAGGGGGAAAGTGTGACCGAGCAACCAACCTGCTGGAGGGTGAGGGGGGGAGGGGGCAGGCGACTGACCTACCAACAGCCAGGGGAGTGGGGTGGGCAACCTACTGAGGGGAGGGGGCGGTCGACTGACCTACCGACGGCCAGGGGTGTGTGACCGACTTACCCACAGCCGAAGGGGAGGGGGCGGGTGACTGACCGGCCGAGGGGAATGGAGGCGGGCGACTGACCTACTGAGGGGAGTGGGGGCGGGCAACCGACCCACTGAGGGGAAGGGGGGGAGGCTGGCGACCGACCTTCCGAGGGGGAGGCGGGCCACCGACCTACCGAGGGGAAGGGGGGAGCTGGCCACTGACCAACCGAGGTGATGGCGGGGAGGCGGGCCACCGACCTACCGAGGGGAACGGGGGTTGGGCGACAGACAAAGTGGAACACTCCTGTGAGTGCGTAATGTGTCATCAGTTTGGGGTGGGATTCTCCCTAAATAGCCAAGGAGGGTAAATTCCCAGAAATTTGGATTGCGGTGTGAGAGGCCCAGTTGATCCTGAATTCTTGGCACTTTTCCTGGGACAAAGTAGGGTCACCGCTCACCTGCGGTGTGTAAACACCTAATGAATCTTTGGAATTACCTGCCTGTGGAAGCTGTAGACACTGCCTGACCAATACTAATTCATAGGATCGCCTCATTTTGATCCAGTTGGATAGAATTTGACATTGTAATAGAATTATAGGTGACGGGGAGTTGAATTCATGGTCAGATCTGCTATGGCACTGGAGGCTCTTATTTTATATGTTATGAAATGATGCTGCACCTAAAATGGAATATATTTAATATTGAGTGTTGTCACATTGATGTCAGCTGCAGGAGATCACTGAAACTGGGAAGTCTTTTTCCATTGGTGCTTTTGAGGGATTTCATATTTTCTTACATTTGGCCCATCAAATCCATACCAGTTATTTCATCCCTACTATTTTTCCTTTTATCAATTTTTATTCATAATCTGAAAAGGCATTCAATATAGTAGAGTGGAATATTTTATTTAAAGTACTGAAAAAATCCGTGGACTTTATTCTCTGGAGCATAAAAGGTGAAGAGTGATTTTATAGAGGTATTCAAAATTATAAGGGGGATGAATAGAGTCAACGTGGATAGGCTTTTTCTATTGAGAGTTGGGGAGATTCAAACAAGAGGGCATGGATTGAGAGTAAAAGGGGAAAAGTTTAAGGGAAACGTAAGGGGAAATTTCTTCACGCAGAGTGTGGTGGGGATACGGAATGAACTTCCGGCAGAGGTGGTAGAAGCGAGATCGATGTTAATATTCAAGGATTGGTTGGATAGGTATATGGATGGGAGAGGTGTGGAAGGTTATGGGCTGGGTGTGGGTCAGTGGGACCAGGTGGGAGATGATGTTCGGCATGGACTAGTAGTCCATATGATTATATGATGTCCAGATCCAGAAGCTGTCCCTACCAAGATTCTGGCATATTACATTGGCCAGGTCATCTATGAACCCACACATCTTTTAGGTGTAGAGGGAAATCTACTCTGTCATGGAGAAAATGTAAACTCTATACATGATAACTGAGATTAGGATTAAATCTGCATCATTGGTGCTGTGAGGTAGCACTCCTATAAATTGGTATTGGTTGGGTTACAGTTCAAGTTTTTGATAAATTGCTAATCTACAAACCATTGTGATAAAACGTATTTCCCTTCCAATGAATTATGGTTCTTTTTGTTTCTGGTATATGTTTATTAGTGCAATTAAATGAGTTTATCAGCAAAAATAAACTTATTTAGTTATATCTATCGTGTATCTTTAAGTAATCTTTAAAAAAAAATTGGAAATTATTTGAGGGCAATACACTCAATCTCCGTTACTTGCTAATTTATTATCAACAGATTCCATAGTAGTGTGCTTGGCACAAAGATAAACAAGTGCGTCCTTGTACTTGAGCCATTTGGACACAAATTATTGAATAAATGCTGTAATCATCTTCCAGGCTTCTTGTGTGAAGTGGCTATTTGCTATATGCAGCGTGGACATCAGTGACGTCAATTGTTTACACAGACCACCTATTTTAATGGAAGAATATTAGCTAATACTATTGTCTTTTGGGTATTTAAATATTTAAATATTTGAATGTTTATTAATGTGTTGTGGTGGATCACGCCACTTAGTTCTCAAACCATCATTCAGAGATTCAGGCTTCGCGAGAGCAGGTGCCCGGCGCGTGATCGGGTCAAAACAACGGGCTGGTATCGCGAGGCTGGGCAGTTGCTTTTCCTCTCTCTGAGTCAGCAGGTCAGCTCACGTTTTTGACCGTGGATAACAAAATTTGAACTGAATTATTGAATTATTAAACTCTGTGTTTTTACAACCTACAAACGACTACAGTGGTGACCCCGATGATCCAAAACAGCCTCTTTTGGATTGCAAAATGCTGGTCTACAGAATGCAGTTTCACTCAAAATGCCCTCCTTCTGGATTGTTTCAACAATTCCACATACACCAGATGACTGCTGACACTACAAAGTACTGCTACATGGTCAGTGTGCTGGACCAGGAAATTGCCAGGTACATCATCGATTACCTTCACCTCTCTCAAGCATTGACACTCGTTCTGGAAAGAAGGGGCCTCCCCTGACTGCCGCCAACAGCAGCAGCATCAAGACATATGGGGTCTGCATGATCCCCCTCAAATTCAACTCTTCCCATTTCAAGTGGCCTTTACCAACACCAACTTCTCACAACTGCTGCTAGGCACCGACTTCCTCTGGGTGCATTCCCTGCTGGTCGATTTGAAAGAACAACGTCTCGTCAATTCCAAGACATTCGAATCGATCACCTTGCGCCATGCCAAATTGACTGTACCCACCTTGGCTCAGTGATCTTCTCCTACAATGAGTATGCCAGGATCCTAGCCAATTTTCTGGACATCGTAACTCCCCATTTCACAACGACGAGCCGCAAGCATGGGATACAGCATCATATCCCCGTCACTCCATGCACGTGCATGCAGGCTGCCCCCAACAAACTCGAACTGGCCAAAGACGAGTTCCACAGGATAAAGGAAATGGGCATAGTTTGCCTCTCAGACAGCCTGTGGGCATCCCGCTTCACGTGGTTCCCAAAACATCTGGGGGCTGGATACCCTGTGGGAACTACCACTGTCTTAACAAGTTCACAACAGCTGACTGGTACCCTGTCCCTCATATCCAGGACTTCATGGCAAACCTGGACGGTGCCAAGATATTTTCCAAGATCGCTCTGGTAAGTGGCTACCATTAGATTCCAGTCCACCCAGACAACATCCCCAAGATGGTTCTCATCACCCCATTCAGGCTCTTTGAGTTCCTGCACATGCCTTTCGGCCTCAAGAACGCTGCCGAAGCTTTCCAAAGGCTTATGGACACAGTAGGCTGTGGGCTCGACTTTGTGTTCATCTACCTCAACCACATCCTCATCCTCATCACCAGCCACTCTCACATTACGCACACCTCCGAATGCTCTGCCAGAGGTTTGACAAGCATGGCATGATGATCAACCTTGCCAAGTGTCAGTTTGGCCTCGTGTCCATCATCTTCCTCAGCCACCACTTCAATCAGCACGGAGCAGTCCCGCTCCCATCCAAGGTTGACGCATTCACAAGTTTCCCAAACCCTCAACTGTGAAGGGACTCCAAGAGTTTGTGAGCATGGTCAACTTTTATCATCGTTTTGTGCCAGTAACAACCAGGATAATGCAACCGCTTTTCGATGTCCTGGCTCACAAGCTGAAAGAACTTGTTTGGGATGACATGATCGCGATCGACAATGCCAAGGAAGCACTGGAAAAGGTAACAATGACAGTGCATCCATGGGCCAACACACGGACCACTCTCATGTTCGATTCATCTGGCACAGCCGTGGACGGAGTGCTGAAGCAACTGATCAATGATAGCTGGCATCCCCTTACCTTTTTCAGTCATCACCTGAGACTCCCTGAGCAGAAATGCAGCACTTTTGATCGGGAGCTCCTCACTCTCTATCTCACTATCTGGCATTTTCTCTACTTTCTCGAGGGCAGGGATTTTGCGGCTCTCAAGAACCACAAACCACTCACGTTTACTTTTATCAAAGTGTTTGATCCTTGGTCAGCCTGACAGCAGCACCAACTGACCTGCATCTTGGAATACATGAATTCAATCCAGCACATCACAGGCAAGAGCAACCAGGTCATAGATGCGTTATCCCGTACGTCCATCAATGCCATCAAACACTCTGGCCCCAGGTGCCTACTACACAGCTGTGGCGGCTGCCCAGTGAGGGGATGAAGAACTGCTTGCCTACTGCACTTCCATCTCAAACCTGCGACACTGCACTCCCCTATGATGTGTCTACGGGACAGCCAAGACCCATCATCCCAGCTGCTCGGTGACACTGCATCTTCTACATAGTTCGCAGCCTAGCTCACTCTTCCATTGGAGCAACAAAGGAACTTCTTGCAGCCAAATTCATGTATTAAGGGTTGCGCAAACAGGTGGCAACTGGGCCAGAGCATGCACCTCCTGTCAAACCTCCTGTCAAACCTCCAAGATTTAGCAGCACATCAAGGCGCCACTGCAGAACTTTGCCCCGACATTTCAACTACATCCATGTTGCCGTTGTGGGACCACTGCCCCCATCCAGAAGTGTTGCCCACCTTTATATCATCGTGGACAGATTCACGAGATAGCTAGAGGCCATCCCACTCTCGGTCACCTCCACTGTGACCTGTGTACGTGCCATCATTGCCCACTGGAATGCCCATTTTGGCTTGCCGGCAGACATCTCCTCCGACAGAGGTGCGAAGTTCACCTCTGGGCTGTGGTCAGCAATGGCCTGGCTGCTTGACACTAAGCAGCACCACACAACGGCCTACTACCCGCAAGCACACGGCATAATGGAATGTTTTCACCAACGCATGAAGACATTCCTCAAGGCATGGCTCACGGGCCCAGGCTGAATGGACGAATTGCCATGGGTATTGCTAGGCATACGCACTGCCCCAAAGGAGGACTTGGCAACTTCCTTGGCAAGCTGGTGTACAGTGCACCATTTATGATACCAGGGGACTTTATCCCAGCAGTGTGTGGACATCAAGAACTGCCCATGACCACACTGACGTGCCTCTGTGAGAAAGTGGGCACGCTTTCTCCATTCCCAATGGCCCGACACAGTCTCAACCACGTATGTCCCACCCGACCTCCAGGACTGCCAGTACATTTTCCTTCGCCATGATTCCCACCGTACACATCTGCAAAAACCATTTGAGGAGCCCGTCAAAGTGCTACAAAACAATTCCACGATTTTCATCATCGACATGGGTGGCAGACCCGAGACTCTCTCTGTGGATCATCTCAAGTTGGCACATTTGAACATTGACTAACCAGTACAGATGGCACAACCCCTCCGCAGAGGGTGTCCACCATCACAACCAAACCCACCCACCCTCAACTTGACAACCTAACCACCTCCAATACTCCGGTTCTTTGGGGGTGGGGGGGGGGGGTGGTGTGGACATGTGGCAGATCACACCACTTAGTTCTTGAACCATCATTCGGAGGTTTGGGCTTGCGCGAGAGCGTGCCCGATGCATGATGGGGTCGAAACAGTGGACTGGTAGTTAAGGCTGGCTGGCTACTTTTCCTCTCTGAGTCGGCAGGTTGGCTTTCATTTTTGAACATTTGAACTGAGTTGTTGAATTATTAATCTTTGTTTGAAACAAATTGTTAAACAATTAAACTCTGTGTTTGTACAACCCACAAATGACTACAGTGTTAATGTTTTTAGAGCATTTCAGGGCAAGTGTTTATTGGGGTTATATTAAGTAGAAAGAGTGTCTGAGTATTATTTGCTATTTTTATTACCAGCTTGATCTCTGTGCAAATAATGAGGATTATGTGCTTTAAAATTTAAAACTTCACTGATGTATGTTAATTAGTTATTTATAAATTAAATATTTTATGATGTAATTTTTTAAATATAAATTCACACATTTATCACACTTGCCATGCATCTCAAAGTAAATACAATTTGAAAAGCTTTACTAACCTAGTATATTTGTGTAACCTTGAAGCTTGTCCTGCAGTTTGGGCAAACTTTTCGGCAGAGACTGATTCAGGTGAATGTAATTTAAGCTAGTGTAAAAGAACACTGCAAACACAAACACTTGTCAAGTAAATTTAAAAGAAAGAGAAGGAAGAACTTGGTTTTTTAAAATTTGTTTTTGAGTAGTTCAGCCAAGTTTGCTGCAAATCAAATAAATTCTACACTGGACGTAACCATTCAACTACTCCTTTTCAGGGAGTAGTTTTAAATATGCTATTGTGCTACCTATACACTGCTGGTTGTTTTACCCCATCCCCAGTTTAAAAGAAACTGCATTAACTTATTTTTGGAAATGTCCTTTGCAATAAAAATAGGTCTGAAATTATCTTTAGTTTCCTCCCCAATGGCAGCATTCTGAAATGTATTTCTTAAAATTCTTGAAGCTTAATGTGCCTTCAATGTACAATGTGCATATATAATACATTCATTGTATTCTTAAGCCAGAATGCTTTGGATCAAAAGAAACATCAGATTTGGATTCAGACAGCACGACAGGGACTTGAGCCTTAGTGACAGTTTGGTTGTGGGAAGGGGTGCGTAGCTTTATTTCAAACAAGAAATTAAACCAGGTGGATGTAAACCATTTTATAAACTATTTAAATAAAAGTAACCAATTTTTAGGTTCATTTGTTTGCACTTTTAACACTGTGGATTCGAATATTTGCAGGATATGTGGCTTGAAATGTGGAGGAGGTACACTTGCTGTTGAGTAATTAGATAGTTCTTGAGATGGCGTAGAAGGCTAAGGGTTAAGCACTGGAAAATGGGATTAATATAAAATGGTACTAAGGCTTCTATGGACTGAAGAGTGCATTTCCATGCTGTGCCACTCCTGATCTAATGATTGTCCTTTGAGGGCAAACCAGATGCAATGAAAGCGACTTGAAGATATAAACCATTGCGTAAATAGTTTCATATTTTTAAATAAAAATACTAGTGGAATGAAAAGGATGTTAATTTTGCTGTACGTGTGATGAATTGTTTTTGAGGGAGTCACTGTAATTATTTGAGCCTTAAGAATTTTTCTCAGTACTGAATGACCCATTTGTTTCTTTCCAAAAGATTATTGGTTTGTAATACGGAAATGTCCTGCTCTCCTCCAAGAAATGATTAATGTTGGATGCCAGTTGACAATGATGGCCAATACCAGAGGTGGTGAGTGATTTAATAGTATTAATGCAATTGCTCCATCTTTATTTGGGATGTACAGTGTTAATTAGGAATAATTTTAAAGAGAGATATTATTTTTTCCATGCATTTAAATTTGTCACTGGTTAGGAATCCACGCTCCCCGTTTGGAATCCATTGAGAACTGTATGAAGCTGTCACAGATGTTGGTGCAGAGCCTATGGGAATCTAAATCCCCTCTACTTCAGCTTCCACTTTTTGAAGAGGAAAATCTCAAATACTGTTTGTCTAAAAAGGTAATAAATTATGGAGATACAAATATTTCCTTCAAAATGGGATTGCCTGTTCATGTTTTTTATCATCTGGTTGTGTATATGCAACCTGACAAAGCAGCATTTCTCCAGACCATGGTGCACACAAGAATACACAATACACAGAGCATAATAATCAAAGTGTATATAAATATTTGGGATGATTGACGTGGTCACAGAGTACTGCTCATCAGACTCAGTCTGAGGGAAGAACTATTCCCCAGCTGGCAGTCATGATTTTGATGCTCCTGTGCCATTTTCTTGATGGTAGTAGATTGAAGTTAATGGAATTGAACATTGCAGTCATTTGAGTATTCTTTTGGAATGGAAAGCTCGTTATTCATCAGAATAGGATAAGAATTAAGAACAGGATTTGGCTGGTCAAAGGTATCATTGCTAATTTGATTATTACCTATATTGTGGCGAGCTGAAGCAATTGAGCTGGACGCACTACCTACTTCTGGAGCACAGGTTCACAGCACTTTAGGGCACTTTTGGGCCTATAATCTTCGCAGTATCTAGTGTACTTTTCCTGTTTTAGATGCTGTGTAGTGTGTTGAACTGATTGAAGCTCCTTCGAGCTGTAAAAGAAACTCAAAACTGTTGTAGATGTGGGGTGCTTTTAAAAAGTTGTAGCAGACAACATAAAGCAGTACAATAGTAAAGCATATTATTGTACATGACCTATCCTCCACCCATAACATTACCTCAGGAGGGCACAGCAGTGCCTACACTTCTTAGAGGTTGAGAAAGGAAAGGCTACTGACCCTCATTTTGACAACATTTTACAGGAACACAATGAGTGTCCTGAGTGGCAACATCATTGTGTGGTTTTGGTAGCTGCAAAGCATGGTCCAGAAGTGAATACAGCGGATAATTAAAATGGCTGAGATCACTGGGGCCTTCTTTTTCTCAATTGATGACATTCAGTGGAGCATTGCTTAAGTAAAGAATTATTGAGGATCCCTGCCACAGTATCTTTGACCTGCTACCATCAGGAAGGAGGTACAAGAGCATCAAAATCAGGACTGCTCAGCTGGGAAATAGCTTCTTCCTGCACTGATCTTGGGCTTGCAAATTAAATGTAGCAAATTATTCCAGAATATTTGTACATATATTGCAACAGAATATTTGGAAATGTTTTTGGGGGATAAATTTGGAAAAGTAGGGTAGGTGACATACATGCACACACTTTAAAGTAGATCTATTTGAAATACTGGAGATGTCATATCCACTGTACTTTGCAGAAACTGTGCAGAATGCTTATGGACTTCACAAGTGGGTGTTTATTGAATTGATGTCATAAATGAAATGAATGGACTATTGTCTTTGAAGCCACAGAAAGCAGACAGGCTGTCTCCTGATACCATTTTGCAAGGCTTTTGACAAGATTGCTCAGAGGTCATTGAGGGGTTCTTTTTCCCTAAAAACAACAGATGAACCCGAAGACTAACTCCTATTGTTTTCTGGACAGGGTCAGGGGTCTTACAGGTGAGAGAGAGACTGAAGGACACATGCTTCCTGGCAGTCAGTCTCAGAGAGAGACAGGCAGAAGGGAGTCTTTGACTGTGTGTGACACAGAAAGCTGTAACAAGCCAGGAGAAGCTTGTTGGAACTGAAACAGAAGCTCCAGAGTGGCGGATGGCTGGAAGAGCTATCTGTCTGATGTTTCTCTTGGAATAAATGGAACAAAAAGGAACTTTGTGATAGCATGAAAGAAAGAGGTTATCATCTGGAGAACCCTGATGGGACAAGTTTTATCAGCAAGACATTGAGGTGATTAATGGTGGTACACAATCCTTTATCTGGAATCCTTGGAGGACAATGTGTTCCGAAATTTGGATTTTTCCATATTTCGGAAAGCCTAATTTAAGCCCAACTGAATTGTGCTGCCGTATCCACCCCCACCCCTTCCAGTCGTCCTGCCATCTCCCCCAATCCCCACTTGCCTGCCTGACTCTCCCTGCTGATCTCCCGCCCGCCCAACACACGCTGCCACCTCTCTCCCCACTTGCCGGATTTTGGAGCTTTCCGGATTTTAGATGTCCAGATAAAGGATTGTGTACCTGTACCTCAGTGGTGGAAATCCTGGAAACACACATCTCTCTCTGCAAACCTACAAAGAACCTTCCTGAGTTGTAAACTTTTACCTTTCGAGCACCAAAGCCTGGTGAACTTTATACACATTAAATTCTATGCACAGTATAAGAATTGCCTGCAACCAGAGAACTTGGAAGAATGAGAAGTGAGATTGGACCGTGAACCAAAGAACTTTCTTAAATTTACACACACATTTCATACACGTGCACTTAGAATATGAAAGAGATTAAGTTAGGTTAGTTAAGTTAATAATAAGTTAAAGCTTGATTCTGTTTTCATGTTTAAAGATAATAAAAGCAACTTTTGTTTAAGTAACCATTTGTCATGGTGAATATCTATTGGTGCTAGGTTTTGGGGTCCTCTGGGCTCGTAACATTTTATTTCTTTTCTATCATATTATGTGCTGTGTGAGAAATGTATTGTGGTCTGGTTAAACAGTTTCATCTGGTTTTATGTGCTGTCATGATGAACTTGAATGATTTTGCTTGTGATATATTGGTGGGAGCAATAAGTGGTAATGTTTCATTAATTTTACTTGCAATTTATTAATCAGTACAACCTTTGCAGCAGAATAATCTGTTAAATATTGGAATGCTGTTTTCCTTGTTTCTGCAAACAGTACAAAGTCCGAACAATTCAAGACTTGGTTAGCATGAAAGACGCTGATCGTCGCCATATGTTGCGATTCCTGAGTGAAGAGAAGTATGATGAGGTCATATCAGTGCTTGGGAGCTTTCCACATGTAGGCATGGAAGTAAAGCTGCAAGGTATGTATTAATATTTTGCAGAATTGTCTGTTGGTGTACATTTTTAAGAATGGGGGAATTGTAATTTGCATGTTCTTTTTCAGAATGTTCAGTCTTGTGTAATATTCATTGTGTTAGTTTGCATTTTAGAGATATTACAATACTGGGCAAGTTCAATAATGTCTGATAGATAAAGTCAGTTGATGCTTTCCAATGATGGAAGGCCTCATGCAAAACTGACCTTGCACATTTCTAGCATCCATGGCTTTTATAAATTTTTATGGTTATTTGTGTCAGGATTGCCCATTCTCTAGGTCAACCACAGGAATGCCACACTCTGTTCCAACCTCAGAAGAGGAATTAGGGGATATGGGGAGAAGGCAGGTAGGTGGAGTTAGGTCATCAATTAGATCAGTCATGATCGTATTGAATGGCGGAGCAGGCTCGAGGGGCCATTTTTGGCCTACTCCTGTTCCTACTTCCTCTGTTCCAGCATCACTTTGTCCTTCAGGAAAGTCTGCTGATTAATGCTAAGTTAATACTTTTGTAATGGGATGAGACAGATGCAAGGTTTAATTGCAATGTCTGGAACATTTTAATTAAAAATGATTTAGAATGCCCTATAAATTTTTTTGAAAGATTTGCTTCCTGAAAAAAAAATGGGGATTATGATAGACATCTTCAAGCTGAACGTAAAGATAATTTCAGATTTGTTGTATCATGTAGGAACTTGGAGAAACATTAATGAACTTCCGTTGAATTGAGCATATTTAATCGCATAATGATGCTGATACATTACGTTTGTTTAACTGACTTTAAAACATTTGCCGCTGATTTTAGTTTGTATTTGGCATCTGATGTCTCTTGTCAGTGTCCAACAATAGTCAGCCTGCATTGATGGATTCCAGTTGCCCTGATACTGCTTTTCCATGGTCGCAAAGTTCTGACTCACCGAGATCAGCAGGGAAGACGTCCAAGAGCAAAGGCAGAAAATGACTTCTCAATGACATGTTGCAGTTCATGGCTTTGTTTGCTTGAAGTAGTCAAAATCACAAAAATAGGTTATATCTAAAAAATGGTACATGATAGGAAATTTTCAGGCTATTTTTATGATTAGCAGCCCAAAATCTATAAAATTCACCCAAAAGTGTTCAATGTGCAATATCTTGGTTGTCTAGTGTTATTTTTGTGTGGAATTCCTATGCTCACTGGCACCAGTCCTGATTGCAGTCGTTTGAAAGTGCAACTGGTGACAGAGCAGAAGTGAACAAAATGGAAAAAAAATGACACGGCTGTTGGTGTTCCTGTAAACGATGGGGACCCGGGGTGAGGAGAGGCAGTGCTTTACCGAGAGTTCCTACTGCGAATGGCTTCTTTCAGGCTTTAAATAGCCTGTTAAAGGAGCCAACAGTGCTTTATTTGAAATCCTGCCACTTCAGAGTCTGGATCCCAGATGGCAGCACCTGTGTTCAGCAGTAGCCACAGGGGACTGCAGATTCTGGGTAAACAGCAGACTGGTACATGGCACCAGTAATGGGCAGAACACCCTCCAGTTAAGATGGAAAAGCAGAGGAGATGGTGAGCTGTTGGTGATTTACAGGCAAAGAATCCACACGGGCTGCTGGCGATGAGGTCAAAGGGCTCTCATCACGCTGTGGGCTGCTGGAGACTAGCTCCTGAGAACTTGGTATTGGAATCGGGATACAAAAGGGTGCTGATGGGGAGAAAAAAAAGACTCCCGAGAAGCCCTGGACACTGAGGTGGTGTCAGAGGTTTGAACTAAACTGGAGTCCTGTGTTGCTGCAGGAGTGTTGGAGGTGAATCCGTGGAATCTGAAGGGACTCTTTTTACTTTCTTTGACTGTGAAGGGTGCCACGCAACGCTCATGGCGCATCTTTGTCTGCGTTATAATGGACTAAAGGCACTTTTGTGTAATATTGCACGTGTTTTATTTCATGACAATAAATTGTATCTGATCTGACCTCACCTTGTATACTGCAGTGTAGCACTTAGAAGTGATCTCTGGACTGATTAAATGTCATTTTGAAAAGTTGTTTCTAAATTCATGCACAGTTTATAATCTCGTATGCAACCCATTTAGTTTAGTGACAGTCTGGTGAACTTGTTATCTTTCCCAAAATCTGGCAATTTCCCAAATCCTAACCTATTTATTGATGCGTCCTATTGCACGGAGAAGAGGCTTTGAGATGAGGTATTTAAGGGAATAAATCAGAAATTTTAAAATATTTTTTGTTCCTTCTCAGTTTTGGACGATGAAGACAGTAGCAACATTACTGCAGGATCAATTGTTACTGTCACCGTGACACTTAGCAGAGAGGATATGGCTGTAAGTACAAGTATTTATGAGAAAAATTGTGTATTACAATGTCTTTCACAAGGACGGCAGTGTTAGTGTAGCAGTTAGCGCCAAGTTATTGCAGTGCCAGTGTCCTGGGTTCAAATCTGATGCTGCCTGTAAGCAGTTTGTACGTTCTCGCCATGCCGGCCTACGTTTCCTCCAGGTGCTCTGGTTTCCTCCCACCCTTCAAAATGTAAGGGAGTTGTAGGTTAATTGTGTGGCACGGGCTCGTGGGCTGGAAGGGCCTGTTTAAAAATTAAATGTTTATTGCAAAGGTGTCACCTTTTCCATCCCTTCCTTCTTTCTATGGGGAGTACTCTGTCCATGTCTCGCTGGTTCCCTTATAACTAACTATCCATATCTCCTTGTCCCCTGGCACTTTCCCCTGCAGTTATAGAAGGTGGAATATTTGTCTCAACCATCTCCCTCGCCGTCATACAGAAACCCAAACAGCCCTTCCAGGTCAGACTAAGATTCATTTGCACCTCCTCCAGCCCTCTTCTCAATGAGGCCATTGACAAGGTTGCTTTGCAGAAGTGTACAAGTGTAGACAATATGAGTGCAGCATACCTATGTTCTATCCACAATGGCTGTCCTGTGCTCACTTTTTTATGCCATTTCAATTCCCTTTCCCATTGCCACAATGACCTGTCAGTCCTTGGCCTTCTCCACTGCCAAGGTGAGGCCAAATATGAAATCAGAAGAACAAAACGTATCCTGCCTGGTTAGTATACAACTCAGTAGTATGAACATTAAATTTTCCAACTTTAGGTAAACAATGGTCACAGTGCATCATTCTGTCCTGGTTCTGGATTTCTCCCTTCTCCACCCCTCTGTCCCAATATTGAGTCATCATCAATATTGAAGCAACCCTATTGCTTTTACATCTTTACATAATCTGTCTGTTCCTCTATTTCTCAGTGTTATTGGGAGGGCAGTTGTATGTCCATCAGAATGATGGCATCTTTCTTATTTTGCACTGGGGGATGAGCCCAACAATGCACCCTCTCTGAATATGGCTGTGACACTTCCTGGATAATACTGCAACCCCTCCACCACTTTTGCCTCCCTCTATCCCAACTAAATCATTGAATTGCTGGTCCTGTCTTTCTCTTGGCCAAATCTCTGCATATCGTAATTCCATGTGTTGATCCAAACTCTGTAAATTTGCTTTACACATTATATTCCTTGTATTAAATAAACACACAGACCGTCAGTCACTTTGTTCATTCACTCATTCCTTCCTTTCAGACTTGCCAAAATTGTGTTCAGAAAAAATTTCCCTTGAGTTGATTGGATTTCAGTATTTCCATCTATTACACAAATACGTCCACTCCTATTTTTAATTTCAGCCCAAATTAAATATTTGAGCTGGGAGAACAAGGTCAAAGAAATAAATAAATTCCAACAACTCTATAAGAATACAACACAAAAGCTGAATAATTTGCCTGACTAAATGAGCAAAAATATGAGCAATTCTGGAGATAGAGCTTTTGATTCATATGATTGTCATAACTGACTGGTTTGAGGAGTTGAATTGGGGAAGGAATGTTTCAAGAAATAAATACAGAAACACTGGAGGAACTCAGCAGGTCTCTCTGCGAACATAGGAGGTAAAGATATATAACCAACATTTTGTGCCTGAGCCCTTCAATACCTTGAAGAAGGAATATATATCTTTATCTTCTATGTTCACTGCAAGACTTGCTGAGTTCCTTCAGCATTTCTGTTTCTTTACAACAATCACGTGATTCAAGAAATAAACAGCATCTGAAGTTGTAGCTTCTGTATGGGCTATTGATTGGTATTTCTCCATTAGGAGAAAAGGCTGGCACACTTTAGGGAAGGAGTGAATGACAGTCTTTTAAAATTAATTTTTATATAGTAAATACAAGAGTTCTGAATTCATTTAGTTGCAAAATAATTGTCAAGCAATATTTGAAGTTCTACCTTTTTTCAAAAACTTTTTTTGAAGGCCATCTTTGAAAAGGAACAGGAACAAGGTGCTTGTATCAATGAAGAGCAGGACACTGATGACATAGTAAGTCTGAATGGTAAAATAAAGTTTTGCCAATAATGTCTTAGAAGTGAAAACTGTAGTATTTACATTTGTTATGTTTTAACTTTTCATGTAATTTGTCTTTTCCTGGATTTCAACTGGAGGAATTTCGAGAATTTTAATTTTAAAAAAATGTTTCCACCCTCTCAAACAGGCATAGAACATGACAGTGTATAAACAGGCCCATCTAGTTTGTGCTGAACTATTATTTTGCGTGTCCCACTATTATTTCATCCAGACCATTGCCCTCCATACCTCACCCATCTATATATCTATCCAAGTGTCTCTTAAATTTCACTTCTGCTGCTGGCAGCTCGTTCTGCACTCACAAAATGATGAAATTTCTCATCTCTGTTCTAAAGGACCATCCTTTTATTCTGAGTGTGAGCCCTCTGGTCCTAGATTCTCCCACTACTGGAAATATCTTCGCGTCTGCTCTGTCCAGCCTTTTCAATATTTTAAAAGAGGGGGAAAATGTTCTTCTCTGCTTCATTGCCTCTGGTTGCCTGAATGTTAATAAAATGGATGATGGATCTTTTGGAAAATGGAAAGGAAAAGAAACGCTTCTCCTTTATTGCCATTCTAATGATCTCTTTATCTTTATCTGCACCACTTCAGATTATTTCTGACTGAGGAATTTTTAAATCATTCCAATTTATTATTTGTGTCTGTATGTGACAAGATTAACAATAACATTTCAATCTTTTTTTTTTCCAAGTTTTACACGGGTATGCACTGAAACTTAACATTTATAATGTATTTAACACATTGCAATGATTTAGTACCCCTTCATGTTTCAGCAAGGAACTGGTGGTGCAAAAAGTAAAAAGAAAGCTTGGCAGAAGAATAAAGGAGCCAAGAAGCCACTTAAATCCAAGAAGAAGAAACCAACCAAAAAGAAGGGAACCACACAACCAACTCAACAGCAGCCAACTGACCAACAAAGGCAGAAGCAGAAGCACAGTCAAGCTAATGGCTCAGTTGTGGCAGGCAATGTATGATGCATGGTGTTCCTACAAATCCCTGTGTCACCTGAACTACTTGATAAATTTAAGAGAAAATAAAACTCAGTGAATCTCAGTACAGATATTCCCCTTACTTACCGCTTATGTGACTTATAGCCATCCGTACATACGACCAAATTGATTTTAAAATATAAAAATTACACATTTATGAGTGACAGGCCAATCTATGGAAAATAAAGCCTCTCGTGAGACCTGGACATTGGCCAACCTCGCACAAGAGCTGGCCTTTGGTAGTGGCCTTGTTGAATTTCATGAACTATCATGGATACCGTGCAATTTTGACATATCTTCATTCTGAGATACAACCGGTCAGTCAGAACGGAACATAGGTGTAAGTTGAGGAATACCTGTACAGCAGAAAACTGCATTATTCTACATAATAGTCACAATATTATATGACTGGTTCTTCATTGTCCCTGACTTGGACTGCAGGTTAGATCTGATTTCATAATAGTGGCTCTTTAACATCACCTCCTTAAATAGTAGCTCCTGGTTTTTGTTGTGATTTAATTTGGACATACAGTATGGTAGTTGGCCTTTACAGCCCACGCACCCCAAATAAGCCAATTAACCTACATTCCCTATACATTTTTGAAGGGTGGGAGGAAACCCATGCAGACATGAGGAGAATGTTCAAGCTCTTTATGGACACCGCTGGATTCGAACCCCAGTCTTTGGCGCTGTAATAGCGGTGCGCTAACTGCTACGCTAACCTCCTTTGTTTCTTGTTCTGTCAGTTCTATGAACTTGTAGACTTTTGGGTAATTTTTTTCTTATTGATTTGTTCCAAGGCAATGGATGTTTTACTGGAAGGAAAATAATGTAACGGTGTTGTTGCAGTTTAAGAATATAATTGTGATCTTTGCTTGTTGGGAAATGATCTTTCCTTCCTTTTTATTGCTTCATAATATGTAAACTATTAATATTTATGTATCAGTGGATTAGTTTCTTAAAGGTAGATTAAGTTTTACACCACATATGAGGGCTCCTCCTGTTTAAGCATATCAGTTTTACATATTTTACAACACCGTAAAAAGTATTTGGCTGCAGCTTGGGTATAATATTTCAGAATAGTTTGAGACCTGGGAGTTATCATTTTTAGAATATTGTGAAGCTCTGATTCCCCATGTCAGTTCATCTAAAGTTATTATTCTACAAATCTATTAATTACATCATCCTGTCCCCATGCTATGAATAATTCAGTTTGTATAGATTA
The DNA here is from genome assembly GCF_036971445.1 of Narcine bancroftii. Classification (NCBI taxonomy): domain Eukaryota; kingdom Metazoa; phylum Chordata; class Chondrichthyes; order Torpediniformes; family Narcinidae; genus Narcine; species Narcine bancroftii. Next base: position 223,687,285 of record NC_091474.1, on the reverse strand, counting down.
AATTCTACTCCATGTAATACCAATTTTTTGGTAATTCATGATCTGAAGAGGATAATGACCATTAGAAGGTTAATTTGGTCCATTGTTGAATTGGTTGTTTTTATTTGATTTAAATAAATCCAGCATTCTTGGAAATAATTTTCTCAACATGGAAATGCTAGCCTGAAAGGGAGCTCATGGAAGATTTGCAAGATCCTCTCCAGGCTAAGAAGGTTTGCTTTATGCAGTGAGATTGAGTAAACGGGCTCCAGACTGACTCTTGTGGGAGTAGAAAATAATTAGAAAGAAGACTTGCAGGGCTCAACTGCTTGGACACAGGAAGAATGCTTCCTCTGCAAAATCTAGAACTTGGGGCTCAGTTTCAGATTGAGGAATGTGCCATTGTGGAACAGCCGGAGTGGTGACTTCAAAATTCTCTTTCTTGGATGTTGTGAAGGCTTTGCCATTGGGTTTATTAAGAACAGATCAACAGATTTCTGGATATTAAGGGATTAGGGGATAATGTAGAAAATTGGATGAGTCATGATCTTGATGAATGGCAGAGCAGACTTGGGAGGCTAGACAGCCTGCTTACTGATCATTTATTTTCTTTTGCAAGTTGTATTTAAAAAGTGATGGTTATTTCAACCTTTTGCAGAAGGCCCTCTAGATGGCAGCATTGTACTATTTCCAACTGAAGTGAGGTTCTTGGGATCAGAGGACATTTAAAGAGAACTCCAAGGGAGGATTCAGCTGTTGGAGCACTTCCTACTCTCTCCTTACAACCTCACTCTGCATGCAGATGGTTGTGCTTTTTTCCACTGTTGTTATTAAATTTTGATTTTCTCTGAGATTAGGAATAGGATTTTCTTTCATATTCAGAGTAGATGATCTAGGTATCTACTCTGAGATAGAGATGTATTTCTTTTTAAAATATTTATTGATTTTAAAAGAAAAAAACCCTTCATACATGATTTCTAACTGATTACATAATTCATAGTATATACATAACATATATAAATTGTACAGAATATGCCATAATTATCAGGCAACATAACTTGCTCAAAATCTTGAATTCTGATGTTAAGAGATGCATTTCTGTGGGCAGCTAAATTGAGAAAGGTGTTTGTCAGAATTAAAGAAGTTAAAGGTGTTTGTCAAAATTGAAGAAGTTAGTCTTGTGTGAAACCAAAAGGAGGCATTCAGGCAATTGAATTTATACCTACTCGGAGCATTCCCATCTCAAGTGCTGCTTCCATGCCTTACTCTTAGAACTTAAGATCATGTCCATTGTGAACAGAATCTACTCTGTAATTAAGACAGTTGTTGGGGACTCGTGCAACGACCAAGATACTGACTCAAGCTTTATCAACTTGATTATGGGAATATTATGTCAAAAATAATATACATAGCCAAAAAGGACAACAATGAATGATTACATTGTAAGTATATTAACATCCATACAAATGTGGATAAGCCCAAAAAATTAACATAGCTGAAATCGGACATGGTTGGTACCTGGGAAATATTTATTTTTTGGAGAAATATTTTAAATGCTCTCCTTTCCATTTTGTTGTTACATAAATAACCTAATTACCTGGGGTAGGGCAAGCATAATGATACAGCTGATAGATCTGCTGCTTCACAGCATCAATCCTGATCCTGGGTGCTGTCTGCAAGAGGTTTGTATGTTCTACCTGTCATTGCGTGTGAGTTCTTTGGGCACTTTAAATTGGACCAAGTGTTTGGGTGAGCGGTAGGATGTGGAGAGAATAATGTAGGATTAGTGTATAATTAGGATAGTTAATGATTGACGTGGGTTCAATGGGCAGAAGGGCCTGTTTCTCCGCTGAATTTCTCTGACTCTCTGAATTTTCTGATCTCATCATTTTCTGAATACATGGAATAGAACAAAAATTGAGCATTAATTTCGCCCAATGTCATTCTAGGATCCATCAAACCGCGATGAGGACGAGGACGATTTATCAGATAAAGGGAGTGATTCTGAAGAAGAGACAACAAACAAAGATTCCCAGAGTGAGAAAGAAGATGACAGTGACAAAGAAACAGAACACGAAGAGAAGGACGATGAAGCTGTGAGTGAATATTTTTTAGCAGTAAAACAAATTCTGCATCAGGCACAAAACTGTTTCAATTAATTCATGAGACTGAAGCAAGCAATTTATTTATATATAAATTCAGTTATTGTTCTGTAGTTTATTAAGTGGTTTGCATTGGCACAATTGCAGCCACTTCAGCGTTTTGATGCAGTTAAGTTTTGTGTTCTGGAGATTAGTGCTTAAATACTGACATCGAATAGATTTGTATAAAACTGAAGAGTAACACGAGCATATCACTTCATGTAGAACATTTTCCCAGGTGTATTTGGAAGTGTATCTCATTTTTAATATTGTGAAAGGAGATCATTCAGCCCTTTGGATTGATGGGACTCCTGGGAATCAAATCTCCCACTTCCTTGTCCCTGACTCTCTAATGTGCCCATCAATGCCTGATTCCTCCTCCAAACACGAGGATAATTTATAGTAACCAGTTAATGACGAGCCATATTGAGTGGATTAGTTTGAGTTAATGTGCGTTTTTAAAAATAAAAAAGTTAAACCTTTTGAAAGTGTCTATAGCTTGGAGTGTGTTTAGATTGTATCTGCAAATGCTATGATTGGCTCTGAATATTCTGAACCATTAGTTATGAGTCGATTCTTTTTGATTTTCATCAGGCATTAAACAGTTTTTTGCCAAAATATTCATTTAAAAATAAACTTCTGAAGTTCACCAAAGCACACTTGGAAGTTCTGATTTCACCATATGCCAGCCTTTTGTTCTAGGGGTTTATTCAGAATGTGGAAAATGGTTTGTTAATTTTTTTTTAAGTTCAGATGGTATAGGTAGTGTTTGGGCTGGTGGTTTGGGAAAGCTTTGTATCTAAACAATGAAAATAATGTTTAAAAAAAAGTAATGAATTTTCAAAAGGTTATTTTCCATGGCAGCCTCATTTGAAATTCTATATTATTTTTACCTCTTAAATAACATAGAAGAGGCTTTCTCATTCTGATAATTTCTCACCAATGTTAAGCCAAATTTAGAAAATAGTTGTAAAGGTCCACAGATGAAATGCAACAGCCTCTTTCAGGATAAGAACATTACAGCACAATGTTGTGCTGACCTTTAATAAACCTACTCTCCAACAATCCGATCCTTCCCTACCTCACGTTCATAACACTCTATTTTTCTTACATCCATGTGCCTGAGCCTTTTAAATGTCCCTATTGTAATAAGCTTCCACACCACCCTTAGCAATGCATTCCATACTCCCTCCACTATTCGGGTGAAAAAAATGCATCTTTGATTTCCCCTTAACTTTCCTCCACTCAACTTAAATAATTGTCTTCTGTACACTCTCTTTATATTGGCTCTCATAATCCTATCTCATCTTTTGTTGCTCCAAGGATAAAAGCCCTAGCTCAATCTTGCTTCATAAGACTTCCAATCCAGGCAACGTCCTGTTAATCTCCTCTACACCCTCTCCAGATCTTCTGCATCCTTCCTGTAATGAGGCAACCAGAACTGAACACACTGCTCCAAGTATGATCTAACCAGAATTTTATAGAGCTACAATATTATCTTGGGCTCATGAATGCAATCATTCGACGAATGAAGGCCAGTACTCTCTTTGGCTTGGCTTCGCAGACGAAGATTTATGGAGGGGGTAAATGTCCACGTCAGCTGCAGGCTCGTTTGTGGCTGACAAGTCCGATGCGGGACAGGCAGACACGGTTGCAGCGGTTGCATGGGAAAATTGGTTGGTTGGGGTTGGGTGTTGGGTTTTTCCTCCTTCGCCTTTTGTCAGTGAGGTGGGCTCTGCAGTCTTCTTCAAAGGAGGTTGCTGCCCGCCAAACTGTGAGGCGCCAAGATGCACGGTTTGAGGCGATATCAGCCCACTGGCGGTGGTCAATGTGGCAGACACCAAGAGATTTCTTTAGGCAGTCCTTGTACCTTTTCTTTGGTGCACCTCTGTCACGGTGGCCAGTGGAGAGCTCGCCATATAACACGATCTTGGGAAGGCGATGGTCCTCCATTCTGGAGACGTGACTCACCCAGCACAGCTGGATCTTCAGCAGTGTGGACTCGATGCTGTCGACCTCTGCCATCTCGAGTACTTCGACATTAGGGATGAAAGCGCTCCAATGAATGTTGAGGATAGAGTGGAGACAACGCTGGTGGAAGCGTTCTAGGAGCCATAGGTGATGCCGGTAGAGGACCCATGATTCGGAGCCGAACAGGAGCGTGGGTATGAAAACGGCTCTGTATACACTTATCTTTGTGAGGTTTTTCAGTTGGTTGTTTTTCCAGACTCTTTTGTGTAGTCTTCCAAAGGCGCTATTTGCCTTGGCGAGTCTGTTGTCTATCTCGTTGTCGATCCTTGCATCTGATGAAATGGTGCAGCCGAGATAGGTAAACTGGTTGACCGATTGAGTTTTGTGTGCCCGATGGAGATGTGGGGGTGCTGGTAGTCATGGTGGGGAGCTGGCTGATGGAGGACCTCAGTTTTCTTCAGGCTGACTTCCAGGCGAAATATTTTGGCAGTTTCCCCAAAACAGGACGTCAAGCGCTGAAGAGCTGGCTCTGAATGGGCAACTAAAGCCAGTACTCTATATGCCTATTTAACCACCACATCAACTTGTGTGGCAACCTTGAGGGATCTATGGACTGTGGGCCCATGATCCTTTCGTCAATCTAGTGTTAAGAATTCTACCATTAGTCACACATTCAGTCGTCATATTATTCCTTCTAAAGTGTATCACTTCACACTTATCCAGATTGAATTCCATCTTCTACTGAAAAAACACACAAATACTGGAAAAACTCAGCAGGTCAAACAGTGCCTTTATGTAGCAAAGGTAAAGATACATCACCAACATTTCAGGAGCCTTTGCTACATAAAGGCACTGTTTGACCTGATGAGTTTCTCCAGCACTTATGTGTTTTTTTTTTCACTTAAACACAGTGTCAACAGAATCCTGTGTTTTATCCCCATCTTCCACTTCTCTGCCCAACTCTGCATCCTCTCTATATCCTGTTGTAATATTCGACAATAATCTACAACTGCCTCCAACCTTCATGTCACCTTACTGACACTGCCCTTCTCCATCTAAATCACAAAGAGCAGGGGTCTCAGAACAGATCCCTGTAGAACATCACTAGTCACCAACCTCCAGGCAGAATACGTTCCATCTGCTACCACCCTCTGCCTTCTATAGGCAAGCCAATTCTGAATTAATGCAGCCAATCTCATGACTTTCTAATTGAACCTATCATGGAGGACCTTGTGAAACACCTCTCTAAAAATCCATAAACACCACATCCACAGCCCTATCTTCACTCATTTAGGGTTGTGAGGCACGACCTGCTCCTCACAAAGCTTTCCTGACTATCTCTACGAAAACTTCTCTAAATGCTCATAAATCCTGTCCCTAAGAATCCTCTTCAACAGTTTGCAATCCACTGAAGGAAGGCGCACTGGTTTATAATATCCAGGATTCTCCCTATCAACATGATAACAACTCTATTTTTTTCTCCTTTCCAAAATCTGTTTACTTATCAGTGGATCAGTGACTATTAGGGGACCAATAGTATATTCCCAATGGAGTGATCACTTCATTCCTGCCTCTGACTTATACCCACACTGACTCAGAAGATAATCCCTCCACAATGCCCACCCTTTCTGCAGCTGTGATGCTATTCCTGATGAGCAATACTGCTCTGCCCCTATCCCTTTTGAAACATCTAAACCCAGAACATGCATCAACCAATCCTGTCCTTGTGTCACCTACGTCTCTATAATGGGCACGCCATCATAATTCCATTTACTGGTCGATGCTCTAAGTTCATCACCCTCATTCATAATACTTTGCAATTCTGAAGCCTTGTTTCCATAGGGCTGCGTTCACAGCCTCAACGCACCACTTCCTCCGCCTGTCAAAGCATTTAAGCCCCATTTGGCAACTCCTACAATGACTTCTCCATTTGAGTTTCCCTTCCTTTTTTTATGGCTACAGTTAATTAGCTAATCCCCTACCTTTTACCAGACTCTGTCCCTGATCATATTTTTGACGATACTGAAAGAGAGGTTGCTCCATGTCACGACCCTTTTTATCTTTCCTGCATTCTATCTCATTGTTATTTCATTCTTAACCCATTACTGTGACATCACTGGCAAATTTGAAGATGTCAGAGCAGTATTCAGTGGTACCATTGTGGATGTAGGAGGACATAGTAAAGAACTGTATGCATCTTTGAAGAGTGCTGGTGTTGAGTATGATTGTCGAGAAGGGGGCGATGAGGTCTAGATTCTGAAGTTTGAAAGTTAGTTTGTGCGGAACTGTGGTTTTGAAGGCAGAGCAGTAGCTGAATGTGGATGTCCTTGGCATCCAGGGTAGAGCAGGTCTGCCCTCTCACCCTGCTCTCAGCTTCTTTCTCTTCTACCCTCCTACCTGAATCCTATTACCTCTTCTCTGTTAGTCTGTGCTTCTGCCCCCCTCTCCCCATCTTTTTATTTAATGTCTGCCTGATTTTCAACATTTTTGGTGAAGAGCTCTGACCCAAAACATCAACTATCTTTTGCTGAGCTTCTCTGGCACTTCTGTATACTGTACTAGAGCTACAAATTTTCTTCTTCACCTCCATGGGAAAATGGCATCTGCCAGGGATATGTTTAGTCAGTAGGCAAATTGGTATCGCAAGGAGGTTATTTGACACTGCTTTTACTTGGAGGAAGAGAAGTTGGTGTATCTTTGAAATACATTGTGGAGCAGTTATTTGGGGTGACCATTAAAATAAAGGTATTTCATAAAGCAACTAGATTGAGAAATTATAGTGAACATATGAGTATGGGTAGAATAGATTGACCAGGCCCTTTTTACTTGTAGTCTGTGTCTATTTCAAAGATTTGACTGAGCCTGTTCAGGAAAATGTTGCTGATTGATGGTTCATCTGGTAAAGAACTGCAGCTATTTTTTAAAATCTTGCAAATAGTATGTTCAAGTTTAGTCTTGCCTGTGTAACATGTCTGAATTACATTATCTTTTCAAATAGGAATGGGAAGCACTACAGCAAAGTATCCAAAGAAGAGAGAGAGCTCTGCTTGAAACCAAATCGAAGGTCACCCACCCAGTCCATACACTATATTTTCCTGAGGTTGGTGCAAAGTCATGTTAAAGAATTTAATACAGATGCTCCTGACTTGTTACATCAAGGAGTTTGTCTTCTTTCAGAAATCTAGCATCTAAAGTCCATTGCTTTTAAAGCATAAATCTCTGTATTGGACAAATTATTAGAATGTTATGTTTGGCTTTAGAATTGGAATACATTGACAATGAGTTGCAAAATCATTATTTCAGATCCTTTTATTTAAACTTTCGGATAATACAGTAAAACCCCCATTTTAGGGCAACTGCAGGGATTGCAGATACTGGAAATGCAAATTTTTTTGGTTGACTGACACTCACTCTTACAATGCCTAACTACTACACCTACATTAAGAATACACCGTTGAAAAGACAGTGCAAATGTAATATGGAAAAAAAAATCAGTATCGTCGTCTTTAATTATGTAAAGTTCATTTTAATCAAGTAATTCCCGTAACTTACTAAATTTAAATTCGAGTCGCTGGCGCTGTAAGTGTTGTGCTAGCCACTATTGCTGTGTTACCATCATAATTAAACATAATTCCTAACATATTATTCTATCCTGTACATATTAATTGGGAGGAGCAGGTGTTGTGGATGAAAAGGTGTTACAGATGGTTTCCAAATCTTATAAAAATTCTCAAGTTGATTCCTTAAATTATAAGTAATCTTTTCCAATGGTATGCACTTTTGAATTTCTATATGCCATCTATCCAACTTTATAAAATTATCTGACTTCCATGTTACTGCCTTCTGTGACGCCACTTTCAGGGAATTGTGTATCTGTATTCCAAGATCCCTCTGTTCTGCCACACTATTCAGTGCCCAACTATTTATCATGTATGTCCTTGGTTTATCTTTCCAAAATGCAATACCTTACACTTGTCTGCATTAAATTCCATCTGCCATTTTTAGCCTCTTTTTCCGGTTGATCCAGATCCCTCTGTAAGCTTCGAAAACCTTCTTTGCTGTCTACGCCACCTCCAATCTTTATTTCATCTGCAAACTTGCTGATCCAATTTACCACATAATCATCCAGATCATTGATATAGATGACAAACAACAATGGTCCCAGCACCGATCCCTGAGGCACCCCAATAGTCACAGGCCTCCAGTCCGATAAGCAATCATCCACCACTACTCTCTGGCTTCTCCTGTCCAGCCAATGTTGTATTCAGTTTACTACCTCAAGCGTCTGAACCTTCCTGGCTAACCTCCCATGTGGGACCTTTTCAAAGGCCTTACTAAAGTAGTCAATATCAACAGCCTTTCCTTCATCAACTTTCCTGGTAACCTCCTCGAAAAACTCTAAGATTGGTTAAACACAACCTAACGCACACAAAAAAAGGCCACGTTGCTGGTTTATTGAATACCGGATAATGGGGATTTTACTGTAGTTGGAAGAAGAGGAGCGGAAAGTTGTGTGTGCTGAAGGAGGATTGAATAAGAAGAGACCTGCTGCATCTAATGATACCTATAAATAAACAAAATAACAGCACAATAATTTGCAAATCTGTTTGCACAGCAGTTAATAGGGCTGCCTCCCAGCTCTGGGGATTCAGGTGCAAACCAGACTGTTGCTCTGTGCAGAGTTTGCACAGCTCTCCATGATCATGGTGGTTTCTTCCCATGTCTCAAAGATGTGCTGGTAGGTTCATTGGACCAGCTATGTCATTTTAAGATTTAAACTTCCAAATTTCCAAAAAAAAAGGAGATACAAGATGGAGTGAGTAAAAGCTTAGTTTAAAAAAGAATTTAAGAACCTAAAATGTGAGACCTGCAAAAAAAAAACATTTAGGCCATGAACCACAGAGCACGACATTAATGGCTTAAGGCATAGCTGCCAATGGTGATGTATCCATATAACCATATAACCACTTACAGCACAGAACAGGCCAGTTCGGCCCTACTAGTCCATGCCGTAACAAATCCCCGCCCTCCTAGTCCCACTGACCAGCACCTAGTCCATACCCCTCCAGTCCTCTCCTATCCATGAAACTATCTAGTCTTTCCTTAAATGTAACCAATGATCCCGCCTCGACCACGTCTGTCGGAAGCTCATTCCACATCCCCACCACCCTTTGCGTAAAGAAATTTCCCCTCATGTTCCCCTTATAATTTTCCCCCTTCAATCTTAAACCATGTCCTCTAGTTTGAATCTCCCCCACTCTTAATTGAAAAAGCCTATCCACGTTTACTCTATCAAGTCCCCTCTCAATCTTCTACGCTCCAGAGAAAAAAGCCCCAGTCTGCACAACCTTTCCCTGTTACTCAAACCTTGAAATCCTGTCAACATTCTCGTGAACCTTCTCTGCACTCTCTCTCTATTTTCCATCACCAGAGTTGAAGGAAATTGGTTTTCTACAAATGGAGGGGGGAAGTAAATTGGAACCGGTTATATAACTCAAGCCTTTCAGGCACAAGATCATGAATGTGAGAGGGAGGCAAAAAAAAAATAAGTATCTGCCATTTAACTTCTATAATCAGCAAGATGCTGGAGTCCATAATCAAGATGCCAAATTAAAATCACCATATAGGATAAGATTACATGGTATTGTAGGTAGTGTGTTAATGTGAATTAAAGAGACATTGTAATAAAGACAACATTTTGGGCACCATTTTTTCTTATTCAGGTTGGAAGGATTTACCTCATGAAGTGTTCCAAGGATCACTTCTTGACTCCAAATTATTTACTAGTGCCATTACAAAAGATAGGTCTGGAGGAGTATTTGAGGGAAGGCCTCATACTTCTGGAATGAAAAGGCAGTGCACCATTTGCTTTCCTAACTGTTTGCATGTGCGGTACAGCTCTGATTATCTAAATTCCTCAGTTATTGGTAATTTTTTTTGGACCCAAAAGTGATGTCTGTTTGGCTACAAAAAAATTTTCGGGTAATCAAGGATTTCATAAAAATCAGAAATTCTCATTTATCCAAAAAAGTTTCAAGCCAAAATAATGTCATTTCACCTGAAAATTTTCAGATGAATGAGGGCTATCTGAAACATCAGAAGTCCTCAGTTATCTGAATTTTTTTCAGAGCTGAACAGATGTAACAGGTTGAAAAAATTCTGGAAAACCCTCTCTGTAGAATTTCAGGTTTTTGGTGTTGAATTTATCTTATTTTGTTCAGGTTGTTTTTTGTTGAGAATTAAACATTATTTCATGCTTAAAGAACCTTCCCTTGTTTAAACACTGTTATGAGTGATTTGCTGTTGCCACTGGGCTGTTTTTTTAAAAAATGACCAGTTATCCAAAATTATCATTTATCCAAAATAGGCCCAATCTTGACGATTTCAGATAATTGGAGTTGTACTGTATCTGCATAATTGCTTTTTGAACTAGATTCCACAGGGCACCAACATTTACAGGCTGCCAGGAGTAGTCTGGTGGCAGATACAATTGCAACGTTTAAAGTTTCTCGATAAATGAATATGCAGGGACTCAAGGGATGCATATCACATGCAAGCAGCAAAGTTTTAGTACAAAGTGGACATTATTCGGCACAGACGTGGGCTGAAAGCCCCGCATTGTTCACATGAATTTTTTTTAAAAATTGTATCATTTCACTCCTACCTCCATTTAAGTTTATCTTACCTAAATGAATAACCACATTTCGTTATGTTGAACTCCAACTTCCACATCTTGTCCATTTAGTTCACTGTCTCTTTGTGTACTCTTCTATCATAGCTCACTTTTCAACAGACCTTCATCCAACTAGATTACAAGTCAATTTATCTGGTCAACATAAATGGTGAATACTGTGGGCTTGATACTGATCCTTCTCATGCTAGTAAAAGCTTGCTAACTTGAAGACCTAATGTTTTGTATTATTGATCTAATCCTTAGCCAAGTTAATGTACTATCCCTAACCTATAGTACCTCTAATAAACCACTGATTCCTTCTGGTTACATCCTCTGTTTCCCATTTTATAAAATCATGTTTAGAACATAGAACACTACAGACAGTATAGGCCCTTTTGCCCTCGATGTTATGTCAACCCATATATCCCTAGTACTAAACCCACCCTACCTCTATTTTTCCTTCATGTGCCTGTCTAAGAGTCTCTTAAATGCCCCTAATGTTTCAGCCTCCACCACCATCCCAGGCAAGGCATTCCAGGCACCCACATCTCTGTGTTTTTAAAAAAAAAACTTAACCTTGATGTCTCCCCTAAACTTACCTCGCCAAACTTTGTGCACGTGTCCTCTGGTGTTTGCCATTCCTGCCCTGGGAAACAGGTGCTTGCCATTCACCCTATCCATGCCTCTCATAATCTTGTAGACCTCTATCAAGTCTCCTCTCATCCTTCTATGCTCCAATGAAAAAAGTCCCAGCTCTGCCAAATTTGCCTCATATAACTTCTTTTCCAAAATGCCTCATCTCAAAATTTTCTGGATTGAACTCCATCTGCCACTTTTCCACCCAATTCAGCATCCTGTCTATATCCTCTTGTAACCTTCGACAACTTTCAGCTCCATCCACAACTTCTCCAACCTTTGATTCAACCACAAACTTACTCACCTATCCTTCCGCCTCTTCATCCAGGTCATTCATAAAAATCACATAGAGCAGGCATCCCTGTGGTACTCCACTAGTCACCAACCTCCAGGCAAAATAGTTTCCTAGCACTACTACTCTTCTTTCTTCCTGCAAACCAATTTTTTTATCCACACAGCAAGGTGCCACTAATCCCATGCCTCATGTCTTTCTGGATAAGTCTCTCGTGTGCGACCTTGTCAAATGCCTTGTGTTACAAGATCAAACCAGCAACCACAAAGAAGGCATATCACACAGGGGTAAAGATGAACAATTACTTTATTAACAGCAATTACTTTATTAACAAAAATTCACCTTCAAACTTTAATTCAAAATCCCCCCCCTTTTATAACAATGCCCACTGGTTACTATGCAAATCTACAACAGTGTAAAACTAATAAATTCCCCAGCCTAAATATAACATATGTAATTAAAGTCTAAGTTATATTTCCAACCAGCACACAGAAAAAACTTAGACCACGACTCATGCTCTGGGCCTTCTTCCATTCCACAGCATCACCCAGTGGTGGTTTATCGTCCAAGTCCAGAAATTTTAGATTATTTTCTGCACGTGCTCAGTCCGTCTCCCACTCTCTCAGCAGTTCACCTTCACCTTGGCTCTCTAAGGCAAGCTGTCACTTTTTAACATAAAACCTCACAACACATAGGCCAATACACAACACAGAATTCTATAACACTTGCTAAAATCCATGTAGACCACATCTACCACCCTACCCATTACAATTTCTTCCTCAAAAAACTCAATTAGATTCATGAGGCATGGCCTTCCCTTCACAAAGCCATTGCTGACTAACCTTGATTAGACTGTACTTCTCCAAATGCTCATAGATCTGATCCTTAAGAATCCTCTCCAATATTTTGCACACCACAGATGTTAGACTCAACCAGTCTATAATTCCCAGGATTCTCCTTATTACCTTATTTAAACAAGGGGACTATATTTGCCATTCTCCAATCCTCAGGCACATCCCCTGTGACCAAAGAGATTCAAAGATCATCGCTTTAGCCCCAGCTATCTCTTCTCTCACTTCCCACAGCAACCTGAGGTATATCGCGTCTGGCGACGGGAACCTTGCCCTGTTTGCTCTGCCTTCCCTGACTTTGATTTTCTAATGCATTCCATTATTTTGCCAACTGATGAAAAGTGAAATATTCAGTGGTTCAAATTTTCTCTCCAATCAAAATTCTAATTATCTGTAGAATGCTTCCTTCAAACAATCACTTTCTTAGATTAAATCGAATGGTGCTAAAATGAAGCCCATAGTATGATAATTTGCCAACAATACTGTTCTGCTCCACTCAATCTTTTCCTGCTCCAAACCCGATCCCTTCATCCAATTCATGCTTTGTTCTATGCTCTCTTGCATCATAAAATCTACCTTGTTTTTCCCAATTCTGACAAAGACCCCAACCCAAAATGTTAACTCTGTTTCCCTTTTCACAGATTCTGCCTGTGGTCTGGATGTTTCCAGCATTTTCTGTTTGTTTCAGAATTACAGCAGAATTTTGTGGGTTTTTTTTGCACAAAATAGTTGGCACATTTGTTACCAGATGGGAATTGGGAAGATTTTTAGATGGAATACTAACATGAAGCTTTTTTAAAAATCATGCTGTTGTAGTCCTACATGATCATCTCTGAAATCCAGCATTGGTTTTCTGATTCTCATGTCCAAGTCATGCACTTTGGTGCTTTGTCTATCCGTTGAAAAGAGCTAGAAACTAGCCCTACTGCTTTAGTGTGATTCATAATCATCCCTATTTTGTCAAAATATTTGATAGCAAATTATAGTCAGGCCATAAATATCTAAAGTTGGGGATTTTGAAATCTGAAAACTGGTTCATGGCAAAATTTATGTCTTCCATTCTCTCTGACCTGGCTATTTTGCTTTTTTGCTCAACTAGTGAGCTAAACTTCAAACATTCCAGCTCTGCACTAACTCAAGCCTAGACCTTCAATACGATCACAGCTGGGATCTGTTATTGTACTATTGTGATTTAAGAAAATAGTCACTGTGGTTTTTTAATAGCGTCTTCCTGGTTACAAATACAACTCAGTTTATTGATAAATCTTGCATCCTGTACTTCTTTTGTGACCTCTGTCCTATTTACAGGAATAAGCCAGTTGACCCCTGCAATAATTAAAAACCAGTTGACCCCTGCATCGGTGGTAACAGTTTCTTTCAATCTGTTGTGCTTGATTATCAGTCCCTGACCTAAATTGCACAATTTAAGACCCTCATTAGTGTAACCTTGCAGGAAATGAGGCCCCAAAGAGTGCAGTAACCAGGGTCCTGATGAGCTTTTGGGCAACTATCACTTGGTATTTCTGAATTATTGAGTCACGATTATAGCAAACTTACTCTCTCTCTGCGCAATTCTTGCGATGCTAAATAAAGGGTCACCATTTATTCTACACACTGAGATAGTTTTGCGTTGTCTAATTCTCCAGGCATTGTCACGTTATGAAAAAATTAGACTGTGGATTCCAGGATCACTCACAGTAAATTTTACTTTTTAACAGGAGAAACAAGAATGGTGGTGGCTTTATATCGCAGACAGGAAAGAACACGTGTTAATATCAATGCCGTCTCATGTATGCACTCTTAAAGAGGAGGAGGAGGTAAAAGTCTTAATTCTTTCTAAAGTCAAAAAATGTGAATGGATTCCATATAGTACGATAAATTTGTAATGGCTAATTTTCTTTGTGCCATTCTGGTATTAACTTTTCTAGATAACTTGCAGCCTGACATCACTTCTATATAGAAGTGACTCATTTAGGACAAGAGCAGGAGATACCTTAGTTCAGAAACAGGTTTTACTTCAAAGCAATATTCGATCTACTTTCCTGAAAAGGTGCAAATGGAGAAAATATTCAGTATGCTCAATAGGATTTGAAAGCTCCTTCTTTGAAAAATACAGTATGAATGTAAAACCTGAGCTTGCTTAAAAGTTTTAATCTTTTATTATGGATGACTAACCATTGCAAAATGGTTGTATTTCTAACCATAAGCTTTTCCAGAATGGATTTATTTACATATGGAGATCAGTGGCTTTTTAATTGACTCAGCTGACATTGAACATTGATGTGTGGGTTCAGACGTAGCTTAGTGGTAGGTTCAATCAGTATTTCTGTTTTGTTTCAGCTGCATATCAGGAGATGTGAGCACACCTATCCATGGTGATAGTCAGGTACAGCAATGTCAGTATGGTGCATTGCCATAGGTGCCATGTTTCAGATCTGACATCTATCTACCAGAACTCACATCTTCCCTCACAGATGATTGTAAGAGATGAAGGTCTGATAACAGTGTAAGAAGCAGGGGATTTGCATCTTCTGTCATGGACGATAGGTATTCCTCGGCCAAATTTACCACAATGATTATCTGGCCTTTATCCTGTTGCTGTTCGAGCTTGCAGTGCATGTAACTGTAATGCTCTACATCAGGGGTGTCAAACTCAAATTCACGGAGGGCCAAAATTAAAAACCTGGACTAAGTCGAGGGCCGAA
The DNA here is from genome assembly GCF_036971445.1 of Narcine bancroftii. NCBI lineage: Eukaryota > Metazoa > Chordata > Chondrichthyes > Torpediniformes > Narcinidae > Narcine > Narcine bancroftii. Next base: position 223,672,037 of record NC_091474.1, on the reverse strand, counting down.
CTAAATATTTATTGAAAATTTTCAACAACATCTGCATGTTTTCTCTTCTTTCAACATATGTAATGTTAAACTTTAGGATATAACTTTAGGAGGATAATGTTACAGGTCAGGAGTAGGTAGCTCAAGTTCACCCTTTGCTTGACATGAGGGAAACCTATTTGGTCCCTGTGGAGATGTAGTCAGCATTCACAGGCTGTGTCCATTTTGGCCTGCATCAGGACTCAGCATTTCCTGCTCACTCCTCAGGCTCTAGGCCTCTATTCACCCTCGACCCACCATCCCTCTACCTGACCAGTCCTTTACCCAACCTCTACTCACCCCTCACTCCACTCGCTCTGCCTCTACCCACCCCATCCTATACACGCCCCTCTACTGCCTCTCCCCTCAACCTGTTCCTTCCTCTACCCATCTCTCACCCTCTAATCACCCCTCCCCTACTCGCCCAGCCCCTCCCCTTTTACCTCTTCCCTATCCACCCCTCCTTCTACTCATCCCTCCTTCTAACTGCCCCTCGCACCACCATAACTTCCCCTGCCCATTATTCCTCACCTACACCCTCTGCCCACCCCTGCTTACCCACCCACTCAGGCCCAGCGCGCTGCCGATCAGCCTTTGCGGACAGCCACCATCTCTCTCTTCACGTGCAGGGCCAAACAAGCCGTCCCTGGGGTCCGCGCAGGTGCAAGCGCTGAAGGCCGTGGCGACCGGGAGAAGTGCGCTCGCGCTGTGGAAGGGCTGTCCAGTGCCAGTCGCGCTGCCCGGGGGCCGTGCGCAGCCTGCCATGTCCATCGCGCCGACAGGAAATCACAGGCGCTCGCCCATCCGCCGCACCGCTCGACAGATGGGAGAAGTGACTGGTTGTGCGGGGAGCCTTCCAACTGGCTTGCCGGCTGATGACATCGACAGACTTCTCGTGTTACAATTTCTCGTGTTACAATGGGGAAGGATGTGCAATGAAGGGGGAGGATGGTGGGGGTGACATTACCAAAAAAACAGCATCGGCTCTCGCTGCAGGGCGGGCCACCTCTAATACATTTTTGAAATGATCTTGCGGGCCAAATATAATTATATCATGGGCCAAATTTGGCCTGCGGGCCAGAGTTTGACATGTGTGCTCTACATTATAACAGTCATCACACTTAGTTACTTCATGGGCTCTAAAACATGGAGGTAACTGAAGTTAGTGAAATATGGTGCAGCTTCTTGTTACAACTAGTTTTGACATGAAGTTAATTGAGCTAATAGTCATTTATGCAGACATGACCAAAAGCTGACATTTAAAAAATTTTTAGTTGATTTCAATTCTTAACATTTAATTTCCTTCTATTTCAGATTGAATTGAAATTCTCTGCGCCATATAAACCCGGCAATTATCAATACTCTGTAATTCTGAGATCCGATTCTTACATGGGTTTAGATCTAATCAGGCCTTTAAAGGTAACACATATTAAAAATGTTAATTTTAGAGTCATAAAATCATAGACTTTCTGATTTTGTGACATTTCCTGTGCTCTTGTAAACAATAGTTGGCTTCTAGTGCATGGTAAATTAAATTAAACAGTCCTGAGGTGAACTGTATAATTCATATTTTGCTACCTGTACTTTGACTTTTCTCTATTGTCACTCCACTATTCAAGAAGGGAGGGAGGCAGCAGAAAGGAAATTATAGACCAGATAGCCTGACATCAGTGGTTGGAAGATGTTGGGGTCGATTGTCAAGGATGACGTTGTTGAGTATTTGGAGGCATATGACAAGATAGGCCAAAACCAGCATGGTTTCCTGAAAGGAAAATCTTGCTTGACAAATCTATTGGAATTATTTGAAGAAGTGACAAGCAGGCTAGATAAAGGAGATGCAGTGGATGTTGTGTATTTGGATTTTCAGAAGGCCTTCGATAAGGTACTGCACGTGAGATTACTTAACTAGATAAGACCCCATGGTATAACAGGATACTGTGCATACTAGTGTGGGTAGAGCATTGGGTGATTGGCAGGAAGCTAGTCATGTTCCACAGGGGCTGATATTGGGGCTGCTTGTTTTTATGTTGCATATTAATGATTTAGCTTATGGGATGAATGGTTTTGTAGCCAGGTTTGCAGATGATATGAAGTTTGGTAGAGAAGCAGATGGTATTGAGGAAACAGTGAGGCTGCAGAAGGTCTTGGATAGATGAGGAGAATGGGAAGAGAAGTGGCAAATAAAGTACAATGTCGGAAAGTATATGGTCATGCACTTTGGTAGAAAAAAAATGGGCAGGTTATTTTCTAAATGGGGAGAAAATTGAAAATACCCAGATATAAAAGGACCAGGGAGTTTGTGTCCAGGATTCCAAGATAACCCAAAGGTTAACTTGCATATTGAATCAGTGGTGAAGAAGAAAAATACCACTCTAGCATTAATGTCAAGAAGAATAGAATATAAGAGCAAGGATGTGATGTTGAGGTTTTATAAGGCACTGGTGAGACCTCAATTGGAGTATTGTGAGTAGGTTTGGGATCCTCATTTAAGAAAGGATGTGCTGCCATTGGAGAGGGTTCAGAGGTTGTTCTGGGAATGAAAGGGTTATCATGTGAGGAGAATTTGACAGCTCTTGGTCTGAACTCTTTGGAATTTAGGAGAATGAGGGGGCTTCTCATTGAAGCATTTTGAATGTTGAAAGACATGGACAGAGTAGATATGGAAAGGTTGTTTCCTGTGGTGGGAGTCGAGGACAAAAGGGCACAATTTCAGTATTGAAGAGCGCCTTCTTAGGACAGATGTGAGGAATTTCTTCATTCAGAGGTTGGTAGATCTGTAGAATTTGTTGCCACAGGAGTTGTGGAGACCAGGTCATTGGGTGTATTTATGGCAGAGATAGATAGGTTCTTGATTAGCCAGGGCATCAAAGGTTATGAGGAGAAAGGCAGAGTGGCTTTGTGGGAAAATTGATCAGTTCATTATTAAATAGTCGGGTAGAGCTGATGTGCTGAATAACCTATTTCTGCTCCTATGTCTTGTCTTATGGTTTTGATTTATCCATAAAGGAAAACTGAGGTGCCTCCTGAAATTCTTGCTATAAGATTTTTTTGTTTTCTTTTTGTAACATAGCCATTTAAATGCCATCCTTTTAAGTTACACATGTTCCTACTATGTAATAATTCATGTTCCTTTCTAAAATTCTGTGCATTAGATCAAGAAAAAAATTAAATATGTAGAAGGAATGAAATTCAGAGAAGGTTAATATTTGCATAGAAAGAGAAAATTGAAGGGATTATGGTAGCAGGGTTGATGGTGCTATTTAAAAAAGGTTTTGGGTTGTTACTTGTCAATGGAACAAGTTTTTTCATTCCTAATCTGTGTACGAATGGAAGAGAGGTGAAGATTCTCACAGATGAGCAGCAATTTTTTTTTTACAAACCTGGGTTTAGTGGAAAATGTATATACCATTTTTGAAGTCAGCTTTAATATCGGATGGGGAACCACGCTGAGTTAAAAATTGATGAAACTAATGCTCTTAGGTGAAGGACTGTGGTGATGTCAACCTATTTATCCTCTTAGACCCAATGATTTTTACCCAGATCGAAGCCCTCCATACCTCTCCCATCCATGTACCTATCCAATTTTTACTTAAATGAAAAAATGGACCCTGCCGCCACTACTTCTCCTGGAAGCTCATTTCACGCAGCCTCCAGTCTCTGAGTAAAGATGTTCCCTCTCATGTAACTTCTGAACTTTTGCCTCTTAACTCTTCACTCATGACATCTATCCACATCAACTCTATTTATCTCTCCCATAATCTTAAATACCTCTATTAAATCCCCTCTCAACTTTCTATGCTCCAAAGAATAAAGACCTAATTTGCTCAATCTTTCTTTGTAATCTATATGCTGAAACTCGCGTAACATTTTTGTAAATCTTCTCTGCACTCTCTCTATCTTGTTGATATCCTTCCTATAATTCGGTGACCAGAACTGCACACAGTACTCTAAATTTGGCCTCACCAATGCCTTGTACAATCTCAATATCACTTCCCAACTCCTTTATTCTATGCATTATTTGATAAAGGCCAGCATACTAAAAGCCTTCTTCACCACCCTATCCACAAGAGATTCTATCTTCAGGGAACGATGCACCGTTATTCTTAGATCTTCAATGCCCTCCCATTTACTATGTACGTCCTGTTTTGATTATTCCTTCCAAAATGAAGCACTTCAAACTTATCATTATTAAACTCCATCTGCCATCTTTCAGCCCACTCTTCTAGGTATCCAAATCCTCTGCAATCTTTGAAAACCTTCTTCATTATCCACAGTTCCACCTATTTCAATATCATCTGCATATTTACTAATCAATTTACCACCCCATCATCCAGATCATTAATATATATGACAAACAGCAGTGGAGCCAGTACAGATCCCTGAGGCACAATGCTTGTATTCGGCCACCAGCCTGATAAGTAGTTATCCACTGCAACTCTCTGGCATCTCCCTTCCAGCCACTGTTGAATCAATTTGACTATCTCAAAGTTAATATTAACGCATGAACCTTCCTAACTAACCTTCCATGCGGAACCTTATTGAAGTCCATATAGACAACATCCACTGCTCTATTCTCATCAACATTCCTAGTCACCTCTTCAAAAAATTCAACAAGATTGGTCAAACGTGACCTTCCATGCACAAATCCGTGTTGACTGTTCCTGATCAGACCCTGTCTCTCCAAATACTTATACTATTTCTAAGAATGCTTTCCATTAATGTACCTACCGCAGACGTCAAACTTTCAGGCCTATAATTGCTAGGCTTGCTCCTTGAACCCTTTTTAAACAATGGAACCACATTGCATCAATCCTCCAGTACCATACCCATCTGTAATGACATTTGAAAAATCACTGTCAGAGGCGCTGCTATTTCCTCACTAACTTCTCTCAAGGTCCTGGGGAAAATCCCATCAGGATCTGGAGACTTAGCCACCTTTATATGCTTAAAGCTCCTGTACTTCCTCTTTATTAATCACTACATTTTCCATAATTACCCTCTTTGCTTCCTTTAACCTGCAGAATTCAATATCCTTCTCCTTAGTGAATACCAAAGAAAAGAAATTGTTCAAGATCATCCCTATCTCTTTTGGCTCCACACCCAGTTGTGGATACTCTAAGGGACCAATTTTATCCCTCACTCTCCTTTTGCTATTAACACATTTGTAGAAACCCTTTGAATTTATTTTCATCTTGCTTGCTATAGCCTCCTCATACTTTTTTGGCTTTTCTAATTTATTTTTACATTCAATATATTCTCTGAACATCTCCTTTATTCTTTGTTTCTTATGTTTATTGTAGGGTCTCACTCTTTTTTCTAACCAAGTTTCCAATATCCCTTGAAAACCATGGCTGTCTCAAACTTTTCACCCTACCTTTCAACCTAATAAATCTCACCCTCACTCATGTTATCATTCTAGTAAATCTTCTCTAAACCATCTCCAATCCTTTCTCAACTAAGGTGCCCAAAATTACACTGCACTCCAAGTGAGGTTGCCCCAGCACCCTGAGGAATCTCAACATTACATCCCTGCTTTTGTATGCTATTCCTCTAGAAATGGATGATAACATTAATTCACTTTCTTCACTGCCGACTCAATCTGGAAGTAAACCTTGAGGTATCCTGCTTGAGGACCCCCAAGTCTATTTGCACGCCCAAATTTTGAATTTTCTTCCCATCTAAATAATAGTCTGCCTGTCTATTTCTTGTATCAAAGTGTATGACTGTACACTTCCCAACATTGTATTTTATCTGCTATCTCTTTGCCCATTTTCCTAATCTATCCAAGTCTCTCTGCTGCCTTTCCCTGTCCTCGGCACCACCAGCTCTACCACCTATTTTGGTGTCATCTGCAAATATTGCCACTAAAGCTAACTATTTCCATTATAATGTAAAAAGAAGCAGCCCTGATACTTTCAAAGAGTTGTGAATCTATATTCCCAGATTCCTTGTTCTGCTGCACTCTACAGTTCCCTACCATTTACCGTGCAAGTTCTACTTTGTTTTGACCTCCCAGAGTACAACACCTCACACTTGTCCGCATTAAATTTCATCTGCCCATCTTCCCAGCAGGTTGAGATCCTGCTGCCAGCTTTGCAAACTGTCCAATACACCCTAATCTTAGTGTCATTTGCAAATATGTTAATTCATTTTACTATATTATCATCCAAGTTTCTAATATAGATGACAATGGACCAACCATCAATTACTGAGGCACATCACTAACAGGCCTCCAAATAGAGAGGCAATCCTTTACTGCTATTCTCTGGCTTCTCCCACAAAACTAGTGTCTTATCCAATTTACTACCTCATCCTGAATATTTTATTTTAATTTTTACAAGACTCACATAGAACATTGTTACATTAATCATATAAATAGTATTTTAAAATTACAGAGCCTCATATCTCACCTGCCCCTCCCAACTGCTAACATTGAAGAAAAATTGTCCAAAAAAGAAGGGATGTTTAGTCCATATCTTGATCGGGGAAGTTAATTGTGTCCTTAAATCGTATGATTCAAATAAGGTTGCCCCTTTTTAACAAACACGTCAATTTCTTTCTTAGATTATGTTATCCTTCCCGGGGGGCACAACTTTACATTTCCATATTTCAGCGAGTAATAAGTAGGGGGAAGTCGGACTTCCATGCAACAGCTATACATTTGGCCCATCAAGTTTGAGGAGATGACTCGATGGGCCAAATGACTTACTTCTGTTCCTTTATCTTGTGATTTCCTGGCTACTGCTGGTGCAATCCTCACAAACTTTATTTGATATTTTGAGAGTTTTGTGCCAATAACCACAAGATGCTCAATAAATACAGTTCTGGTTCCAATGGAAAATCTACTTACATAATTTCTGTCAAAATTTCTGCCAAGTCATATCAAAAGGATCTTACTTTCACGCATTGCCAGGTTGAATGTATAAATGTTCCAACCTCTATACCACACCTAAAACATGAATCCAGAATTTCAGATTTTAAATCGTGTACTTTTTGCAGTGTAAGGTATAATTGGTGCATAGAATTGTTTTGTACCAATCTATACCTGACATTAATAAATGAAGTCATATTATCAGAGCACAATTTTGATCAATATTGTTCTTGAATCCTTTTCCCCAAGTCTGTCTCCCGCCTTTCCCTTGATTGTGCAAGCCCAGTTTCGGGCTATTGCTCTGCAATAGGAAATGCACCATGGATATAAATTTACTTGTGATCCCCTTTCGAAGAAGAGCCTCTATGTCACTACACATTGGCAGGGTCATGGCTGGTCCTAAACTATCTCTTTTAAAAAAAGACGACAGCCTGCTTGACCAACCTCCCTTGCTGGACCTTGTCAAAGGCCTTATTAAAGTCCATTTAGACCACATCCATTGTCTTTTTTTCTTCAACTTTGCTCATAACTTCAAAACTCTACAAGATTGGTTAGATGTGACCTACCACATACAAAGCAATGTTTACTGCCCCTAATCAGCCCCTGTCTATCCAAGTGCTATGCATCTGGCCTCTTAGGATGCCTTTCAGCAAATTATCCATTGCTGAAGTCAGACTCTCCTACCTGTAATTTCCTGGATTATTCTTAGATCCTTTGTTAAATTATGCAACAACATTTAGCTTCCCTCTATTCTTCACCTCACCCTAGCTAGGGATGTTTTAAATGCCTCTGCTCGGGCCCCTAGAATTTCAACACTAGCCTCTGCAGGTTAAAGGAAGCAAAGAGGGAATATCTTGTCAGGCCTTCCCTATTTGTCTCAGGGCAGCACACACCCCCTCCTTTAATCTGTTTTGGCTCCACTCTGTAGACTCAGTGTCCCATCTCCTGAGTAAATAATAAATGTTTTTTTAAAATTTGTCCCTTGCTATAATTATTGCTCTTACTAAATCCATGGAAGCCTTTGGAATTTTCATTCACCTCATCTGCCAAGTCAATCTTGTGCCTTTTAGCCCTTCTAATTTCCTTAAGTGTTGCATTTTTTGTACTCAAATACCTTGTTTGTTCCTTGTTTCCTATACCTGCTCTGCTTCTCCTTAACCAGGGCCACAACATCTTTTGATCCTTGTACCTGATAATCTTGCCTTTAATTCTGACAGAAACATGTAAACTCTCAAAATTTCACTTAACAAGCACACCTTTGTCAGAAAGGTGTCCCAAGCCTTGCCAAATCCTTTCACTTATATCACTTTTCATAATTTTCTTTAAACTAATGACATTATGATCACCAGATCCAAAGTATTTCCTCATATACACATCTGTCACCTCTCCTGTTTCATTCCCAAAATCCAAAAGTATTTAACCTTGTTTAATTTGCAGGGTAATTACTTACTTTCATACTGCCAACCCTCCTAGGAAATGGGGAAAAATTGCAGGGCAATCTGAACCCAGGATTTTAAAGGGGCGTCCTGCCTCCAGTGGTGACATCACAAGTGACGTATTATGTACAGGGCTCTGACAGCCCAGCTGTCTGCACAGTTACAATTCTTAGCTGTCAGACTGCAGCCAGCCGCGTTCTGATAGTCCCACCTACTGATTCATGGGCAATAATAATTATTTTCACACACACCAAATCAGCTGTAATTGAAAATCCCCTTACCTGGTATAAAGCAATAAACACCCCTTCTATTCCCTCTCTAGTGAGAACATTCACATTCTTTTGCTTACATGTTGCCGTAACATTATTAGCCTGTGTATCTGCTTCTGATTGATGTAATTCAGCCTTCTGTAATTAGGTTGACAACATTTGTTTTCAATTGCGCTGAGTTAGAACCCATTATGTTTTTTTTGTCAACTGGATAATGGTGCTCAACTTGCTCACATCATTTTTCAAGAGGAAGAAATAACCTTTCAGAGTTACCCAACTTTGCCACAGTGTGGTCCATTCTAAGAGAATGGTCTATTTCATTTTGAAACTGAATTCCATATCGTTCTACATTTGTTCAGTTCAGCCTGAAAGGGTGCAAAAGGGACGGTTGTACCTTGTCCAGAGCGGAGAGAGTGGCCAAGAAGCCCCAGCTACTTGAGTGGAGCAGGCGGCAGGCAATCCGCACTTCCCCTTCCAGGGGCGGCTCGGGACGTGTCTGTTCAATGCCCTTCACGCCCAGTGCATCCCTGTGGTAGGGAGAACATCTTGGAGGGGAAACCCTCACGTCCGTCCCCCGGGTAATGTGACTGTTATTTGAAGAGGAAGTGGTGGCTGCTTTCAGGGGGACTTAAACTGCAGAGGGGAGCTCAGTTCATGCTGGGATGGCATGGGAAGATGGGCGCCGTTTTAATCTTGTCTTCCCTCAGCAGTCTGGTATTATGTGGAGCAGTGCGCCTTGTTTGCTGCAGCTGTTGCCCAAATTCCAAGAATTCTACAGTCACTAGATTTATTTATGCATTCATTTTGCTTCTGGGCGCTCTTGCAGCTTGTATTAGGAATATAGCAATACAACTTTTAAAAAAAATTCCAGGTTTTTGTGAAGAACTGCACAGCAGGGTGACAAGCTGTTGGGATGATGGCAATGGTGTGAGGCTCATGGGGGGAGATGGGGCAAGAGGAAGGGGGTGTAGAAGAGAGAGGGTCAGGGTGGGGAGGGAGAGGAATGGAGGATGAAAGGAGCGGGGGGGGGGGGGGTGGGGCTGTCAGAGCACGGCCACCGAGGCTGTTAGAACGTGGCAGGCTGCGCTGTGAAATATAACTGCCAGACTGATGCAAACACGTTATTAATAGTATCAGGTGGCTGGGCCATGTATCAGAGCCTGGTTGAAATTGACTTGCCCTGCCGATTATGTCCGTTCACTCCACGCATTAGCATGACTTGACCTGCCAAACTGGAGGATTAACTCGCATGTGATGTGAAAAGGGCTACTTTTGTTAAGATCACCTATAACTTTGAAGCATTATTTGGCTTTCTGAGTTTAAAATGACACCACCTTGTTAGAAAATAATATTTTAGTTATTAACACCTAGAGAATGAAATTATCTGTGCCATTGGGATTTATTTCTGCTTCTCACTAATGCTTTGATTTTGTCCATGGCCTATTTTTGTTGTCCACAATATTTTTGTGGTTCTACTTGATCCTTGCCATCCACTTGTCCTGTAAGATTGAGACAGAAGGGACACTGCAAATGCTGGAATCTGAGGCTCAGTTCAATCTGCTGGAGGAACTTATTAGGTTGAACAGCAATCAGTGTGATGTTTTGGGCCAAAACCTTCTGGGGTTTTGTCCTGAAATGTTGACCATTCCTTTTCTCCACCTGTTGAGTTCCTCCAGCAGATTGTGTTTAACTGTCCTATAAGCTTCATTGGCACAGCCAGCTCATAATGTGGGGTATGTGCTGTATTGAGTCCCTTTCCTGGTTGATCAGATGCAGTTAAAATAGCTCAAAAGGAATTTAAAAAGTTTGAGAAATTACTTAAAATCAAATAGAAACTATTTTGCTTATCAGCACTTTTCAGTCATGTTTGGTGACCCATTTTGAAGGAAGATGCACATTAATGATCTGGAAGAGGGGACAGAGGGTAGTAACTAATTTTGCTGATGACACTAAATTGAGTGGAAAAGCAAATTGTGTGGAGGATAGGGAAGAGTCTGCAGAGAAATACAAGTAGGTTAAGTGAGGGGCAAGGGTCTAGCAGATGTGAGATTATCCACTTTGGAAGGAAAATGGAAGGTTTTAAAAAAAGCAATCCTACATTTAGAATTTTAACATGCATGAAATTCTTCAACTTTTGTCTACTATAAGGAAGACAGAGTCACCACTTTTCTCCAGATCCCATCACGGAAATGAGGCTCCAGCAAGAAACAAACTCGTAACATCTGGTTTATAAAATCAGTGCTCTAACCGCTGAGCTAGGAGCCTAGATTATTATTTAAATGGCCAGTGCTTGTAACTTGCTGCTCTCCAGAATGACTTGGGAGCATTTGCAAATGAATCACACAAGGTTGGTTTGCATATATAGCAGGCTATCAGGAAGGCAAATGGAATGTTGGTATTCATTGCTGGAGGGATTGAATTTAGGAGGCAGAGAGGTTATGCTGCAAATGTACATGGTACTGAAGAGGCCGCATATGGAGTACTGCATGCAGTTCTGATCTCTTCACTTGAGGAAGGATATATTGGCTTTGGAGGCGGTGCAGAAGATGTTCACTAGGTTGATTACAGAGATAAGGGGGTTAGCCTATAAGGAGAGATTGAATCATCTGTGACTGAACTCCCTGGAATTTAGAACAATGAGAAGGGATCTTATAGAAACTATAAAGTTATGAAAGGCATGGATAGAGGTACGCAAGTTTTTTTCCATTGTTGGGGAGACTAGAGCTAGGGGACATAGCCTCAGGATTCAGGGTTGTAGATTTAGGACACAGATGAGGAGGAACTGCTTTTCCTAGAGGGTGGTGAATGTGTGGAATTTGCTGCCCATTGAAGCAGTGGGCTACCTCAGTAAATATATTTAAGACAAGGTTGGGTAGAATTTTACATAGTCGGGGAATTAAGGGATATGGGGAAAAGGCAAGTAGAGATAAGCCTATCATCAGATTCAATCATCATGACCTTATTGGTGGAGCAGGCTCGATGGGTTAGATGGCCGACTTCTGCTTCAATTTCTCATGTTCTTTATAGAGTCGCACTACATAACGTTAGATGTCTGTAGCCTAAAGGTGAGGGGATTCTGTGATCTTGTACTCAGTGGTGGCAGAGTTGTAGATCAAATGCTCTGGCATTTGACACTAACATAAATTGGCCTATGCATTGCACAGAGGTAGAAGTCAGAAACCAAGTGATCTACACAGTATAGTCAGCTTTCCATCCTTAATCAAGTAGCCAGCAGATCTTCTGCCCAACATTTAAAAAGTATTAACTACATGATTTTCTTTTATATTCAGTTTGAAGTCCAAGAGGCAAAGCAAGTACCAGAAACTCATCCACAGTGGGATATTCCAGAGACGGAAGAGGAGGAGGAGGATCAGGAAGACAGTGAAGGAATTGAGGATAGCGAAGAAGAGGAAGAAGATAATGATTAAGCTAATTAGTCTTTCTCAACAACAACCACACAAAATGTTGCACACAGTTCCAACAACTGCTATTCTGATTAATGTAACCGTGTACAAGAAATAAAAAGGGGGAAGAAAAGGAACATGGTATCCAGTCCGTGTCAGTAATTTCAGCAATAGGCCGTGCAGTTTTTGAAAATGTGTTGGTGACACATACTCTAAAGCACAGGGATTCTGTTGTCTGACAGCACCATGACACCTTTTACGAGAGTGCCCTCAATACCGCTTTAACCATGTGTTGAAAGTGGGGGGGATTTCTTGCTTTCATGATCATTTTGGGTTTTTGTCCCCATTTCTCCCTTCTCCAAAAAAGATTGAACAGATTTTTTTCCACTGCAAAAAGGAACTGCACCTGAGAGTCCGATGTATCCTGCACTAAACTCTGAAACTGCTTTGGGACCATGTTTGAAGTTTTTATTCAGCGTTCAACCATAGTCAGGATAAACTGGTTGACGGTCGACTTTACTACAGTGTTAACAGGTCTAAAGAGTTTGAGCTTTAGTTAGTATGGATTAGCACGAACTTTTAATCAGTGACACACAAACTACCATTCAATTGACTGGTCAGATTGGATTAAAAAAATACTGCTGTATACATTTCTGCTACTTTTGTTTACATGATATAAATGGGAAATATATTCGTCTATATTCTTTGTATTTAAAATAGTTGCAAATAAAATGGCAAATGTTTTTAAAATGTAATATGTTATTTTGCACTTTTGTCCAGCAGCAGGCAATCTGGAATAAAATACAGATGCAGAGAAGATAAATGCTACTCAAGAATTGCAATTCTGATGAAGACATTGGGAATTTAGTTTTACGGCAGATTAAAGGCAATTACTTCTGTTGTGTTACATGACAATGAAAGAATCTTGAAATGGTGTTTATTACCATTTTATTGCTTTCTGCATATTTAGTTTTTCCAGTTTCATTTGCATTATATACCATATTTACTTATCCTGATCATCTTTATTGAAGAACAGTAAAAACCCCTAGTATCCAGCATCAATCGGGATTGGTGGATGCCAGATGAGTGAATTTGCTGGTGGCTTGAGATTGTGTGTTGCGTGGATTGGCGAACTGACCGCTGGGGGAACGCCAATTTTACCTATTTATTTCCCGTGATTTTTTTTTGGCCAGTTACTTGAATTCCGAATATCGGGGATTTTACTGTATTTTGATAAGATCTGGATTGATGATTTTTGAATTTCTAATATGCTTATCTTGTCATTGAACTTGTCAGTTGGTGGGGGAAAAACACAAGTGAAGCATGATTTAAAATAGAGTAAAACATGAAAGTTTCTTTGTGATATGGAAGAAACTCGTACATTGATGGAAATGGAGGTGGTTAACAATTTAAACCAATTATTATTCATCATAATTCAAAATTTGATTTGTCCAATTTTAAAATGTACAGTAAATGATTTGGGAGAGGAAAAGCAGGTAAGTGACAATGTAAAGGAAATTGAGTGTTAAATGGATGTCTGTGCATGGCAAAAGGGACGATGGTAATCGGCAAGAATGAAACAAATCCAGCAGGAGCCAGAAGGCAAGAAATCTTTGGATGTATGGGGATGTTAAATGATTGGGAAGTGAGTGAGTTCTAGAAAAAGCATTTCTTAATAAATAGTTAGATTATTAATTCCAGAACCTCGGATACCTTGTTAATACCTAGATGTGTATTATTTTAATTTTTTTAAAATTTAGACATATAGCAGGGTAACAGGTCATTTCGGCCCAAGAGCTTGTACTGCCCAATTACTCTATACCCAATTGACCTAAAACCCCGCCCCCAGTACATTTCAAATGGCAGGAGGAAATGGCCCTGGAGAAACCCATACAGACACAGGGAGAACATAAAAACTCCTTACAAACTGGGATTCGAACCCCGGTCCTGATTGCTGGCGCTGTAACAGTGTTGTGCTAACCATACCGCACAAATTATGATCTAACTCCATGAAAAGGTCTCCTTTTTTGTAGGCCCATCAAAAAAAAGAATGATAATTGACAAAGTGGATTGAAAAAAGAGATTCCCACTTCAATGTTGAACTGGAGGATCATTTGTCTTTCTTTCTATTGACTCAATCTGCAGGTTAGCCTTTAGGGAATTCTGAACTTGGGCTCCCAAGTCCCTTTGGATCTATGCTTTCTGAATTCTCTCCCTATTTAGAAAATTGCCTTTATTCCTTTGACCAAAGTGCATGACCATGTACTTCTCAACACTGTATTCCATCCGGTACCGCACGGATGGCAGTCTCTTCAATCTGAGGCGCCTGCAAGCTCACACCAAGACACAAGAGAAACTTGTCCGTGAACTACTCTTTGCAGACGATGCCGCTTTAGTTGCCCATTCAGAGCCAGCTCTTCAGCGCTTGACGTCCTGCTTTGCGGAAACTGCCAAAATGTTTGGCCTGGAAGTCAGCCTGAAGAAAACTGAGGTCCTCCATCAGCCAGCTCCCCACCATGATTACCAGCCCCCCCACATCTCCATCGGGCACACAAAACTCAAAACGGTCAACCAGTTTACCTATCTCGGCTGCACCATTTCATCAGATGCAAGGATCGACAATGAGATAGACAACAGACTCGCCAAGGCAAATAGCGCCTTTGGAAGACTACACAAAAGAGTCTGGAAAAACAACCAACTGAAAAACCTCACAAAGATAAGCGTATACAGAGCCGTTGTCATACCCACACTCCTGTTCGGCTCCGAATCATGGGTCCTCTACCGGCACCACCTACGGCTCCTAGAACGCTTCCACCAGCGTTGTCTCCGCCCCATCCTCAACATCCATTGGAGCGCTTACATCCCTAACGTCGAAGTACTCGAGATGGCAGAGGTCGACAGCATCGAGTCCACGCTGCTGAAGATCCAGCTGCGCTGGGTGGGTCACGTCTCCAGAATGGAGGACCATCGCCTTCCCAAGATCGTGTTATATGGCGAGCTCTCCACTGGCCTCCGTGACAGAGGTGCACCAAAGAAAAGGTACAAGGACTGCCTAAAGAAATCTCTTGGTGCCTGCCACATTGACCACCGCCAGTGGGCTGATATCGCCTCAAACCGTGCATCTTGGCGCCTCACAGTTTGGCGGGCAGCAACCTCCTTTGAAGAAGACCGCAGAGCCTACCTCACTGACAAAAGGCAGAGGAGGAAAAACCCAACCCCAACCCACCAATTTTCCCCTGCAACCGCTGCAATCGTGTCTGCCTGTCCCGCATCGGACTTGTCAGCCACAAACGAGCCTGCAGCTGACGTGGACTTTTTACCCCCTCCATAAATCTTCGTCCGCGAAGCCAAGCCAAAGAGAAAGATTCCATCTACCGCTTCTTTGCTCACCCAACTTGTTCAAATCCCTTTGCAGACTCCCTGGTTCCTCCACATTACCCCCCCCCCCCCCCCACTTATCTTAGAATCATTTGCAAGCTTGGCCACAAATCCATTAATTCTATCATCTAAATAATTGGCGTACAACTTGAAAAGTAACGAACATCACATGCAGGGCACCAAGCAACCAGCCAGAAAAGGCCCCCTTTATTCCCACTCTTTGACTTCTGCCAGTCAGCTGATCTTCTGTTTGTGTGAGTACCTTTCCTGCAATACCATGAGCTTCTATCTTGTTGGGAAAAAAAATATGCTGGAGGAACTCATTAGGTTTTGCAGCGTCCACAGGGGGTAAAGATATATGACCAACGTTTTGGGCCTGAGCCCTTCAAGGTAGCTGAATTAAAAGGTTGGAGATTGGGGAGAAGGAAAAAAAGGGCAGGGGTGGGAGCAGGAGCACACACCAACAGAGAAAGGTGTTAATTGGAAGAAAGGAAAAGTGAGAATTGATTGGGGGAGGGGCAGGGGTTGGCTCTGTAAATCTAGAGCTGGGGAAAGGAGACATAGGATAGATGGGAAGGGGGGGAGGGGTAATGGAAAACAGAAGTCTGTTAATACCATCTGGTTGGAGGGTGCTCAGATAGAAGATGAGATGTTGTTCCTCCTATTTGCGGGTGGTCTCAGTCTGGCAGTTCATGAGACCATGGACAGCAAAGGAATGGGACTGGGAATTGAAATGGGTGGCCACTGGCTGATCCTAGATATTGTGAACAGAGCTGCAATAATTCAGGTGCCTGCCGAGATTTTACACATACATTGAAGAAGGGCTCAGGCCTGAACAGCAGTATATATCTTTACCTGCTCTGGACACTGTGAGATGGGCTGAGTTCCTCCAGCATTTCTGTGTTTTTACTAAACAGTGTCTGCAGCCTTTTGTGTTTCACTCCTATCTTCTTAAGCAGCCTCGTGTGTGGCACCTTGTCAAAGGCCTGAAAATCCAAGCCAAACAACAGCCACTGACTTTTCTGCCCTGATCATTGATTCCTCACATAGACACCCTATTTCTTCTTTCTCTGGCATAGATCCAGACTCGTGAATACTTTGTGTGAAACTCTTCTCCCCTCACTAATCTTTGTTCTGTCATCCATCCATCTCTCTCTCCCCCCCCCCCCCCCTGTTTATTATTTCGACGATATGGACATTGCTGCCAAGGCCAGCATTTGCTATTCATCTCTTACTGTTCTTGAAGATAATGGTGAGCTTCTCTTGCTTTGAACCATTGCAGTCTGCTACTCACAGTGGAAAAGCTTTATCAATGCAGAGGGCAATTAAAATTCCACTCTTAAGCAGGAAGGTCTCTGCTAATATCCTTCCAGTTCACTATCTTGGCTCTTTATACTTGAATTAAATATTTATTCAGCCCCTATATTCCAACAAAAACTACAGGCTCTTGTATAGCTGAAATTCCAATACAATAAAATTCCTCTTATAATGTGACCTGGCCTGCATGCAACACATCTGTCCCTGCCCCCCCCCCCCCAAATGGTTTCATTTTTTCATGCAGAGGTTAGTGGGTATATAAAGCGAGTTGCCAGAGAAATGGTGAGGCCAAGTACAATTGCACATTTTCTTTCTTTGGCTTGGCTTCGCGGACGAAGATTTATGGTAGGGTATGTCCACGTCTGCTGCAGGCTCGTTGGTGACTGACAAGCCCGATGCGGGACAGACAGGCACGGTTGCAAGGGAAAATTGGTTGGTTGGGGTTGGGTGTGGGGTTTTTCCTCCTTTGTCTTTTGTCAGTGAGGTGGGCTCTGTGGTCTTCAAAGGAGGTTGCTGCCCGCCGAACTGTGAGACACCAAGATGCACGGTTGGAGGTGATATCAGCCCACTGGTGGTGGTCAATGTGGCAGGCACCAAGAGATTTCTTTAAGCAGTCCTTGTACCTCTTTGGTGCACCTCTGTCTCAGTGGCCAGTGGAGAGCTCGCCATACAACACGATCTTAGGAAGGCGATGGTCCTCCATTCTGGAGATGTGACCCACCCAGCTCAGTTGGGTCTTCAGCAGCATGGATTCGATGCTTGTGGACTGCCAGCTCGAGTACTTTGATGTTGGTGATGAAGTCATTCCAATGGATGTTGAGGATGGGGCGGAGACAGCGCTGATGGAAGCGTTCTAGGAGCCGTAGGTGGTGCCGGTAGAGGACCCATGATTCGGAGCCGAACAGGAGTGTGGGTATGACAACGGCTCTGTATACGCTTATCTTTGTGAGGTTTTTCAGTTGGTTGTTTTTCCAGACTCTTTTGTGTAGTCTTCCAAAGGCGCTATTTGCCTTGGCGAGTCTGTTGTCTATCTCATTGTCGATCCTTGCATCTGATGAAATGGTGCAGCCGAGATAGGTAAACTGGTTGACCGTTTTGAGTTTTGTGTGCCCGATGGAGATGTGGGGGGGCTGGTAATCATGGTGGGGAGCTGGCTGATGGAGGACCTCAGTTTTCTTCAGGCTGACTTCCAGGCCAAACATTTTGGCAGTTTCCGCAAAGCAGGACGTCAAGCGCTGAAGAGCTGGCTCTGAATGGGCAACTAAGACGGCATCGTCTGCAAAGAGTAGTTCACGGACAAGTTTCTCTTGTGTCTTGGTGTGAGCTTGCAGGCGCCTCAGATTGAAGAGACTGCCATCCGTGCGGTACCGGATGTAAACAGCGTCTTCATTGTTGGGGTCTTTCATGGCTTGGTTCAGCATCATGCTGAAGAAGATTGAAAAGAGGGTTGGTGCCAGAACACAGCCTTGCTTCACGCCATTGTTAATGGAGAAGGGTTCAGAGAGCTCATTGCTGTATCTGACCCGACCTTGTTGGTTTTCGTGCAGTTGGATAATCATGTTGAGGAACTTTGGGGGACATCCGATGCGCTCTAGTATTTGCCAAAGCCCTTTCCTGCTCACGGTGTCGAAGGCTTTGGTGAGGTCAACAAAGGTGAAATGACATTTGTTTTGATGTGTGTGAATGAATTGGGCTGAAGGGCCTCTTTCTGTGCTATTTAACTATGGATCTTAATAGATAACCCTCCCAGTTTTGGCATTCTGCCACTTTAACCACCTCATCAGTCCTGCTATCATCAGATTTGTGCCAATTTCTGTTCTCTACACTTTGCAAATTTTGTTATCTATTCCTTTACCTAGTTTTCATCCACCAATGTCTGCCATGAAGTACGTTGACTCAGTACTTTCTATTGATTTCTTTGTGCTCACCTAATCGGTCCAATTATCCTGCTGTAGATCAGGGCTCTCTTCCACCCAGTCAATATGTCTGCAAAATACCTCTCAATACCTCTGCAAAAATTGATTTTAAGCTATGCTTGATTAGAATTCTTGAATTTAATTATTTATTGTCACATGTACTAAGATATGCCCACTCAAATCAACCCATACCCAAACACAAGGCAGTGCAAAAGTGCAGTGTATAGTATTGGAGAGAAAATGCAGACTAAAATGACCAAGAGCTACAATAAGGTCAGTCTGAGACTGAGGGATCCATATAACCATAACCCTATAACCATTTACGGAGCGGAAACAGGCCATGTTGGCCTTTCGAGTCTGCACCGGTTCACTGATTTTGTGCGCCCTCTTCAGGCATTGGTCCCGGTTGACTAACATTAATTGTGTACTTTGAAGAACTAAGAAAATACTCTTGTATCTTCCATTGATAAGGTGCTCCTCAACTTACAAAGGTGTTTTCTAGCAAACCCATCATAAGTCAAAAAATACCACACTTACTTTTTAAAAAATATAATTAAATTTGAGTACCTTCACTCTACACTGATAAAACCATTAACCTAAAAAGCGCACAGGGCATGTGTAATGAAGGGTTAAAACCATGTGCTCAGATGCTTCCTTGCTTATGTGAAACTAACAACACTGGGGCCACACTCAGGTCACCTTACTTTCAGAATTAGCAGATGTAATTAAACTCAGCCATGGGGATTTATCTGAAGATACACTTTGAAATGGAATTCCACCGTGAGGCCCAGGGAAAGCAGTTGTCAAATACGACACTCTGAAATTGACGTATTGGTCACAACCTGTCTTGCTCAAGAAGTTTTAATGAGTCCTTGTATCTACGAGATAAACCAGGAAATCATAGCATCCTGGTTCCATAATAATCAATCTTTTAAATTGTAGAATAGTATGCTCAGCTTTGATTTTGACTGACAAATGTTAGAGGGAGTGGGTGCATGATTAATTGTTCTTCCCTAAATGCAGGATGGCACGGTATTGCTAAAGCCTTAGAAGTTTCAATAAGTCTTTGTATCTACGAGATAAACCAGGATATCATAGCATCCTGCTCCATAATAATTAATCTTTTTAAATTGTAGAATAGTATGCTCAGCTTTGATTTTGACTGACAAATGTTAGAGGGAGTGGGTGCATGATTAATTGTTTTTGGGGTATAAAAGTCTGTGGTCCTGCTGCTGAAGTTTAGACTCTCCGAGGGATGGGAACATCCCTTGTCAAGAAGGAAGAACAGCTAGAGTCCGAGCAACGTCCCGGTCGGGGGAGGTGAAGGAGCTGCTACCGGCGCCCCGGCAGCCTACTACAAGTGTGCCGTCATTGCCTCGCTTCGGCAGTTGGGACCAGTCCAGGCGTTGTTAAGTATGATTAGGCAGGCTTGCATATTGTAGTTTGAAACCTGCTTTATATTTGTAATAAACATTTGTGTAGACTGAATTGCTCTCGGTGTGTGTCTCTATTTTCTTTCGGTAGCTCAAACACTGTGACCAATCTAAAACGAACAAAGTGAAAGGTACAAGTTTACCCAAGACAGCATGAAAAGTGAGTTGAGTCAGCATCACGATAGAGTATGCTGTACGATACTTTTGTGCAATGCCGCCATCGCCCAGCATTGCGAGAGAGTAGCATACCGCATATCACAAGCGTGGGAACAGATTGGAATTCAAAATTGAAAGTAGGGATTCAAACCATCGTTAAGTTTGAAAAATCATAAGTCGGACCATCGTAAGTAGGAGAGTGCCTGTACCACAAATGGCAGAAGAGGTTCCTGAGCCCTGCAGTGCCACCATTGAAACAGTCTTCCAGTCACGATGCCTATTGAATATGACTGCTTCGTCCCAATGTGCTAGTATTGGAGCGGACTTCTCTCATTCTATAGAACCACAAGGGCTTTGACTTTTCTGCCTAATCTAGCAGTTCAGCCCAGATAAAAAATCTTCAAGTGCATGAAATATCTATCAAAGAATTCTCATTAGCTGCTCAGGTTTAATTATTAGATTGGCAATCCATCACATAAATCTCTGTTAACTGGTTTTAATCCATGTCAGTATTAATGATATGCATCATCTTTTTTTCTCTTCAGTTAATTGCCATTGAGATAAGGCTGATTGGTATGTCTGAAATTACTTGGCTATTTTTTTCTCCTTTTTTAAACAATGGTTCAACGTAAGCAGTTCTCTAGTACCATAGCTGTAGCTAGTGGATTAGAAAATGGTCAGACTCTCCCAATTATTATCTGAGACACAGGATATAAACATGGGGAGGTTAACAGTTTGAATTCTGGACATGTTTTGGCTATGGCATCATGGGAAAGATGTGATGATAATGGAGAGGATGTGGAAATGATTTGCAGAATGTTGCCAAGGCTGGAAAGTTTCATCCATAAGATGTCAATGGTCTTGAAACGTTGACCAACCATTTGATCCATGAATGCTGACTTACTGAGCTCCTCCCACAATTCCTTGCTCAAGATTGGTTTGGATTTCTTTCTTTAGAACAGTGAAGGGTGAAACCAGAAACAAAATGAAGAAAATAGGAAGAGGAGTCTAAGACCAGGAGAATATATTTGAAGCCAGTTAAGAAGGAAGATGATATTTCTCTTGCCCTGAGAGTGGAAAGGGTCTGCAAACTGCACTATTAGATAGGCTTCCAGAGACAAAAAAAAATCCTCATCACGTTTAAAAAGAAGTTGGACACATGCATGATGTGTCTTTAGGGTTATGGACATTGTGTTTAATGGTGGGTCTAAGTTGGTAGTTCTCAGCTGACAGCACAGGATGATTGACCGAACGGTCTTATGTTTTAAATGTTCTATAATGCTTCCCTCCCCATCTGCTGACTGATATGCTGTTTCCAGGAATGTTTCCTTTCAACGTTTCATCTTTCATTCTATAATCAAATGTTGATACTTGTAACTCCACCTTTGGTTGGACCCCAATAAATAGACTTTGCATAATTTCCCTCGCTGTGTTGGCTGTGCACTGTTTAATATGGCACCGTGAACATTGTGATCATTCTTAAACTCTTGTCCCTATTGACTATGAATGAGTAAAAGCATCTAAGATCATTTATTCTTTTGCATGGAGTTATAGATTTTGCACTACAGTGACATTCTGCTTTGAAAAATTACCTCCATAGATTGGCTTCCTGTTCTTAAACAGGAGCCAAATTAAACCAAGGGAGCAATAAACTAGTATTCTGATTTACGTTAAAATACTATTAATATTGTGTTGCTAGTGCCTGGAATCTGTACCTGTAGGAACGATTGAGCGACGGGGTCTTTGCTCTCATCCAGTGTAGAATTGCTTCATGTATGGCCTCAGAAGCTGTGCAAGAACAACTCAGGAAATAATTTCTGTATTTTATTTCCATTGGAGAAGAGCTTGTTACAACCGTAATGGCTCTTTTCAAGGAATGTGAAATCTATAACTACTTGTGAAATCTTGTCTAACTGCATGTCTCCCACTATTCTTGGTATTGATGAAGCTGATGTTGATTAGAATTTTACTTTGGTAAAGAAAATGGAATGATTTCACTCCCACAGATTGTTTTTCTCTGGAAAGGATCAATGTTAGTGAATAATTTGCAGAAGTATTTTGTTTCTAAAATTACATAAACTATGAAGGAAAAGTTGCTTATAGAAGAAAGGCAGGGCAATGTGTGGGATATTTTTGATTTTACTTAGCTGTTTAATGATTTGAAAAATAAAAATAATCAACTAATTTTATAATAGGTTCAATTAAATCTAATCATTGATAGAAAGAAAGACATGTTTTATACAAGACCTATATGAAAGTTGGGTCTTCATGTGATTGTGAGAAAACTTTCCTTGAAACAGTGTTAACAACCACGACATAGGTTTAAGTAATTGATAGCAGATTTGGAAAGGATTTCAGGAAGAATTTATTTCACCCAAAGGATAAATGAAAGCTGGAATTTACTGCTTGAGGGTATTGTGAAGGCAGCTGTTAAAGTTTTTGCATTGTTACGAGCCCAGAGGATCCCAAAACCCAGCAGCAATAGACATTCACCAAGACAAGTGGTTTTTAAAACAAAAGTTATTTTAATCAACTTTAAACATGAAAACAGAATCAAACTTTAACTTATCTCTATACTTAACTAACCCAAATTAACCCCCTTCTAATTCTAAGCACACGTGTATGTAATGTGTGTGTAAATTTAAGAAAAGTTCTTTGGTATACACTTCATTCTCACTTCTTCTTCCAAGTTCTCTGGATGCAGGCAATTCTTATACTGTGCACAGAATTTAACATGTATAAAGTTCACCAGGCTTTGGTGCTCAAAAGGTAAATGTTTACTGCTCAGGAAGGTTCTTGTAAGGTTTGCAGAGAGTGATTTGTTGCTCCAGGATTTCCACAACTGAGGTACCACCATTAGTCACCTCAATGTCTCACTGATGAAACTTGCCCCATCAGGGTTCTCCAGATGGTAGCCTCTTTCTTTCAGGCCACCACAGAGTTCCGTTCTGTTCCTCTTATTCCAAGAGAAACATCAGACAGATAGCATTTGGAACTTTCTGTTTCCAATCAGCTCTTCCTGGCTTGTTACAGCCCCTTTCAGTCTCTCTCTCTCTCTCTCACACACACACACACACACACACACACACACACACACACACACACACACACAAGCTGAGAGGGCCTCTCTCTCGCTCTCTCGCTCTCTCTCTCTCTCTCGCTCTCTCTCTCTCACTCTCTCTCTCTCTCTCTCTCTCCCAACTGCCAGAAAGCCCATGTGACTCTCACTTACAAAACCCCCACCTTCTTCAGCAAACCACAGGAGTTCTTCTTGGTCAAGATGTTGTCTTAGATAAACAAAACCCAGGAGTGACCTTTCTGTGAGCACATTGCAGAAAGGTACTTGTAGCCAGTTTGTCTCCTCCAAAACAATGGCCTTTCATTTTATGACATCAGTTCAATTAGCACCTACTTGTGAAATGTGCATCACATTCTCCACAGATCTTGCAATGTTACTAAATATGAATTCTTTAGTCTTTCAAATAAGACCTGTTTTAAAATGTGTGAATGTATGTAACCTTATTAATCTTACTAAAATCCTCCCAATATTTATAATCCATTGTAGCATGAACTCTTGAAATGCCAAGACATAGATGGCTCTAGGACCAATATTGGCAAAGGAGATTAATGCAGATGGATACTTGATGACCAGCATAAACACAGTGGGCTGAAGGGCCTATTTCAGTTCTACATGAGCTGATGACTTGGATGGCTTCTGAATGTCTTCAAACTCCCAACAGCCATTGAAATACTCCTGAAAGGCAGTCATTATAATGTAGGATTGTAATCTTCCACTTCTTTTTTTAATATTTTATTTAAAAGTTTTTAAAAACCACAATTACAATTATTTAAAAATAAATTGAAAATATGATACATATGTGGTGTATATATCTCTTGTCCTCCCTCCCTACCTTCTTCCCCACTCCCAACCACCCCTAAACCCCTAATATAAAGAAAGAAAAAGAATGTCAAAAATACAAATATAACTGTGGAGCTGAAAATTACCACCAGAACAAGTTATTTGGAGCTCTCAAAATTTCAAACCAACATATTGTAAATATTAGCTCTTTTTTAAAAAAAATTGTATTTATTGTGTACATTATGTTATTTTTTTTCAAGTGGAATACAAGAATGTAACTCACCATGCCATCTTTGCATTCCTGAATCTACATCTGATTTCCAAGTAATGGCTATGCATTATCTGGAAATAGCTAAAGCTAATCGTAAAAATTCAATTTGATACATATTTAATCTTAATTTTAGACTAATCATTTTAACATTACCCAACAAAAATAAAATTAGGTTAAGTGGGAGTTTTACCTTTAATATTTTTTCTAAGAATATTTTCACTTCTATCCAGAAAGGTTTTACCTTGGAAAATTGCCAAGTAGAATAAAAAAAATGAGCCTAATTCTTGTCCACATCTGAAACATAAATCTGATGATGTTGAATTAAATCTTTTTAATTTTTGAGGAGTTAAATATACTTCATGTAAAAAATTGTATTGTACCAATCTATATCTGGCATTAATAATTTTCACCATGCTATCTTTACATAACTGCTTCTGTTTATTTTCATCTATCTAAATCTATTTCCCATCTTAATTTTGATTTATGAATATCTAACATAGGAGCTTTTCTTTGAAGTAATTTAAACATTTCTGAAATAAATTTATTTATATCACCCTCAGTAATCATTCTAATTCATTCTGTCTAGGTAATCTTAAATTTTGACATAATTTATCAATCAAAAAAGCCTTAACTTGATAATAAAAAAAATAATTATTTGGAACATTAAATTTTTCCTTCATTGATAAGTAATAAAGTTTCCAGCTTCAAAACAATCTTCAATTTTTTAAAATCCCTATTTGATTCCAAATCTTCAAAAATTGATTATTTATAGTAAAAAGAAAAAGTCTATTTTGACGAGGCATTTTATAAGAGATCGAACCTTTTCATCCTATCTTATAATCTATTTCATAATCTCCACTGGCCACCGTGACAGAGGTGCACCAAAGTAAAGGTACAAGGACTGCCTAAAGAAATCTCTTGGTGCCTGCCACATTGACCACCGCCAGTGGGCTGATATCGCCTCAAACCGTGCATCTTGGCGCCTCACAGTTCGGCGGGCAGCAACCTCCTTTGAAGAAGACCGCAGAGCCCACCTCACTGACAAAAGGCAAAGGAGGAAAAACCCAACACCCAACCCCAACCAACCAATTTTCCCCTGCAACCACTGCAACCGTGTCTGCCTGCCCCGCATCGGACTTGTCAGCCACAAACGAGCCTGCAGCTGACGTGGACATTTACCCCCTCCATAAATCTTCGTCCGCGAAGCCAAGCCAAAGATAATCTATTTTACTCCATAATTCAATTAAATGTTTCAATATAGGTGTATCCTTAGTACCTATCAACAATTTTGAATTCCATTTATATATGAATTCCTGCATATATTTTTCATCTATTTTACTTGATTCTATTTTAACCCAAATTAAAGATCTATCCAAATCAAACATTCCATTAATAAACTTCAATTGATTTGCCTTATAATAATTATAAACCTCCTAATTCAAACTTCCAATTTTTTTAAACAAACTCTAGACATCTTCCCTTTACATAAAAATTTCCTAATAATTGAATTCAAATCTTTAAAAAAAACTACAAGGAATTGCTTGAAAAAGGTTATAAATCCTTGGGAAAAATATACATTTAATGCAATTTACTCTACCCATTAAAGTAAAAGGTAAATCATCCCATTTATTTAAATCATCCTTAATTTATTAAATAAGGATAAATAACTCAACTTGTATAAATTATCCAAATTTTAATCCCTAGATAATTCCATTATTGGTCCATCTAAATTGAACAAGTTGTTAACATTGATTATCAACCAAAGGCATAATTTCATTTTTATCACAATTAATTTTATAACCTGATATTTCAGCATATTCGTTCAATCTCATAGATTAAAAAAACAAGGAATTCATAGGATCTGTTCTATAAATCAAAAAATCATCACCAATTAATCTTGTATTCTTCACTACTAACTTTAATACCCCTAATATTAATATTTTGTCATTAATTGTGCTAAAGGTTCAATTGCTAAAACAAATAAAGCTGGAGATAAAGGACATCCTTGTTTAGTCGATCTAGTCAATGGGAAAGCTGAAGAAATGTGTCCATTTGTCACAACTTTAGCAGAAGGGTTTTTACATAAAATTTTAACCCAATTAAGAAATGTTAATCCAAACCAAAATTTTTCTAACACCTTAAATAAATAATTCCATTCTAATCTATCAAAAGCCTTCACAGCATCTAAAGCTAGAACCTAATGTCAATTCTGATGTCTTTCGAGACATAGGTATTAAACTAATTAATTTAGCAATGTTATCTGTAAAACCAGATTGAACCATATGAATTAAATTTGGTAAATATTTAGTCAATTTATTTGCTAAGACTTTAGTTATTTTATAATCAAATTTAATAATGATATTGGCCTATAAGTTTCAGTTTTTAAAAACTCTATCTTTCTTGGGTATAGCAGTTATAATTGACTTTTCATTGCTTGTTTCAATTCCTCCATAAAAGGAGATATTGTAGCTGGCTGCTACAAGCTATGGCTCTGTGGAGCATATAGCATAGGAGAGGTTATAGCTGCATGCAGGTTAGCTCAGAAAGAACGACATGAACCCAGTTGAGCAGAGTTAACACACAGCTATATTGGGCTCACATAGGCCAGTTAAGCTCTTTTGGTTATGGCCAATTGAAAGGCAGCACTGCAGGCCTCATGCAGCCTGTTGGATCATCGTGATCGTCCTTCATTTTGTGAGGCCCCATGGGGGGATCTGCCAAGGGTCGCTACAGTATTATCAAATCTTTAAATTTCTTATAAAATTCCGACGGAAAGCCATCCTCCCATGGGGGCTTACCACTTTTTGTAAATAATTAAGGGCATTAATAATTTCTTTAATGTAAATGGGGCATCTAAGTCTTTCTGATCTTAGCAATTTAAAGAAAGATAAATTTCAGATAAGTTATTCATCTTCATTATCGAACTGAGATGTATATAAATTAAAATAAAAATCTTTAAAGGAATAATTTTTTGTGGTTTAAAAGTAATTTTTGAATTCCTTTTAATAGCATTGATAGTCCTTGAAGTTTGTTCCACCATCAATTGCCAAACCAAAACCTTGTGCTCTTTACCGCAATTCATAATACTTCTGTCTAGTTTTCTCAATTAATTTCTCTGTTCTATAAGTTTGTATCGAATTATAAATATAATTCCTTGTTTATTAGATCTCTTTTTTTCTTCAGATGTATTTTTCTGCCTATATTTTTCTAGATTCTTTATTTCTTTTTCCAATTTATCTATTTCCTTAAGGTAATCCTTTTTTAATTTTAGTTGAATAACATTATTTGATTTCTTAAATAAGCTTTTAAAGCATCCCATAAAAGAAATTTATTATCAACTGAATTAATATTAATATCCAAATATTCCTGAATGTAATATAATTAGAAAAATTAATATTTCTTAATGAAGAATTCAATCTCCATCTACAAAATGATTTTACCTTTTCAGATACTGTACATGAAATCAAGAGGTGAATGGTCCTGATAAAATCTTAGCCTTATTCTGCATATGTAACTTGTCTTTATAATTGAGCTGATATTAGAAACATAACTATTCTTGAATAAGCATCATATCTATATAAGAATATAAAGAATAGTTTTTTTTCTTTTGGATTTAATGTACATCAAATATCAACTAAATTCAAATCCTTAATCAAAACCAAAATTCTTTCAGCTGTTTATGTTCTAGTAACTGATTTTTGTGACTTATCTAATAATGGATGTAAACAACAATTAAAATCCACACCAAGTAATAACATTGTTATTTGCTTCAGCAAGATGTAAAAAAAATCCTGATTAATTTTTTCATTATCAATACTGTGCATAAATATTCATAAGTGTCCACATTTCAGAATAAAGTTGACAATTTACTAAAACAAATCTTCCCACTAAATCTGTAACTACAGATTGTAACTTAAACAGTATTTTCTTATTAATCAAAATAGCAACTCCCTTTGCCTTAGAATTAAAAGAAGCTATAACTTGACCTACCCACTCTTTTTAATTTTTTTTTTTTTATTTTTCACACGATGAACCGTATTAACCAAAATACACACAAACATTTCCCTCTTGAATATACATGGTGTCATTTTCTCCCCTTTTACCCCCCCTCCCTTCTTCCCACCCCCCCCTATAAACCCATTAAACGTTCAACATATACAATACAATAAAACCATTAAACAATGTCATCACACAGTGAAACTAAACAAGAAAATTGTGTCATCTACTTTTACACGCTGGGTCAGTTCATTTTGTCTCCTTCTCATTCTATCATTTTAGGGGGTTGAGGACCACAGTAGGCCCTCTCTGTTGTGTTCCATATACGGTTTCCAAATTTGTTCAAATAATGTGACTTTATTTTTTAAATTATATGTTATTTTTTTCCAATGGAATACATTTATTCATTTCTATGTACCATTGCTGTATTCTCAGGCTCTCTTCTGATTTCCAAGTTGACATTATACATTTTTTTGCTACAGGTAAGACTATCATAATAAATCTTTTTTGTGCTTCATCCAGTTTGATGCCTAATTCTTTACTTTTTATATTACTTAGAAGAAAGATCTCTGGATTTTTTGGTATGTTGCTTTTTGTGATTTTATTTAATACCTGACTTAGATCTTCCCAAAACTTTTCCACTTTCTCACATGCCCAAATTTAATTTTTGATGTTCTTTTTCAGTTAAATGTGTCTCTTGTTTTTTTTAAAAAAAAGCAATATCAACCCTCTGTTTCTTAATATAAGCCAATTTTTTCCCATCTTAATTGCATTATTAATCCCATTCACATTAAAAGTTATAAAATTTAATACATTATTAACAGCCACATCTCAAAAATAAAGGACTCTTACCACCCATCCCAGTGGACTCCAGTCTCACATAAATTTTCAAAAATAATTGACATCTCCAAAGGAATAAAGAGAAAATTCCCCCTTAAGAAAAAGAAAGAAAACTAGAACTATTTCCCTCTGTTTACAGGAAGTGGCTTGTGGCTGCAGTAAGAGAAGACAAAAAGTCCGCTCCCAAACAGAATGCACATAAATACACTTATATCATTCATTCAAGTATAAAGAGCTTCTTCGAGATCCTTGTTCACTTCATCATCATCAATTTCAATGGATTCTCGATGTTCTAACATCTGACATTTATCTTGCACCTTCTCTTGACTCAATTTCACCTTTTGAACAGGTTAGTTTTGAGTTAAATCTTGTTTTATATTAGGCAAGGAATTAGTAAATTCCAGATCTTCATCAGTGAAAAATCACATTTGATCTTTTCCAGAAAAAAAACTTTAATTATGGCTGGGTATCGAAAAGAGAATTTATATCCCTTCTTGCAAAGAACAAATTTTACAGGATTAAATTCTTTTCTTCTTTTAACAATAGACATACTCAAATCTGCATAAAAGAATATTTTTTGTTTCTGACTGTTACAGGTTGGATTATATTTTATATATAAATGCATCTTTAAAAGAGATTGTTGGGGGTTTAATGTAACAGATACTTATACTTCACATCTCATTTAAAATGCAAGAGCTTTGCTGAAACTAGACATTCAGGCACCAGTGGCTTGCAAAAGATGATATAACTGCTTTGGAAGGAATTTCAGAAGTAGGTGCAAATGGAACAATGTACAGGCAGAGGCTGATAAGAGCTTTCAAGGATTGGGTTTGGAGCCCTGTAAGAAGTTCTGGTTTTTACAAGCAGAGAGAGAGAGGAAAGAACAAACAGGATTTCTCTTAGAGACAGAGAAAAGACAGTGCTGCAGTCGCCTTTGGGAGGTTGCTACATGGCAAGCTGGCAGGCTTGTTAAAACCCCATTTTGAAGATGGGTTGTGAGTTCTGAGTTCGGCCTGTTGAAAACTCTTGTAGTCCTTGCAAGAGGAAATTTCTCCTGAAATAAGGGAAACAAGAGGAACTTTGTGGTGACCTGGAGGAAGAGGTTATCATTTGGAAAACCCATGATGGGGAAAGTTTCTTTGGGAAGACACTGAAGTGACTGATTGGAGGAAATAAGTTTGTGTGTGTGTCCAGCAAACAACAAATATCTCTCTGAAACCAACAAGAACCTTCCTGAGCAGTAACCATTTACCTTTAAGCACCAGAGCCTGGTGAAGATTCATAAATATTGAATTCTGTGCACAGTACAAGAACTCCCTGATACCGATGAACTAGGAGAAGTGAATGATTGGACTGTTAAAGCAAAGAACTTTCCTGAACATATACACATTACATGCACATGCACTTAGAATTAGTAAGGGGTTAAGTTAGGTAAAATTAATAGTAATAAGTTAAAGTCTGATCCTGTTTTATGTTTTTAAAAAAATTAAAAGAAACCTTTGTTTAAGTAACCATTTGACAGCAAATTTCTATTGCTCATGGGTTTTGGGGTCCTCTGGGCCTGTAACACTGACTATTTGTTGTTTTCTGGCATTTTGAACTGCCGATCTTAATATTATTTCTTTATCTTATAGCAAAAACATCTAAATAGAATTGAGTGTGACGCATGTCCCGGAAACTGTGTCTTTCTATTGGCTCTATGTGCTCTATCCAATTCCAATTCATTTGGAAAATTTTAAGGGCCCATAATCACTGGAATCCATTTTTGAAAAAATTATACTGAATTAGGTCCTTCAAAATCTTCAAGCAGCCCAACAATTTTAATATTATTTCTGTGGCTATGGTTCTTTAATACATCAATTTTTTTGTAAAAGTTCTTTCCTTTGAACATCCCAAGCCATAAAAGAATCTTTCATTTTATTAAATATATCCTTACATTATTCTATTTCAAAACAATGATCTTGTATATCATCTTCAATTTCTGGACCTTAACTTTGACCTTATCCACAGTTTTAGCATATTTTGCCATTTCTGATTTAATAAAATTCATTTCACCTTTAAGGTATTGAAATTGTGAACTAGCATCAGATCTAACGGACATAAATTGTGCATCCATATGCTTAATCATTTTATCCATTCAATTCTTAATTAAAGAAGTCTGAACTGAAGAATCTACTTTGAAGTTTAACCTCAGAATATTCAAACTTTGTTTCTTCCATACCTTGAGTAAACTGGGGCTCTTCTCCACGATATAATGATCCTACTCCCACCATTTCTTCATATATTGCTTCTTCTCTTCTTTCTTCCTCTTCACCTAATGATGAAATTAGTCTTGACTGCTTATGAACCAATTGCCTAGCCCTTATCTGGCTAGCCATGCTAGCAGGCCCAGGCTTGGTTGGCTCAGTTATTCCCTGTAATGACATCAATTCAGTTGTGTGCAAGGGCAAACTTTCATGCATGCACGATTGCTCTTGTGACATTTGTGGTTTGACAATCTTCTGAACTCCTGAGTCATCTTCATTGGCTCCCTGGAAAAACAGTACTGGAGTTGCATTCATTTTTGCCATCGTAGCACGGGTCTATCTCAGAGGCAGAAGAGGCAAATCTGGAGGCTCCGTTGTTAAGGAAGGCCCAGTTTTGTCAATCATACTAACCTTTTTAATAGTAGTTTTCTTTGCTTTTTGAGACTTTGGCTTCTTTGAAGCCATTATATTTCAGTTCAGAACAAGTCTCAATATTATACTTTTAAAAAATTCAGGTTTTAATTAATTCTGCTGGGAGAGGCATATTTCCACATCTCCAACCTACACCACCATGCCACATCCTTCCACTCTTTTCTTGATTGAAATATATCCTATAATGTCCAACACCAAAATAAATTCAAAGATGACCTGCAGAGATGTTATGATCTGGAACTCGCTAGCTATAGTGGCAGTGAAAGAAGAATTAATCAAGATTCCAAAAGGGAAATGGAGTGAAGAAGTAAGAAAAGGCTTCTCATGAGTAATGAATAGACTTGGAACTGGTAGGCATAGCTCTTAAGAATTATAAGGTAGATATGAAGAGACTTAGTGAGCTAGAAAAGGATATAAGAAGACCTTGGCAAGTAGGAAAACTCCAAGAACAGGAGGATGAATAAAGTGAGGGGAGGACTGCTCATGAATAAAGAGGGAAATGTGCCAGCAGGTGGAGGGCCTTAATGATTACTGTTCTGAGCACAGTAGCAATAGAAATTCACCAAGAAAAATGGTTACTTAAACAAAAGTTGCTTTTAATTATCTTTAAACATGTAAATAGCACCAAACTTTAACTTATTACTATTAACTTAACCCCCTTCTAATTCTAAGTGCATATGTATGTAATACAAGTTCAAAAAAAGTTCTTTGATTCACAGTCCAATCTCACTTCTCACTCCTCCAAGTTCACCGGTATCAGGCAATTCTTATACTGTGCACAGGATTTAACATTTATGAATCTTCACCAGGCTTTGGTGCTTGAAAGATAAATGGTTACCACTCAGGAAGGTTCTTGAGATTTGTTCAGAGAGATTTGTTGTCATCCACAACTCATCCCTTTCGATCAATCACTTCAGTGTCTTGCTGAAGAAACTTGCACCATCAGGTTTTCCAGATGATAACCTCTTTCTTTCAGGTCACCAGAGTTCCTTTTAGTTTCTCTTATTTCGTGAAACATTATGCAGCTAGTCCTTTCCTCTTGTATAGACCACAAGGGCTTTTACTAGGCTGAACTGAGCACTCACAACCCATCTTCAAAATGGGGTTTTTCCACAAGCTTGACAGCTTGTCCTGTTCCAGTCCCAGGTGCTGCTGCTGAACTGTAGAACTGATTGTGATAGTACAGATTCTATCCCCAGTGTGTATTTGTACAGATTGTATGTAGGATTACTGTGATTACCTGAGAGTGTAGCCACACCTACTGGCAGGTCTTAAAGGGTTGCTCCTAGCCAGACCAGGTCATTCTGGACTGGTCGACCTACATGTGATACGCTCCAATCTTCTAGTTAATAAAAGCCTTGGTTTGGATCAACAAGCTTTTGATCCTTTTGACGCGCTCTACAATGATTTTTTCTTTCTCTCTCACTAAGAGAAAACCACATGACCCTCTTGGAACAGCCAACTGCACTCAGACAGACTGCGGATCCGGACCGAATCTTCTGACTTTGTTAATCTGTTGCTTTCCATTACTCCTCAGCATGTCCAATTAACACCTACTTGTGAAGTCATTATAGGCATTCTTAAAAGTTTTTGGAAAGGCACTTGGAGCCTGGACTGTCTGGCTTGAGCAGAGCTCTGGCGTTTTAAATGAGGTCAGTTTTGAAGTGTATGTATGTGACCTACACTAAAAAACCTGCCACAATTTATCTCCTTTAAAACATATCTATATACAATATAACATAATCTGTCACAATACTTTGTTTCAATGTTCACCAAGGAGAGGAACCTTGATATATGTGATGTCAGTTATAGATATCAATGCTGGAGCATTATGAATTCAAAGAAGAGGTAGTGTGAAAGCTTCCTAAAACATTCAGATAGATAAATCTCCAGGGGTGGATGGGATATATCCTAGGTTATGACAGGTAGCAAAGGAAGAGATTGTTGGGGTGTTAAATGATGATGTATATAAAGGAGAATCCTGTGGTTACAGACTAGTGAGTCTTGTATCAGGGTTGAGCAAAATATTGGAGAAAATTCTTAGGGCCAGGATTTGTGAGCATTTGGAGAAGGGTAGTCTTGTTAGGAATGGTCAGCATGGCTTGATGATGGGCAGGGTTATTCCTCTTAAGCCTAATTTACCATTTTCAAAGATGTCACAAATGGAATTGATGATGGTAGGATGATGAATGTGTATATGTATTTTAATAAGGGACTTGATGAGATTTCTCATCCAGAAAGCCATGAGGCATGGGATTCATGAAACCTTGGCTGTGTGGATTTGAAATTGGCTTGCCCACAGAAGGTAGAGGGTGGTAGTATTATGGAACACATTCTGCCTGGAGGTCGGTGACAATTAATATTCTGCAAGGATCTGTTCTGGGACCCCTGCTCTTTGTGATTGTTATAACTGACCTGACAAGGAAGTGAAAGGGTGAATTAATAAGTCTTCAGATGACACAAAGGTTAGGGGTTGCTGTGGATAGTGTGGAAGGTTGTCATGTGTGACAACAGCATATAGACAGGATGCTGTTAGGTAGTCTGGGATTCATATTAATTGATGAGCTTAATGTCATTGCACCAATAATTTTGAAAGTGGAAGATGGAGTTTAATCATGAGAAGTGTGAGGTGATGCATTTTGGAAGGTTGAATTCGAAGGGCAGGGTTCTTAAGTGTGGAAGAACGGAGGGAGCTTGGGGTCCAATACAATAGATCCCTCAATGTTGCCATCAAGATGATAAAATGGCTAAGAAGGTGTATGGTGTGAGAGACATTGTTAGTTGAAGGAATGAATTCAAGAGCTATGAGGTAATGTAACTCAATAAAACTTTAGTAAGACCATAGTTAGAATATTGTGTTCCGTTCTGGTCAACTTATTACAGAAAGGATGTGGAAACTTTGGATAGGGTGCTGAAGAGATGTGCAAGTCCGCTGCTTGTATGAAAGAACATGCCTTATGAATAAAGGTTGAGCAATAGAGGATGAGAGGTGAGTTCATAGGTGTATACTTTTTTTAAAATAGCGATATAACATGGTAGAAGGGCCTTCTGACCCATGAAACCTATGGAAGCCAATTACACCAAATTAACCTGGCAACCCCATATGAATGGGAGAGTGGGAGGAAACCAGAGCACCTGGAGAAACTATAGGCAGATCATGGGGAAGACCATCTAAACTCCTTACAGACAGCACCAGATTCGCACTGTCACACCATAATCATTATGTTTATGAGAGGCATAGAAGGGACAGCTAAAACCTTTTCCAAAGTGGCAATGGCCAATACCAGAGGACTCTAATTAAGGCGAGTGGAGGAATGTTTATCGGAGATGTCAAAGGTAGGTTTTTTAACACAATGATGTGTGTCTGGAATGCCGGGATTGGTCATGCTTTTCCCAGAGAGTCATGTGTCATGAAATTCTCTGCCCAAGGAAGCAGTAGATGCAGCCTCAATAAATATATTTAAGACCCAGTTAGATTTTAGCAGAGTAGGGGAATTAAGAGTGATGGGGAAAAGTCAGGTAGGTGGAGCTGAGTCCACGGCCAGATCAGCCATGCTCTTATTGAA
Source organism: Narcine bancroftii (assembly GCF_036971445.1). Lineage (NCBI taxonomy): Eukaryota > Metazoa > Chordata > Chondrichthyes > Torpediniformes > Narcinidae > Narcine > Narcine bancroftii. The sequence continues at coordinate 223,636,629 of NC_091474.1, read as the reverse complement.
TGGTAGAGAAGGCTTGATGGGCCAGATGGCCGACTCCTGGTCCTATTTCTTATGTAATCTGCTTTGGAGGTCTGACGAAGGCCGTCATCCTGAAATATTATTTGTTTTTCTCCCTCCACAGGAGTTCCCTGGCCAGCCATGGATTTTCTGTTTTTATTGCACATTTTAAGCAACTGCAGTGTTTTGCTTTCGCAGTACTATAGGATGTAATCGTGTCTTCATTTTCTAATGGTTGAACAATCTACAATGCTCAATTGAATCATTGTCACACACTTTCTCTCTCACGTAGATGCTTCACTGTGCCATTATTTCCTGCATGTTTTTATTCAATATGAAAACAGATTTAAAGGTAACTTCCAAAAGATATTTGAAGATCTAGAACAAAAAGGAAAAAAAAAACGTACAGGATTATAGGAAAGTGATAAGGTTCTTGCAATAGTTGACAGTTTTGTTAATCAGTAGTTAATCACCCCACTGACAAAAGGCAAAGGAGGAAAAACCCAACACCCAACCCCAACCAACCAATTTTCCCCTGCAACCGCTGCAACCGTGTCTGCCTGTCCCGCATCGGACTTGTCAGCCACAAACAAGCCTGCAGCTGACGTGGACTTTTACCCCCTCCATAAATCTTCGTCCGCGAAGCCAAGCCAAAGAAAGATGTAGGAACTATTGGAGTTCGTAATTAATTTTTTATGACACTTTATTCAGACCACAATTTAAACCTGTTTGATCATCACAAGGGAAAGGCTCAACCCGTTGGCTTGTACAGGGATAAGGTAGGGAACAGAGAGTCATTGTTTACAGAATCCAGAGATACTTGGACTTCAGCCCAATATCAAAAAATCTGAAGTAGAATCTTCAAGTAATTTGACAAAATAATTATTAACCCTTTTGTAAATTTCACCTTGTAAACTTTGAGATTTTCAAAGTTCAGATTAATTGTCAGAGTACATACATACAACCCTGAGATTCTTTTTCCTGTGGGCCAGGCAGAATTTCTATTTATCAGTAGAGCAAAATCCGTACTCAAGGAAATATGCAATACAAAAGAGAGAAATATAAACAAATTTTGCAATGCAGTAAAAAAAAAACAGTGACAAATAATGCGCAAAGTAAGAGTCCATAAATGAGTCTGAGTTTATTGTTTAAGAGTCTGATGGTGATGGGAGAGCAACTATTCCCAAACCTGGTGATAAGAGTCTTGGTGGCACCTTTATCTCGTTCCTGATGGCTGTAGCGAGAAAAGAGCATATCGTGGGTGATGTAGATCCTTGATGATTGCTGCTCTCTGATGGCAGTGTTCCCTGTAGATTTTCTCGATGGTAGGGTACTTTGAAATTAGGATACCAGTTAAAATTGATTTTATATTATTTCTCAAATTGGCAAGGTCATGTGAAGAATGATCCTTTGTCCCTCTGCACAGGGCATGAGACCGTGGGGGATGATGTGCGTTTTCTAAATGGATGAGCAAGAGGAAAAAAAAAAGTTACCCATCTGTATTTATTTGAAGGGCAAATAAAGCAGTCTCACATATTACAAAACAGTTTTTACAAAGCAATATTTTAATTTAATTTAATCAATTTTGAAATACAGGCCCTTCTGGCCCACATGCTGGGACCGCCCAAATACATCCATAGCGCAAATTAATCTACTTGCCCCATACATCTTTGGAATGTTGGAGGAAACCAGATGAGCCCTATGCAGACGCAGTGAGAACTTATCTTCTTGAATACAGTGCCTTATTTGAACCCGGGTCACTAGCACTGTAATGGAACTACGCTAACCATATCATCCTCTATCTTTTGGACTGCTGTGATGAAATGTGTAAAACATTTCTATAATTTTGGTCACTTCATGTACTTCTGCTTTATAAGGCTTTCAAGTTGATGTATTGCCATAGTTTTAAAAGTCTAATTTCTTAAAGACTTCATTTGTAGAATGATTATCAATTAATCCAACACTGGATATTAATGTATATAATAAACACTCATATACTTATCCATTTAACTATATAGTATAAAGTCACCAGTTCAATGAAAATATATCTTTATTCCACAAATAACAATAATTATTGTTTTACTTTGGAGATTATATTTTAATGAATAACTGTTACCGACCGGTATATTGTGTAAGAAGAGAAAATTACTGGAATTCAAGTTCAAGTTCAAAATGAATTTGGTTCATTACAGGAGTCTGTAAATAACCAAGAGAATGTTAACTATTTCCCCCATGTGAGACTGATAACTGACAAAGATAGAACAATATGCATAAACTTTCTGATATAATATCACTTGCCTGAAACATTAACTCTGTATTTCTCTTTCCATAAATGTTGCTCTGAATATTTCTGGCACTTGGCATTTTCATTTCCAGAATCTGTTGATTTTTTTTTTTTTGCTTTAAATTTATAATATTCTATCCACTTAATATAAACTTAATTTCTAACTTTATAGTGTTGAATTGTGTCATTTCCTTGACATTTGGTACCTGGTTGAAAAAGAGAAAAATCTAATATCACAAGAGTTCTGTGCTATCAAAAGGTAAAATATTAATATCTGGTTTAGGCATTTAATTTGGCAATAAGGCATACATATCAGATATAAATCCTTTCTTACCATCATCAGTAAGTAAAATTTCAAAGTCTCAAAGAACGACCAAAATTATCTAACAATAATGCTTTAACTTGATAATAAGAAAAAAAGTACTGGAAGATATTTTATTTCTCTTTCATTCTTTGAAAAGAAATAAAATAACCGGCCTCATAACAATCTTCTACCAATTTGATTCTTTTTTGCTCCCACAACTTCAGAAGATGATTATTAACTGTGAAGGGAAAAAGCTTATTTTAAAACAAAGATGTTTTAGCCTTGGGTACCTCTAATTTCATTCTTTTTATTCCATGATTCCATCAGATGTTTTAACACTGGTAGATTGTAATTACTTAATAACTGAGAATTCCATCGATAAATAAATTGATCCATCATCCTCTTTTCACCTATCTGAGATAATTGATATCAGCCCATATCACTTGAAACATCCTATTAATGAATTTCAACTGAGCTGATTCATAATAATTTTGAAAATTGGGAAGTGCAAACCTCCTAAGGCTTAACTCCAAATTAATTTCTGCAATGATACCCTCGCCGTTTTATCTTTCACAAAAATTTTCTCACCAAAATATTCAAATCTTTAAAGAATTTCTGAGGGATCCTACATGGAATTTATTTTAAAAGATATTGAATTTGGGGAAAGATATTCATTTTAATACAATTAACCTGTCCTATCAACATTATAGGTAAATCCTTTCGCCGATTCAAATCGTACTTAATTCTAGACAATAAGGATAAATAATTCAATAAATTATAATTTCTATCAATAATACCTAAATACTTAATATGATCAGACCATTTAAACTTCACAACATGTCTACAAGCCAAATAATCCACTTCAGCTAAAGACATAATTTCACTTTTTTCCCAGTTAACTTTATATCTTGAGAATGCACCATACTGTTCCAATTGTTTATGCAAAATCTCCAAAGATTGCAAAGGATGTGTTAAGTATATCAAGACATCACCTGCAAAACAAATTTATCTTGTATTCATCAGACTTCACCTTAATACCTTTAATCGCACTATCCTTGCCTAATCATCTGGGCCAAAGGTTCAATGACCAAAGCAAACAGAGCTAGTGACAAAGGACAGCCATGTCTGGTCAATCTAGATAATCTAAAAGGTAAAGACAGGTCAAGAGTAACAGTTCCACTCTGAACTTTGTCTGGGGTCTCCTGTGCTGCTACAGTGGGACCCAACACAAGATTTAGAATCAACAGTTATTCTGCGAGGGCACATTGTAGCCTTAATATCACATTCTCCACCTTTCAGCAGCCCTCTTTATTAAAACTGACCATTTTTTATGCCTGACATTATTTTGACTAATTTTTTCTTTTTCTATTACCTTTTTAAATATAACCTATTTTTGTGATTTCCTGTTCTTTTCTATTAAGACTACTAACATATTGCCCTCAAAGCAAGCTGCTTTGGTTAGTCCAAGCATGCCTGGGTATGCACTCAGTGCAGGTGGTAAGCAAATATTGCCTTAGGCCTGGGCATGCTTAGTCAGGATAGATGAAAACAGGCTATAAAAGCAGCACACATGTGCAGATGCTGATGAAGGAGTCAAGCCTGAAATGTTGGTGATGTATCTTTATCATTGTTTGACCTGCTGAGTTTCTGCAGCATTGTGTTTTACTTCAACCACAGTGTCTGCAGACTTGCATATTGTACCGGAGACAATGTTAAGTTTAGCGAATGCTTTCCTATTTACCCTAGAAGTCTCACTATTTTTTTTTAATATTTCCTCAGCACCTATATTTTTATTCATCTTTTATTGTCTTATCAATATCCTGCTTCTCCTTTGCTTCTTTCTGAAATTTTCCCCATTCTTTGGGTTTACTGCTTCTTTCAGTAACAAGTCTTTGGATTTGCTACATCTGAGCAGGCCAGGAATCGGATAGAAAGCTCCAGCTGCTGCACTAAAGATAGCAACATTTATCCAAGATTCATACAGTTTACATCACCGATTACTGGTGCAAGTTCAGCCAGATGTTATGCTTGAAATTTAACGCCTGAAATTTATGTAAGATTCTGAAATTGCTGGACATCTCAAAAATGGTGATCATGGAACAGTACAGTACAGGAACAGACTCTTTGACTCCCATTTGACTCAGAGTTTTAGTTTAATGCGATCCATTACCCTCTATTACAGGGGTTCTCAACCTTTTTCTTTCCACTCACATACCATCGGTGCTCTGTGATTAGTAAGGGATTGCTTAAGGTGGTATGTGAGTGGGAAGGTTGAGAATCACTGCTCTCAACCCAATTGTTACTGAAATATTTTGCTTGAGAAAAATTGTCATTGGCCCATTTCCTTTGGAGTTATGAAACTGTGCACATAATGAGTCAATGAGGTACGATTAAAACAGTGGTTTCCAAACTTTTTCTTTCCACCTACATACCACCTTAAGCAATCCCTTACTAATCACAGAACACCTATGGCATAAGGAATACTTAAGTGGTATGTGAGTGGAAAGAAAAAGGTTGGGAACCACTGCTCTATACCTGCACATTCATGCTTCTATCCCTAGCAGCTTGTTCTAGGCACCTTCCAGTGTGTGTGTGATCAAAACCTTTAAACTCCCTACTCACCTTAAAAATATTTCCTCTGGTGTTCCACATTGTTACTCTGGGTGGGGTGGCGGAGGGTGGGGGGGTGGGAAAGAATTAACTGTTCATTCTATATGTGCCTCTCATAATTTTATAAACCTATCTGGTCTTGCCTCGGCCTTCATCACTCCAGAAAAAAAAACAAGTTTGTCCAACATCTCCTTGTTGTTTTGGATGAAGAAGCCTGATCTTTCCTTTTCTTAACTTGTGAATGCTTCCCTGAATGAATTAAATCCATTCTGCAAAACAAACAGCACCGTAAAAGTGGAGCTTTTTGACTTTCATTCAATCATTGAATGCTAACTTTTCGGTATTCAGGATCATGTGATGCTCCATGTGTACACTTTGTAATACACTCTGTCCTCTCCAATGCTCAACTTATTTTAGACTGCACTGTGAATCATTGTCCTTGTATTTTCAATGTCAAAGGTGAATTTAAAAAAATCATAATTTAAAAATAGTTATGATTAAGTTGATATATTATCTTAATCTACAAATTTTGACATATAATTAGACACTAAGTTGTCAGCATCTGCCTAATATTTCATTCTCATGGCGTTTGAGTAAAGGATGATTTTTTTTTTGTGCCTTTTTCAATTAAACTTCAATGCTGATGGCATAATTTTTCCAGTCGAATGCTTATCACTACAAGTTCACAAAGTATGAACAGAAGTGTGCATTTTAAATATGGTAGGATTAATGTCTTACTATTTCTAATCAAATCATGCACCCTTATGCTGAAGTAGTTGGTCATCAAATGTAAGATTGCAGCTGACTAATACATTTTCAAACTTAGGATTTCTGTGGTGTTACAAGCCCAGAGGACCCATAAACCCATATTCACCAAAACAAATGGTTACTTAAAGAAAAGTTGCTTTTAATTATCTTTAAACATGAAAACAAAATCACACTTTAACTTAACTAACCTAACTTAACCCCCCTTCTAATTCTTTTTTTTCTTTTTCTTTAGATAGGGTTCCGGGGCTCCCCTCTGGAGGGAGGAGACAGGGTTCTGGGGCTCCCCTCTGGGGGGGGGAGAGACAGGGTTCTGGGGCTCCCCTCTGGAGGGGGAAGACAGGGCTCCCCGGGGGGGGGGTGTGTGTGTGTGGGGATTTTCAGGGAGAGGGCAGGTTCTCGGGGGCGGGAGACATGCTTCGGCCCATCTGCTGCCTGTCCTGGGCCGAGCCCGCACCGCAGCCCCACCGTTGAACGGAAGGGAGCAGGGTGATAGGACTCACCAGCCATCGCACCACACCTGGACCAGCCATTTCCGCTTCTCCGGGGAGGCACTGTCATGAGATGCCACACCGTTCCTGAACATGGTGCCCGGACCCGCAACGCCAACACCGCCGCTCACGCTTCTGCTGCAAGCCTCCCCACCCGGCTCGCGCCACTCACTCTCCGCCAATCCGTTCTCAGAGTGCCGCTGGAAGTGACGTTGGCCGTGCACAGCAGTTGGCTGGAGAGTTGTCCGATACCGCCTCCTGACCTCCTAGCCCTTCCTCAGCGAGACAGGGAGAAAATACAAGCCTACTCGGACCTGTACAGTAGTTTGTAATCTGATACGTGACTCATGATCACAGCCCCCCCCTTCTAATTCTAAGCACACATGTGTAATGTGTGTATAAGTTGAGAAAAATTCTTTGGTTCACAGTCCGATCTCAATTCTTATTCCTCTAAGTTCACTGGTTACAGGCAATTCTTATACTGTGCACAGAATTTAACATTTATAAAATTCGCCAGGCTTTGGTGCTTGAAAGGTAAATGGTTACTGCTCAGGAAGGTTCTTGTCAGTTTTCAGAGAGAAATTTGTTGTTCCAGGATGTCCACAACTGATGTACTTCCATCAACCACTTCTTGCTGATGAAACCTGCCCTCAGATGATAACCTCTTTCTTTCAGATCACCACAGAGTTCCTTTTTGTTTCCCTTACTTCAAGTGAATCATTATACAGCCAGTCTTCTCCTCTTGCATGAACCACAAGGGCCTTGACCAGGGTGTTTTCTGAATGGGGCTTTTCACAAGCTCACCAGCTTGTCCTGTTCCAGTCCCAATCTGTTGCTGGCTGTAACATTGTAGAAGTAATCTCTCTCTCTCACATTGTAGAAGTAATCTCTCTCCCTCTCCCTCTCCCTCTCCCTCTCCCTCTCCCTCTCTCTGTGTCTCTGATAAAGCCTGTCTGACTCTCTCTGCTTGCAAAACCACATAACCCTCTTAGAACAGCAAGCCCTCTTCCAGACAAAATGCAGCTCCAACAAGATCTTTCATCTGTTGCCTTTTGTAAACAACAATCCAATAGTGAAGTCTCTTGAGCACTCTTCAAAGTTTTTGCAAAAGCTGTGGAGCCAATATGTCTAGCATTAGCAGAGCTCCAGTATTTCAAATAAAATCTGTTTTAAAGTGTTTGTATGTAACCTACTCTAACAAACCTTTCCCAATTTATCTCCCAAAATCATATCTATATACTCTGTCACAGTGGGGAGCTTGCCATCTTTCTATTAATGTAATTGATTCAATTCCAAAAAAATTCCAAAGGTTCCCAGTCCTTTGAATATCCACCCAAAAGAATTGTTCCTTCTAGTAGTTGATCATCAAAAGTTTGACCATGTGGCGTCTGTTAAGAATTATGTTGACAATTTGGAGTCATGGCATAGAACAGACCCTTTGGCCCAATTTTCTCATGCTGACCAAGTTGGCATTTTGGGCTAGCCCCATTTACCTGAAAATTTAGTTTTTCTGTTCAATGAATCCACAAATTAGAAACTTGCAATGCATAAAAGAGGCAATTAAGTTCATCATGTCTGTGCCATTCAGTAAAGTACCTAATCAGATTAATTCTTTTTTTCTAGCTCTGTGGTCTAGCCATGAAGGACTCTTCAAGTGTTCATCCATATATTTCTTAACGATTCTGATGATTTAAATCATTAACTTTTTCTTGCAACAGATAGTGCCTGACCTGTTGGTTTCTGTTTTTAGTTTGGATTTCCAGAATTGGAACTTTTTTGATCTTCAATAATTGTGTGCATGTTCCTAACATTTAACGTGAACAGAGAATTTAAGCTCTTGTTGTTATTAGTACAATCAACTGATAATGAAATAAATAGCTGCATAATGCCATCATTCTCTGTCACAACTACAGAACGTAATTCCAGGTTAAGGTGAGAGGGGAGGGTTATTACATCACAGATCGCCATGCCTTGAAAACGTAATGAAGGATCTTCATCTACAGTGCCTTACAAAATGTTTGGGTCAAAGATTCTTTTCCTTTATTTTCCCCTGTGCTCTAGTTTTAAATTTGTAATCAAACCATTCACATGTAATTAAAGTACATCTTCCAGATCCCAAATATTTGTCCAACAGATCAGAAACATTCTTGCAGTGGTGGATATGCAAATGACTACTGTCCAGTGGCTCCCAGTTTTAAAGTGAGCACAGAACATGTTTAACTCATTGGGGAGTGTTGCATATTGTTCTGCTTGGCTTTGCTTTGTATTCCATGATAGCTTGCTTGCCTTGCAGCAGTCACTATGTGCCTGTGGTGTTCTGGGACTCTGCAGCACCATCCCTTAGGTTCTCTGATGGCCTTGTGGAGATTGTCATTGGATTTCTTGTCAAGGGCTTGGGCTCCTGACTTGGATGCCTCTAACCTGGCCTTCAGCAGTGTTGACTTCCCTGTTCATTCATGGTTTCTGAACAGGAGATACTTATTATGGACTTCTTGGTCACGCAGTCAAGTCCTCTACAACTTAAGGACGAAGACAGTGTACACAGTGGAGAAGTCATAAAACCAAGCATATAAATTTCTACGTGCCTCATTTCCAGCTGACATAACCATATAACCATTTACGGAGCGGAAACAGGATTCGAGTCTGCACCGGTTCACTAGAACAGCTCCACTAGCTCAAACCTCAAACCTCCCGCTGTTATGTTTGCTATTAAAAATGAGGGTAAGGCAGAGTAGAGTATGCAGGACAGGTTGAGAACAGAGCGGGAGATATATGAAACAAATGCCAATTACAATGCTGGTGCTTCAGCAAATTACATCAGCTGGTTGCCATTGAAGATCAGGCAGCACGGTTGGTGTAGTGGTTAGCTCAGCGGCATTTACGGCACCAGCGATTGGCTCCATGGTTTGAATCCTGCACTGATTGTAAGGAGTTTGTACGTTCTCCCCGTGTCTATGTGAGTTTTCCCCAGGGGTTCTGGTTTCCTCCCACCATTCAAAATGTACTTGGGATGTAGGTTAATTGGATGGTGCAGAATTGTGGGCCAAAGTGGCTTGTTACCACGCTCTATGTCTAAATTAAATTTTAAAAAATTAATTGTTTGTAGGACAATGTCACCCTATACAAAGAATGCAAGGACACAAGAGAATCGATTTTTCTAGCTATTTGATGATTAATCAATGGTTTTATATTGGAATTTTTTATGATGACAATCTTCCAAGGCTTTCAATTTTGTTATAACTAATACAGTATACATATATCTAACAGGATGGTCAAGAGTATGAAACAAAGAAATGTCTTGAATGGATGCTCTGAAGGCAAAGAATTAATACTGAGGTGCAGTTGTAATGTATAGGTTATAGAGTCTGTTATTGGGAAAATTATGGGGAATGCACGGAAAGCTGGCATGGACACGATAGCCTCCTCTGTTGTAAGGGTGTATGGAAACATGGCAGCAAATTTGGCCAAGCAGTCATAAGACAATGACAGAGGTACAATGATAGTTCAGTAGTTGCATCACCACATTAAAACCCAGTAGTCTGAACTAACAATACCAAGGCAGGTGTGGAGTTTAAACTCCATTAATCTGGATTTGGAGAAACAACATTTAATCCTCGTATTTATGTCAAGGATGTTGGATTATTGCAAAAATCAATATATGATTCATTTATAGAAAGAGAGAAAACAACATGGTATCCTAGATGAGTCTACCAAAATGTGATGATACCTTCTTGAAGAAGGGCTCAGGCCTGAAACATCGGTAACACATGAGAGTCAGAATTTATCGTGGTGAACAAATCATTCTTTTGTAGCAGGATTATAGTGCAAACGTTCATATAAACCACCTTACAAAAATAAATTTTAAAAAGTACGCAAAAAGTCAAAATAAGGCAGCATCTTTGGTTCAGTGATTATTCAGGAATCAGATGGCAGTGGGGAAGTAGCTGTCCTTGTGCCAGTGAGTGCTCATCCTTAGGCTCCTGTACCTTTTTCCCGATGGAGGCGGAGTGAAGAGCGAATGTTCTGGGTGATGGGGGTCCTTGAGGATAGTGTAAACATTAAAACCTCGAGTCTTTGATTCTTAGTTAATTTTGAGCTTGTCTCTTTAGAAAGACTATTATTTGTAGTGCTACCATAGTGACAATGATGTAATATGTCGTAATATCAGCGCAGACTAAGAGCTTACATCTCATTCTTTGATGAACTATTTTGTCTTATTTCTTGTATATCTCTTTGAAGTTAAATATTGTTATATTTTTAAATACAGTATATGCTTGTTTATTCATTGTTATGAAAATCTTAATGCAAAGTTATGCAAACTGTTTATCTGTTTTATCGACAAATTAAAGCTACATAAAGCTGTACCTACAAAGTTTGGTTTATTGGATTAATAAGGTAGTAATTCGGAATATCGTAGCCTAGGTTTCCTTGAAAATTGCATGTTTTGAAAGTAGGAAATACTAGAACCTGGAAAATGTCATCTATAAGATAGAGGCTGCTTCCTTAAGATATCACCTCATGTAGATGTCCTGAATGGAATCATCTAGTGCCCATGATGTCGCAGGCTGAGTTAAGAACCTTGTGGAATTCTTTTCTTGTCCTGAGCATTCGCACCTCTGCACATGACAGTGATGTAACCAGCCAGAATGCTCTTCATTGTACACTTGAAGAAGTTTTCAAGAGTCTTCAGTGACATACCAAATGTCCTCAAACACCTCACAAGATATAGCTGCTGGTGATCCTTCATGATTGTATCGACATGGATCCTTGGACATGTCACCCAGAAATTTGAAGTTCTTGACCCTCTCCACTACTGAGGCCTCGATGAGGACTGGGTCATGTTCTCCTGACTTCCTCCTGAAGTCCACAATCATATCCTTGGTTTTGCTAATAGTGAGTGCAAGGTTGCTGGTGTGACACCACTCAATGAACTGATCCATCTCCCTCCTGTTCACTTCCTCATTGTAGTTTGTGATTCTGCTGACCAAATTAGTAGATAACTTTGGAATTGTGCCTGGCCACACAGTCATGAGTGTATAGCAGTCATGGGTGTATAGCAGTCATGGGTGTATAGCAGTCATGGGTGTATAGCAGTCATGGGTGTATAGCAGTCATGGGTGTATAGCAGTCATGGGTGTATAGCAGTCATGGGTGTATAGCAGTCATGGGTGTATAGCAGTCATGGGTGTATAGCAGTCATGGGTGTATAGCAGTCATGGGTGTATAGCAGTCATGGGTGTATAGCAGTCATGGGTGTATAGCAGTCATGGGTGTATAGCAGTCATGGGTGTATAGCAGTCATGGGAGTATAGCAGTCATGGGTGTATAGCAGTCATGGGTGTATAGCAGTCATGGGTGTATAGCAGTCATGGGTGTATAGCAGTCATGGGTGTATAGCAGTCATGGGTGTATAGCAGTCATGGGTGTATAGCAGTCATGGGTGTATAGCAGTCATGGGTGTATAGCAGTCATGGGTGTATAGCAGTCATGGGTGTATAGCAGTCATGGGTGTATAGCAGTCATGGGTGTATAGCAGTCATGGGTGTATAGCAGTCATGGGTGTATAGCAGTCATGGGTGTATAGCAGTCATGGGTGTATAGCAGTCATGGGTGTATAGCAGTCATGGGTGTATAGCAGTCATGGGTGTATAGCAGTCATGGGTGTATAGCAGTCATGGGTGTATAGCAGTCATGGGTGTATAGCAGTCATGGGTGTATAGCAGTCATGGGTGTATAGCAGTCATGGGTGTATAGCAGTCATGGGTGTATAGCAGTCATGGGTGTATAGCAGTCATGGGTGTATAGCAGTCATGGGTGTATAGCAGTGGTTTTCAAACTGCCCCCCTAAACTCACATTACACCTTAGGCAATTTCTATGCCATGTGCTCTGTGATTAGTAAGGATGGCTTAGGGTGGTATTTGAGTAGAAAGAAAAAGTTTGAAAACCACTGTTTTAGTCATACCTAATTGACTCATTATGTGCACAGTTCCAGAACTGCAAAGGAAATGGGCTAATGACAATTGTTCTCAAGCAAAATATTTCAGTGACAAATGGGTCAAGAGCAGTGGTTCTCAACCTTCCCTTTCCACTCACATACCACATTAAGCCATCCCTCAGAACACCGATAGTGTAGAGATTACTTAAAGTGGAATGTGAGTTTAGGGAGGCAGTTTGAAAACCACTGGTGTACAGTGAGTAGAACTGTTGGCTAGGCTCTCATCATTGAGGTGCGCCTCCGTTGATAGTGAGGTGGAGATGTTGTTTCCAATTCATACTGACTGTGGTCTTCCGATGAGGAAGGCAAGGATTCAGTTGCGGGGCTGGGTGCAGAGTTTGGAACTTGACTAGCACTGAGGTATGCATGGTGCAAGACCTGCTGAGATCCTCTAGCATTTACTGTGTTTTTACTGCAATCGCAGCATCTGGAAACTTCCGTGTTTCACTACTTGCAGTATATCTGACTCTAGTCAATGTGTTTGACTCTTTGTGATGACCATTTCAAAGACACTGAGGGATGAGTAATAAATGCTAACCTTGAAGATGCTGAAAAATAAATGAATGATTGATTAGATGTTCTAGATCTTGCGTAACTTTGATAAAAGGTAACATGGTGCAGTGAAAGGGCTATAAACAGATTGGAGCTTTCAAGTAGTGAAAATAAGTCCAAGGATTTGAGAGATGCCAACACAGTCAAGGATTTGGAGAAGAAAGGGAGATTAGATGAGGTCCATTAGGGATCTATGAAGAGCATGAGGAGAGAGAAACCAAAGATGTGAATTCAAGCCAATATTCAGTGTCTACAAGGCTGGGCTCCCCCAGGTGCAGAAAGACTAGGGAACTCTGCATGCGATGTCTCTCCCCTGGCATCCTCAACCTCTTCCACCACATAATTCAACAAAATTGTACATTTCGGACAAGTCCTGATATCTGACGAGCTGTACAGAAAAGCATTTGAATCCACTCCCCATCCCCACACACCTGCACCAGACATTCATTCATCTAACGGCTGCAGATCAGATGTCCCTTGCTATGACTCTTGCCTTACTTTGTGGTACCCTGGGTGGAAATCCAATCTAATCTGAACAAGTCATAATTCTCAATGTGACACTAACACATTAGTCATGCATGATGTGAGCAACCATTTAATCAGGAGCTTATAACATTTTTATGAGTGTATAATGCATCAGAACATTTAATTAATCATTTAATTAATCAGTGGACCATTTGATTAGGACAGTTGCTGGAACCCTCCTTTCAGTCTTATGACATGCAGGAGAGGCTCCTGAATGCTGCATTGTGCTTGGAGAGAGCACGTAATGATCAGAGACACGCAGTTGCATTTGGTGGCTGGCTAGACATTGGCAGAATACTGAAGTGCCATGTTGTACAAGAAGCACAAATTCCTACCAGTTAAGGTTACTTATTGTTTTTCTTACTAAATTAATATTCAAACATTTGATCTTGGGGTTAATTATACAGTTTATGTAGCCAAATGTAAATAATTGATTCCATTTTTAATTTAATTTTAGTTTAGAGATACAGCACGTTAACATGTCCTTCTGGCCCATGCTGTCCAATTGCACCAATTAACCTCCAAACCCCAAATGTTTTTGGAGGGTGGAAAGAAGTGGAGAACCCTGAGGGAACCCATGCAGGGCATGGGGAAAGCGTGCAAACTCCTTGCAGACAGTGCCGGTTTATCTTTGTTTTCCATCTGTTTCTTAATTTTGAAAATTTTCATTGTGAAATAATATTGCAACTGGTGCTGGTCAAGATATCCTTTCAACAATCATAACAAAAATTTCTCTATGATTGAGTAGAGTTAACCTGGGAAACGTGAGGGAAATCACGATTGGCTAACCTGCTGGAGTCCTTTTGGTGGGCGTCGATGAAGAGAAACCGGTTGCTGTGGTGTAAATGGATTTTCAAATGACTTACTACACAAGAGGTTGGTGTACAGGTTTTGAGCCCGTGAAATTGAGAATAATATGTCAGTGTGGACTGAGAGTTAGTGAGCGAGGAGTAGAAATGAAGAGAGTGGCAGGATGTCATTAAGGGGTTTCTGTAGAGATCTCCACTTGGGCCCCAATATTCACAATTTATTAAAACAGTTGGTCAAAGAGAATATTTCCAGCCATCAGGACCAGGGTTTGAATCCTTTGCTGTCTCTCAGGAGTTTGTATGTGTCGTTTCCCCCGCCCACCCAGTCTGTGAGGGTTTTTCTCCGGGGGCTCCGGTTTCCTCACACTGTTCAAAACGTATGCAGGTTAATGGTGTGTAAATTGGGTGGCACGGACTCACGGCTGAAGTGGACTGTTACTGTGCTGTATACCTAAATTTTTAAAAAATTAAATGAGACCATAAGATCGTAAGACATAGAAGAGGAAATAGGCTACTCAGTCCATCGAGTCTGTCCCGCCATTCAGTCATGTGCTGATCCATTTTCCCACTCAGCCCCACTACCTGGCCTTCTCCTGTAACCTTGTTTAGCCCTGCCTAAACAAGAACCTATCAATCTGTCTTTAATACACCCAATGACCTAGCCTCCACAAACACTGGTGGCAACAAATTCCACAGCTTCACCACCATCTGGCTGAAAAAATTCCAACACATCTCTGTTCTAAGTGTGCACTCTTTAATCTTGAAGTTGGGCCCTTTTGTTCTCGACTCTCCCACCATGGGAAACAACCTTTCTACATTTATGCAGTCCATGCTTTTCAACATTCAAAATGTTTCAATGAGATCTCCTCTCATTCCAATCTGTACATACCAAGAGCACTCAAACAGTCCTCAGAATTAACCTTGTGAACATCTTCTGAACCCTCTCTTAAATGAGGTCCAAAACTGCTCATAATACTCCAAGTGAGGTCTTACTAGTGCCTTATAAAGTCTCATTACTACATCTCTACTCTTCTAGCTGATATAAAATTAAATGTGAGCAGGAGTAGCGATAAGGAGGCAAAAAGGATGGTATAGAGTATGTGGACAATAGCATGGCAGATTGAGGACGACGTGATAAAATGTTTCATGAGTCCTGAAAAAATAGAAATGCTGCATGGTGTTTTTAAGTGGTGAGATTGGGAAATAATGACATTCAAAGAGGTTTTGGAGTCCTTGTACACGTCACTGAAATCTTGTATGCACCTGGTGCTATTACTGTATAAAACGAATGATATCCTGTCCTTCATTTCATGAGTGTATCAACGTGAGTGCATAGCTATCTTACTAAATTTACATAGGGCTTCGGTGAAATCACACCTAGAATACTGTCATTTTAGTCTCCTTATCTTAAAAACAATACTTGTATTTAGGCAGTGCAATGAAGCTTCTCCAGATTGATTCCTGGGGTGGCAGGTCTATTAGTCTCTGCTATCTACAATGGTGAAGAATGGTGAGTGAGTGTTGACACCAAAGTAGTTGGAGGACATTAAATTAGATACGATGAGGATCTTTACCCTGGCTTTGAAATAGAAGTGACAGCCTCAAAATAAGTAGGCTATTTAAAACCTTGATGAGTAGAAATTTCCTCTCTCAAATAATGGTGAATCATGGGAATTCTGGACTTCAAAAGACCATAAATACCCCATAATTGATATGGATATTAGAGGAATATGGAGATAAGCCGGGAAAATGGTGTTGACTTTGAAGATCAGGCATGAAAATCAAAAATAATTCAGTTGCTGGAAATCAGAAATAAAAACAGAAAATGCTAGAGAAACAGAGCAGGTCAGGGAACATCAGTGGAAGGAAAAGGAGTTAACATTTCAGATCAATGACTCTCTAGTGGTTGACTCTTAATAGGCAGGACAACTTGGGGATGTGGAATAAATGCCAGAGAAATTGACACCTAGCAAAAACAATGAAGACTGATCCATGGCCAAAGTACCGGCCTTGTTTTCATTCTTCATTTAAAGATGTATTTTGGATATCATCATTTACTGGAGCCCACACAATTATTTATCGTCCAGTTGGTAGTACAGAACATGAGTATAAGCACTGAGATATGACATCATCCGATTTATTTACAGACATACAAATGTGCAATTAGGGAGTATGAGTAGAGTATCCAGGCCCTTGAGCCTATCTGCATGCTCTGATTGTAACCTTAGCTTACCATTCCCATCTAGTCCCTATAACTTTGCACATCTCTGCTAATTAATGTCTATTTCCACTATAAAATAATCAGAGGTCTCCAATGAAAGAGTTTCATTCAATTAATCACCTCTGAAAGATTTGATTACATCTTATCCCTATCTTAAATAGTTTTTCTTTGGCTTGGCTTCGCGGACGAAGATTTCTGGAGGGGGTAAATGTCCACGTCAGTTGCAGGCTCGTTTGTGGCTGACAAGTCCGATGCGGGACAGGCAGACACGGTTGCAGGGGAAAATTGGTTGGTTGGGGTTGGGTGTTGGTTTTTCCTCCTTTGCCTTTTGTCAGTGAGGTGGGCTCTGCGGTCTTCTTCAAAGGAGGTTGCTGCCCGCCAAACTGTGAGGCGCCAAGATGCACGGTTTGAGGCGATATCAGCCCACTGGCGGTGGTCAATGTGGCAGGCACCAAGAGATTTCTTTAGGCAGTCCTTGTACCTCTTCTTTGGTGCACCTCTGACACGATGGCCAGTGGAGAGCTCGCCATATAACACGATCTTGGGAAGGCGATGGTCCTCCATTCTGGAGACGTGACTTACCCAGCGCAGTTGGATCTTCAACAGCTTGGATTCGATGCTGTCGGCCTCTGCCATCTCGAGTACTTCGATGTTAGGGATGAAGTCGCTCCAATGAATGTTGAGGATGGAGCGGAGACAACGCTGGTGGAAGCGTTCTAGGAGCCGTAGGTGATCCCGGTAGAGGACCCATGATTCGGAGCCGAACAGGAGTGTGGGTATGACAACGGATCTGTATACGCTTATCTTTCTGAGGTTTTTCAGTTGGTTATTTTTCCAGACTCTTTTGTGTAGTCTTCCAAAGGCGCTATTTGCCTTGGCGAGTCTGTTGTCTATCTCGTTGTCGATCCTTGCATCCGATGAAATGGTGCAGCCGAGATAGGTAAACTGGTTGACCGTTTTGAGTTTTGTGTGCCCGATGGAGATGTGGGGGGGCTGGTAGTCATGGTGGGGAGCTGGCTGATGGAGGACCTCAGTTTTCTTCAGGCTGACTTCCAGGCCAAACATTTTGGCAGTTTCCGCAAAACAGGATGTCAAGCGCTGAAGAGCTGGCTCTGAATGGGCAACTAAAGCGGCATTGTCTGCAAAGAGTAGTTCACGGACAAGTTGCTCTTGTGTCTTGGTGTGAGCTTGCAGGCGCCTCAGATTGAAGAGACTGCCATCCGTGCGGTACCAGATATAAACAGCGTCTTCATTGCTGAAGAAGATTGAAAAGAGGGTTGGTGCGAGAACGCAGCCTCGCTTCACGCCATTCTTAATGGAGAAGGGTTCAGAGAGCTCATTGCTGTATCTGACCCGACCTTGTTGGTTTTTGTGCAGTTGGATAACCATGTTGAGGAACTTTGGGGGGCATCCGATGCGCTCTAGTATTTGCCAAAGCCCTTTCCTGCTCACGGTGTCGAAGGCTTTGGTGAGGTCAACAAAGGTGATGTAGAGTCCTTTGTTTTGTTCTTTGCACTTTTCTTGGAGCTGTCTGAGCGCAAAGACCATGTCAGTAGTTCCTCTGTTTGCGCGAAAGCCGCACTGTGATTCTGGGAGAACATTCTTGGCGACATTAGGTTGTGATAGTACAGATCTATCACCAATGTACATAGTGTATATAGTTACTGTATCTAGACTGTGCTTACAGCGATCGGCTGAGAGCTAAGCCACGCCTATTGTCTGGGCCTTAAAGGGTTGTGTCCCTAGCCAGATCGGATCATTCCGGACTGGTCGGCCACCTGTGAAGAGCTCCTGTCTTTTGCTAATAAAAGCCTTGGTTTGGATCAACAAGTCTTTGGTTCTTTCGACGAGCTCTACAATTTTATTAGCAAAAGGACGGGGCCAGGGATGGTGAGCCATGCCGGTAAAGTGGTTCCTGATTCGGATTTCCTCGGGAAAAGGAACATCCTTTCGTGGGGGGTGGCATTTGTTGCAGTACATAGGAGGGAGCGGATGGAGTGTAAGGCACTAGTGAGAACCTCCTGCCAGTGAGATGTGGGGAGACCTTTAGACCGGAGAGCCAGTGTAACCGCTCTCCATATGGTGGCATTCTCCCTCTCGACCTGGCCGTTACCGCGTGGGTTATAGCTCGTGGTCCTGCTTGAAGCGATACCACACTCCAGAAGGTACTGTTGCAGCTCCGTGCTCATGAATGAGGACCCCCTGTCACTGTGGATGGAATTGTGGTATCTGAAAATGGCGAAAATACTGTGAAGGGCCTGTATCACTGAGGTGGCAGTGGTGTCTGGGCAGGGCACAGCGAACAGGAAGCGGGAGTACTTGTCGATGGCTGTAAGGATGTAGGTATTACGGTTGGTCGACGGTAGGGGCCCCTTAAAGTCTACGCTAAGACGCTTGAAGGGGCGGGTGGCTTTGATAACGTGGGAGTTATCCGGATGGAAGAAGTGGGGCTTGCATTCAGCGCACACCGAACAGACTCGGGTCATGGAGCGGATCTCCTCGACTGTGTAGGGTAGGTTGCGCGCCTTGACAAAGTGGGCAAACCTAGTGACCCCTGGATGACAGAGCGCCTCATGGAGTTTCTGTAGTCTGTCCATCTGTATGCTGGCGCACGTGCCCCTGGAGAGCGCGTCAGGCGGGTCGTTGAGCTTACTAGGCCGGTACAGGATGTCATAGTTAAAGGTGGAGAGTTCGATTCTCCATCTGGCGATTTTGTCATTTTTTATCTTACCACGCTGGGTGTTGCTGAACATGAAGGAGACCGCGGGTTGATCAGTCAACAGTGTAAAGCGCCTCCCAGCGAGGTAATGTCTCCAACGACGCACCGCTTCAACTATGGCCTGGGCCTCCTTCTCGATCGAGGAGTGTCTACTCTCCGGACCCTGGAGGGTTCTGGAGAAGAAGGCTACAGGCCGACCGGCCTGGTTCAAGGTGGCTGCCAGGGCGTAGTCGGATGCATCGCTCTCGACTTGAAATGGGACAGACTCATCGATCGCGTGCAGCGTCGCAGCAGCGATGTCGGATTTGATTCGATCGAAAGCCGCTGTGGCTTCGGTAGAGAGGGGAAAGGAGGTGGTCTTGATAAGAGGACGCGCCTTGTTGGCATAGTGTGGAACCCATTGGGCGTAATACGAGAAAAGGCCCAGGCAGCGTTTGAGAGATTTTTGGGTATGGGGTGGGGTAAGTCCATTAGGGGATGCATGCGGTCAGGATCTGGCATGACTATCCCGTTCTCCACCACGCAACCTAGAATAGCGAGTCGTGTGGTCCGGAAGACACACTTGTCCAAATTGTAAGTCAGGTTCAGCCGACGGGCAATTTGAAGAAATTTGTCTAGGTTGGCGTCGTGGTCCTGCGTGTCATGGCCGCAGATGGTGATATTGTCCAGATACTGGAAGGTAGCGGTTAGCCCATTCTGGTCCACCATCCTGTCCATTTCCCGCTGGAAGACCGCGACACCATTTGTGACCCCGAATGGAACCCTGAGAAATTGATATAGCCGCCCATTCGCTTCAAAGGCCATGAATGGTCGGTCCTCGCAGCGGATCGGGAGCTGGTGGTAGGCCGAACGTAGGTCAATGGTGGAGAAAATGCGGTATTGGGCGATCTGGTTCACCACATCCGTGATGCGTGGCAGGGATTACGCATCCAGGAGCGTGAGGCGGTTAATGGTCTGGCTATAGTCAACCACCATCCGTAGTTTTTCCCCGTTCTTGACAACCACCACCTGAGCTCTCCAGAGGCTTGAACTGGGTTCTATGATGCCCTCATCCAGCAATCTACGCACCTCACTCCTAATGAATTGCCTGTTTTCGTAACTATATTGCCGACTTTTGGTGGCCACAGGTTTCCAGCCAGGGGTAAGGTTTGCGAAGAGTGCTGGCGGGGCAATCTGGAGTGTGGAAAAGCTGCAGGATTGTCCCCAGAGCACGGGGGCGGGTTGCTCGGGTGCTTCGGGGGTGGGGCGATGGCAGACTGAGAGGGGGGCGTGGGATCCCCCAAAGTGTAGGGACACCGTTCGGAACTGACACTGGAAGTCTAATCCCAGCAACACTGGGGCGCACAATTGGGGAAGGATGAATAAGCAGAAGGATCAACAGCACCCCAACGACCCAGGCCACCCTGCCGACAACACGACTGGGGAATTGAGCGACGGAGTAGTCGCACCCGACGAGCCCGCTGGCGACACCATCCCAGCGACCCCAATCCCGGCACCACGGCGGTCACGCCGGATGGTCAGACCCCCTGACCGCTACAGACCTTGACTTACCCCTTCCTTTCATTCTCTCCCTCGTTTTTTTTTGTTTTTTTTTCCAGGGTCAGTTCTCCAAGAAGGGGTGAATGTGATAGTACAGATCTATCACCAATGTACATAGTGTATATAGTTACTGTATCTAGACTGTGCTTACAGTGAATGGCTGAGAGCTAAGCCACACCTATTGTCTGGGCCTTAAAAGGTTGTGTCCCTAGCCAGGTCGGATCATTCCGGACTGGTCGGCCACCTGTGAAGAGCTCCTGTCTTTTGCTAATAAAAGCCTTGGTTTGAATCAACAAGTCTTTGGTTCTTTTGTCGAGCTCTACATAGGTATTATTCTATTTAGGAGAATCCTAGCACAATCAATTACACAGACTGAAAAGTTATTGAAAACTGAAGGCTTTTATTAGCTTGAGATGGACAGCATCCCTTGTGTTGTTGGGTATCACTGACTCAGACTTGAACTAGGGACAGGCTTGTGGCACGACAGCCTTTATGGGGGAGAAAGGGGAGGAGTCACGAGCCGGCCAGTGAGAGCAGGGTCAAACATAAAAAGTCGTATCATTTACCTACACGATAGTGGTTTCACCACAAATAGTTACTCTCGTGTGTTTAAACCATGACTCAAAGTTCTAAAACTCCCAACAGAGCAAATATTGTCTCCGTATCTACTCTTCAAAGAACAATTTTCTATATGCAACATGCCATAGAGAAACCTTCCCATTCTAATTTCACTGGACAATGAAGATTTTACTTCCTCAATGGTTTTGGGTGCATTTTATGGGCTGCTGAGAATCACCTTAATATGTTCCATCGCATCATATTTTAGATATAACCTATTTTTGTGATTTCCTATCAAAATCATGAAGTGCAGCATGTCATTGAAAAGTCATTTTCTGCCTTTGCACTGAGACTTCGTCCCTGTTGTCACTGTCACCAGGACATTATGACCATGGAAAAGCAGTATCAAGGCAACTGAAACCCATCAAAATATTGGCCGACTATTGTTGGACACTGACACAAGAGGCATCAGTGGCAAAACATTTTTAGGTCATTCGAACTAGTGCAATGTGTCAGGATCATTATGTGATTAAACATCCTGAATTCAATAAAAGTCAATTTAATGTTTCTCCATCTTCCTACGTGATACAGCAAATCTGAAATGATCTTTGTTTTTCCAGTTTGAAGATGTCTGTCATAATCCCCAATTTCTTTTTAGGAAGCAAACCTGAAAATATTTGTTGCCCATTGTTTTCTGTCTGGTAAACCTCTGAACTATGATCATAACCTAAAGTGAATTAAGAAAGTAGATAAGTCTCTTGGGTCACTATTCCTCTCAAATCTCACACCTCATGGATGTATGCTTCTGCTTCTTTAACTGATGTTTGTATTTGCATCCCTTAAAGCTGGAATGGGTGGGTTGCCTTTTAAAGAAAGGCTAGGCTTGTACCTATGCAGTTTAGAAGAGTGAGGGCAATTTAATTGATGGGGGTGCTTGATGAAGGACTCAGTCCCAAAACGTCGACTGCCTATGGCTTTCCATGAATGCCACTAACGTGATGAATTCCTGTATCGTTCCTGGACATAGCAAGAATGAAAACAGCAGTGACCAGTAGGTTCAAATATGCAGTTAGATGATTACTGCATATAAAATATTTTTTTGTAGTCTACTTTACACCTTCTTCCTCCCACTCTATTAACATTACCATCAACTCCTTTCATCCATGAGTATTTTTGAGTTCTCATTTATAAAGACGAGGGAAATATTTCAAGTATTTTGTTTTATGGGCGGCATGGTAGTACATTGGAGCATGATGTATAACAAAGGGCTTTCTTTTCTTTGGCTTGTCTTCGCGGACAAAGATAAAGGGCTAGCACAATGACAATAGACAACTTCTCTTAGATGCAGAGGTCACAGGTTAGGTATCCTGCCATGAGTGACTCATCTCCCAACTCACCCTCTGATTCTCCAAAGCCATCCTAACATCGATAAAGACAATATTTGTCCAAAATAAGTGGCAGTCCAATAACACGCGAGAAAATTCACCACATTGAGGGCAAAGTAATCCACGTGACTGGCACTCAGCTCTGCAGCCTTCACACTCATTCCCTCCACTAACATTGCACAGTGGCTGTCTGATTTCTCATCTTCCAAATGCACCACATTACAAATATTCACCATAGATAGCTTGACAGTGTTGATAATCCTCTGCATAAAAGAATCCTACATTAGAAAGTTAAATCTGCTAAGTTATTAATTTTGTGGGCAGCTAATTATAAATGTTAGATGATTCAATGATATTTCACATGAGTAGTTTAATGGAGGTCCCTTATTAAAGAGGCAATTAATTCTCCTGAAGTTTCAAACTTTCCTCAGCTAGCAGGATTTAAACCCTAGACTTATGTCTTATTTACTGAAATTAGATTGTCATCTGGCATGATAGATCAAATCCAAATAGCTATTCAAGCACGATAATACATTATCTGTTATATGATATAATGCTCTACTTGAAGGGCACTTAAACAGTGGTAAAGTGGCAGGTTGAGGAAGTTAATAAGTTGGTGACTGAGGGGGCAAAAATTAAAAGAAATCTTAACAGAAATGAAAAACTTTGCCTTTTGAACAGCGCTGGCATGGCAGAGCAAGCAGAGGTTGAGATAAACATAACTGATTTTTGCTAGGGTTGGTATGGTTGGCGTAGCAGTTAGTGCAAAGCAGCTACAGTGCCATTGACCAGGACTTGGGTTCGAATCCAGTCCTGTCTGTAAAGAGTTTTTATGTTCTCCCCGTCTCTGCGTGGATTTTCTTTGTGGGCTCTGGGTTCCTCCCACAGTTCAAAATGTACTGGGGGTTGTAGGTCAATTGGGTGCAATTGGGCAGCAAGGGGTCAAGGCCTGAAAGGGCCTGTTACCATGCTGTATGTATAAATTTAAAAAAAAATTAAGGTACAGAAGCCTGAAGTCCAGCACCTCTAGGTTCAAGAACAGGTTCTTTCCAACAGCTGTCAGACTCTTGATCCTCCCCTTGTGACATTAATCAGGGACTGCTCTGATACTACAAAAGGACTGTCTGTACTACTGCAAAGTTGCTTGCTTTTTGCACAAGAATAACTGTGAATATTTATTACTATCTTTTGTATTTATTGTCTCTTTTTGAATTCAAATATGTTTAATATTGTAGTTCTTTAAAATGTAGTGCCGGAGGATTTTGGGGTTGCAAATGTTCCCCTGTTCAAGAAAGGGAATGGCGTTAACCCAGGAAATTGTATAGCCGCACTTCGGCAATGGACAAGCTGTTGGAGAAGATCCTGAGAGATAGGATTTACAAGCATTTAGAGAGGCATAATCTAATTAGAGATGGTCAGCATGGCTTCGTATGGGAAAAAAAAAGTCGTGGCTCACAAGCCAGATTGAATTACTTGAGGACATAGCAAAGCACATTGATGATAGTAGAATGGTGAATGTAGTGTATATGGATTTCAGTAAAGGGTTTGATAAGGTTCCCTAAGCAAGGCTCATTCATAAAGTAAGGAAGCATGGAATCCAAGGAGGCCTTGCTTCATGGATACAGAATTGGCTTGGGAGAGAAGACAGAGGGTGGTTGTCGATGGTTCGTATTCTGCATGGATTGGGGACCAATGGTATTCTACAGAGATCTGTTCTGGGACCCCTCCTCTTTGTGATGTGGAAGTGAAATGCTGGGTTAGTCAGTTTGTGGATGACACAAAGGTCGGTGGTTTGTAGGGTTGCCAAAGGTTACAGAGGAATATCGATAGGATGCAGAGCTGGACTGAGAAGTCGCAGATGGAGTTTAACCCAGAAAAGTGTGAAGTGGTCATTTCAGTAGGTCAAATTCGAAGGCAGATTACAATGTTAATGGGAGGGCTCTGAGTTGTGTAGACGAACTGAGATATCTTGGTGTCTGTGTCCATAGGACACCCAAGACTGCTGCACAGATTGATAGAGTTGTTTGGGAGGCATAAGGTATGTTGATCATCATTAACCATGAGATCGAGTTCAAGAACTGTGAGATAATGTTACAACAATACAAGATCTTGGTTGGACCCCACTTGGAATATTCTGTTCAATTCTGGTCATCTCACTGCAGGAAGAATGCGGATGCTACAGAGGGGGTGCAGAGGAGATTTACAGATGCTGTCTGGATTGGAGAACATGCCTTAAGAGGATAAGTTGAGTAAGCATGGACTCTTTTCCTTGGAGTGACAGACGATGGATGAGGGATGAGCTGATAGATGTATAAGATGATGAGTGTGACAGAGTATTTAGAGGTGTTTTGGGAAAGATTATTAGAACAGGTTGCACACAAACATTTTAAAACAGAATATTTGCAGGACTTTTGCAGAGTGCTTTTTGCAAAAAGAGCAACAAAGTTGCAGGATACAGCTTGCCTGGGAGAGCATGTGATTTTTGCAGGCAGACAGAACAGTTTTTCTCTCAGAGAGGGAGGGTGTGAAACAGAGAGAAAGGAGACAGACAAAGCTCGCAAACGTTTGGAAGAATGCCTGGTCAAAGGAGAAGACTGGCTGTCTGAAAAGTGACCTGAAAGAAGGAGGATCATCTGGAGAACCCTGAAAGGGGCAAGTTTCATCAGCAAGACTGATTAAAAAGGAATCAGCTGCAGATATCTTGGAACAAAAGGAATCTCTCTCTGAAAACCAACAACAACCCTCCTGAGTGGTAACCATTTGCCTGTTAAGCACCAAAGACTGGTGAACTCTGTTAATGCTAACTTCTGTGCACAGTACAAGAATTGCCTGCAACCAGTGAGATTGGACTGTGAACCAAAGAACTTTTCTAAGCTTATATACACATTGCACACACCTGCTCTTAGTATGGGGGGGGGGGGTGGTGGTTAGGTAGGTTAAGTAATAAGTTAAAATGTAATTCTGTTTTCTTGTTAAAATATAATTAAAAACTACTTTTGTTTAAGTAACCCTGTGTTGTGGTGCATATCTATTACTGCTGGTTTTTGGGTAACATGAGAGGCATTGATCATATGGATGAGGGCTTTTTCCCACGGCTGAAATGGCTAATGCAAGGGGCCATTGCTTGAATGTGCTTGGGAGTAAGTACAGGAGGGATGCAAGAAGTAGGTTTTTCACTCAGAGTGGTGGGGGCATGAAATGCGCTGCCAGCAATGGTGGTGGAAGTAGGATCTTTTAAGAGACTATTAGACAGATCCATGGAACTAAAACGGAGGTTTTACAGCAGAAAAAGTCTCAGCAATTACTAATAGGTTAGTAGGTTGGCTCAACACTTTGGGCTGAAGGGCCTGCACTGTCTTTCAGATTTTTGAGCCCTATACGTATCTGCTCAGCTGGAGCAAGTCAGCAGGAGTTGCATGTCTGGATTGTGAAGCCGTGTCCTTGATTTACCAAGGTATAAGAATATCAGAAATAGGAACAGAAGTAAGGCCTGTTGAGCCTGCTCCAGCATTTAATAAATTCATGACTGATCTGGCCATAGACTCAGCTCCATTACCTGTCTTTCCCCCCATCACCCTTAATTCCCATTAATGCAAAAGGTTACCCAACTTGAATGTATTTCATGAGGCATCCTCTGCTGCTTCTTTGAGCAGAGATTTCCACAGATTCAATACTTGGTGCGCTGTTAGCCAGAATCAGGCACACACAAGGTAAAGACTGTACAACAGGCTTCAATCCACAAAAACTTCCATAGAGCCAGGCTGACTGTAGCTGCAGTAACTCTGAGTGAGCTTCGGGAGGCCGGCGCAGGCTTATATCCCAGTGGGTGATTGACAACTGGCTTGATCCCTTCAGGCCGACTGATTGACAGCCGGCCAGGTGTTGTCCTGTCCCCTTACACTCCTGCAGGTACAGAGGTTGCCCCCTGCAGTAGGCCGGTGATATACCACCACACTATTAACCATATAACCATTTATGGAGCGGAAACAGGCCATGTTGGCCTTTCGAGTCCACACCGGTTCACTGATTTTGTGCATCCCGTTCTTCTTCTTCTTAACCAGGGTCTCAATATCTCTTGAAAACCAAGGTTCCATACACCTTCCATACATCTTTCCTGTAATTCAGATCCTTTATATAAAAAAAGTTAGACAGAGTTTAATCATTTGCATTCTTTCAAGCAAAATGCTAAGAATAAAACTGGCAAAGTCGATCGAATAACATCATTATAACAATAAAATTCTATTCAATTGGTACTTTTTAAAAACACAAATAGCACTTCTCATAACAGTTGCAATGTGTTTAATCTTTAAAAGGAGTGAGAAAATAAACTAACTTTGCACAATATAAAGACGAGTATATCACCTTATAAGGGTTGTTTTAACAAAATGCTGAATTCCAAGAAAGATGCTTCAATCCTTCCCTCAGAACAGATGTAACCCTCTCAGGTGAAAGGAGGATGATATTTTTTGTCCTACCCATCTTTTTAATTTATCATGTTCCAATTTGGTAAGATGTGTTTTCTGCAAAAGGATTATATTAGCTTTTCATTTCTTTAGGTATGCAAAGACCCTTTTCCTCTTCACCCCCTCCCCCCTTAATCCCATTAATATTAAGACTAATAAACTTTAGTGTTTTATCTATACCATTTTTCAACAAATATTGTATAACAATAAAATCTTTCTAATTTTTTTACAAAAAATACTGTAACATTTAATCTCTTAGAAAAAAAACAGTTCTTCCGCATCTCCATCTTAAATCTACTCCACTGAGACTATGTGCTGTGGTCTAGTCTCACCCGCCAGCAGAAGCATCTTTTCTACCTCCATTATCTATCCCTTTCAGAATTCTATATGTTTCCATAAGATCACCTCTCATCCCTCTAAATCCTAGTGAGATAGTCCCAGACGACTCATTCTCTCCTCATAAGATAGACCCCTCATCTCCAAAATCAACATGGTGAACCTCCTCTGCTCCACCTCCAATGGCAATGTATTCTTTCTTAATAATAAGACCAGAAAATCACATCATACTCGAGAGGGCACAGACTGGTCGGTGTGGAAAATAGACAAAGACTATTTTCTAAATGGGAAGAAAATTCAGAAGTTGGAGGCCCATAAGGACTTGGGAATCCTAGTGCTGGATTCCCTGATGGTTAATTTGCAGATTGAGACAGTAGAAAGGAAGGCAAATTCAATGTTTACTTTCATTTTGAGAAAACTTGAATATAAAAACAAATATTTATTACTGAGACTTTATAGCATGTTGGTCAGACCACATTTGGAGCCTTGGGGCTCCGTATCTAAGGAATGATGAAATGGCGTTGAAGGGTGTCGAGAGGTGGTGTATGAGAATGATCTTGGGGATAAGAGGATTAATGCACGAGGAGTGTTTAAAGACTCTAGGCCTGTACTCATTAGAGTTTAGAAGGGGTGGGGGAAACCTACCAAACATTGATAGGGCTGGATAGAGTGGATATGGAATGGACATGGAGAAGATCAGTAGTCTGAGTCTAGGACCAGAGGGCACGACCTCAGAATAAGAGGACAACCTTTTAGAACAGAGACGAAGAGAATTTTTTTTCAGGTAGATGGTGGTGAATCTGTAAAATTAGTTGCCACGGATGGCATTGGATATATTTAAAGAGGAGGTTAATAGGTTCTTGATTACATGAAGATTGAGATTCCATTGATGGTCATATAATAGTACAGAACATGTTATATTACACAAAATTGCCTTCTGCATGCCATAAACCAGACAAAGAGTTGCCATTAGTGTTGCCTGGCACCCCTTACAGAAAGAGGGAAAGAGAAGTAAAAGAGAGTCCCTTCAGAGTCACTGTGTGTCCATGGATTCACCTCCAGCACAGCCACAGACTCCTGTTTGATCCATCAGCAACCCTAGCTCCAGATCTGAACCTCCTAAATGATCAGGAAACATTCAGCATCCCGAGTCCTTCTTGACCTCAGCACATTCTCGAATTCCAGCTCTGATATTTGGTTTCTATGAACCAATTTCCAGGTCCTCAGCCCCTTGTGGGACCCCAACTGCAAGCCACCCATGGTCTGTGGTGGTCCCCAGACTGCAAGTTGCCTGCAGCCTGTATGGGTCCCTCAGCCGCTGAGTCCCTCACTGGTCCGCTACCATGGTTCGTCCTGTAGGGTCACGTCCTCTGCTTCTCCTTCTCAACAAGTTGGTTTTCTTCCTCTTTCCAGTGCCCTGCGTGGGTCCTCTGCTCCCCAGAGTCTTTAACCTTTCTTGGCCGCTGGCAAAGGCGATTGGGGAAAAAGCAAGAAAGTAGGGTTGAAATTAAGAATAAATCAGCTATGATTTCAATGGCAGAGCAGACTCAATGGACTAAATGGCCTAATTCTGTTCCTATTTCTTCTGGTCTAAAACAGGAAAACAGATGGTGAGAGTTTGAGTAATGAGTTCCTGTGTGAGGTTATGAACAAGGTTGAAATGAAGGTCCAATAGTTGGTTAAGTGAGCAAATGTTCACCATTATTAAAAGTTAAATTGAATTTGTGAAAAACAAGGCTTAATACAACTGTACAATGTTGCAAATGCACTTGGAGTATTGTGTACAGTTTTGGCCTCTTTACCCAAGCATGCACTTGTCAGAGAGAGAGGTCAGATAAGATTCACTAGTCTGGTACCATGGATGGTGAGCTCACAACAGGAGGAGAGATTGAGGACTGAGACTGGATCCTGCAAAAGTTGGACAGATCTCATCAAAACATGCAATATTCTTGGAATGTTGGGCGGACAAGATATGGGGAAAATTTGTCCCCTGGACGAGGAGTCTAGGACCTGGCAGCCAATTAGTAAATAAGGAGTAGGCTATTTCTTCACTCATGGTCTAGTGATCCTTTGGAATTCTCAACCTGACAATGCTGTGTGCATTGGCCAAGGCTTAAGGATGTGCTTGGGAGTACCAACGAGGCTAGGACACAGACTAGTCCTGCTAAGGTTCTTGGGGAGGAACATCCCGTGGGCAGAGGAACATCCCATGGGCAGAGAGAATGCTGAATGACCAAACCATCTGAGACTCTAATATTTACTAAACAATGTCTATTTATTTATATATGTATATTGGTCTTGCATATGCATTGTTTGTATGTGTATTAGGTCTGTTTGTGTGGCTGCATGTTCTGCACTGAGGATCAGAGAATGGTGTTTCGTTGGGTTGTAGTTGTGCCATCTACTGAACTTGAACAAAGATTCCATTGTGTAAAGGGGATATGATAGAAGCAGAAACAAAAGCAATATTTAAGAGGCATTTAGATATACATATAGGAAAGGAATAGAAGAATATTAAACGTGCAGGCAGAGGGTTTAGTTTAAATTGGTATCGTGGGCAGTGCAATCACGATGGGCAGAAGTGCCTGTTCCATGCTGTATTGTTTTATGTACTACATTTTATACTATGGAGCTCAGTGATTGGGTTAATTCCAAACAGAATGATAGATTATTTTACATAAATATAATGAAAGAACAGAAATCGAGCAGGGAAATGGGGTTGAGGATGAAAATCAGCCATGATCTTGATGAATAAAAGAGCAGTCTTCTCACTCCTATCTCTTAGAGCAAGCAATAAACTGCAATGAGAACTTGATGTGATGGTTGTTTGACACTGAGTCACTTATATTCTCATTGTGTGTGTGAATTGTAGCTGAAAAGACATTTATTTAAGGCAACCTTGTTGAATAAAGCAGCAAAGGCAGGTCCTGTTGAATGAAGAAGTTGTTCTGGACCCAAGCACTGTAATTTTTCAACTTTGTGCAGGGTGTGAGCTGGTGGTGTAACATCTGGTCAACAGCCACACCATCCACCTTAAAGATCAAATCATCAAACTTCTGGGTTTCCAAGTGCAATGTAAATGGCATTCAACAAGGTCTGAAAGGGAACCTATTGACTGAAAAAAATATTTTTTAAAAATCTGCAGAGCATGAAATTTGAGAAAAAAATTCTGTGCAAAGAGAAACTCTCATACATCAGGTCAATGTCTTTCCTTCATAAATATTTTCAGCATTTTTTACACATTGAACATGTCAAGGGGTCGGCAAGAGTATGTCCAGTGATGTACAATCAATGAACCACTTTGCAAATTCTGTGCTGACAAAGTAATCAACTTAATCAGGCTGGATGTCATCCAGCTGCAGCCTGCAGCTTTGACATGTCCCTCTTTTTTAAAATTAAAAAAAAATTTTCACACTGTGAACCATATCAATCAAAATACATACAGATATTTCCCTCTTAAATATACACAGTAGCATTTTCTCCCCTTTTTTCCCCCTACCTTCCCTCCCCTTTCCCACCCCCCTCCAAACCTAATAAAACCATTAAACAGTCATCACACAATGAAAATAAACAAGAAAATTGTGTCATCTACTTTTACACACTGGATCAAGTCATTTTGTCTTCTTATCATTTTAACATTTTAGGGGGTGGAGGTCCGAGGTATGTTCCATGTACGGTTATGTTATGTTCCATGTACGGTTCCATGTTCGGTTCACAAATTTGTTCAAATAATGTGACTTTATTTTTTTTAATTATATGTTATTTTTTCCATTGGAATACATTTATTCATTTCCATGTACCATTGCTATACTCAGGCTCTCTTCTGATTTCCAAGTTGACATTATACATTTTTTTGCTACTGCTAAAGCTATCATAATAAATCTTTTTTGTGCTTCATCCATTTTGAGGCCTAATTTTTTACTTCTTATATTACTTAGAGGAAAGATCTCTGGATTTTTTGGTAGGTTGCTTTTGTGATTTTATTTAATATCTGATTTAGATCTTCCCAAAAAATTTTCACTTTCTCACATGCCCAAATTGTATGTACTGTTGTTCCCGTTTCCTTCTTACAGCGAAAACATCTATCTGATCATGTTGGATCCCATTTATTTAACTTTGGGGCATGATATATAGCCTGTGTAACCAATTATATGGTATCATGTTTAATCTCCATCTATATGTTCTTGGTGGGATGTCCTCCAGTTCTATTACTAATAACAGGGGTGAGTGATCAGATAACAATCTAGCTTTATATTGTTTTCCTAACTCTCCCTTGAATAAGGGCCGACAACAAAACATATCAATCCTTGGGTATGTTTTATGCCTACTTGAATAATATGAGTATTCCTTCTCCCTTGGGTGCTGCCTCCTCCATATATCCATAAGTTTCATTTCCTGCATTGATTAAACCATAAATTTGGCTACTTTGTTCTTTCTGCTAGTCTTTTGTCCAGTTTTATCCAACATTGGATCCAAATTAAGGTTAAAATCCCTTCCTATCAATATATTCCCCTGCATATTTACAATCTTCAAAAAAATATCTTGCATAAACTTTTGATCCTCTTCATTAGGTGCATATATATTGACCAAATTCCAGAATTCTGAATATATCTGACACTTTATCATTACATACCTCCCTGCTGGATCTATTATTTCCTCCTCTATTTTGATTGGTACATTTTTATTTATTAATATAGCTACACCTCTGGCTTTTGAATTATATGATGCTGCCGTTACGTACCCTACCCAGCCTCACATTAATTTATTATGTTCCACTTCAGTTAGATGTGTTTCCTGCACAAATGCTATGTCTATTTTTTCTTTTTTCAGGAAACTTAAAAGCCTTTTTCATTTAATTTGGTTATGTATTCCATTAATATTTATAGTCATATAGTCATATAGTTCAACATGGCCATCTCATATTCTGTTTACACCTCATTTCTGCTTCCTCACCACCACCTTCCCCCTTTTCCCCATTTTCATCTCTCAGTTTTCCCTTTTTAATCTCAATGTATGACAACACTTTTAAAACATAAAATACTTCAACAACCACATCTAAAATTCCCTTAACCCCAAGTGTGCCCCCCCTTTCTGAGTTTCCCCTTGTCCCTTGCCAGGTAACCACACCTCCCCTCTCCATTTGGATTGCGAACGCGCTCGCAAGCGTCAACTGATTTCACAGTGACTTATTTTCTCCCACCCAACCCCCTCCAGAGAAGACTTTTATCTTCAGATATAACAAAGCTCACCCTCTTTTTTCCCCCTTACTTCTTTTCTTCCCTTTTCTTTCCCTTCTTTAGTTCTTACTTATACACTATTTTTACATCTTTATATGTAGTTAGTTGTCGTTCTTCATTCTTGTTACATCTCTTCATCTCTCTTTCTGTCCTGTAGCCATTCTGCAAATACTCTTTGTGCTTTCTCTGGATCCAAGAACAGTCTGTTTTGCTCCCCCGGGATAAATATTTTAAGCATAGTTGGATATCTTAACATAAATTTATAGCCTTTTTTCTATTGGATTGATTTTGCCATGTTAAACTCCTTCCTCTTCCTTAGGTGTTCAAAACTTATGTCTGGGTAAAAAAAAATAATTTTTGACCCTTGTATTCCAATGGTTTTTTGTCTTCTCTAATTTTATTCCTTGCCCACTCCAGTATATTTTCTCTTGTTGTGTATCTCAAAATGGATCTTGGTTTTTGTTGTGTCTGTGGTTTCGGAGCTAGTGTCATTGTTCTTTGTTCTTGTTACATCTCTTCATCTCTCCTTCTGTCCTGCAGGCATTCTGCAAATTCTCATGCTTTCTCTTGATCCGAGAGCAGTTGGTTTTGCTCCTCCGGGATAAATATTTTAAGCACAGCTGGATATCTTAACATAAATTTATAGCCTTTTTTCCACAGGATCGATTTTGCTGTGTTAAACTTCTTCCTCTTTAGGAGTTCAAAACTTATGTCTAAGTGAAAAAATATTTTTTGACCCTTGTATTCCAATGGTTTTTTGTCTTCTCTAATTTTATTCCTTGCCCTCTCCAGTATATTTTCTCTTGTCGTGTATCTCAGAAATTTTACTAAAACCTACCTTGGCTTTTGTTGTGTCTGTGGTTTCGGGGCTAGTGTTCTGTGTGCCCTTTCTATTTCCATTCCTTCCTGTATTTCTAGCATTCCCAGGACCTTTGGGATCCATTCTTTTATAAATTCTTTCATATTTGTGCCTTCTTCATCTTCCTTTAGGCCCACTATCTTTATGTTGTTTCGCCTACTATAGTTTTCCATTATATCCGTCTTCTGAGCTAACAACTCTTGTGACTCGAACTTTTTTGTCACTTTCTTCCAATTTTCTTCTTAAGTCATTTACTTCCATTTCTACAGCCATTTCTTGTTCTTCCACATTTTCTAATCTTTTCCCTATTTCTGTCATGACCAGCTCTTTTCTACTCATTTTTTCTTCTGCACTTTTAATGTTTCTTTTCATTTCACTAAATTCTAATGTCAACCATTCTTTTAATGCTCTCATTTGTTCTTGAAATTTTTCTTAATCTATATACTGTCCATCTCTTTTACCTTCTATTCCTCTGTGCGGAGCTTGGTCGTCTTCTTCCTCTTCTGTGTCTGCACCTGTGTTTGTGTCTTCTACTTCTCTTCCTTGTATCTGTGTCTCTTCTGACTTTCTTGTTGAGCTGCTTGTCTCACTTTGCTGGGGGTTTTTTTGCATAAGGGAGTGATAAGAAAGAAAAACAGCAACAGGAAGCCCAACAGATAACCAGCCCAGAAGAAGAGGACCAACATCAAGAAACCATGGAAAAAAAAACCAACAAGCAGCTCAACAAATTCGACCATATGCAGGCTTCTCATTGATCTGGTAGATCTCATTGTATTAAGGGCAAAAGAGTAACTAGAGATCGAATATGCCCCTAAAACAGTGGTTTTCAAACCTTTTCTTTCCACTCTCATTCCACCCATGCCATAGGTGCTCTGGGATTAGTAAGGGATTACTTAAGGTGGTATGTGAGTGAAAAGAAAAAGTTTGAAAACCACTGTTTTAATCATATCTAATTTACTCGGTTTCATAACTCCAAAGGAAATGGGCCAATGACATTTTTATAATTTTCTAAATTTCTTGCACTATGAGTCATATCAATAACATCTACAAATGGTCATCATCCATATATACATAGTGACATTTCTTCTTTTCCCCCACTTCCTCTCTTCCCTTCCCCACCCTCATCAAAAATCAATAAATGATAAAACACTTAAAACAAAGAAATAACCAAAAAAGTAAAAAAAAGTCGTATCGTCCACTTTCACATATTTAAATCTTATTGTGCTCATAATTATGTTGTTTTACGAGATGGAGGTTTGTGGTTGGAATTCTCCGACATATTTTCAGTATGGTTCCCAAATTTGTCTTTCAGATTGTATGTAATTTTTTTCTAATGGAACACACTTGTTTATTTCTGTACCACTGTTGTATTTTAAGGTTTGTTTCCAATTTCCAGGTTGTTATAATACATTTTTTGCTACTGCTAATGCTATCATAATAAATCTTTTTTGGGCTTTGTCTAATTTTAGTCCTAATTTTTTGTCTCTTATATTATTTAACAGAATTTTTTTGGATCTTTTGTTATTTTATTTTTGTGATTTTGTTTAATATTAGGTTTAGATCTTCCCAGAAAGTTTTTACTTTTGAGCATGTCCAAATTGCATGTAATGTTGATCCAATCTCTTGTTTGCAACAAAAACATCTCTCCGATGCTGTTGGGTACCATTCTTTTCATTTCTAAGGAGTGATATATAATCTGTGTAGCCAGTTATATTGAATCATACATTATCTACCATTTATCATGTTCCTCATTGTTCCTGTACATAACTTCTCCCATGTTTCGTTCTTTATCTCTATGTTTAAATCTTTTTTCCCAACTTTGTTTTGGTTTATACTTTATTTCATCTTCTTTATATTGTAATTTGATGGACATGTTTGCAATAAATGTTTTAATTGACATTGTGTCTGTGATTAAATATTCATAGTTGCTACTTTCTGGTATCTCAAGCTATTTCCCAGTTTATCTTTTAGATAAGTTTTCAATTGGTAACATGTAAACATTGTACCTTGTGTTATTCCATATTTATCTTTTAATTACTCAAATGTTAATAAATTATTTCCCAAAAAGCAATCTTCTATTTTCTTGATTCCTTTTCTATCCCATTCCTTAAAAAAATAAATTGTCTTTTGTAAAGGGGATTCATGGGTTTTGTGTCAATATTATTTTTGGTATTTGATAATTTATCTTTTTTTCTTCCAGGGGTATTCTTTAACATAATTTAAGTATGTGATGTAGTACTGGTGAATTGTTATATTGCACCAATCTTTCATCCCATTTGTAAAGTATGTGTTCCGGGATATTTTCTTCCAATTTGTCTAATGCCCAGTCTGGTTTTTCTCCTCTCTGATAAAAATCTGATAAGTACCTTAACTGTGCTGCCCTGTAGTAATTTTTGAAGTTTGGTAGCTGTAACCTTCCTTGTTTGTAACTCTGTGTTAATTTTTCTAGCGCTATTCTTGATTTCTTTCCTTTCCATAAAAATTTCCTTACTATTTTATCCCATGGTAGAATGGTCTAGAATATTATCCCATGGTAGGCTGGTCTAGAATATTATCCCATGATAAGCAATCTAGATGAACTGGGAAAGTGGGTCAAGGAACAGCAGATGGAATTTAACTCAGACAAATGTGAGGTGTTGTATGTTGGTAGGTTGAACCAGCACCGGATGTGCTCATAATTATGTGGTTTTACGAGATGGAGGGTTGTGGTTGGCATTTTCCAACATACTTTATATATGGTTCCCAAATTTCTTCGAATAATGTACACTTGTCTTTCAGATAGTATGTAATTTTTTTTTAATGGAATACACTTATTCATTTCTGTATACCACTGTTGTATTTTAAGGTTTGTAAGTGGAAGGGCTCTTGGGAGTGTTGTAGAACAGTGTTCAGGTACATAGTTCCATGGCATCACAAGTAGGCAGGGTGGAGCAGAAGACTTTGGTGTGCTTGACTTCATCGGTTAGGGCATTGAGTACAAGAGCTGGGACATGATGTTACAACTGGTGATAATGAATTTATTCTAAAATACATTGAACTATGTATATATTTGCTGCAATTCTTTTTTAATGCAGCTGAACAGTGACATAAAAACCAAAAAGAGACCACATTTGGAGTATTGTGAACAGTTTTGATCACTCAGCTATAGGAAAGATGCCATCAAAGTGGAAATGGTGCACTGAAGATTCACAAGAATATTACCAGGTCTAGCGAACGTGAGTTATAAGGAAAAATTGGAGAGGCTGGGACATTTCTCCCTGGAGCATAGGAGGTTGAGGGTGGGCCTTATAGAGACATATAAAATCATGAAGAACATAGATAAGGTCATTACCATTTTTCTAGGATAGGGGT
Source organism: Narcine bancroftii (assembly GCF_036971445.1). Classification (NCBI taxonomy): domain Eukaryota; kingdom Metazoa; phylum Chordata; class Chondrichthyes; order Torpediniformes; family Narcinidae; genus Narcine; species Narcine bancroftii. The sequence continues at coordinate 223,599,628 of NC_091474.1, read as the reverse complement.
GTCTAAAACCACAGGGCATAGATTTAAGTTGAGAGAGGATCAATTTAAAATGAATTTGAGTGGCACCTTTTACACAGGTATGTGGAATGAATTGCCAGAGGAAATGGTCGAAGTGGGTACAGTGGAAAGATTTAAAAGACTTTTAGACAGTACATGGATAGAAAAGGTTTAGAGGGATATGGAAAGTAGAATTATCTTAGGAGGGCAGCTTTGACAGAATGGACAGTTTGAGCTGCAGGGCCTGTTTCTCTGCTGTTAAATAATGGCCCTATAACTATTTTCTGTCCCCTCTGATCATTTCATGTCCAGAATAGAAATGACTTTTACAACATAAAATTATATTGATTTAAGATTTCAGTTTGCAAACTCAGCAATCACCAGTAACCCTTTATTTATATTTATTTATGATCATTTAGATTTGTGTATTGATCTGCTTGGTACCACAAGACAGCAATAGCTGCATGTTTATCAGTTCAATCGTTTAAAATGTATTTCTTACAGGAGCTGTGGGAATGCAGTGCTGAGTACCCAAGAGCTATAGTTACATCTCTCCTGTGTTGTGCGATTGTATTGGTTACATTCTGGAGAGACCGATCGATGGGCTACATTTAATGATTCTAATTCCCAATGCTGAACTGCACCCAATAAACAATCCATTCCACGAAAGATTGCTGGGTGTTTGTGCCATGATTTCCTCAATACAAATTGCTGAAGGTTCGGTGCTTGAACTAGTGAGAAGACAAATCCCTTTTAAAAACTGGATTATTGTTGCCTGAGGTGGGCTCCTTGATCATTGAGTAGTGATGTGTTAAGAATTAAATGATTAAAAGGTCAAAATCTGACTCTTGCTGGGAATGTACATGCACTGAAATAGATGGAATTCTCCTTTTTCAACCAAACATCATAGAAATAAATATGTTAATACCAACTTTGTTGAAATGAGCAGTGAAGTTATTCTAGGGTGAGAATGACTTGGTCCACTCGAGTTCCGATGGTTTTGAGTCGGCTGACAAGGCCAATATGGGACGTGTAGGCTCTAGCCCAGGTGAGTGATGGGTTGTTTGATGGGACAGGTAATGCGTGGTCTGGGAGGGAGGGCATTCCAGCCCCTGGTTATTCCAACACACAAAGAGTAGGTTCTCATTTTTAAAGGGGATGTTGTTCTTTATTTGAGCAACTATGGCTTGGTGATTCCCTGTGAAGGTTTTACACCTTTTCAGAACATTGTGGATATTTTCATTTTGACATATGGTAAGCCCTTGCATGAATTGGTAGTCTGGTGTCAGACATAAAAAAAAATGTACCATTTCCAATAGACCTGGCTTGTAGTTAGGCCTCAACACTTGGGATGTTGCCTTGGAAGAAAATGCTGACATTCGTGAGCTTATTTGTCGAATGGATTTGAAGGATTTTGTCATGACAGCAGGAGTGATACCTCTCTCATTCTTTGAGGTCAATGTTTCAGAAGCATGTGAGAGTCTAGATCAGTGGTTTTCAAACTGACCTCTCAACTCATATTCTACCTTAAGCAATCCCTATCCCATAGGTGCTCTGTGATTAGTAAAGGATTGCTTAAGGTGTATGTGGGTGGAAATAAAAAGTTTGAAAACCACTGTTTTAGTCGTACCTCATTGACTCATTATTTGCACGGTTTCATTACTCCAAAGGAAATGAGCCAATGACAATTTTTCTCAAGTAAAATATTTCAGTAACAATTGGGTCTAGAGCAGTGATTCTCAACCTTCCCTTCCCACTCACATACCTCCTTAAGTAATCCCTTACTAATCACAGAGCACCGATGGATTGCTGTAGGTGAGTTTAGGGGGAAATTTGAAAATCACTGGCCCAGATGAAGGATTCCGATCCAATACATTGCCCATTCTTTTTCTACCCCGATGCTGTTCAACCTGCTGAATTCCTCCAACAGATTGTATGTTGCTTCAGAATGCACATTAATAAATGCCATAATCTCCAAGACACCTTTGACATAAAAGATTTCCTTCCCCAAAAAGGTGGTAATTTCTAACAATTTCTGCCGTTCATTTTTGAGAGATTGCATTCCCCATCCACACTTCTTTCCCAGTGGGAAGTGAAGGCATTATTGTCCTCAGGCCAGATTTTCCTGTGACAACTATGTACAGAGAGATCTGACCTGACAGAGGACCAGGACTGCTAGGGCAGCAAATGTGCCAATCGGAGAGAGGGTGTATTGGAGGATTTAAACCATGTTTTTTTTTCACTTTTGCAGCCTTTACTTCTGCAAGGTTGAGAACCTGTTTGTTTTTTAGAATCAGCAGACATAAGCTAAAATCCACCGAGGGACCCAGAGATGCAGTTATCTGACAAAAGGACATCTGTATACCAAGAACATTTAATCTTCCTGCCTGTTTTGGTCACAGACTGTCAGAGGCCTAGCCTTGACGCAATGTTTGGTCACAGACTGTCAGAGGCCTAGCCTTGATGCAATGTTTTGGTCACAGACTGTCAGAGGCCTAGCCTTGACGCAATGTTTGGTCACAGACTGTCAGAGGCCTAGCCTTGACGCAATGTTTGGTCACAGACTGTCAGAGGCCTAGCCTTGATGCAATGTTTTGGTCACAAACTGTCAGAGGCCTAGCCTTGATGCAATGTTTTGGTCACAGACTGTCAGAGGCCTAGCCTTGACGCAATGTTTGGTCACAGACTGTCAGAGGCCTAGCCTTGATGCAATGTTTGGTCACAGACTGTCAGAGGCCTAGCCTTGACGCAATGTTTGGTCACAGACTGTCAGAGGCCTAGCATTGACGCAATGTTTTGGTCACAAACTGTCAGAGGCCTAGCCTTGACGCAAAATAAACCATTTATTCAAAGTGATAAGCCATGAGTAAGCAATTTTTGGGTAATATAAGCCATGGTCCAGCTGGTGAAGAGGGAGACTCTCTGAGAGGTGGCAGCATCTCTCAGCAAGAAGAAGAACTCCTAGAGTCCAGCCAACGGCCCGGTCGGGGGAGGTGGAGAAGCTGCTACCGGCGCCCCGACAACCTACTACAAGTGTGCAGTTGTTCCCTCGCTTCGGCAGTTGGGACCAGACCAGGCATTGATAAGTATAGTTGGGAAGGGCTTGCATACTTTAGTTTGATATCAGCTTTAGAATTTGTAATAAAGATTTGTATAAACTGAAGTGCTCTCGGTGTGTGTGTCTATTTTCTTTCGGTAGCTCAAACACTGTGACCAATCTAAAATTAACAAAGTGAGAGGTACAAGTTTACCCAGGATAGAGGGTTATAGCAGAACTCCAGCAATGTAACATTTGCTCTTGATTGTTCCTTTCCAATGTCTTTGCTACTGATTGTCACTCACCCTCTGGCCAAGTTTTACAGATAATACCTCAGAAAATATTCTGTCTGGATGCATCACCACTCGGTGCAGGAACTGCTCTGCCCAAGACCGCAAAAACTTGCAGATTGTGAACAAAGCTCAGGCTCCTACGTAAATCAATCTCCCCTCCATCTTTCAGTCTTCAAAACACTGACGTTTCTTTCTCTGATGCACGATTTATTACACAAAGACTGAAGTTACTGGAACTGGAGGCTTTTATTAGCAAGAGATGGACAGCATCCCTTGCGTTGCTAGCTCTCCCGGACCCGGACACCAACTGGGGGCAGGGTTGTGGCATGATAGACTTTATGGGGGATAAAGGGGAGGAGTCACGAGCTGGCCAATGAGAGCAGGATCAAACATAAAATATCATGTCATTTACATATACAATAATGGTTTCACCACACTCTCCTACTGATGAAGGTTCACTACACAACATCTGCAGTCTCTCATGTATCCTCTCAATCAACTCTACAGTCACTTGCCACTGCCTCAGGAGAGCAGGCAAAATATTTTCAAAAACCATTCCACCCAGTTACTCTCTCATCTCCCCTATCCCACTGGGCAGAAGAAAACTAGATTCAAGGGTAGATTCTATCCCGTTGTTGTCAGACTGTTGAAAAGACCTCTCATTAGTAAATTGTTGTTTCCCATGTTTAATTCGTATCACAGACATAAATTTCTACACCCACAATTTAATTCACACACTGCAAGAGTATTTTCCATGATTGGCAATTCTCCATACAGGAAAGTGAACTCCAACCACTTATTTGGTCTCTGGATGATTTCAAAGAGCATTAAAAACCTATATAAAATCAGCCTTGGAGATTGCTTCACTGAGCACCTTCTCTCTGTCTGCATCAGTGACTCTCCTAGTTACCAACCACTTCAATTCTGCTGCGCCCCACTCCCTTGTTGACTTGTCTGTCCATGGCCTTGTGCACTGTCAAACCAAACTAACCATAAATTGGAGAAGCAACACCTAATTTAACATCACCTATTCCCAGATCTTCTTCTCACTTCTCCATCCCTCTGTTTTCTTTCCTCCAGCTCTCCTCCCCCTTTCTGCTCCATTTTCAGAGCCACCCCCTTGTTTTCTGCTGTGCCCTCCCTCCCTTATCCACATATTACCTCAACCTGCCCCTCCACCATTTTGTTCAGGCACTTGCCTAAATTTTGTCCATACTTTGATGATGGGCTCAAGCCCAACACATTGGTTATGTACAGAACAGTACAACTTTACAGCACAGAAACAGGCCCTTTCAGCCCTTCTAGTCTTTGCCAAACTATTTTTTTTTGCCTAGGCCCACTAACCTGCACCAGTACATAGGCCTTCATACCTCTTCCATCCATGAACCTGTCCAAATTCTTCTTAAATGTTAATATTGAGCCCGCATTCACCACTTCAGCTGACAGCTCATTCTACACCCCCACCATTCTCTGTGTTAAGAATTTAACCTTCACCTTCCCACTAAACGTTTCTCCTTTCACTCTTAACCCATGTCCTTTGGTTTGTATCTCACCTACCCTCAGTGGAAAAAGCCTGTCTACATTTACTCTGTCTGTCCCCCTCATCATTTTAAATACCTCTTTCAATCTCGCCTCATTCTTCTACGTTCCAGGGAATAAGTACTTTATTGAAGTTGCAAAAGAAAACACAACAAAATTTTAAAAACAGAAGTCCTAACCTGATTAACCTTTCCCTATAACTCAGTTCATGGAGTCCATGCAACAACCTAGCAAATCTTCTCTGCAATCTTTCTATCTTATTGATATCTTTCCTGTAGTTAGGTGACCAAAACTGCACACAATACTCCAAATTTGACCTCACCAATGTCTTATTCAACTTTACCATAACATCCCAGCTCTTATTCTTAATATTTTGATTTACAAAAGCCAATATGCCAAAAGATCTCTTTACAACCCTATCCAACTATGATGCCACTTTCAGGGAATCGTGTATCTGTATTCCCAGATCCCTCTGTTCTGCCACACTCCTCAGTGCCCTGCAGTTTACCATGTATGCCCTTTCTTGGTTTGTCCTTCCAAAATGTAACTCCTCACAAATGTCTCCATTAAATTCTATCTGTCATTTTGAAGCCCATTTTTCCAGCTGGTACAAATCCACAGCAAGCTTTAAAAGATTTCCTCACTGTCCACTACGCTTCCAATACTTGTGTCATCTGCAAACTTGCTGATTCAATTTACCACATTATCATCTAGATTATTGATATAGACAATAAACAACAATGGATCCAGCATCGATCCCTAAGGCACTTAGGCCTCCAGTCTGAGAAGCAATCATCCACCACTACTCTCAGACTTCACCTGTACAGCCATTGTCAAATCCAAATCACTACTTCACCATGAATACCAAGCATCTGAACCTCCCATGAGGGACCTTATCAAAGGCCTTACTAAAGTTCACGTAGATGAAATCCACAGCCTTTCCTTCGTCAACTTTCCAGGTAACCTCCTCCATAAAATTGGTTAAACAAGACCTGCTACGCACAAAGCCATGTTGACTATCCCTAATCAGTCCATAGCTATCCAAATAATTGTGTATCTGATCTCATAGAATACCTTCCAATAATTTACCTACTACTGATGTCAGGCTGTCCATCTTATAATTTCCAGGGTTACTTTTGGAGACTTTTTTGAACAATGGAACAACATGAGTTACCCTCCGGCACCACACCTGTGGCTAAGGACAATTTAAATATTTCTGCCAGAGCTCCTACAATTTCTCCACTAGCCTCCCTCAAGGTCGAAGTGAATATTTTGTCAGGCCCTTGGCATTTATCCACACTTATTTTCTTTAAGACAGCAAGTTCCATGACCTCACTGCTTGTTTTCCTTACTTCCCACAACTCTGTGTCTGTTTCCTGAGCAAATAATGATGAAAGATCACCCCCATCTCTTTTTGCTCCATACAAAGCTGACCACTCTGATCTTCAAGGGGACCAATTTTGTCCCTTACTATCCTTTTGCTCTTAATATACCTGTAGGAATCCTTAGGATTTTCCTTCACATTGTCTGCCAGAACAATCTCATGTCTTATTTTAGCCTTCTTGATTTATTTCTTGAGTTTTTCATGCATTTTTTAATACTCCTCAAGTACCTCATTTGTTCCATGTTGCCTATACCTGTTATGCACCTCTCTCTTCTTCCAAACAAGATCCCCAATATTCCTTATCTATTCCTGCTAACTTTGCCTTTAATCTTGATGGGAACATACAAATTCTGTACTCTCAAAATTTCATGTTTGAAGGTCCTCCACTTAACTTGCACATCCTTGCCTGAAAACAACTTCTCCCAATCCACACATTCTAGATCCTTTCTCATTTCCCCAAAATTGGCCTTACTCCAATTTAGAATCTCAACCCGAAGCCCAGACCTATCCTTCTCCACAATTAACTTGAAACTAATAACATTATGATGATTGGATCCAAAATGTTCCCCTACTGTCACCTATCCTGTCTCGTTCTCCAATAGGAGATCCAGGATTGCACTCTCTAGTTGATGGATTTAGAAAATTTCCTGAACATATTTGACATCTCCAAGCCATCCAGCCCGTTTAGAGTATGGGAATCCCAGTCAATATATGGAGAGTTAAAATCTCCTATTATCACAACCTTGTGCTTCCTGCAGCTGTCTGCTATCTCTCTACAGATTTACTTCCTTCAATTCTCATTTGCTATTGGTGGTCTATAATTATACAACCCCATGAGTGTGGTCATACCTTTCCCGTTCCTCAACTCCACCCCTGGTCTGTCCTACCTGATGAGCAATGCCACTCCTCCCTCTTTCATCCCCTGTTCTATTGTGCCTAAAGCAATAGATGCCCAGAACATTGAGCTGCCAGTCTTGCCCCTCCAGCAACCAAGTTTCACTAATGGTCACAATGTCATAATTCCACATGCCAATCCATGAGGTAAACTCATCTGTCTTTCCTACAATACTCCTTGCATTGAAATAGATGCACCTGAGAATATTTCTGCCATGTATGAGCCTTTAATTTCTAATGGTCCATGTAATTTTAGCATCATCTTTTCCCTTCTCTGGCACTCTGGTTCCCATCTCTAGTTTAAACTCCACCCCCTCACCACCACCCCCACCCCCCCAGAGCAGCACTAGCATACCTTCCCACAATTAGTCCTCCTCTATTTCAGATTGGAAACCATCCCATTGAAACAGGTCCCACCTTCCCTGGAAGAAAGCCCAATGATCCAGAAACCTGAAGCCCTCCCTCCTGCGCCATCTCTTTAGCCCACGTGTTAAGCTATATCATCTTCCTATCTCTAAACTCACTAGCATGTGGCAATCCTGAGATCACAACCCTGGAGGTCTTCTCCTTCAACCTGGCACCTAACTTCCTGAACTTTCCTTGCAGGAGCTCCTCGCCCTTCTTTCTCATGTCATTGGTCCCTATATGCACCACAGCATCTGGTTGCTCACCCTCCCTCCTAAGAATACCGAGAACTCGATCTGAGATATCTCAGACCCTGGCACCAGGAAAGCAGCATACCATCTGGGATACTCGATCTCTTCCACAGAACCTCCTATCTGTCCTCCGAAATATGGAATCCCCTATCACTACAGTTCACCTCTTCTCCTCCCTTCCCTTCTTAGCCACAGGACCAGATTCCGTGCCAGGGACCTGATTGCTGTGGCTTATGCCTGGTATCTTTATCTTTGCTATATAAAGTACATAGTTTGACCTGCTGGGTATCTTCAGCATTCTATTTTTACTCTAAAATCAGCCAGTTTATTAGCATAAAATTTGAAAGGACTTTTGAGCAGTACTTAGATTTGTTTTAAATGCAAATTCCTGATTGCTCCATTCTCAGGGTATCCCTCTTCAAGTAAGAATAACCAAATCATATCATGCAGGTGAATCTTCACACACCAGAAACCTCTGTAAACTGTACTCTTCCCTTTTGTTTTATCTTACACTACCTGCTGGATTTAAGTATTGGTTGACTTGGCTGGATAGCAGGCAAAATAAATTTTTTCACTGCATCTTGTTTCACAACACAATAAACAATTCAACACAGTTAATAAATTCATTTCAATCTGGTTCCACATTGGCTCGACAGCCACCTTATTGTTTTGCTTTGTTCTGCATAAAGTCACTGACATAGGGAAGGCACAGTTGGCGTATTGGTTAGTGGAACTCTGTTACAGTGCCAGTGATTGGGACTGGTGTTAAGGAGTTTGTACGTTCTCTCTGTGACTGTGTGGGTTTTCACTAGGGGCTCTGGTTTCCTCCCACCATTCAAAAACATACCAAGGTTGTAGGTCAGTTGGGTGTAATTGGGTGTATTGGGAAGGCCTGTGGCTGTCATGTGACAGCACTGCCCCCTACCTAGTCAGAGGGCACACCAGCTGCCAATCAAGGTTTGGTTCTGCCTGGCCCATTAGTGCACACCTTGCTGTTGGTCACATTTAAATGACCTGGACTGCACTTTCCAGCCTACCTGTACTTGGCCATGGGCCACTGGCTGTTGTAATTAGTTGAACCCTCCTGCCACTGAGCTATTGGCCCCAGTAAATGATGTGGGCTTGTCTCTCCAGCACTAGAAAGGTACCATGTGGTTTTGTTTCGTCTCTCTCCTAGCTTGGGACCACCCTGCTTCACTCCAGGCCTAGAAATGTGGAAGGGTGCTGGAGAAACTGTTGGTAAGATGTGCACTGTTAAAAGGGTTGGGAGCATTTAATTAGTGTCCCTTGTAGCACAGAGCTGTGCCTGCACTGAGTTGAGGGGGTGGGGCAGCGTAGTGATTTCTCCCTGATCATTGTATGTACCAGTTCATTGTGTGTGTGTGTGTGTGTGTGTGTGTGTGTGTGTGTGTGTGTGTGTGTGTGTGTGTGTGTGTGTGTGTACTCTGCATCAGTTGCCTTCTGTAAATAAAATCCTTCCCTACATCAAAACTGTGTTCAGAGTCCTTGCCTTTGAGACCTACCAAACCTGTTTCCTCACTCACAACATTGGGCCATGGGCTTATTGGCTGAAAGGGCCTGTTACCATGCCGCATGTATGCCTAAATTTAAATTTAAAATGTAAAATTTACCAGTTCTAGTGTTTCTCAATACCTCTTCATAAATGTCTGGAGCTCTTGTGCCTCACTGATTAGGGGCCAGGAGACAGACACCTCAATCATTAATCAGCTTGTGCCTGTTGGATCAAAGGCTGGTTGAGAGAGTCTGCCAATATCCACTGTCACACATAAGCTTCTGCGCCTGGACACTACTAGTGCATGATGTTGACCTGACTTTGGTTTATTAGCCATTTGGGTCTTTCTTTATTTGTCTACAGTCCTAAGGTTTATTCAGGACTTGAAATAAATTAGGAATTTGCAATTCTAGAATCAATTTTGTTTATCTAGAATTGTGAACCAGGAGAGGGTCTGGCTGTTGCTGTTAGACAACCAATGTCATGAATGATAGGAATTACAGAAATACAGAAATGACTTTCCTGCATTATCAAACACACTAGAAGTATTAAGGAGACATTTTATTCCCATAAATTCTCATCACTGTACAATTACAAGGCTCAATGTGGCTTTCAATGACAATATTTAAATATTTTAAAATGTCAAATTAAGAAATGTGAATCAAATGTTCAATAATGCACAATCGGGGGCACTGGATCAGTACCTAATTACAAAGTGGCAAAGATAATGGATGGCCTTTAATTTGGAGTTACCAATTTTGTTGACAGAAGAAATATGTTAATGAGGGGTGAAGCAAGACCCGGAGAAATGTTCTTAAGTGAAGAGTCAAAAGGAGATTTTATTAAGGGAAAATGACAGCATTCTAGGAAAGATGTGCAATGCAATTATGCTGTGTTCAAGTAAAGCGTTGGCATCTGTCCATGTGAATTATGTTAAGATGTATTTGTTTACATAAGGATGGATATTTTGCTGTAAGAAGATGTGAGTATCATTTTAGAGGAAAAACTACTTATTTAAATGTACAGCATTGTGAAGTTGAACATAAACTAATGGTAAATATTTAGCAAAAATAATTGTGTAAAATATTACTCAGTCAATCTTCCAAACCCATCCTTCCCCCTCCCCCTCCCTCCCTTCTCCTTCCTTCCCCCCTCCTTCCTTCGCCTCCTCACTCCTTCCCCCTCCCTCCCTCCCTCACTTACCTACCTAATCCATGTGAAATGTGGAAGGTTTCTGGGGTAGTGAAGATTCATCTGCATAATATAAATTGGTCATTCTTATTTGAAGAAGGATTCTATGAGAATGGGCAAGCAGGAATTGCATTTAAAAAGAATCTGAGGTACTAGTCAAAAATACTTGCAAATTTTTTTTCTTGTAAATAGGCTGATTTTACAGCTAGGTTTTATGCACTTTGAAGTCATCAAGCCACCAAATAAGTGGCTGCAGTTCACTTCCTGTATACCCAATCACAAAACATAGAAACATAGAAACATAGAAGATAGGAGCAGGAGTAGGTCATTCGACCCTTCGAGCCTGCTCCGCCATTCAACGAGATCATGGCTGATCTTAAAGTTCAGTACCCCGTCCCCGCCTTCTCTCCGTAACCTTTAATACCCTTATACTGAAGACATATATCTAATTCCCTCTTAAATATATTTAATGAACCTGCCTCTACTGCCCTCTTGGCAATGAATTCCACAGATTCACCACCCTCTGGGTAAAGAAATTCCTCCTCATCTCGGTCCTAAATGGTTTGCCTATTATCCTCAAACCATGGCCCCGGGTTCTGGATTTTCCCATCATTGGAAACATCCCATCTGCATCCACTCTGTCCAGTCCTGCCAGAATTTTATAGGTCTCTATGAGATCCCCTCTCAATCTTCTAAACTCCAGCGAGTACAATCCCAATTTGGGCAATCTTTCCTCATAAGTCATTCCTGCCATTCCAGGTATCAGCCTGGTGAATCGCCTCTGCACTCCCTCCATTGCAAGAACATCCTTCCTTAGATAAGGTGACCAAAACTGCACACAATACTCCAGGTGGGGTCTCACCAAGGCCCTGTACAGCTGCAGTAAGGTATCCTTGTTCCTATACTCAAACCCTCTTGATATGAAGGCCAACATACCATTTGCCTTTTTAACCACCTGCTGTACCTGCATGCTCGCCTTCAGAGACTGGTGTACAAGTACCCCTAGGTCTCTCTGCACTTCCCCATCTCTTAATCTATTGCCATTCAAATAGTAATCTGCCCTCCGGTTTGTATTACCAAAGTGGATAACCTCACATTTATCCGCATTGTAGTGCATTTGCCATGTATCTGCCCAGTCCCTCAATTTATCCAAATCACACTGGAGCTTCCTGACCCCCTCTTCCGTGCACACAACCCCTCCTAGCTTAGTGTCATCTGCAAATTTGGAGATATTACATCCAATCCCCTCATCCAGATTATTAAAGTAAATTGTGAACAGCTGGGGTCCCAGTACAGATCCCTGTGGCACCCCACTGGTCACCGCCTGCCACTCAGAAAACGAGCCATTTATCCCAACTCTCTGTCTTCTACCTGCCAGCCAGTTCTTAATCCACATCAATACTTTGCCCCCAATCCCATGAGCCTTGATTTTGGAAGCCAGTCGTTTATGCGGGACCTTATCGAAGGCCTTTTGGAAGTCCAGGTACACCATATTCACTGGCTCTCCCCCATCTATTTTACCTGTCACCATCTCAAAGAATTCCAATAGATTTGTCAAGCACGATTTACCTTTTGTAAATTCATGTTGACTCCGTCCGATCCCTTCTCTGCTAGTCATATGCTCTGCTATTACATCCTTAATAATGGATTCCATCATTTTGCCCACTACTGATGTAAGGCTCACCGGCCTATAATTCCCCACTTTTCTCTACCCCCCTTTTTAAATAGTGGGGTAACATTAGCTACCCTCCAATCCATGGGTACTGATCCTGAGTCTATCGAGTTCTGGAAAATAATTCTTAAAGCATCTGCTATCTGAATAGCCACTTCCTTAAGTACCCTAGGATGTAGATTATCAGGCCCTTGGGATTTATCTGCCTTCAATCCCATCAATTTCCCCAAGACCATGTCCTTAGAGATACTGATTTCTTTCAGCTCCTCCCTTGCATTAGTCTCTATGTTTCCCAACATCCTTGGGAGGTTATTTGTATCCTCTCTTGTAAAAACAGAACTAAAGTAAGAATTTAATTGGTCTGCCATTTCCTTATTCCCCATTATATATTCCCCTGATTCTGACTGCAAGGGACCTACTCTGGATTTCACCAATCTTTTCCTCTTGACATATTTATAAAAGCTTTTGCAGTCGGTTTTTATATTTGCCGCAAGCTTACTTTCGTAATTTATTTTTGCTCTCTTGATTAATCCCTTTGTCCTCCTTTGGTGCATCTTGAACTGCTCCCAGTCTTCGGTTGTGGTACTTTTTTTGGCCAATTGATATGCTCTCTCTTTGGACCTAATGCTGTCTCTAATTTCCCTTGTTATCCACGGTTTAGTCACCTTTTTTGGTTTATTTTTATGCCAAACCGGTATAAACGATTTTTGCAATTTCTCCACTAGATCTGTGAATGCTTTCCATTGTCTATCCACAGTCAACTCCCCCATAAACACCACCCAATCAATCTTACTCAACTCCCGTCTCATACCATCATAATTCCCTTTATTTAAATTCAGGACTTTAGTCTCGGTTTTAATTTCATCACTCTCCATGTCGAGTGAGAATTCGATCATATTGTGATCGCTCCTACCCAAAGGGCCTCGTGCAACATGATTGTTGATTAGCCCCTTATCATTGCATAATACCCAATCTAAAATGGCCTGCTCCTGAGTTGGTTCCTTGACATATTGGTCTAGATAACCGTCCCGTAAACATTCAAGGAATACCTCCTCCTCAGTATTTTTACTAATTTGGCTAGTCCAATCTATATGCAAATTAAAGTCTCCCCTGATGACAGCTGTTCCCTTATTGCACGCTTTTCTAATTTCTATTTTAATGCCTTCCCTCACCTCTACACTACTATTTGGAGGCCTATATACCACCCCCACTAACGTTTTCTGCCCCTTGCTATTCCTCAGTTCTACCCATATAGATTCCGCATCTTCCGAGTTGATATCCTTTCTGTCAATCGTGTCGGTCCCTTCTCTCACCATCAATACTACCCCACCCCCTTTTCTTTCTTGCCGATCCCTCCTAAATATCGTATACCCTGGGATGTTAAGTTCCCAGGCTTGCCCACCCTGCAGCCATGTTTCTGTAATCCCAATCAAATCATATTTCTTTATCTCAATTTCCACAGCTAATTCATCTACCTTGTTGCGAATGCTTCTTGCATTAAGATATAAAGCCTTCAGATTTGCTTTTATCACCCTCCTTGCTCTTTCTGATTTTTTACTTTCGCTGCCTAACCTAACTTTTCCTGTTTTATCTTTTCTGTCCTTTGCCCTATCATACAGGTTCCCAGCCCCCTGCCAAATTAGTTTAAACCGCACCCGACGGCTGTACCAAACCTAGCTGCCCTTTTGGGTTTAGGTGTAACCCATCCTTCTTGTAGAGGTCATGCCTTCCCCAAAAGAGATCCCAATGATCCAAGAAGCCAAAACCCTGTCCTTTACACCAGTCCCTCAGCCACACATTCATTTTTCTTAACCTTCCATTTTTGTCCTCAGTTGCACTTGGCACAGGTAGCAAACCAGAGATCACCACCCTGGCTGTCCTATTTCTTAGTTTCTGTCCTAGCTCTCTGTAATCCTTTTTCAGTACTTCCTCCTTTTTATCTACGTCATTGGTACCCACATGTACCAAGACATCGCCTTCCCCTTTTAGAATACCCTGGACCCGATTTGAGATATCCCGCACCATGCGGGCAGCACACCATGCGGGCATACCTATCTGGCTCACAGAATCTCCTGTCTGTATTTCTGACAATGGAGTCCCCAATGACCACCTCATTCCTCTTTACCTTTTGGTCCACCATGCCAGGCTCAGTGCCAGCGACCTGGTCACTGCTGCCAGCTTCTGTCAGGTCATCTCCCTCAACAGCATCCAACAAAATATACCTGTTACTGAGAGGGATATTCACGGGTGTGCTCTCCATTTTCCTGGTATTTTTCTTCCCTCCCCTGACAGTTACCCACTTACCTGACATCTGGTCTTGGGGTAACTATGTCCCTGAAAGTTGAATCTATCAACTCCTCACTCTCCCTTACCAGCCATAGGTCCTCAAGTTGCAGCTCCAGTTCCCCAACTCGGACCTTAAGGAACTGCATCTCGGTGCACCTGACGCAGATGTGGCTATTTGGGAGGGTGGGACTCACCCATGGTTCCCACATCTGACATCCAGTACAAAGCACTAACCCCATAGGCATGACTGAGCTAAAATAATGCCACTTACCTTTCTCCTCGCCTGCTTTTGCCTAAGCCTGTTGAGCCAAAGGCTGGAAGTCCCACTCCTTCAGTGCCTCACTCACTCAGTGCGAAGCATACTGAGGGTATAGAAATTCATCCTTATTGCATTAATCAATCAGAATATGAAGAAAGAAATAAAAACAGCTCTTTAGTTCCAATTAATTCATTCCAACTGTCCAATCCATTTACATGCCCAACGTACGACACTGAGAGTCTTTGCTTCTTCCTGGAACAGAGGGTATAGGTTTATAGTGAAGAGAGAGATTTAAAGGGTTTCTGGGAATAAATTTTTCACTTGAGAATGATCAGAATCTGGAATGCACTGCTGAGTGTCAAGTAGATCTCATAATATTTTCTCTTCTGTCTTCCCCAGGTTGCTGTGGAAGTGAGGGAAGAGATAGCTGGGGCATTGGCTATGATTTTTTAGTCTTCTTTGGCCACAGGGGAAGTGCCAGAGGATTGGAGAATGGCAAATGTGATCCCCTTGCTTAAATAAGGTAATATGGAGAATCCTGGGAATTCTAGACCGGTGAGTCTTACATCAGTGGTGTGCAAACTACTGGAGAGGATTCTAAAGGATAGGATCTATGAGGATTTCAAGAAGTACAGTCGACTTAAGGATTGTCAGCATGGCTTTGTGAAGGGAAGTTCATGCTTCATGAGCCTGAGTTTTTTGATACAGTAACAAAAGAAATTAATGGTGAAGATGTTTCCTATTAAGAAAGACATTTGAAAAGATCCTGTTATGTAGCTAACAAAGGAACAGCAATGAAAATTCACCAGACAAGGGTAAATTCAAAATAAATTTTATTAAAATATTAATACCATAACATTTCTTACTCAACTCTCAACTTAAAGCTAACTTAATCCCCACTATGCGCAAATGTAGAGATGTGGGTGTGTCAAAATCCAAACAATTAGTTTGCGCTTGAGTCTGAAAAGTCAATTTTAAACATCAGCATTAAATATCTTGTGTTGCTTGAAGATTTTTAAATCTCAGTTCAGAAGTAATTATGAAGCACTTTTAAACATGAGATCTTCAGATCTCTTTAAACTCCAATCTTTTGATGAATTGTCTTTCAAAGATAGATTCTTCATGAGTGTTTTCACAAGTTTTTCTCCATCTTATTAAAGATACAGATCTGTGATCTTCATAATGATTTCTTTCTTCGTCAGGAGCGAAGTGGTCTTACTTTAAAGCCACTTATTTTGAATATCTCCTTTGATAAGGATAATACTATACAGAAAAGCATCTCTCTCTCTCTCTCTCCAGAGACTACTGTTTTACCCCTGTGACTTTCACCAGATGGTCAATTTCTTCAGTCTGGTTTCAAAATGTCTATATCTCTGTCTTCAGTTATACGTTTCTCTGAAATCATGTGTCATGACATCAACACAGTTTCAGTTTCATTTCCCTAAAACACAAAACATGGTAGATGACCTTTTACCTTTAAATTATTACTTCACATCCATAAAAACAATTGACCATCTCTGTCCAAGAGGTTTAAGTGCTTAATGACTCTATAAAGTCTGATCACATGTCACTCAAGGAAAAACTTGCTTAAATGACCAGCTGCCAGCATAATGCTGTGTATACACACCCATTGTCCTAGGATCAATTAAGACCCACTTCAGTTGCATTATGGTCTGGTTCTTCCAGACTCAGTGACTCTGAAATGAACCCTCTGAGTCTCTGTAAATGTGATGTGACTTGTATGTGACCCTGTATCCAGGCCATCGCTCCCTCACTAGAAATATATTTTAAATATATTTAATTCTAAGAAATAGGTTTTGTAGCTAAAAATTTTAACTTTGAAGATTAATATTTACACAAATCTGTCACAGTCCCCCATGAGAGATGATCAGAAAGTCATGGTGCATAGGATCATGGAACATTGACTGTATGGATAAAAAATTGGCTTGCATGTAGAAAGCAGAGAGTAGTAGTGGAAGAAAAATATTTTGCCTGGAGGGTAGTGACTAGTGGAGTTTCGCAAGGATCTGTTCTATGACCCCTGCTCTTTGTTATTTTTATAAATGACCTAGATGAAGAGGTGGTAGGATGGGTCAGTGAGTTTGTGGATAATACGAAGATTGGAGGAGTTGTGGATGGAGCTGAAGGTTATTGTAAGTTACAAATGGATGTAGACAGGCTGCAGAGTTGGGTAGAAAAATGGCAGATGGAGTTCAATCTGGATAAGTGAGAGGTGATGCATTTTGGAAAGACAAACTAGAAGGCTGAGTACAGGGTTAATGGTCAGATACTTAAGAGTGTGGATGAAAAGAGACACCTGTGGGCCCAAATGCATATATCCCTCAAGGTTGCCCCACAGTTGATAGGATAGTTAAGAAGGCCCATGGGATGTTGGGAATTGAGTTCAACAGTCAAAAGGTCATGTTACAAATCTACAAATCTTGGGTGAGACCACACTTAGAGTATTATTAGGAAAGATGTGGAAGCTATGGAGAGAGGGCAGAGGAGATTTATGAGGATGTTGCCTAGTTTGGAAAATAAGTCTTATGAGGCAAGGTTAGCAGAGCTGGGACTTTTCTGTTTGGAGCGTAGAAGGATGAGAGGAGACTTGATAGTGAGAAGCATAGATAGGGTGGACAACCAGCATCTTTTTCTTGGGGCATGAATAGGAAACACCCGAGGACATATGTACAAAGTGAAGGGAGAAAAGTTTATGGGAGACATCAGGGGTGAGTTTCTACACAGAGAGTTGTAGGTGCTTGGAATGGCTTGGAGGCTGAAACATTAGGGGTATTTAAGAGACTGTTAGCCACATGGATGGAATAAGAATAGAGGGTAATTATGAGGTAGGGAAGGTGTAAAACCTTTTTAGAATTTTTTTAAGGAATATATGGATCAGCACCACATTGAAGGAAGAAGAGCCTGTGTTCTGCTGCAGTGTTCTATACTCCATGTTTAATATCTACCTATGACCTCTTGCCTGTGCTTTTTCCCCAGTCTTTCCCTTCATCCTCTCCTCTTCTTGTTCCCTCCCCCAACCTTCTTATTCAAGCGTCTGCCTGTTTTTTGCTCCGGCCTTGGCCAAGCTCTGGCCCTTTTCTTCCCACGGTCATTGCGTAACCTGCAGAGTTTCTCCAGCACTTTGTGTAGCTTAGTATACGTAGGTACCTGATTCACTGTCTCCGCTCCATCCTCAACATTCATTGGAGCGACTTCATCACCAACATCGAAGTACTTGAGATGGCAGAGGCCGACAGCATCGAACCCACGCTGCTGAAGATCCAACTGCGCTGGGTAGGTCACGTCTCCAGAATGGAGGACCATCGCCTTCCCAAGATCGTGTTATACGGCGAGCTCTCCACTGGCCACCGAGACAGAGGTGCACTAAAGAAGGACTGCCTAAAGAAAGCTCTTGGTGCCTGCCACATTGACCACCACCAGTGGGCTGATATCGCCTCCAACTGTGCATCTTGGCGCCTCACAGTTTGGCGGGCAGCAACCTCCTTTGAAGAAGACCGCAGAGCCCACCTCACTGACAAAAGGCAAAGGAGGAAAAGCCCAACACCCAACCCCAACCAACCGCTGCAACCATGTCTGCCTGTCCCGCATCGGACTTGTCAGCCACAAACGAGCCTGCAACTGACGTGGACATTACCCCTCCATATATCTTCGTCTGCGAAGCCAAGCCAAAGAAAGAAGGTACCTGATTGTCATTGTGAGAAAAATGGCCTGTTACTCTGCTGTGTGACACCATGTTGCCTTTATCGGACTTGTTTGCAATTTATCACTGATTTCAAGATCAGAATGAATCTGGAAGCAAAGAACCCTTACATTTCCATTTTGACCAGTGCTGTGGGCATCACTGTTACTGTGTGACCCCTGGTTTGCAGTGGATTCCATGTGACATCCAAACTATTGGAAGCGGGTGAGTGAAGCGGAGAAATGCTGCAACCTCTTGTAAGCAGAAGGACTGAGTCCAGCCAGTGGTGGTGGCCCATTCCCTTTCTGCTGCCAATCAACCATGTCTGCAAAATAACATCGTTCTGAGGAACTCATCAATCTGTGATGACCAAATGGCAGAAAGATAGGAATATTTGCTCTTGGTGTAAAATTTCCAGAGAACTGTAAAATGCCTGACGTTTGTCATTGTTTATTGCACCCTGGGTATCTGTTGCCTATATTGCTCTCTCCTGGGCTTAATCTTGGGAATTATAATGATAACATTAACAAGTTTATTGTCATGCACATCAGAACATTGTACGTATGTGGCAAAGTTCTTACAATGAGGTACTCAGAACATTGTACATATGTGCCAAAGTTCTTGCTACAACCAACGAGGTACTTTGGTCTTAAAAAAAGGCCAAAAATAATAGTACAGATTAAATTATCCCAGTCCAGAAAGAGATATAGATGATAGATAATGAATGTACACGGTTACAGTTTGTGGCATTTCAGTTGTGTAGTCGAGTCATTTTTTTGGTGCCTGAGTAGTTTTTGGTTAGAGGTGGTACAATGAGGTTCAAGAGCCTGATAGCTGTTAGAAAATAAACTGTTCTACAGCCTAGAAGTTCTGGAATCAGTGGCGTAGCTCGAGGGGGGGGGGGGGTGACCACTCCCCCTGAGCCCATTCTTCAAAAGTGGCGCCTTTATGACAATTTTTTAACTCTTTAGTTCCCTGTCGAACTCATCATTTTTTAAATATTATTTTTATCGCACTGCTTTGTAAGAACCTTCTGGATTCATTACTTTATTCGAACAATCTCCCAGCGTTTTGAACGGTCTCCTGTGATGTGCTGGTGGCTGCTGGTATCTGGGAAACCAAAACAAACCCAGACGCCATCACCTCCTCTCTGACACTGGATAATCCCATGGAACTTCATTTTTTTTCATGTCACAAGTCACAAGCCCAGATGTATATAAGTTTTGTACATCATGACACTATTCCTGAACTGTGAAATTAATGATGTAGAATATAATGTATGTTGTAGCTTAAGTATTTTGCATAATGTATGAGAAATGAGCATGCATTTACACAACTCAAGGATGAACCAAGGATCAAGTCAAAATATTATCATATATTCTTGTCATCAGCTGACACTGTTAGTTGGGCATAAACACTCGACATATAATTGCTTCATGAACTTTTGGTACAACACAGCCCCCTCATAAAACACCTGCAGAGAATTTACGATCATCTAGTAGTAGGCTACTGTCCATTGTAATTTTTATGGGGCAGTCGTGTATAAAACTGGTTTTAACTTGAAAATGAAGCATTTCTGTCAAAAAAAGAAGTGTCTTAGGATTGTCTAAACCAGGGGTGTCAAACTCAAATCAACAGAGGGCCAAAATTAAAAACTTGGACTATGTCGTGGGCCAAACTAAATATTTATTGAAAATTTTCAACAACATCTGCATGTTTTCTCTTCTTTCAACATATATAATGTTAAACTTTTTCTTATTAAAATAAATGTTTAATAATAGTTTTGGTTAAACTCTTTCCAGAAGAAGCATTAACAAATGAGAAATAAAATATTCAATAAATAATATTTCTCTAGAGCCTTTGCTCCTTTTAAATGTATTTTTTTCACAAGCCAACAAGTCAAAAAAATAACTTGCTTCAATGAAAATCCAATCTTTCAACTATGAACAGTCCAAAGTTAACCAATGAAAATATTAATCCAAGCTTAGCTTGCTCCACTGTGATTTACTCTGATGCACCTGGGTCTAAACCAGATACTTGGCATCTCTTCTTAGATGCAAGTTCATCAAACTGTGGGGTCAGAGTTTGTCTCCCATCTGTCTTGAAAGGTCCCTCATCTGATTAAAAGATAAAAACTTACCCTCTTTAAAACAATCTCCCAAATTTTTCACACCTTTAAATCTCCAATGCAATAAACTTTGATTATATATTGAAAAAGAAATAAGTTGATTATTATACAAAGGAATCAAAACCAATAATTTACCCCTAGAACCTATCATTTTATTTTTCTTTATCCTTAACTTCATTAAATGTTTTAGTATAGGCACATTGTATTGTTGTAATAAATTCATATTCCACCTAAACAAAAATTGATGTATTTCAAATTCAGAAATATTTGCCATCTCAATTTTAGCCCCACTAAATCCATCAATGAACTAACAAATTTAAGTTGGGCTGCCTCATAATAATTTTGAAAATGTGGTAAACGTAATCCCCCTAACTCCTATTTCCAAGTGAATTTATTCAAAGCTACTCTCGAAAATTTACACCTCCATAAAAACTCCCTAACCATTTTATTTAAATCTTGAAAAAAAATTTTATTAAGTAAATACAGAATAGATTGAAACAAATATTGTATACGTGGAAAGATGTTCATCTTAATTGTATTTATCCTTCCCATTAAATTAATAGGTAAATCTTTCCATTTAATCAAATCCATTTTAATTTCTTTCATTAACGGAGCATAATTTAATTTATATAAAGATTGATAATTAACATTCAAAATTATACCCAGATATTTAATTCAATCAGTCCACTTCAAGTTAATAATATCCTTATAACTGAATAATCTCCTTCACTCACCGGTAATATTTCACTTTTTTTCCCAATTAACTTTATATCCAGAAAGTCATCCATATTGTATTAAACATTCCTTCAAAATCAAAAGTGACTGAGCTGGGTTTGTTAAAAACACCAATACGTCATCAGCAAATAAATTAATTTTATACTCCTCATCTAAAACTTTCATACCTTGTATCTGTGTATTTTGTCTTATCAGCTGTGCTAAAGGTTCAATCACTAACGCAAACAAAGCTGGTGATAAAGGACAACCTCGACGAGTTAACTTAAAGGATTCTGAAATCAAACCATTCGTCAGTACTCTAGCTACCGGTATATAGATTAATATTCTAAGGGTTTGTAGAAATGTTGAGTATGGTTGGGAGGAATAGCTCCGAAGGTATTTTACATTCTCCTTGGCCTTCAAAATTAAGTTAATTCTAAAAGGTTTAAATGCAATAAAAATAACATAATGTTGGAAGTGGACAGAACATCAAATTATAGTTAGGCTGCCTGCAAATTTTGTGTTGTTTACAAGCCAAAACACTGGCACCCATAGCAGAGCCAATGTACTTTCCTTGCTCTCCTACCATGGGTGCAATCATCATTGCCCTGACTTTTGGTGCTGCCAGTCATAGTAGACAAGGCTAAATCAACAGTCGGATTTTTCTGTAGAGAAATAAGCCATAAATTTGTAGAGAGCAAGGTTTTAGTGTAAATCTAGTTGCATGGAAATATAATGCATTTAGGTATTGTAGCTTTCAAAATATAGGTTTAAATAGGCTATTTCTTTTTAATGATTCTTAAATAGTTTAGACCTCTAGAAGGAAGGTGGTCAAATATAACCAGTTAGCCACATCTTTAAAGTGCCTACTTCCTTCAGTTTTTTGCCTTCAGTTTGAAGGCATCATTCAAAAAGAGTAAGGGATGCTTAAAAAATATTTATTCAATAATCTCGCTGTAGATGTAAAACTGTATCTACCTTGTGTTTTGATTTTTAAATACAAAATAAAAATGTATAATGAATTTAAAATTATTAGGTAAGCATTATGGCACCTTTTTTATGTGCTTGCTCCCCCTAACATTAGGACCTGGCTACACCCCTGCTGGAAGTTAGGTTTCTGTACCTTCTTCCTGAAGGTAGGAGTGACCCAGGGTGATGGGAATCCTTTATGACATTGGTCGTTGGCAGTGCCTCACACAGATGTGGGTGAGAGGTTGGATCCTGTAATGGATTTGGCTACATTGGCTACTTTCTACAGCCTTCTGTATTCCTGGACACTCAAATTACTAAACCAGGCTGTGATGAAACCAGTCAGTATACCTTCCACAGTGCACCTGTGGAAGTTTGACAGTGTATTTGATGACATGCCAAATCTCCTCAGACTTCTGAGAAAGTAGTTGCGTTGGTGTGACTTCTTCACAGTTGGCTCTCGAAAATGTGGACTCCCAACAACTTGAAGGTACTGACACTCTCTCCCACTATCCTATCAATGGAGACAGGTGCGTAATCCTTCAGTCTCCCCTTCATAAAATCCACAATGAGGTTTGTGATCTTGTTGATGTTGAGAGCAAAATTGTCATTCTGGCACTACCCAACCAAATTCTCCATATACACATATTGATTGGATATTCCACATTGTAAAAAGGCTGGATGGCTTAGTATTAGAAGCTCACATTTCATTTAGTGTGACTGTCATTTTAAGGATTAATGAAAGCTGCAACCATTCACAACTTGTGATGAGACGGAGTGGCACCGGCAAGTATTGACTATAAACAAAAATTGACACTCTGGAAGAGAAATAGCCTAATGGTTGTTTGTTCAGGAAAAATAGATGGTGAGAGAGAGTCATGTGATTATGAGTCATGTGATTGAGACACTTGAAGAAACAGGATTCAGTTTGATCAGCCAGCCATCTGATAAACACAGAGGTGGAATGACTATGTGTGAAATGGACATTTCTGCTGATACTCCTTGTCAGAGGAACTATTGAACCACCGTGACCATTGAAATGGTCATTTTGATTGACCCATATCTGGGTAAAGGAAATGGGAGAAATGCTTCATTGGATTGTGACCATAGTGATGGTGATTTCATCTGAACCATGCTTTGGCTTTGGAAGACTCGTGGAAGTCACACATTTTGTTTCCCCTGCACAAGGAAAAGGGGAGTTGTGACAACTATTCGTATGAAAGGACATTTATCTGGAAGCAAATCGACAAGGATTCATGAGTTTTCAGTCGTCTGATCCCTCAGTGTCTCCCACTTCCTTTGTAATAACTTCTGAGCATCATTTTAAAAGTCTGTGTTTACTTACACACACACACACACACACACACACACACACACACGTGTCTCTTGGTGAATTTCTATTGCTGTTGGTTGTCAAATGTGTTTAAAAAATATTTTCTTAATCATTATTTTGAGGTACCAACTGGAGAGAGTGAAATACTTAACTCCTATTAGGGAATGAGACAGGTAAAGATGACAGAAGTGTGTGTTGGAGAACATTTTGGATCCAGTGATTGTAATGCCATTAGTTAGAAGATAATTATGGATAAGGATAGATCTAGCCCTCAGATTGAGATTCTAAATTGGAGAAAGGCCAACTGTGAGGAAATGAGAAAGTATCTAGAAAATGTGGATTGGATTAGGTTGTTTTTGGGCAAGTGAACTTTTGAGAGTACAGGATTGGTATGTTCATGTCAGGATTAAAGGCAAAGTTAATAGGCATAAGGAATGTTGGCTTTTAAGGGATCATAGGAATTTGGTTAGGAAGGAGAGAGAAGAGTATAGCAGGTATGGGCAACAAGGAGGCACTTGAGGACTATAAAAAAGGCAGGAAAAAATTAGAGAAATTAGGAGAGTTAAAAGAAGACCTGAGGTTGCTTTAGCAGGACAAGGTGAAGGGAAATCCTAAGGGCTTCTGCAGGTATTTTAAAAGGAAAAGGATTGTAAGGGACAAAATTGGTCCTCTTGATGACAAGAAAGGTGAGCTGTGTATGGAGCTCGAAAAGATGGGGGAGATCTTGATTTCATTTTTGCATCTGTACGCTGTTCAGGCTGTCTTGATGATGCTGGCTCCAGAAGAAGTCCTCTGATATGTGGACTTGAAGGTACTCACGCTGTCTACCAGTAATCTACTCTGGAAACTGGCAGAGAGTCTAGAGAAGTAAGGCAAACAAGCATTAAGGTCATGGAACCTATATAGATTAAGGAGGTGGAGGTGTTTGTAGCAAATAAAGGCAAATTAATCCCCAGCGCCTGATCTTGGACCTTGAGAGATGCTCGGGCAGAATTGCAGAGGCCATTTCCTTAGCCATGGGTGAGGTGCTGGAAGATTAAGGGTAGCTCATATCATGCCATTGTTTAAAAAAGGCTCCAAAAAGAGCTCAGAAAATTATAGGCTGGTGAGCTTGACATCAGTAGGATGGGTCTTTGTTCATGACAATAAATTCTGATTCTGAATAAGTCACAAAATTTGGTTTTTTTGTGGCAGAATCATCATGCAAACATTCATAAACACCACCTTACAACAACAAATGGAAAAAATAGTGCATGAGAAAGTAAGGCAGTGTCTTTGGTTCATTGATTATTCAAAAATCTGATGGCAGCGGGGATGAAGCTGTCTTTGTGCCGTTGAGTGGTTGTCTTTGAGCTCCTATACCTTTTCCCATGGTAGCAGAGTGAAGAGGACATGGCCTGGGTGGTGATGGTCTTTGAGGAGAGATGTTGCTCTTTTAAGACACTGCCTCATGTAGATGTCCTCAATTAAGTGGTTGGTGTCTGTGATGGCGCAGGCAGAGTTAACAACCCTCTGGAGTTATTTCTTGTCCTGAGGGTTGGTACCTCTATACCAGACAGTGATGCAACCAGCCAAAATGCTCTCCACGGGACACCTGTAGAAGTTCTCAAGAGTCTTTGGTGACATTATGAATCTCCTCAAACGCCTCACATATATAGTCGCTGGCAAGACTTCTTCGTGGTGTGAAACCCAGGAATTTGAAGTTCTTGACCCTCTCCACTACTGAGCCCCCGATGAGAACTGGGTCGTGTTCTCCTGACTTCCTCCAGAAGTCCACAATCATCTCCTTGGTTTTGCTAACATTGAGCACAAGATTGTGAGTAAGTTATTGGAAGGTGTTTGAAGAGATCAGATGTGCAATTATTTGGATAGTCAGGGACTGATTAGGGATAGTCAACATGGCTTTGTGTGTAGTAAATTGTGTTCAACAAATCATAGTTTTTTGAGCAAGTTACCAGGGTAATGATAAAGGAAAGGCTGTGGATGTTGTCTACATCAGAAAGGCCTCTGTTAAGGTCTAACCTCTGGGAGGTTAGTCAGGAAGGTATATGTGGTGTTCATAGAGAGGCAGTAAAGTGGATTCGACATTGCCTTTGTGGGAGAAGCCAGAGAGTGGTAGTGGATGATTGCTTCTCAGACTAGAGGCCTGTGACAAATAGTATGCCTCAGGGATCAGTGCTGGATTCATTCCTGTTTGTTGTCTATATTAATGATCTGGATGATGATGTGATAAATTGGATCAGCAAGTTTTCAGATAACACAAATATTGAAAGTGTAGTGGACAGCGAGGATGACTTTCAAAACTTGCTGTGGGATCTGGACCAGCTGGAAAAATGGGCTGCAAAATGGCAGATGGAATTTATTGCAGACAAGTGTGAGGTGTTGCATTTTGGAAGGACAAATTGAGGTAAATGGTCGGGCACTGAGGAGTTCGTTAGGAGAGATGGAATTGGGAATACATATGCATGATTCCCTGAAAGTGGCATCAGAAGTAAATAAGGTTGTATAGAGAGCTTTTGGCACTTTGGCCTTCAAAAATCAAAGTACTGAGTAGAGAAGTTGGATTTTATGGTGAAGATGTATCAGGCCAAATTTGGAGTATTTTTGTGTGCAATTTTGGTCACCCCTGTACAGGAAAAATATAAAATTGAAGGTGCAGAGATTTACTTTGTTGCCGGGTCTTAAGGAACTAAGTTACAGGAAAAGGTTAAGCAGGTTTGGACGTTATTCCCTGGAGTGTGGAAGAATGAGATGTGGTAGAGATATACAAAACTTTGATGGGTATATATACAGTAAATGTAAGTAGGCTTCTTTCCACTGAGGTTAGATGAGAACCAAACCAGAGGACATGGATTAAGGGTGAAAGGGGAGAAGTTTAGCGGGAACCTTATAGGAAATTTCTTCATCCAGAGAGTGGTGAGAGTGTGGAACAAGTTGTCAGCTAAAATGGTGAATGGGGGCCTAATTTTAGCATTTAAGAAACATTTGGACAGGCACATGGATGGAAATGGTATGTAGGGATATGGTCTGGGTGCAGGTCAGTGGGATGATGCAGAATAATAATCTGGCACAGAATAGATGGGCCAAAAGGCCTGTTTTCAATGCTGTAATCTTCAATGGTTCTCTGGCCACTGTCACACATGAATGTATAATTCCCAGATGCTGGCGGCTTTGACACTAAGCAAAAATTCTTCCTGTGCATGTAATAATTGGGAGTGTTTACTGTGTGTCCTACAGATCCTCCTGTATACTAATGAGCTGATCTTGCTCTCTGAATTCTGTTCTTATATTTGCAGGTGAAGAAAGAAACCAAGATCGAGAAATCGCGAGGGATTATTTAGATGAAGGTCATTATTTAGATGAAGGCCATTGAGTTTGAGTTTTAGCCAGTTCCATCTTTGACACGTATTGATTGTTCAGGGCTAAAATCTAATGCAAGTTAATGCTCAGTGTGAGATGCTTTGCACCTCCCATTAACCCAGGTGTAGAACATTACAGCAAGAGTACAAACCCTTTGGCCCTCAATCATGTGCTGACTTTTATAAACCTACTCAACAATTTAAAACTCCCCTACCTCACACCCATAACCCTCTATTTTTCTTTCATCCATGTACCTGCCTTGGAGTCTGAGAGATACAAGATCCTGAGGGGACTTGGCAGGGAAAAAATTGAGATGTTTCATCCAGTGGGAGAGTCTCAAATGAGTGATCATGGTTAAACAGTCACTTAAACAGGAAGCCAACCTCAGTTTTCTGACCTTACTACTTGTACTTAATGATGACTCATACATCTCTAGCTTCCTACAGTGGCCTTGGATACCAGGCCTCTTTGGGTAACTTGCAGCAATTTACCCATTACTGATATTAGGCTCACCGGCCTAGAATTTCTCAGAATATTCTTACTTAAACAAGGAAACAACATTAACAATCCTAGTATTCTCTCGCACCTCACCTGTGACTAAGGACATATTAAGTGCCTCTGCTAGGGTCCCTATAATTTCTGCATGAGCCTCTGTCGGGATCTGAAGGATTATCTTGTCAGGCCCGAGGGATTTGCCTCAAGATGGCAAGCAACCCCTGCTCTGTAATCTGGCCAGGGTCCATGACCTCACTGGTGTCTTGACTCATTTCCATAGACTCAGAGTTGATACAGATGCAAAAAAAAAACACTCGAGGTCTTCCCCATCTCTTTTGGGTCCGTACATGGATGATCAGTTCCAGATGTGAAAATTATTCCCAGTCATTACTCCAATTTGTTGCCTCTTATTTCTCCATGTGTGAAATTTGATGCCCGTAATTACAGTTTTTTTTTGATGAGGACTCGTAGAAGATTGATGAGGGCAGGCAGCAGAAATTGTATATATGGGCTTTAGCAAGGCCTTTAACAAGGACTCATGTGGCAGGTTCATCGGAATGGTTAAATCACATAGGATCCAGAGTGAGCTGGGCTGAGTGGAAGGAAACAGGTGGTAGTAGTGATAAGATGGTTTTCTTATTGGAGGCCTGTGCCCAGTGGTTTGTCACTGAGGCCCGTATTGAGTCCACTACTGTTTCTTATTGATATTAATAGGGGTCCTTTATTCACAAAAGGCACGTAATTGCCTGTTCAAGTTTTTTAAAAGGTGATTTACCTTTTATGCTGATGACCAAACGTGCAGCAGATCACGCAGTGCTTTTATGCAGGGGTGAATCGCGAGCTGGCTTCCGAAGCTGAAGGAGGCGGGACGAGTAGTGCAGTGGCACTGCACACCACCGTGACATCAAATGAGTGTGCCCAGCAGGTAAAGCAAGCCTATAACTAAAAATGGCGACTGAAGAGCAGGTGCGAGCACTGGTGGAGATCTGTGCAAGCAGTCGTGGGACTCAGGCAGATCTTCTGCGCAATGTAATAGCCTTTTTTGACCATATGGGTTCTTTAAAATTTGTGTTCTTGGGTTGCGGGCTGATGATGTCATCAGCTTCCCCTTTGGAGCTGCATTCAGTAGCAATCCTTTTACAGAGGAGGTGGAACGAAGTCGCTCTACCTCTGAGTCTACCCCCCCTAGGCAGATGGAAGATGGAGCGAGTTCGACCAGTCAATCCTCCTTCGGACCTTTTATGGAGGTAAGTGAAACAATTTAAGGACAGAAAATGTGTCTTTACAAGTGCTTTCCCCCCCCCATCATAAAAGGGCCTAATGATTCTAGACCTAGAAGGCACAGGTTAAAGATGAGAGGGAATAGATTTAGGAGGGATATGAGAATAATTTTTTCATTGGAGGGTGGTCCATATCTGGAATGAGCTGCCAGTGAAAACTATAGAAGCAAACACAAAAACAGCATTCAAAAGACATTTGGACCAGTTTATGGATTAGAGGGATATGGACCAATTTGAATGGAAAATGTGATTAGTCCAAAATGTCAACTAGGTTGGCATTGGGTGAAAGGGCCTGTTCTCTGCTGTGAGACTCCATAATTACACTGAGTGTGATATTTGTTGCCTGTTTTTACTCTAAGGGTGAAACATACTGCCTGAATTCATTGCCAGTGCAATATTTCTAAATATGTCCAGGAGGTGGTTTAAAATGGGAATGATGAATATGTTTAAAGGATTAACTGTAGCAGGTTACGGCTCACAGTTATAGCTCCTGGGCTGTAACTCGAAATTTGCAGAGGAAAGAAGACAAGCACGCCGGTAGAGTGTATTCGACACTGAGTTTATTCAGGGGCAACTCTGCCTTTTATAGTGAGCTCGGCCACGTCACCACTGGGGCGTGGCTTGAACGGGTCGGCCTCCGATTGGTCGGTTCCAGCATCCAGGCCACTATTGGGCCCCCTGTGATCAGCTGGCAGTGGTTGGCCAGTTTCACCGTTCCACTGGCAGCCTATGGAAACAGGCGTCTCAGCCCATGCAAGGTCTTGCCAGTGGCCATGTAAAAATAGTCATTTCCAGTGTTGGCCTGAGGCACGGGCTGTGGGCCAGTACATAACAATATTTAACTATGTATTTTAGGATTCAAGATTCCTTTATTATCATGTAACAATACAAGTTTCAGATTCTGATTTATTGTCGGAGTATGTACGTGACATCACTTACATCCTTGAGATTATTTTTCCTGCAGACGAGGCAAAATTACCATTTATTGGTAGTGCCAAAAACTGCGCTCAACTTACACATGTAAACAAATAAAGAAATGTAATAAACTGCAATACAGAAAGAGAAAAAAAATCAATGAAGTGCACAAGTAAAAGTCATTAAATGTCCCTGATAAAGTTTGTTGTTGAGTCTGATGGTAGAGGGGGAGCAGCTGTACCTGAACCTGGTAGTGCGAGTCTTGTGGCACTGATACCTCTTTCCTGATGATAGGAGCAAGAACATGCATGTGCTGGGTGTTGTGGATCCTTGATTGCTGCTGCTCTCCAACAGCAGTGTTCCCTGTAGATGTTCTCGATGGTGGAGAAGGTTTTGCTTGTGATGTCCTGGGCTGTGCCCACTACATTAGGCAGTGCTTTCTGCTCAGGGATATTGGTGCGCCCATACCAGATTATGATGCAGCCGGTCACTACACTTTCCACCACACCTCTATAGCAATTTGCCAGGCTTTACAGAAGAACACAAGAAACAGAAGCAGGGGTAGGCCATCTGGCCCATCAAAGATGCTCCACCACAACTACCTCAACTACACTTCCTAACGTCTATTTCCCTGTAAGGATTCTATTCCCTTCTTGCAATTTCTCTGTCTCTGCTTCAACTGTTCTCAAGATGAGGTCTTCCAGTCCACATCATCAGAAATGTCTGCCTTCTTCTACAAACATGGTTTCCCCTCCACCACCATTAACTTAGCCCTCACCAACATCTCCTCCATTTCCTACTCAACTGCCCTGGCCCCCTCTGACCCCAGATGCAACAAACACAGGATTCCCCATGTCCTCACCTACCACCCCACCAGCCTCTGCATCCAACAGATTATCCTCCAGTATTTCCAGCAGATGCAATGGGATCCCACCACCAGACACATCTTCCCCCTTCTCCCCTCCTTGCCTTCAATATGGACCACTGCCTTTGTGAGTACCCCATGCACTCATCCTCCCCACCAATCGCACCCCACACCCCCCCCCCGACCCACAGCACCTTCCCATGTGGCCACTGGAGGTGCCACACACGCCCACACCTCCCCCCTTGCCATGGTCTTGGGACCCATACAGGCTTTTCAAGTGAAGCAACACTTCACGTGTATCCGCAGGTATGATTTACTGCATCCTGTGCTCCCTTTGTGGCCTTCTTTACATCGGAGAGATGGGTGTAGACTGGGAAATCGCTCCACTGAACATGTTCGTTCTGTGTGCATCAGTGACAGGGATCTCCCAGTGGCCAATCATTTCAATTCTGCATCCACTCCCACACTCACATGTCTGTCTATGGCCTTGTGTTCTCCCACCAAGACCACCCATAAATTGGAGAAACTACGTCTGATTTTCCATCCAGCCACTCTCCAGCTGGATGACATCAAACATCGACTTCTCCAATTTCTGTTAACCTACTCTCCATTCTCCCTCCCATTCCTTTCCCCTGTCTTCCTTGCCTATCTTCTCTATTCACTCTCCCTCCTCCCCTTGATCGCTGCTGTGCCCTCCCTCCCTTCTTCACCTATTACCTCCTGCCTTTGGGACCATGCTCTTCCCCTCACCACTCCATCCCACCATTTTGTTCCGAAGCCTTCCGACATTTTTTCATTTGAAGGGCTCAAGCCCAAAACGTGGTTACATATCTCTGCCATATAAAGTCCACTCTTTAACCTGCTGAGTTTCTCCACCATTGTGATTTTACTTCAATCACTTTGTTTGCAGACTTTCATATTTTATTTCTAACTCATCACAGCTCTGCCGAGCAGAGGTCAGTTCTGTCAATCTGGCACCTTCCTGATCTGTGTGGTTCGGACATTTCATTCACCCACTAAAAACTGAGCCCATCTCTCAATGGCTGAATCCCTCTATTCAAGCATCTGAATTAGAACTTTTTTTTAAAGATTTTAGACATACAGCACGGTAACAGGCCTTTTCAGCCCACGAACTCGAGCTACCCAATTAACCTACAACCCCAGTACATTCTTTAACGGTGGGAGGTAACTGTAGCACACAGAGGAAACCTACACTGGCACGGCGAGAATGGACAAACTCCTTATTTGAACCTGGGTCACTGGCACTATAACAGCATTGCGCTAACTGCTACGCAAACTGTGGAAATGTGGAACAATTTGTACAAAAAGTTAGTTGCATCAGTTAAAAACAATTTATCTTGGTATTGCCAAATTAGAAAAGCAAAATCTTCACAACTGTACAGAATTTCCAGGAGTGAATTCAGGAAGTGTAGAAAGAAGTGTAGGAGAAAATAATATTCATGCTATAAATGCGCTCCAAGCTCAGAGCTCCAGTTATCAAGGATATCCACAGGTCAATCTACCTGGAAGAATTTTCAAAATATTAATTTTTAAAATCCATGCATAGGGAGTACAGGGAGTGCGAGTTTATGAAAAAAAAAACAATTGTGGATTGTTATATCAATACTAACGTAATGTGAGTAAAATATTTGTGAGAATCTATACATCGTAAGGCTCACTAGCATTGGTGGATGAGTACGTGACCCCTTTACCTGATAGCTTTCCTAACACATTGTCATGTTTAGCAATTCACTTGGGGTCATATAATTCCTGAGAGTGGTTTAAAAATTAATAATACTAACCATGAAAATATTGATTATTGACTCTAGGAATTACTCATCATTCCCTGGGCTCATCAATAATTAATAATAATTTGAAGATGATTACTCTTTGTATTGACCTCTGTGGCATCTCACTATGTATTGTACCATAGCAGAGTGAAGCTGAAGCCTCTCAACAGCAAGCAGAAAGTTCCAACTATAACACATAAGCTAACTTTGCATCGGGTAATTCTGATATGCAAGAGGATCAGTACTTTTCTCAAGCCTCCTGATCTTTGTCAACACCTTTCCACTACCCACCAAGGGCTGGAGGTAACTGCTCTCATATTTGTGCAGGGCCTCACAGAGCCACAGTGCATGTAGGTAAAGGCAGGTAAAGGCATTCTAAACTTCTTCCTCCCTTTCCACACCTCCTGCTTCTCACAACTGAAATGTGATTTGCCAGATGAGTGGGAAGTCTACAGTCTGGAATAGTTGGAGAAGTTTCTCAGCCACCAGAAGAGAGGTAAAATTCAATGCTCACCTTGGGGGGTCACTCTTAAAGAAATAAATAAAAGCAATCGGGCTCTTGACCCCCGCCCCCCCCCCCACGTTATCCTAACCTTAATGATAAACTACTCCTGGGCCCCCCAAAAACTGTCTGCATTATTGAAAAATTACTTTTTATACTTCAACTGTGAATATGTATTTAAATTTAAATTTAGACATTCAGCACGGTAACAGGCTATTTCAGCCCACAAGTCCATGCTGCCCAATTTACGCCCAATTAACCTACACCCCTGATACATTTTGAACAATGGAAAGAAACCGGAGCCCCAAGGGAAAACCCATGCAGGCATGAGGAGAATGTATAAACTCCTTACAGAAAGCACAAGATTCGGACCCCAGTCCTGATCACTGGCGCTGTAACAACGTTGCGCTAACCGCCATGACAACCGTGCTGCCCCTCGCTATGCCAACCATGGTGCCCTTATCTGACTCTTTATATTTTTTATCTCTTTTTCTGTTTAATGGCATATATAGTGATTTTAATGTATTCTGGTGTATCTTACTTACCTGAGTGGCTGGAGCAGGTAAGAATATTGGTGCATCTGTACATTCTTCTTATGACGATAAACTCTCCTACTCTTAATTTTCCATGTCGTCATGTGGAGAATAGAGTAGGCAGCAGAAATAATCTTCAAAAAAAAAACACAACTTCGCCCTGACCTGGCCCCCTCTGCTCCTAGACTCGACAAGGACAGGATTCCCCTTGTCCTCACCTACCACCCCTCAGCCTTCACATCCAACATATCCTATGCAATTCTTCCACCTACAATGTGATCCCACTGCCAGACACATTTTCCCCTCTCCACCTTCCACAGGGACCACTCCCTTCAGGACTCCCCCCCCTTGGTACCTACCCTAGTGAGCACAAGAAATGCTTCACTTGCACCCACACTTTCTTCCTCACCACCATTTGGGGCCCAAAACAGTCCTTCCAAGTTAAGCAACACATCACTTGTGAAATGCATGGGTCATCTACTGCATCTGGTGACTTTCTCTACACTAGAGAGACTGCAGATAGACTGGGAGATCAATTCGCTGTGTACCTTCACTCTCTCGCTGCAATAACAGGCAACTTGCAGTAACCAACCATTTTAGTTCCACACCGTTTCAACACTGACATATCTGTCTATGGCCTCATTCACTGCCAAAACAAAAGTAACAGCAAATTAGAGGGGCGCCACGTAATATTCCGTCTGGGCACTCTCCAACTGGATGGCGTTAATATCGGATTCAGATTTATTGTTAGAGAATATACATGACATTACATACAAACTTGAGCTTCTTTTTCCTGTGGGTGAGCAGAATTACCATTAATTGGTATGGGGGGAAAAAACTGTACACAATGGTCACGTGAACAAATAAAGAAATGTAAACAAACTGCAATAGAGAGAGGGAAAGAAAACTTATCCAGTTTCTGTTAAGTTTCTCTCTTTCCCCATCCTTTTCTCCTTTCCTCCAACTCTCCACCCTCTGCTCGTTCCTCTCCATTCAGTGAGCTCCGCCCTCCCCCATCACTTGTCAGCTTTTTTTCCCTTCTACCCTCCCACCTTTATCTACGTAGGATCCCTCTACCTGTACCTCCCCTTCTCCCCACCCCCCCCCCCCCCACCGTTTTATTCAGGTGCCTGCCTGCTTTTTGCTCAGAACTTGAGGAAGGGCTCAGGTCCGAACTGTAAGTTATCCCACACTTCTGATAGATGTTGCGTGACTTGCTGAGTTTCTCCAGCACATTTGTCTATTGCAACAGGTGGTGATTTGACAGACTAATGAAAGTGAGAAGCTTAAAGAAAGTAATATTAGTAAAGAGAAAGGAAGGGAGGAATTTGCAGTATGTCATCCAACAGATCAAGTTTATTATCAACTGACTACAAATGCAGCTGACAAAACAACATTTCTCTGTAGCCCAGTGCACACACGTACGCACATAATAATCACATGGATACATAAAAAAAGTTAAAATAAATAAATATTGTGGAATGATTTACTCAGTTACATTAAAAAAGTTAAAATAAATAAATATTGTGGAATGATTTACTCAGTTACAAGTTACTGTTCATCAATCTCATAGCCTGTAGGAAGAAACTAGCCCCCAGCCTGGCAGACCTGATTTTGATGCTCCTGTATCTACTTCTTGATGGTAGTGGGTCAGGGATCCTGAGTGCTGGATTGAAAGGGTCCTCAATAATCCTTTGAGCCCCATTTAAGCAACGCTTAAGCTAGTAGGAGGAAAAATTGTTAGAAACATTCCATGCCAATTACCAAACAAATGTCAATACAAGGAGGTGAAAAGCATCAACCATGTAACTTTTCACTCTTTATTGCTTTAGGTTCCTTCTCAGAACCACTTTGAAGCAGGAATGAGCTGGAGGCAATGGATAAATAGAACCTTCATTTCATTGATCAAGTGACCATTAGACAGACATGAAATTCTGGTAACATTAAGTGGATGGAAGAGGGCTTTTGATCACTGGCATTGAAGTGACTCCAGAGATAGCTTCCCAGCCAGACAGGTGACCTCTGCAGCCAGCAGTGGAATCTACAAACCCGATCCATCTGTCTGTATCTGGACCATAATGTGAATTGCAATTAATCTTGCGTTGCCGTGACTCCAGCCAGACAGTGTGAGCAGACTGTAAACCAGTGGAATCTACACACCTGATCCATCTGTCAGTGTCCTGGCCGTAATGTGAAATACAATTAATCTAGCACTTTAACTTTTCCTGAAATTTGCCCCAGTTTTGCATTCGTAGTCTCTGTTCACTTTGGAGCCTGCAGTACAGAAGTTCAAGAAGGTATGGTAAATCATCTAATTAGATCAGGAGAGCATTGATAAGCCCGACCAGCTTAATTTTTTTTTCTTTCCATCATTCTTTATTAAGCACTTTTTTGGAACATTCTCAAGTTGATTGTAATGTATTCCATTCTATTAGTTTCTTGCTTTCAGGGAATGTGGGGAGAATGTATAAATTCAAAGGGAATGGTGATCGTTCTGTCAGCTGACATGGACTGGATAGTCCAAAGAGGCTTTTTTCTATTCTCTAGGGCTTCTATAGAATTCAATTCCATTTTCATCTTTAACTAGACTAAGAAAATGTTAAGTCATTGTTTCTATTTTTTCCTCAAAATAATTTTTTTTCACAATTTTTTTTTACAAAACAAACTGTTCAGTCTTTTCATATTATCTGCCTTATATACATTTCCAGTTAAACATGAAAATTCTGTTTCCCTGTAGTTGATTTTATCTATTTTAAGTACAGGTAGTCCCTGATTTATGTTTTATTATGATTTATGTAATGGATCTATGTTAATATTAATATTTAGGTTAAGAGTGTTTCTTATAAAAATGTCTTAGTAAAGTAAATTGTAGAGCTAAAATATTTATATGTATTATTAGTAAGTTAGTTGTGGGCTGGTCCAGGGTCATACACAGGTCAGCACATTTACAGATACACCATTGAAATCAGGGTGCTCATTTTCAGAGCTGATATGTCTTGGAAAGACAACTAATGGATCTGATATGGGTCTTAATTATTTAAGAACAATGGAGTGTTTGCTTTATTAAACACTGAAGTATCTAAGTTCTCAATAAGAACTGCTGAAGGAAGCCATCTTTTTTTAAACTAAACCAGTTAAGGCATCTTGAACAAGAGAAATGAAACTCAGAGACATGAGTGATATACTTAAGCCTTTTAAACAGAAGTGAGGTAACCATTCGGAGGTATAAAGATCACATGGCTTACAAGAAACTGGGGTTGGCAACTGTTTAAAATTTCAATAGCTGATCATATGTTTTCCAGGAATATATAAGGCAGAGGTATCTTTAGCCCAAAAGAAGGAGAACTGAATTGACGGTATCCTCTGGAGAAGGAGGAGATGCTGTTCTAGATTGCTTTACAGTAAGCCAATCACTTCTGTATCTTTTTGTTATTAGAAGGCAGCCTCATCGTGGGAAGAAGCTCCAGAAGTCTTAAGAAGCTAAGACAGAGTTGAAGATCACCAGTATGAGAGTTTAAGAAGAAATCTCTTCCTGGAGAAATAACTCAACAAGATTTGAGTTTGAACAATCTAAGGACTGAATCAGTGTGAACAAACACTTAATTACTGCTTTAAACAATAATTTAAAAGAACAATGTTTTGTAATCACTTCTGAACTACAATTTAATAGACCTTCAAGTTCAACACAACTTTAAAATATTGAGCGTTAAAAATAACTTTTCAGACTCAAGTTTAAACTGAAATAGTTTGGACTTTAACACACACACACACACACACACACACACACACACACACACACACATTTATACAATTACATTTATACAATTACATTTGCGCAGAGTGGGATTAAGTTTAGAGTTAAGTAAGAACTACTGTGATGAGAATAGTTATTTTGAATTTACTGCTGTTTGGCAAATCTGTGTTGTATGTGATGTCATGTATGTACTTTATACAGCTCTACAAACACTTGGTATAATTCACATAAGAATGATTAATCAAATGGAATGATCAGTGTGCCTTGTCATTAATTAATACCATGAAGCATATTAGTAATTATGATTATTTTTTCCTTGAAAAAAATATGTGGGAGAATTTGTGTAAAGCTGAATTTCCATAAGTCAGGTGATCCCAAAACTGGGGATTCCCTTGACATGAGTGGCCAACAGCTGTCATTAGGTATGAGTTCATGTGGTCTGTTAGTATTTGAGGTTGTGATGCTTTGAGAATCTTGCCCAATTATTTGGATGGGAGGCTGATAACTTCAGATTTCAATTCAACATAGACCGAGTTCACATCGGGTCTCAAGATACAGCAAACCCATTCCTCCATAATATTCCTTGCAATCTAAACGCTTCCTATCAACTGCCCCTACAACATAAATTCTACCACTCACCAACACACTAGGGGCAATATACCATGACCAATTAACCTACCAACTAACATGGAAGAAAATGGGATCACCCAGAGCAAATAGGTAGAAAATGCAAACTCCACACAGACAGAGTCCGAGATCAGTGTTAATGGAGCCATGAGGCTGTACTAATTGCACTTCTGGGCTCCCCTGCTGAAGGTTAAGTCTTACTGTGATGAGCTTTTTGAAAATATGTATATTCAAATCTGTAAAGTGTTAGGCAGCTATAATTTGCTTTCAAAAGAGAGCAAATAAAGTGTCACACAGCCATTGACAGGCTTTTGCATTCTCTTCCTCCCCCACATCTCCTTCTCACCCCTGCTGTTCTTTTTTAAGTTTCACAGTAAATGAACATAGCATCAGTAAGAACATTGAATCTTTGGTCAACTGGAGGCCTCCATAAAGAAATAGGATAATAGCCTTGGGCTTTCTCTGTCAAAAAACTCAATGATGAGGGCTATGTTTTCCACTTGTTTGTAAAAGGGCTTTCTAGACGCTGATATTGAAGGCACACAGTCGAAGCTTATATCACTGTGGGAGCCAATTTCATGTAATGTGACCTTGTTACTGAGTACGATATCAAATCAACCCATCACAAAATAGCTGTAATAACCATTAGGCACAAATGATGCATCTAATTAACCACTTAACCTGATTAACTGTTGAAAAGTTTGCGACTATGGCTCTGGAGTCTGTAGTGAAACATGAAAGTCTGCAGC
This sequence comes from Narcine bancroftii, assembly GCF_036971445.1. Classification (NCBI taxonomy): domain Eukaryota; kingdom Metazoa; phylum Chordata; class Chondrichthyes; order Torpediniformes; family Narcinidae; genus Narcine; species Narcine bancroftii. The sequence continues at coordinate 223,561,193 of NC_091474.1, read as the reverse complement.
CGCCGTGATTGTAGTAAAAACACAGAAAGCTGGAGGAACCACACAGGTGACGCAGCTTGAAGAAGGGTTCAGGGTGGGTGGGTGGGGGGGGGGGAGGGGGAAGGTGAGACATTTGGGGAAAAGGGAATTTTAGATGTGGGAGTTGTTGAAGTATTTTATGTTTTAGAAGTGTCATACATTGAGATCAAAAAGGGAAAACTGAGAGATGAAAATGGGGAAAAGGGGAAAGGTGGTGGTGAGGAAGCAGAAATGAGGTGTAAACAGAGTATGAGATGGCCATGTTGAACTATATGACTATAAATAATAATGGAATACATAACCAAATCAAAAGGAAGAGGCTATTAAATTTCCTGAAAAAAGAAAAAATAGATATAGCATTTGTGCAGGAAACGCATCTAACTGAATTGGAACATAATAAATTAATGTGAGGCTGGGTAGGGTACGTAACGGCAGCATCATATAATTCAAAAGCCAGAGGTGTAGCTATATTAATAAATAAAATTGTACCAATCACAATAGAGGAGGAAATAATAGATCCAGCAGGGAGATATGTAATGATAAAGTGTCAGATATATTCAGAATTCTGGAATTTGATCAATATATATGCATCTAATGAAGAGGATCAAAAGTTTATGCAAGATATTTTTTTGAAGATTGTAAATATGCAGGGGAATATATTGATAGGAAGGGATTTTAACCTTAATTTGGATCCAATGTTGGATAAAACTGGACAAAAGACTAGCAGAAAGAACAAAGTAGCCATATTTATGGTTAAATCAATGTAGGAAATGCAACTTTTGGATATATGGAAGGGACAACACCCAAAGGAGAAGGAATACTCATATTATTCGAGTAGACATAAAACATACTCAAAGATTGACCTGTTGCTGTTGTCAGCCCATACTCAAGGGAGAGTTAGGAAAACTGAATATAAAGCTAGATGGTTATCGGATCATTCACCCCTGTTATTAGCAATAGAACTGGAGGACATCCCACCAAGAACATATAAGATGGAGATTAAATTCCATGCTACTTAAAAGACAGGAATTTAGAGAATTTATTGAACGCCAAATTAAAATGTACTTTGAAATAAATACGGAATCAGTAAAAGACAAATTTATATTATGGGATGCAATGAAAACCTTCATTAGAGGGCAGACAATAAGTTATGTAACTAAGATGAAAAAGGACTACAATTGGGAAATAGAACAGTTGGAAAGAGAGATAGTAAGTACAGAAAAAGAACTAGCAACAAGGGAAGATACAACAAAAAGAAGAGAATTGGCGGACAAAAAAAATAAAATATGAAACATTACAAATGTATAAGGTGGAGAAGAACATAATGAAAATAAAGCAGAAGTATTACGAGCTAGGAGAAAAAATGCACAAAATACTAGCCTGGCAACTTGAAACAGAGCAAGCTAAAAGAACAGTATTGGCATCAAGGAAAAAGGACAAACAAATTACATATAATCCAATAGAGATTAATGAAAACTTTAAAGAATTCTGTGAACAATTATACCGAACTGAGAACAAAAGGAAAGACAAAATAGATGAGTTTTTAGCTAAAATTTAACTACGAAAATTGCAAGAAGAGGAGCAAAACAAATTGATAAAACATTTGAAATAGAGGAAATACAGGATATATTAAAAAAGCTACTGAACAATAAAACACCTGGAGAGGATGGACTCCCAATAGAATTCTATAAAACATTTAAAGAGCTATTAATTCCTCCTCTCCTGGAAGTAATGAACCAGATAGAAGAAACACAAAACTTGCCAGATTCATGTAAAATAGCAATAATTACAGTAATACCAAAGACGGGGAAAGATCCACTAACACCAGCATCATATAGACCAAAATCTCTACTTAATTCAGATTATAAAATAATAGCAAAACTTTTAGCAAACAGATTGACCAGCTGTGTATCAAAAATAGTAGAACAAGACAAACTGGATTTATTAAGAAAAGACGAACAACGGACAATGTCAGTAAGTTCATTAACCTAATCCATGCAGTACAAGGAAATAAGATACCAACAGAGGCTGTAGCTTTAGACACAGAAAAAGCCTTTGACAGGGTAGAATGGAATTATTTATTCAAAGTATTACAGAGGTTCAACCTACCAGAAAAATATATTAATTGGATTAAAGCATTATATAAGGGAACATTGGTGAAGGTGACAGTAAATGGATATGTATCAAACCAATTTAAATGAAGTAGGTCAACTAGGCAGGGATGTCCACTATCTCCCTCACTGTTCGCTTTAGCAATAGAGCCATTGGCAGAACGGATAAGAACAGAAAATAAAATAAAATAAAAGGGATAAAAATAAAGGAGAAGGAATATAAAATCAGTTTATTTGCAGATGGCATCATAGTACAACAGAACCAGAAATATCAAGAAAACAACTACATAAGAAATTGAAGGAGTATGGAGAAATATCAGAGTACAAGATCAACGCAAATAAAAGTGAAGCAATGCCAATGAATAATGTGGATTACACAGAGTTTAAAAATGAATCATCATTTAAATGGCAAACACAAGCAATCTGATACCTAGGTATTAGATTAGATAATAATTTAGGTCACCTATACAAATTAAATTATCAGCCATTAATGAAGAAATTACAAGATGACTTAAAACATTGGAAAGAATTGCCACTAACATTGATAGGGAGGGTAAGTTGCATTAAAATGAATGTCTTCCCAAGGATACAATACCTATTTCAATCATTACCAATTCCCTTAACAGAGAAATTCTTCAATGAACTAAAGAGAATAATAAAGAAATTCTTATGGAAAGTGGGAAACCGAGGATAGCGCTAGATAAATTAACAGAATGGTACAAACAAGGTGGTTTGCAGCTACCAAACTTTAAAAAATTATTATAGAGCAGTACAATTAAGGAATCTATCAGATTTTTATCAAACAAGGGAAAAACCAGATTGGACCAAGATAGAGCTAGATAAAATAGGGGAGAAGGTACCAGAACATATACTTTGTAAGTGGAATGAAAAACTGGTGCAATATAGAAGTTCACCAGTACTGCACCATTTACTCAACATATGGAAGAAGATTCATGTAGAAAGGAAAAAAAAACAAATTACCAACTACCAAAATTATTATTGATGCAAATTCAACTAATCCCTTTCACAATAGATAATTTTCCTTTAGAGAATGGGAGAGGAAAGGAATTAAAAGAATAGAAAATTGTTTTTTTGGAAATAATATCATTTGAACAAATGAAGTACAAATATGGAATAACTCATGGTACAACGTTTGCATACCACCAACTGAAAACCTACTTAAAAGACAAATTGGGAAGCAGACTGAGATTACCAGAAGGAAGCAGCTTTAAATATGTGATTACAGACACAATTATAATAAAAAGATTTATAACAAACATGTACATCAAGCTGCAAGAGAAGGAAAATCATGAAATAAGCTATAAACTCAAACAAAAGTGGGAAAAAGATTTAAACATAAAGATAAAAAATGAAATATTGGAAAAGCTATTCTCCGGAACTATGAAGAATATAATAAACACAAGGTTACGCATGATAGAATATAATTGGTTACACAGGTTATATATCACGCCTCAAAAGTTAAATAAATGGGATCCAACATTATCAGATAGATGTTTTCGCTGTAAGAAGGAAACGGGAACAATAGTACATGAAATTTGGGCATGTGAGAAAGTGAAAAAGTTTGGGAAGATCTAAATCAGATATTAAATAAAATCACAAAAAGCAACATACCAAAAAGTCTAAAGATCTTTCTTCTAAGTAATATGTTCTTCTTTGGTTTGGCTTCGCAGACAAAGATTTATGGAGGGGTGAATGTCCACATCAGCTGCGGGCTCGTTTGTGGTTGACAAGTCCGATGGGGGACAGGCAGACACGGTTGCAGCGGTTGGAGGCGAAAATTGGTTGGTTGGGTGTTGAGTTTTTCCTCCTTTGACTTTTGTCAGTGAGGTGGGCTCTGTGGTCTTCTTCAAAGGAGGTTGCTGCCTGCTGAACTGTGAGGCGCCAAGATGCACGGTTTGAGGCGATATCAGCCCACTGGCGGTGGTCAATGTGGCAGGCACCAAGAGATTTCTTTAGGCAGTCCTTGTAACTCTTCTTTGGTGTACCTCTGTCACGGTGGCCAGTGGAGAGCTCGCCATATAACATGATCTTGGGAAGGCGATGGTCCTCCATTCTGGAGACGTGACCTACCCAGCGCAGTTGGATTTTCAGCAGCGTGGATTCAATGCTGTCGGCCTCTGCCATCTCGAGTACTTCGATGTTAGGGATGAAGTCGCTCCAATGAATGTTGAGGATGGAGCGGAGACAATGCTGGTGGAAGCATTCTAGGAGCCATAGGTGATGCCGGTAGAGGACCCATGATTCGGAGCCGAACAGGAGTGTGGGTATGACAACGGCTCTGTATACGCTTATCTTTGTGAGGTTTTCAGTTGGTTGTTTTTCCAGACTCTTTTGTGTAGTCTTCCAAAGGCGCTATTTGCCTTGGCGAGTCTGTTGTCTATCTCGTTGTCGATCCTTGCATCCGATGAAATGGTGCAGCCGAGATAGGTAAACTGGTTGACCGTTTTGAGTTTTGTGTGCCCGATGGAGATGTGGGGGGGGGGGCTGGTAGTCATGGTGGGGAGCTGGCTGATGGAGGACCTCAGTTTTCTTCAGGCTGACTTCCAGGCCAAACATTTTGGCAGTTTCCGCAAAACAGGATGTCAAGCGCTGAAGAGCTGGCTCTGAATGGGCAACTAAAGCGGCATCGTCTGCAAAGAGTAGTTCACGGACAAGTTGCTCTTGTGTCTTGGTGTGAGCTTGCAGGCGCCTCAGATTGAAGAGACTGCCATCCGTGCGGTACCGGATGTAAACAGCGTCTTCATTGTTGAAGTATTTCGTGGCTTGGTTCATCATCACGCTGAAGAAGATTGAAAAGAGGGTTGGTGTGAGAACGCAGCCTTGCTTCATGCCATTCTTAATGGAGAAGGGTTCAGAGAGCTCATTGCTGTATCTGACCCGACCTTGTTGGTTTTTGTGCAGTTGGATAACCATGTTGAGGAACTTTGGGGGGCATCCGAGGCGCTCTTGTATTTGCCAAAGCCCTTTCCTACTCACGGTGTCGAAGGCTTTGGTGAGGACAACAAAGGTGATGTAGAGTCCTTTGATTTGTTCTCTGCACTTTTCTTGGGGCTGTCTGAGGGCAAATACCATGTCAGTAGTTCCTCTGTTTGCGCGAAAGCCGCACTGTGATTCTGGGAGAACATTCTTGGCGACACTAGGTATTATTCTATTTAGGAGAATCCTAGCGAAGATTTTGCCTGCAATGGAGAGCAGCGTGATTCCCCTGTAGTTTGAGCAGTCTGATTTCTCGCCTTTGTTTTTGTACAGGGTGATGATGATGGCATCACGAAGGTCCTGAGGCAGCTTTCCTTGGTCCCAGCAGAGCTTGAAAAACTCATGCAGTTTGGCATGCAGAGTTTTGCCGCCAGCCTTCCAGACCTCTGGGGGGATTCCATCCATACCTGCTGCTTTGCCACTTTTCAGTTGTTCAGTTGCCTTATATGTCTCTTCCCGGGTGAGGATCTCATCCAGCTCTAGCCTTAGGGGCTGTTGAGGGAGCTGGAGCAGGGCGGATTCTTGGACTGAGCGGTTGGCACTGAAAAGAGATTGGAAGTGTTCTGACCATCGGTTGAGGATGGAGATCTTGTCGCTGAGGAGGACTTTGCCGTCTGAGCTGCGCAGCGGGCTTTGGACTTGGGGTGAGGGGCCGTACAAGGCCTTTAGAGCCTCGTAAAAACCCCTGAAGTTGCCAATGTCTGCGTTAAGCTGGGTTCGTTTGGCGAGGCTAGTCCACCACTCATTTTGGATCTCCTGGAGTTTGTGCTGAAGATGGCTGCATGCGCGACGGAAGGCTTGTTTCTTCTCTGGCCAGGACGGCTTTGTAAGGTGAGCCTGGTGGGCAGCTCAGTTGGATTTCCTGGTTGTTTTCATCGAACCAGTCCTTGTTTTTCTTGGAGGAGAAGCCCAGTACCTCTTCAGTGGATTGCAGTATGATAGTCTTCAGCTGATCCCAGAGGATTTCAGGGGATGAGTCCGTGAGGCGGATTGCATCCTCAAGCTTTGCTTTGAGGTTTGACTGGAAGTTTCCTCTCACTTAGTCTGTCTGCAGGTTTCCAACATTGAACCTCTTTCTGGGGCTTTACTGTTCCTGGACTATGGCTTGAAGTGAAGGTTGAGCTTGCAGCGAACCAGCCGGTGGTCAGTGTGGCATTCCGCGCTGGGCATGACCCTGGTGTGGAGCACATCTCGTTTGTCTCTTTCTCGCACCAGGATGTAGTCCAGGAGGTGCCAGTGTTTGGATCGGGGATGCATCCAGGTGGTCTTAAGGCTGTCCCTCTGCTGAAAAAGGGTGTTTGTAATGACAAGCCGCTTTTCTGCGCAGAGCTCCAGCAGGATGCGCCCGTTGTCGTTGCACTTGCCGACACCATGCTTGCCCAAGATTCCTGGCCAGGTTTCTGAGTCTTTGCCGACGCGAGCGTTGAAGTCGCCAAGGATGACAACCTTGTTGGCTGTAGGGGTGCGTTGAATGAGGTTGCGCAGATCAGTGTAGAACTTGTCCTTTTCTGCTTGTTCCGCCTGGAATGTTGGAGCATAGACACTGATGAGGGTGATGCGACGCTTGCTTTGAAGGGGGAGTCGCATGGACATGATCCGGTCCGAGTGGCCTGTCGGGAGGTTTTCGAGTTTGGCGGCAATGGAGTTCTTGACCATGAAGACTACACCAGATAGGCGTCGTTCATCCATAGGCTTGCCAGACCAGTAGAGTGTGTAGCCCACGCCGTGATCTTGGAGGCTGCCTACATCTGCAAGGCGGACTTCACTGAGAGCGGCTATGTTGATGTCAAGTCTGAGGAGTTCATGTGCGATGACGGCAGACCGACGTTCAGGTCGGTAGCTGTCAGCCTTGTATAGCATGGTTCTGATGTTCCAGCATGCTAGCTTGAGTTTGTAAGCATCTTTTGAGGGGGAGGACGTGGAGGGGGAGAACATGGAGGGGGAGGACGTGGAGGGGAGGATGTGGAGGGGGAGGACGTGGAGGGGTGAACGTGGAGGGGGAGGACATGGAGGAGGAGGACGTGGAGGGGAGGACGTGGAGGGGAGGACGTGGAGGGGGAGGACGTGGAGGGGGAGGATGTGGAGGGGAGGACGTGGAGGGGGAGGACATGGAGGGGGAGTACATGGACATGTCCTCGGGCCTGCACAAAGGAGCTTTTAGGTGGAGTGCAGTGTGCGCAGTACTGGCCCCACCCTTTACACCCATGGTTCGTGTGCCGAGGCCAAGCAAGCTGGGACGTGGTAGCGAGGTCCTTGGGTTGTAGGTTTTATATTGGAGTGGCCTTCTCCTATGCAGGTTTCTTACCCGGGCTGGAGGGGCCTGCCTCCCCTCCTAGGTCTAGGTCGGACCATGCTGCCCGGACCGGGGCCGGGGCCGGGGCCGCCGCTGCTTTCCCTGTGCCCGGACTGGGGCCGCCGCCTCCTTCTTTCTGCCCAGACCGGGGCCTCCGCCTGCTTCGCTCTGCCGAGGCTGGGGCCACCACCTCCCCCTCGCTTCTGCCCAGACCGGGGCCTCCGCCTGCCTCACTCGACCGAAGCCGGGGCCGCCGCCTCCCCTTCGCTCTTGCCCGGATCGGGGCCGCTGCCACCTACCTTCTGCCCAGACTGGGGCTGGGGCCGCCGCTGCTTTCCTTGTGCCCGGACCGGGGCCACCGCTTCCTTTCTGTCCGGACCAGGGCCTCCGCCTGCCTCAATCGACCGAGGTCGGGGCCTCCGCCTCCCTCTCACTTCTGCCCGGACCGGGGCCTCCGCCTGCCTCACTCGACCGAGGCCGGGGCCGCCGCCTCCCCTTCGCTCTTGCCCGGATCGGGGCTGCCGCCGCCTACCCTCTGCCCGGACTGGGGCCGGGGCCGCCACTGCTTTCCCTGTGCTCGGACCGGGGCTGCCGCCTCCTTCTTTCTGCCCGGTCTGGGGCCTCCGCCTGCCTCACTCGACCGAGGCCAGGGCCGCTGCCTCCCCCTCACTTCTGCCCAGACCGGGGCCTCTGCCTGCCTCACTTGACCGAGGCTGGGGCCGCCACCTCCCCCTCGCTTCTGCCTGGACCGGGGCCTCCGCCTGCCTCCTCAACAGCTTATAATGCAACATAAGAAGTAAAGAATTAGGCCTCAAACTGGATGAAGCGCAAAAAATATTTATTATGATAGCTTTAGCTATAGCAAAAAAAATGTATAATGTCATCTTGCAAATCAGAAGAGAGCCTGAGCGTACAGCATTGGTACATAGAAATGAATAAATGTATTCCATTGGAAAAAAGAACATACAATTTAAAAAATAAAGTCACATTATTTGAACAAATTTGTGAACCATACATGGAACATAACAGAGAGGGTTTGCCTCGGACCTCCACTCCCTAAAATGATAGAATGAGAAGAAGACGAAATGAACTGATCCAGTGTGTAAAAGTAGATGACACAATTTTCTTGTTTATTTTCATTGTGTGATGACATTGTTTAATGGTTTTATTGTATTGTATATGTTGAACGTTTAATGTGTTTGGAGGGGGGAGGGAAGGGAGGTTGGAAAAAAGGGGGAGAAAATGCCACTGTGTATATTTAAGAGGGAAATGTTTGTGTGTATTTTGATTGATATGGTTCATAGTGTGAAAAATTTTTAAAAATGTTAATAAAAAAGGTTCAGGGCTGAAACAGAATTTACAACTTTACCTCCTGTGGATGCTGAATTCCTCCAGCATTTCTGTGTTTTTACTTTGGAGTCTGTAACTCTCACGGGAAACTGCTCATTGAATCTGTTTAACTATGTGATGAACCACACTGAGAGGGTTTCTGTAGACGGTAGAATAAAGAATGGTGAGACCCATCGGTTTTAGTGGAACCATAAGCATCAAATTGCTTTTTTGTTCCCCTGGATTAGCTATTGTGACTGTAACTGCTTCAAACTGGTTATCGAAAGCTCTGTGGAAAGATTGAGAGACCTCAGCAGTGCCATTGGCTTTTTGATCCCATGGATCAGTAGACCTTGCAGACTTAGTGACCTGGTGAGTTCAGCAAAAGGAAATGCAGCTATTGAATCAGGTGCAGTGAGGTTACTCAACAGCCACGACTCTCATCATTCTGCACTGCCCCTTTTTTTAAACTTAGAGATACAGTGCAGTAACAGGCCTTCTGGTCCATGGGCCCTTGCCACACAAATACACCCATTTGACAAATAAACCTACTAACCCTTATGTATTTGGAATGCTGGAGGAACCAGGAGTGCCGGAAGAAACCCATGTGGTCATAAGGAACACATACAAGCTCCTTACAGACCGCCACCAGATTTGAACCCAGGTCTCTTGACTTCTCCATCAGCATGGGACACACTAAGGGAAAGGGGGCATCAATAAAGTTAACATGAAGAATTTTGTGATCCATAACGGCAAACAAATGAGACAAACCACATTAAATCTGCACACCATATGTACTGATCCAGTTTGCAAGCTCATTTACACTTTAATATGTCGAATAAGTATTATTTATCTGTCAGTAGAATATAGAGAATAGATTTCAGATTTATTGTCAGGGTACATACATAACATCACAAACAACCCTTAAGATTCTTTTACCTGTGGGCGTGGAGGTATATTCATTTAAACAAATAAAGAACTGTAAACAGATAACAAATGTAAACAAACTGCAATACAGAGAGAATTTAAAAAATCAATAAAGCATGCAAGTACGAGTTCTTAAATGAGTCTGTTACAAGCCCAGAGGACCCCAAAACACAGCAGCAATAGAAATTCACCAAGACAAATGGTTACTTAAACAAAAGTTGTTTTTAATTTTCTTTAAACATAAAAAAAATCAAACTTTAACTTATTACTATTAACTTAACTTAACCCCCTTCTAATTCTAAGCACATGTGTACGTCATGTGTATATGTTCAGGAAAGTTCTTTGATTCACAATCAAATCTCACTTCTCACTTCTCCAAGTTCACTGGTATCAGGCAATTCTTATACTGTGCACAGAATTGAACTTTTGTGAATTTTCACCAAGCTCTGGTGCTTAAAGTTAAATGGTTACCGCTCAGGAAGGTTCTTGTTGGTTTCAGAGGGAGATTCGTTGCTCGTTGGACACTCACACACAAACTGATTTACTTCCATCAGTCACTTCAGTGTCTTGCTGAAGAAACTTTCCCCATCATGGGTTTTCCAAATGATAACCTCTTCTTCCAGGTCACCACAGAGTTCCTCTTATTTCAGGTGAAACACTCTCGCCAGTCATTTCCTTTAATGGGTAAATGGGTTTTGAACAAGCTGAACTTAGAACTCACAACCCAGCTTCCAAAATGGGGTTTTCAATGAACTGCTACCTTGTTCTGTTGCAGCCTCCAAAAGCCACTGCTGAACTGAATTCTCTCTCTCTCTAAAGAATCACATGTTTTTTTTCCCCCTCTCTCTGTTTGCAAAAAAACCAGAACCCATCTTAAGGCTCCAGACCCAGTCTTTGAAAGATCTTATCAGCACTTGAGCCCGGACTTCTCCATTTGCACCTACTTCTGAAAATTCTTTAGCAAAGCATTTTTCCAAAATAGTTTTATTGTCTTTGCAAAGGCTCTGGGTGCTTCAATGTCTCACTTTCATCAAAAGTCTATTTTAAATGTGATCTCTTTTGTGAAGTGTTACTCTGTTTGTGAAGTGACCTACACACCAAAGCCCCACAATCTCTTTTAAAGACATATATATATATATATATATATATATACAAATTTACATAATGTGTCGCAAGTCTTTGAGTTTGTTGTTGAGGAGTCTGAGGAGTCATACAATTTAGAAATGGGTTCTCAGGTTGATTTCTCCATGCCAAGCAAGTTGGCATTTTGGGTGAGTCCCACTCGCCTGCTTTTGGTCCATATCCTTCCTGACCATAATTCTGTCCAAATGACTTTGAATATTGGGTGGTACCATTTGTATAGAGGTTGGTGTGACTCTATTACAGGGACAGCAACCCAGATTCGAACCGGGTTTCTAATTTCCTCCCACCCTCCAAAACATATGAGGTTGTAAGTTCACTTGGGCTTAATTGGGTGGCACAGGTTTAAGTGGCTGGAATCAGCTTGCTGTAAATATATATTTATTTAAATTTTAAAAATTGAAACTATACCTGCTCCTATGGTTTCCTCTGGCAGCTTGGTTTACATATGGACCACTTTTTGAGTGAAGAAGTTGCCTTTCAGATCTCTCTTAAATCTTTTCCTCTCTTCCTATGCCCTCTAGTTCTATGGAAAAAGACTGTAAGCATTCATTTTATCCATGGCTTCTCATTTTAAAAAGCACTACAAGGTCACTCCTCAGCCTCCTTCACTCTGTGGAATGAAGGCCCAGCCTCTGCAACCTCTCCCCGTAACTGAAGCCCTCCAGTCCTGGCAACATCCTGGTGAATCTCTTCTACATCCCTTATAATAGAGGTAGGAATATTCTGAAGAACAATTAGCCAGGTACTGTATATAGACAAATCTGTGTAGAACCCCAGTGGGATCCTCCATGTCCTGGGCTTTACACCAGAGAATGCTCTGTTATTTATGTCTTACATGGTGGCATCCTCCTGGACTTCTGGTTAATCCTCCTGGTTAATTGCCACTCCTCTTTCAAGCCCATCGTGAGGTCATGACGTGTTGTGTAGTATTAGAACACAATGTCCTGTTTGCACCTATTTTAAAGCTCCCATCATGAACTTTTATGCAATTATAATTTCAATTCTCTCACACAACTCACTAAAATTTTAATATTTAAAAAATTCAATGATACAGTATAGTAGAAGCCCATTCCAGTCCATGAAACACATTCCACCCAATTGACCAACCGATCCATTGTTTTGGGTGGGAGGAATCTCGAGCACCTGGGGAAAACTCACGCATGTTAGACGGAAGAATGTAGCATGGGATTTGAACTTGGGTTGCTGGCGCTGTAATAGCGCTAACTGCTACACTAGCCATGCTGCCCAAATCTATGCTCTCTGGGTGTGAAGTTACCTGTATGCATTTCCCTATTCATTTTTTAGGAGTTGGATATTGCCGGCAAAGCCAGCATCAAATACACTTCCCTAACTACTCTTCAACTTGATAGGCAATTTAAGAGAGTATTGTCTGAAGAGAGCACACAAAATCATTGAGGACCCCTTCCACCCTGCACACAGCATCTTTTGGTTACTCCTGTCAGGGAAGAGATGCCATCAGACCCACCACCACCAGGCTGAGGAACAGCTTCTTCCCATAAGCAGTGAGAATGCTGAACGACCAAAGGAACTGCTCACACTAACCATACATTTTGTGGGCTTGAACTTGTCCAATCAGATGACAATAAACTTTACTTGACTTGAAGAGTCAATCACATTGCTGCCTCTGGATCCACATTGGGGAGGATAACAGATTTCTTCCTGTGAGGTTCATTTGTGAACCAGGCAGGATTTTTATGATCATCTGGTCTTTATTACCAATAACTTAATTGTATTTGTTTTTTAAAAATTCCAGAATATTCATCAATTTTCAATCCCACTGTTGTTGTGATGGGATTTGAACTCAAGTCTCTGGAAGATCGGTGTAGGTCCTTGTACTAACATGCCATATCTTTGAAGAGTCAAATGTCAAACTTTCTCAAAGCATTTATCCGCAATTGAACGGTTCCATAATAATTTCTGGTATGTCCAAACTCAAGAAGACAAGAATACATGAAAATAGGGCCAGGAGTGGATCTCCAAGGCCCTCAAGCCTTCCCTGCCATTCAATGTGATCATGGCTGATCTACACTGGCCTCAACACCACCTCTGTGCCAGATCCCCATTGCCCTCAATTCCCTATACTTTCAATAAAGTATCTGCCTCCACCTTGAATACTTCTAATGATGTCACCTTCTGGGCTAGAGATTTCCAGAGATTCACCAACCTCTCTGAAAATAAAGATTTGCACTCTTCCATTTTAAATGACCATTTCCTTATCTTGTAGCAATGACTCTTTGTTTGAGATTCTCCAATTAATTAAAATATCTCAACAAATTTCATTTAAATTGGCATCATGTTCAGTGCAGACATCATGGACCGTAAGGTCTGTTCTAAATTCTCTCCTCTTTGGCATGTCGTATCAGAATATTGTAGGTCTCACTAAGGTAGTCCCTCACTCCTTTGACCTCCAAAGAATACAGACCTAAAGTGTTTAGTCTCTGTTGTTTGCGATTGACTTAGTTTGCTTATTTCCTCCTTCCTTATTTAATTACGTCACTCTGATCTTGATTGACCCTTCACAGGCATCTTGATTGGTTTAAACAGGCAAATCAACCTTTCCCATGTGTGTATCAGGATAAGAGTAGGAGGGAGTAGTGATATAACTGCTTCATTTTTTTTTCTTCCACACTTTTAGCTCCTGTACACATTTTGTCAAAGTTAACCCAGGCGAAAATATAGCCAAGCATATCTGGAACTTCTACCTGCTGGTAGTTACAGCACCAAGGACAACCTCGAATTTACTCCATTAATATAAACTCACGTCCCTGCATATCAGCCTCTTAATTAAAGAACAAAGCTGCCTAGAAAAGTCTGAGTAAGATTTTATGCTTGACTTCATTGACGTCAGAGCTGGTAAAATGCTGAAGTCTGTAACAGCTGGTGACAAATGAATTCTTCAGAAATGTTGATTTACTTATCAACCCCACGGAAAAGAAACATTCTTAAAAGGATTGTTTTCCCTGGAAAAATAGGGAGCACAGAGTCAAACAGGGCAGAGAATGGTATTACAGTATTGTGCATGTTAACTTTTTTAGATGAACCATGTTTCTAATGGGTAAACGTGAGAAAACCTAAAATGTCCTTTATATTAATATGTCTCAAAAATGATATTGAGATTGCAGTGAGTTTTTGCACAAAGAATTAACATTAAAGTACACAATCTTAAAATTCCCACCACCTTGTGCCTTCCCAATGCCTTCAAAATAGTTTAGTGATTAATTTATTTTACCATACCTGCTGTTAAAGCTGTCACATATTAAATTTTCATTTCCAGTAAAAATGTCTGGGAGTACAATAGCCACCCACCCATTGTTCAGCTTGATTGAATGGCGAATCTGAAATGTCTCCTGAGGTTCAGGTGTAATTCAATGCTATTTCGAACTGCATATTAATTCCTAAGGCCCAATAACACCAGAAGCTTGAAACATGGACGTGATATCCATCTCTGTATTATACATATTTTCAAAGCAAATTAACAGATAAATTTGTTTCAGAATGACATAGAAGTTCACAGTACTCGAGCGGCACTTATACAAATCCGATTAGTTATACTTCTGTTGTTCAGCTCAGAAACAGGATTGGAGTCAGTAGATTAGATGCAACAGCTTCAATAAATTGGGCGGCATGGACTCATGGGCCGAAATGGCCTGTTACTGTGCAGTCTGTCTAAATTATTTTAAAAAATGAAAATTTATTGTAAGAGCCAGGCAGAGTAAAGTGTCACCATGAAATCTGGGAGAAAAGGCATTGTGCACAAAACAGTGACTCCATAAATTAAGAGAACCAATCAGTGAGAAAGAATAAACATTAGATTGTCAACAGCAAATTATCCTGATACTTTCTGCCATTCGTATTCAAATGCCTGGAAAGGAAAAGCCTGTGTAATCAAAGAAGTCAATGTCAACAATCATGGCTTCAAGATCTTGAAACTTGCTCCCTATCTTCCCCTGAGTCTGTTATGAAGAGTCATTTTGGAGCCATTTAACCATTGCTTGAAATGATAGCAACAGCCATTTTAAGAATGCAATCGTGAGAGTTTTCCAAGACCGTAGAACATTGCAGCTCAGAATCAAGCCTTTTGGCCCTTCTCATCTATGATAAACTATTATTCTGCCCAGTCCCACTGACCTGCACCCAGTCCATAGGCTTCCATACCTCTCCCATCCATGCACCTGTCCAAATTCTTCTTTAATGTTAAAATCACCCCACCATCAAGTACATCTACAGGGAAGGCTGCCGTCAGAGAGCAACAGAAATCTTCAAGGATCCACATCACCCAGCATGCATTCTGTTTTCGTTGCTCCCATCAGGAAAGAGGTATCGGTGCCACAAGACACGCACCGCCAGGTTCAGGAACGGCTGCTACCCCTCCACCATCAGACTCCTCAACAATAAACACAATCAGGGACACATTTAAGGACTCTTACTTGTGTACTTAATTGATTTTTTAAATTCTCTCTGTACTGAACAGTTTGTTTACATTTGTTATTGTTTACAGTTCTTTATTTGTTTACATGTATACGCTGTGTGCAGTTTTTTTTTTGCATTACCAATTAGTTGTAATTCTGCCGTGCCCGCAGGATAAAGAATCTCAGAATCATATGTGATGTCATGTATGTACTCTGACAATAAATCTGAAATCTGAATCTGAGTTACAAAAATAGGGATGTAAAGAGAACTTTTGGCATATTGGGCTTCATAAATCAAAATATTGAGTATAGAAGTTGAGATGCTATGGTAAAGTTGTAAAAGACATTGGTGAGGCCAAATTTGGAGCAGTGTTTGCAGTTTTTATTACTTCAGCTGATAGCTCGTTTCACACCCCTGCCGCCCTCTGTGTGAAGAAGTTCCCACTCATGTTGCCCCCTAAACTTTTCCTCTTTCACCCTGGTTTGTACCTCACCTACCCTCAGTGGAAAAAGCCTACCTTCAGTACATTTACTCTGTCAATACCCCTCATAATTTTAAATATCTCTGCGTTCACGGAATAAAGTCCTAATCTGTTTAACCTTTCCCTGGTAACTTGGTTCCTGAAATCCATGCAACATCCTAATAAATCTCCTCTGCACTCTTTCAATCTTTCTTGTTGTTAGGTAATAAAAACTGCAAATAGTTTGGCAGGGGGGTGGGGAACAGAGTGTGAGTGCAGTGTCAAGGGAGCATGGCCACCTAGATAGGAATAATAACGATAACAAAGGTAGGATGAAGATTAGGGTAAAAGGTAGAAAAGAGAATATAGGTGAGGGTCCGTAGAGCTCGTTGAAAGAACCAAAGACTTGTTGATCCAAACCAAGGCTTTTATTAGCAAAAGACAGGAGCTCTTCTCAGGTGGCCGACCAGTCCGGAATGATCCGACCTGGCTAGGGACACAACCCTTTAAGGCCCAGACAGTAGGCGTGGCTAAGCTCTCAGCCAATCGCTGTAAGCACAGTCATTACACTCTAGATACTGTAACTATATACATTGGTGATAGGTCTGTACTATCACAGGGTCATTCTCTGAAATGCATATATTTTAATGCAAGAAGCATAGTGAACAAGGTAGATGAGCTTAGAGCATGGACAGATACTTGGGGTCATGATATTGTGGCAATTAGTGAGACCTGGCTACAGGAGGGGCAGGACTGGCAACTTAATATTCCAGGATACATTTGTTTTAGATGTGATAGAGCAGGGGGTAAAAAAGGGGGAGGAGTTGCTCTGCTTGTTAAGGAGGACATTACTGCCGTGAGGTGGCAGGATGGTCTGGAGGGATGGTCCAGTGAGGCTGTTTGGGTGGAATTGAGGGGTGAAGGAGGCATGAGGGTGCTAATAGGGATGTATTATAGACCACCAAATGGGCCAAGAAAATTAGAGGAACAAATTTGTAGGGAGATAACATATGTGTGTGAGAATCATAAGGTAGTGATCATGGGAGATTTTAACTTCCCTCACATTGATTGGGATACCCATATAGTTAGAGGGCTGGATGGGACACAACCATATTCGTTAAATATGTTCAAGATTGTTTTCTAAATCAATTAGTAGAAGAACCGACTTGGGACGGTGTAATACGAGATCTCCTGTTAGGGAATGAGCTAGGTCAGGTATCGGACATTAACGTTGGAGAACAAATTGGGTCTAGTGATCATAACTCTGTTAGTTTTCGGGTAGTTTTGGGGAAGAGTAAGGAGGGGCCTAAAGTTGAGGTTCTAGATTGGAGAAGAGCAAATTTCGAAGGAAAACAAAGGGATTTGGGGAGTATTGAGTGGGACAGGATATTTTCAGGTAAGGATGTAAATGAAAAATGGAGGATATTCAAAAAAGAAATTTTGAGGGTACAGAGTAGATATGTCCCGGTGAGGATCAAAGGAAAGGCTGGAAGTCATAGGGAGGCTTGGTTTTCGAGGAATATTGGAAATTTGGTTAGGAGAAAAAGGGAGGTGTACAAGAGGTATAAAGAGCAAGGAGCTGAGAGTTTGAAGGAGGACTACAAGGAGTGTAGAAGGAATCTTAAGAAAGAAATTAGAAAGGCCAAAAAAAGGCACGAAGAGGCTTTTGCAGACTGAGTAAAAATAAAACCAAAGGGTTTCTATAGGTTCATTAAAAATAAAAGATTAGTGAGGGATAAAATTGGACCCCTTGTAGATAGCGAAGGTAGGCTGAGTGAGAAGTCAGAGGAAATGGGGGAAATTTTGAATGATTTCTTTGCCTCGGTATTCACTAGGGAAAAAAATATTGAACCAGTTGAAGTAAAGAAAAATAGTGGGGAGGTCATGAAGCATATAAGGATAACCGAGGAGGTTGAAAAAAATAAAGGTGGATAAATCTCCGGGACCGGAAAAAATATTCCCAAGGACACTCAGGGAGGCTTGTGGACAGATAGTGGGGCCATTAACAGAGATATTTAGGATGTCACTGGTCACAGGGGTAGTGCCAAAGGATTGGAGGGTGGCGCATGTGGTTCCGCTGTTTAAGAAAGGGTCCAAATGTAAACCTGGGAATTATAGGCCCGTGAGTCTGACGTCTGTGGTGGGTAAGTTGATAGAAAGTGTTCTGAGGGATGGTATTTACAAATATTTGGAGGTACAGGGATTGATAGGGAGTAATCAGCATGGTTTTGTCAGGGGTAGATCATGCTTGACAAACCTGATTGAGTTTTTCGAGGGGGTTACAAAAAAGGTTGATGAAGGGAAAGCTGTGGATGTTGTCTATTTAGACTTTAGTAAAGCTTTTGACAAAGTTCCCCACAGGAGGTAAGGAAAAAAGGTGGAGGCATTAGGTATAAATAAGGAGGTAGTGAAATGGATTCAGCAATGGTTGGATGGGAGGTGTCAGAGAGTAGTGGTAGAAAATTGTTTGTCCAATTGGAGGCCGGTGACTAGTGGAGTTCCTCAGGGATCGGTCCTGGGTCCACTATTGTTTGTTATATATATTAACGATCTGGAAGTAGGGGTGGAGAATGGGATAAGCAAGTTTGCGGATGATACAAAGATTGGTGGTGTTGTGGATAGTGAGGAAGATTACCGTAAATTAAAAGGTGATTTAGGAAGGCTGGAGGTGTGGGCTGAGAAATGGCTGATGGAATTTAATACAGATAAGTGTGAGGTTTTACATTTTGGAAAGGCAAATCTAAATAGGTCATATGCATTAAATGGCAGGCTATTGAGATGTGCAGAGCAACAAAGGGATTTAGGAGTGATGGTAAATAGTACCCTCAAGGCTGATACTCAGGTAGATGGTGTGGTGAAGAAGGCATTTGGAATGTTGGCCTTCATAAATCGGAGTATTGAATTCAAGAGTAGGGAGGTTATGATGAAATTGTACAAGGCATTGGTGAGGTCAAATTTAGAGTACTGTGTACAGTTTTGGTCACCAAATTATAGGAAAGATATAAACAAAATAGAGAGAGTGCAGAGAAGGTTCACGAGAATGTTGACAGGATTTCAAGGTTTGAGTTACAGGGAAAGATTGTGTAGACTAGGGCTTTTTTCTCTGGAGCGTAGAAGATTGAGGGGGGACTTGATAGACGTGTTTAAGATTTTAAAAGGGACAGACATGTGGACAGACATGTGGATAGGCTTTTTCAATTAAGAGTGGGGGGGGATTCAAACTAGAGGGCATGGTTTAAGATTGAAGGGGGAAAATTATAAGGGGAACATGAGGGGAAATTTCTTTACGCAAAGGGTGGAATGAGCTTCCGACAGACGTGGTCGAGGTAGGATCATTGGTTACATTTAAGGAAAGACTGGATAGTTACATGGATAGGAGAGGACTGGAGGGGTATGGACCGGGTGCTGGTCAGTGGGACTAGGAGAGTGGGGATTTGTTACGGCATGGACTAGTAGGGCCGAACTGGCCTGTTCTGTGCTGTAAGTGGTTATATGGTTATATGGTTAACTGTAAACAATAACAAATGTAAACAAACTGTGCAGTACAGAGAGTATTTTAAAAAATCAATAAAGTACACAAGTAAGAGTCCTTAAATGAGTCCCTGATTGAGTTTATTGTTGAGGAGTCTGATGGTGGAGGGGTAGCAGCTGTTCCTGAACCTGGTGGTGCGCGTCTTGTGGAACCGATACCTCTTTCCTGATGGGAGCAACAAAAACAGAGTGCATGCTGGGTGATGTGGATCCTTGATGATTTCTGCTGCTCTCTGATGGCAACTTTCCCTGTAGATGTACTTGATGGTGGGGTGGGTTTTTTAACATTTTATTTAAGAATTTTTAAAAGACATTCATGTCCCAATGAAAATTTCTGGTGGACATGGGTTCAGAAGTTAACATATTTCCACTCATCAGTTTTGACACACACCATCCTATCTCGGACCTGCAATTACAAGGAGTTAACAGTTCCAACTTTCTGACTTTTGCCATCAGGAAGATGAATGTCAAGTTCGAGAATCATCTCTACACTTGGCCATTTATTATAGCAGCAGTATCCCAACCTTTGCTTGGTGCAGGTTTTCTTCGGGCTCATTCATTCCTCATCGACTTAAAAGGGTGTCGGCTAATAGATGGAACTACTTTGCAGACCATTCCTCTGGCAGACGCCTATACCCCACAAATGCTCTGTGCCTCCAA
This sequence comes from Narcine bancroftii, assembly GCF_036971445.1. Classification (NCBI taxonomy): domain Eukaryota; kingdom Metazoa; phylum Chordata; class Chondrichthyes; order Torpediniformes; family Narcinidae; genus Narcine; species Narcine bancroftii. The sequence goes on along the minus strand of NC_091474.1, from coordinate 223,541,293 downwards.
ACATTAAGTAAACCAGTAGATGAATTCTCCAAGTTGTTGGAAGATTTCCCTGAAATTACTACTCTACAATTTTCTGCCTCCATGACATTACTCACCACATTTGTACTAAGGGCCCTCCTATCCATGCTAAAGCATGTCGCTTGCCTCCAGAGTAGCTGCATTTAGTTAAGGAAGAGTTTGCCAAGATGGAGGAACGAGGCATAATTTGTAGGTCTGGTAGACTCTGTGCATCCCCATTGCATATGGTCCCAAAACACAATGGAAGTTGGTGACCTTGTGGAGATTACAGGCGGTTTAACTACACCACTCTTCCGGATCATTATCCAATATCTCATATTCAGGATTTCTCGGATAATTTGCATGGTGCAAAACATTTCTCCAAAATAGACTTGGTGCATAGCTGGAAGACATTCCAAAAACAGCAATAATTACCCCGTCTGGGTTGTTCGAATTTGTACGAATGCCATTCGGATTAACGAATGCTGCTCAGTCATTTCAACGGGTGATGGTTGCTTTAGGACGTGGTATAATCAATGTCTTCATTTACCTCGATGACAATTTTAGTGTCCAGCGGGACCAAGGAAGAACATTTGGAACATCTTCATAAACTTTTTATTCATCTTCAGCAATTTGGACTGACCATCAATCCAAATAAATGCACTTTTGGACAAGAAATTATTGATTTTTTTGGAGCATAGAATTACTCGGGAGGGCATGACCCCGCTACCATCCAAAGTTGAGATCATTATCAAATACTCAAGAGCTGCTACAGTTAAAAGCCTGCAGAAATTCTTGTGAATGGTAAATTTTTACCTTCTGTTTCTTCCGGGAGTAGCTCATATCACAAAGTCTCTTTTTGATTTACTGTCCAGAAATGCCAAAACCATCCATTGAACTGAAGAGGAAAACAATGCCTTCTTGAAGATGAAAGATTTGCTGACTCGTGCCACTATACTCAGCTACCCAGTTTTAAATGCAGCCATCACCCTTTCTACAGATGCTTCCAGTATGGCCGTAGGAGGTGAACTTCATCAATATGTCAATGGGCAATGGAATCTGTTAGCATTCTTCAGCTGCCATCTTCATGAAGCAGAGAAAAAATACAGTGCTTTTGATAAGGAGCTCTGGCCATTGAATTGTCTATTTGACACTTCCAATTTTTTTGGAGGGCAGAGATTTTACTATGTACACTGACCACAAGCCCTTAACATTTGTGTTTTCCAAGGTTTCAGAGCCATGGGCAGCGCAACAACAACAGCAATTATCATTCATTTCAGAATTTTCCACAGAAATAGTACATATTTATGGAAAAGATAATGTAGTAGCTGAGGTCCTCCATCAGCCAGCTCCCCACCATGACTACCAGGCCCCCTACATCTCCATCGGGCACACAAAACTCAAAACGGTCAACCAGTTTACCTATCTCGGCTGCACCATTTCATCAGATGCAAGGATCGACAATGAGATAGACAACAGACTCGCCAAGGCAAATAGCGCCTTTGGAAGACTACACAAAAGAGTCTGGAAAAACAACCAACTGAAAAACCTCACAAAGATAAGCGTATACAGAGCTGTTGTCATACCCACACTCCTGTTCGGCTCCGAATCATGGGTCCTCTACCGGCATCACCTACGGCTCCTAGAACGCTTCCACCAGCGTTGTCTCCGCTCCATCCTCAACATCCATTGGAGCGCTTTCATCCCTAACGTCGAAGTACTCGAGATGGCAGAGGTCGACAGCATCGAGTCCACGCTGCTGAAGATCCAGCTGCGCTGGGTGGGTCACGTCTCCAGAATGGAGGACCATCGCCTTCCCAAGATCGTGTTATATGGCGAGCTCTCCACTGGCCACCGTGACAGAGGTGCACCAAAGAAAAGGTACACGGACTGCCTAAAGAAATCTCTTGGTGCCTGCCACATTGACCACCGCCAGTGGGCTGATATCGCCTCAAACCGTGCATCTTGGTGCCTCACAGTTTGGCGGGCAGCAATCTCCTTTGAAGAAGACCGCAGAGCCCACCTCACTGACAAAAGGCAAAGGAGGAAAAACCCAACACCCAACCCCAACCAACCAATTTTCCCCTGCAGCCACTGCAACCGTGTCTGCCTGTCCCGCATTGGACTTGTCAGCCACAAACGAGCCTGCAGCTGATGTGGACTTTTACCCCCTCCATAAATCTTCGTCCACGAAGCCAAGCCAAAGAAGAATGTAGTAGCTGATACACTTTTCCGCTCTGCTCCTCTTGAGATTTCACCTGTAGATCAAGGTATTGACTACACAGCTTTGGCAGTGGCCAAAAAACATAATCATGAGACGAATGCTTATCGGACTGCAATCACGAACCTGCAATTGAATGATGTCCAGTTTGGAGTTCATGGCAAACTCCTCCTCTGTGATATATCAACAGGTTACCCATGCCTAGTAGTTCCAGCATCATGGAAACACTGAGTATTCGACTCTGCATGGTCTCTCACATCCATCGATTACATCGACCGTTCATATGGTTTCCAACAGGCTCGTGTGGCACTGTCTTAAAAAAGACGTTACACAAATGGCAAGGTCCTGCATTCCTGCCTAAAAGCAAAAGTTCAGCAGCCATACTAAGGCACCACTGCAGTCTTTCCCAGCAGTTACTTGTTGGTTTGCTCACGTCCATGTGGACATCGTTGATCTGCTTCCTGTTTCAAGAGGATACTGTTATCTTTTTACAGTAATAGACAGGTTTACGTGGCGGCCTGAGGCCGTGCTTATGGCAGATGCTACTGCAGACATTTGTGCTCTGACGTTCCACAGTTCCCGGGTGTCTCGTTTTGGTTTTCCGATGCATGTTACTTCGGATAGAGGACCACAATTTACTTCCTCATTGTGGACAGCCTTGTCTCGCTTGCTCGGTGCAACTATTCATTATACGAATGCCTATCATTCCCAGGCTAATAGAATGGTGGAAAGATTTCATTGACATCTCAAGTCACCCTTGATGGCTCAGTTAGAGGGCCCGAACTGGGATGATGAGCTGCCCTGGGTATTACTGGGCATTAGAACAACTCCAAAGGAGGACTTCCAAGCTTCATCACTGGACCTCGTGCATTGGGCATGGTTGGTGGTTCCAGGGGAGTTCGTTCCCTATCATTCCAACTCCAACGATGATCCTATGGAATCGTTGAGCAGGATAAGGGAGTCTGTAGGAAAATTGACCCCGATACCACCACCTCCGCATGGAGAATACTCTTCCTTCATGCCCAAAGACCTCAAAAACTGAGAATATGTCTTCGTCCTTAGGGGAACTCTTGACTAACTTTTCCAGATGCCTTACGAAGGACCTTATAAGATACTCACACAAACTAGGTCAACCTGTATTTTGAAGGAAAACTACAGTCTTTCACTATTGACAGGCTTAAACTAGTTTATATGGACAAGTCTTCCCCACTGCAGCAGCCAACAGTCCGTCGCAGAGGTTGACAACCTAAAACAGACAAACCTTTTTGCCGGATCTGGGTGGGGAGGTGGGCAGGGGCTGTGTAGTGTGCCACTATGATGGCACTACAACTCCAAGAAGGCATCAAACCAGGTAAGTGATGTCAGTGCGTGATGACGACAACGCTTGTTGGACGCGTGTTTCGGGCTTTTAAAAGGTTGCGTGCGTTCTGAACAGTAAATCCATTTGATTCACTGAAGAAACTCCCTGTGTGATTATTTCATTGTGTCCACTGCAATTCCAGTGGCCACAGTCTTCTCATTTTGAATATACAACAGCGCGAGCTCCCTGTAACAGATTAATACAACAGCGCGAGCTCCCTGTAACAGATTAATACAACAGCCCGAGCTCCCTGTAACAGATTAATACAGCGCGAGCTCCCAGTAACAGATTAATACAACAGCGCGAGCTCCCAGTAACAGATTAATACAACAGCGCGAGCTCCCTGTAACAGATTAATACAACAGCGCGAGCTCCCAGAAACAGATTAATACAACAGCGCGAGCTCCCTGTAACAGATTAATACAACAGCGCGAGCTCCCTGTAACAGATTAATACAACAGCGCGAGCTCCCAGTAACAGATTAATACAACAGCGCGAGCTCCCTGTAACAGATTAATACAACAGCGCGAGCTCCCAGTAACAGATTAATACAACAGCGCGAGCTCCCAGTAACAGATTAATACAACAGCGCGAGCTCCCTGTAACAGATTAATACAACAGCGCGAGCTCCCTGTAACAGATTAATACAACAGCGCGAGCTCCCTGTAACAGATTAATACAACAGCGCGAGCTCCCTGTAACAGATTAATACAACAGCGCGAGCTCCCTGTAACAGATTAATACAACAGCGCGAGCTCCCAGTAACAGATTAATACAACAGCGCGAGCTCCCTGTAACAGATTAATACAACAGCGCGAGCTCCCAGTAACAGATTAATACAACAGCGCGAGCTCCCTGTAACAGATTAATACAACAGCGCGAGCTCCCTGTAACAGATTAATACAACAGCGCGAGCTCCCAGTAACAGATTAATACAACAGTCCGAGCTCCCAGTAACAGATTAATACAACAGCGCGAGCTCCCAGTAACAGATTAATACAACAGCGCGAGCTCCCAGTAACAGATTAATACAACAGCGCGAGCTCCCAGTAACAGATTAATACAACAGTCCGAGCTCCCAGTAACAGATTAATACAACAGCGCGAGCTCCCAGTAACAGATTAATACAACAGTCCGAGCTCCCAGTAGCAGATTAATACAACAGCGCGAGCTCCCTGTAACAGATTAATCAATATTTTATTATGTCTTAGAAATGAAAAATATAATAAAAGAAATGATCGAATCAGAGGAAGAATACTGACCCCAAAAAAACCTGGAAAAAAAAACACTAGCATGGTTTCTGACTTTTATTCTCGCAGATAGTGCATCGAAACTGTACGAGCCTCATCCTAAACTTTCTGGGGTTCCTATATTTTTATGATTTTGGCATCTCCCTCAAGCTGGCACCTGGGACGGACCCCCCCACCCCTCACCATCAATACGTTAGTCCACAAAGATACATACAGGTACAGGTCTCAGTCACTACCAATGTTTTAGCCCTGAACCTTTCATGAAGGTATGGACAAAAAGCAGGCAGGCATCTGAATAAAAAGGTGGGAGGATGGAAGGAGGAGAGGAAGGGGCATGGGGAGGAGTGAATATAGGCCAAAAGTAAGAGGACTGAGATGAATATGGGTAGGATGGTAGAAGATTAAAAATAAACATTGAGATGATAGGCGGTAGCTCTAAATGAGAGGGAAGGGAAGGTGGTCAAGAGCTGGAAGAGAGGAGAAAGAGGGATAGGGAAAGAGCGAAACTTGGGGGAATGGTTTAACAGAAACCAGAGACATTGATGTTAATGCTGTCTGGAGAGTGGCCAGAAGGAATATTAAGGGCTGTTCCTCCAGTTTGTGGATGGCCTTGCTTTTGGATCAGAAGTCTCGAATCCAGATCCCATCTTACAAAGGTGTGAAATTGAGATCTTTGATCAAGTTATTTGGGCATCCATAAAAGGATTCAGCAATCGCTTGATTTACTCATGCAAAGGTTGTATTCCTTGATCTGATTGTCCGACTTGCAAACCCAGTCACATGATTTTGCGATAGGGCCATTTGGCAGGGAAACAGGCTGTTCAACCCATTGAGACACTACCAACCATCAAGCACCCATTTTCACCTACCCTACACTGATCCCATTTTATTCTCTCCACATTTCCATCACCCACCCCCTCCCCCACCCCCCCCCCACCACCCGATTTTACCATAGAATTTGTTAAGTGTATCCAAGGTTATTTTTCTGAGACAATATATAGATGGTTCCATCAGAGAAGGGCCTGTACTTGATCTTATTTAAAGTTATGATGGGCAGGTGATGGAAGAGTTAGTTGGCGGCACATATTTGAAACAGTGACCACAGTTTTGTAAGTTTCTACTTAGTTATTATAAAAAGGGATAAGATTTGTCTACATGTTTAGGTCTTGAATTGGGGTTTGACTGACTTAGGGACCATGGGGGTATTCTATGTGTAGAGTCAGAAGAATTGAGCATAATTTTAAATGTATACTTCTCATCTGTATTCAATAAGGGGAAGGATATAGAGGATAGAGATCTGTCGGTAGTCCAGGGCATGTTGGTAGATGTCTTGCATTGCATAAAGGTGGATAGATCCCCAGGGTCAGATGAGATCTATTCCAGAGTGTTATGGAAAAGAAAAGATAACTGGGGCTCTGACAGATTTTAGTGAAAAAGGAGAGAAAAAAGTGAGTTAGTGTCTGGGGTTCATTGTCCACTCAGAAATCTGATGGTGGAGGGGAAGAAGCTGTTTTGGTGTTGATTTTCAGGCTCTTGTATCTCTTTCTTGATCGTAGCAGTGAGAAAAGGGCTGGCCTCAGTGGTGAGGGCCCTTGAGGCTAGAGGCGGCTTTCTTGAGACACCGCCTCTTGAAAATGTCCTTAATGGAGTGAAGACTAATGGCCATGAAAGTACACAACAGAACGTAAAAAAAGGAACATTAAGTATCAGGATTAAAAGTAATGTTCCATTATTTAAGAAGAGCAGCAGGGATAAACCTGGTCTGTGTGGGCTCATGTGACTTACTTACATCAGTGGTAGGAAAATTACTGGAGAAAATTCAGAGACAAGATTTACACCGATTTGGAAATGTAGGGGGTGATTATGGCTGGTCAGTGTGGCTCTGTGTGAAAGAAGTTCTGACTTGCTAATTTGATTGAGTTAACAAAGGAAACTGATAAAGACAGGGTGATTGATGTTGTCTGTGTGGACTTTGGTACAGGATTGGATAAGGCTGTTGGTAGCATCTCCTAAAAATTAAAGCATGTGGAATTCAAAGTGAGCTAGCCTAAAAGGATCCAAAATTGGCTTAGCGATCAGAGACAGAGAGGTGTTTTTCTGATTGGAACTCTGTGGTCAGTGGTGCTGCAGGGTACTGGGACTTTTGCTGTGTGTGATATAGTGTCTCTTAATGACTCAGATGTGAATAGAGGAGATAAGACTGTAGATGACACAAAAATTAGTGATGGAGTGGACAGAGAACCGTGAATCGAGAGGGCCCTGAGGGCAAGGAGGGGTTCCAAAGTGCCCTGGGCGCTGGAGCTTCCTCATCATGTTGGAGGTTTGGGTCTGTGCTCGGGTTGCCGATGGTTTGATCTGAACTGGAGTCTTGTGCATCTGTCAAGGTTGCAGGAGTGCTGGAGACGAATCCACAGGCACTCAGGATCTCTGAGGGATCTCTGTTTTGTTTCTCTTTCTCTGACTGTCAGGAGCATAAACAATGTTAATGGTGAATCTTCGTCAGACTAAAGGCAATTTCATGCAATATTACATTTCAGTTTTATGATATAGGAACATAGGAACATATGAAGTAGGAACAGGAGTAGGCCAAAAATGGCACATCGAGCCTGCTCCGCCATTCAATACGATCATGGCTGATCTAATTTATGACCTAACTCCACCTACCTGCCTTCTCCCCATATCCCCTAATTCCTCTGTAATCTGAAAGTAGCTTTCCCTGCATACCAGTTAAAATCTTCCCATCATTTTGAGGAATAGACAACTAGTGTATCTTCTAAAAGCTCTTTATTCTGAGGGATGTGAAGCCCCTTATCTCAGTTTGTCAAGCGTCACCTGATAATGGCCTTGCATGCATCTTAAAATACTCATGAATGTATTTTTGGGTTTAGCATTCTTCGTGCTGTGCTCTGATCGTGAGATTCGCAAAGCTGCTTCCTTTCTATTGGACATATGGTGGGAACTCCATACGCCCAATAGAAAGAACAGGCGCATTACTCACTGAGCTTGCTATGTGCCTTCCTCTTTTTTTTAATGATTTATTCAACGTCCTCCAATTTCTCAATCTCTCAGCAGATATGAGAATTTTGTTTGTGTGATCTTTTGTTAAGATCCCTCCAGATGCACTTCCTCATTGCAGAACACTACAGTCCGTTATCTTCTCTCGTCATTTCACTCACAGTCAGAGTCAATCTCAAGATCTCTGTAATGTGCCTGTTTAATTTTCCTTTTTAAGAAACTTTTCATTTTGCTTATCATGAAAGGTGGACAAAACTAATGCCTGTTACGGTTCTCCTTATCTGGCTTTTATTCCTCAGCATGTTTGAATTAAACTTAATTGTTCCACCACCTGTCAAACCCAGAAAGGGTCAAAAAGTGAACAAAAACTTGCTCAATTATTTAGGTCCAGGTGGAACAAAAGTCCTGAGGTGTAGCCAAATTCTGTACTCTTTCTCCTTCACCTTGCATGCTCCAGTGAGATCTTTTGGAGAAAAAACATGAACGTGTGCTCCCTTGTTAACTTTAGTTTACTGTAATGTACTGTAATAACCAGGTGCCTTGATAAGATTTGCCAATGTGTAGTTTGCATTACTTTCAAGATTAAATCAAACTACCTCATCAGAATTGTTCATGACTGCAAGATCGATACAGGTATGTTAATTAAAAACTCAACAGATTCATAAAGTTACATCTAGCCAGAAAGAAGTAACACTCAAATGAAAAGAATTGTTGCAGTCTGTAACTTAAAACTTCAGAGGTTTATTGACTAAGTGGTTGAGGTGTGATCGATTTTCCCCTCATGCTCTCTCTCTTACTCTCTCCCACTTTCCCCCCCCCCCCCAACCCTCCTCTTCTGAAGCAGTATTTATTTTTAGACATACAACAGTAGTTGTGAAGAAGCCAGCATGGTAACAGGGCCATTTGGTCCATGGGCCCATGCCACCCAATTGACCTACGATCCCAGTATGTTTTTTGAACAGTGAGAGGAAACTAGAGTACCTGAAAGAAACCTGCATGGACAGGGGGAGACCGTACAAACTCCTTACAGACAGCGCCAGATTTGAACCCCGGTCACAGGCGTGGTAACATCATGGCACTACGCTAACCCCGCTTCCCCCTTATGCTGAACTATTTTACTTAATTCTGGTAATTTAAACATAAGGTTTTATTTACTTGCCTTATTTTTTTCCCAGCTTGCTCTCACTTCTTCCCCCGTCACCCTCCCCTAGCTCTGTCTCTCCTTTCCGCCTCCATTTGCACAAACATGATAAATTGTCTCATTCCTTATATATCCAATGAACACCTTTTATTGGTCTGGATTCCTCCCCCAGCCGGCACTGTCTGAATTCTGAGACTTTCTGAGGTTTCCTGCTTCTGGCTCATTCTGCTTATTCCTTGTATCTTCGTCTTTGATGGATGCTGAAAAGACTGGTTGTCCCTCCAGCATTTCGGTGTGATTTTACAAGAATCATAGCATCTGCAGACTTTCATGTTTCACTCTATTCCTTATCGCCCCTGTTCACTTCCTTGCAGTCTTGGCTACTCCTTGAATTGGACCCTGACACTGACTGGCTGAGATCCTGCTATGAATGTCTTTTACTTCTGTGACAATATGCTTTTTATGTTTCAGTCCCTCTATTTCTTTGAATCAGAGTGTTCCAGCGCCACCGGTTGCACTTGTTATATACTTTGTTAGTGCCTTCTTGGTGGACTTAAAATACTTGTTCTGGTCCAGTTTACCTGCCTGCTTCCAACATAACACTACTCATGCCTTGACTTTGAACTTATAAACATATTATTATTTCACCAAATTCTTTGCAGTCAGGGGCATTTTAATGAACTTGGTCCTTATGCTTTGTTTCTTGAACTATTCCTTATACTTTAGTTTTGAAGTTTTAATTTAAGTTTATTTGTCACATTATACCATCTTGAAGGAGAGGAGCTTTTCCTGTTCCATTGTTTTACGGCAACATTACTACAACGTGAAATACACAAGTTTATATATTTAAAATTTTTACTATTTCTTAAGGTTGCCTTCTCCAACTCTTGTCAATGAACAAAAAAGCCAGGGGTCAATGTTAAATTGTTGCATTCCATAATTGAACATACATAAGTATGATCGGGAGAAATTTGCACATGGAGAGCTCCCACAACAATAGTGAAATTGATTTAGAAATAAATATTGGTTAGATCATTGTATCTCTACCAATGTGATGGTAGGTGTAATGTTTAACCTGAAAGATGGTAGCTCCTGTAACACAGCACTCCCTAGTACTACATTGAAATGTTGGCTTAGATTTAATGCTCAAATTTGATGGCAACTTGAAAACATGGTTGTACATCAAAAGTAAGAACTAACCCACTTGCAATATTTGTGTATCTTTACTTAAGAAAAGAAGCTATAACATGTTAATTGAATGCCATAATTTTGGAATGGACTGAGGAGGGCAGAACTGAATAATATTTCAAAAGAATTAGTTTATAGATAATTATGCAATGGAGTTGCAGAACCTAATTTTACACTGGTTTTCCTGTAAAGACAGCAGACAGAACATTGAGAGTGGTTAGACACGCACCTTTGAAGTTGACAAGGGTAATATTAAGTAAATATTTTGGCTTTCTTTTCTCGTGTAGAACAGCTGGCCCACTGGAGTTGATCCTCAACTATGTTGGTTCCTGTGACGCAGCGATCTGACTGGCATCTGGGCTCAGCCACTCCGCTTGTAACTTCCTGTGAACCTTCGAGGGAATCTTGTCAGTCATTTAACCACTGTTGTGTGAGGCTGGGAGGATGTGTTGCCACACATTCAGTTTCCCATATGTGAATGGGAGGGCAAGTTATGTTAGCGACAGACGTTGGAGTGCTGAATTGACATTTTCAGTGTGGTTTCCGTGGAAACAGTGGAGGAGGTCCAAAAAGAATAACTGAAAGAGTAATGCAAGAAAAATGCCTGATTAAGAACCATTGTGTTTTAAGTACCATGAAGCAGTATGGTTCAGCAAATGTTGCAACATAGAACAGATTTAGGGGTATAAACCAAACAATTTTGGTCTCTCCAATGCTTCAAATAGTCATTAAAAAAATGTGCATTGCATAACATCGTTGCTTGTATTCATTCGTAGCCACCTATCTGATTTATTTCTGTGAGGTATATTCTGAATTTGTTTGACTTATTTGGCATTTTAAAATATATTTTTCTTTCCTCTCTTAGCAGCATATTTCCTTGTCGAGCCGATTGAGAGGAAGGAAGATATACCGCATGTAGGCTTCATTTTGTGCATGTAATTTTTTCCCCCCCTTCTGAAGCACAGGGTTGGTTGGTTTCCGGACATGATGTGGTTTAAGCTGTCATCGTAATGGAAATTCACTGTTGTAGCCATGGCAAATCGAGTTTCTGCTCTGCCCTGAATGCATTAGTTTAATGAGATGTTTGCAGCTGGAACACTGGGCTGCCAGAGTCTTGGTTTACAACGAGAAGCGTAGCAAAGATGGGTTTTGCCAGCTTATTGTGCCTGTGCAATAAGTGTGTTCCTGCCTCTGTCACTTCGGAGGTTTAGTGGTGTAGTCTAGTTAACAAGGTAATACGAAGTAGTGAATGGTTCATCTGCATGGTTGTAATTCTTGATTTAGAAATAATGATTTAATAACATATGGTCTTGCAAGCAAATTTTATTTGATGTATATGATTTAAGTACAAATATTCTTGGCACACACAAGTAGTTACGTTATTATGAGATGGAATTATATCTGAATGTTAACATCTATGTATGCATTAATGTATAATATATACACACACACACACGCACACACACATTGAAGACTGGCAAAATGCATAGATATTGGAATGTTAAAAATGATCCTATACTGCTAAAAATTAGTAGTGAATTTTTGACCATTACCTTCCCTGCCTTCTCTGCAATTTAAAGTCTTCCATCTCTTTTTATCACCTGTTTCATTTCTATCCTGAAGAGCATTGCTTCTCCCATCCCACCACGGTCTGAAGAGAGTGAAATGCAGTCTGCAATGAAAGTGGCTTCAGAGCATACACCCGGACAAAGAGGAAGGAAGCCAGGTAGAAAACGGAGACAGGAGCTCCTTCAGTCAGCTTTCAAACTGGCCGTGCAGACTGCTGCAGTAGCTCCACCTAAAGCAGTTTTACCGCTCAAAATACCCAAAAAACGAGGACCAAAACCTGGAAGCAAGGTAAATACGGGTCAGATTTGGTGTATTCCACAGAGCGTGGCAGGTGCATTTTGCAGGTGTAAATGGCAGAAAGTCACTGAGAAATTTTTACAGGTCCCATTCTCCTTAAGGAGGCAAATAACAATTGTTGCTGTGGCAAGGCACGCATTTCCTTATGTGTGGATAAGTTTTTTAAAAATTTGTAAAGATGACTTTTTTTGATCCTCTAAAATCAAGTGCACTGTGTAATCAGACGGATTGCCCAAGGGATTGCATTTGTGGGATAGAGCAGTTGATTTAAATCTGTGATGAGAAGGTTGTTAAATTATAACAACCTCAATTTCTAATTCCTTGTCAAATAATGTTAAGTGCTTATAGCCAACATAATATTTGCAATTATGATCTGAATACTGTTATAATATTATTTGAACAATTGGCTAAAATCTTACTTATATTGCTTTACAGTGAACATCAGATCCATTTGTTTTTGCCTAAAAGGTTCAAAAATTGATTTTCAGATGCCAAATGGAATAAAATAGCAGCCAATAGATTGAGTTTATATAAGATTGTGGAGAGTAGAGAGTTTGAGGTTGATAGGTTTTGTTTTGGCCAAGCTGTACCTGGTCAAATTTTTTATCTCCATTCTGTGTGTGCATATTAATAATTTCTCTCATACTTGTTACTAAGGAAACAGGGCATTTTAATTTTCATAAAATGTCAGTCTTAACCATTCTACTCTGCTTCTACAGCAACCATTCAGTTACTGTAACTTATTAAGGAAATAGTTTCCTGTATTATCTTGTAGCATGCATTAAAGTGAAAGATTGAGCAAAGAAAAAAAATAGATTGTCTTTCTTTGATTTAAATATTATTATAGGAGATCATTTTTTTAGATCTACCATTTATTAAGAAAATGTTTAGAAATTTTGCACAAAAGGCAAAAGAAGGAAATGTCCTGCACCAGTTCATCCTGCTTGAGGTTAAGCCTGTGTTTGTATTTAGATAAAAGGGACATATCGTTTTTGAGAATGGTTGTTAAAGTTATCAGATGTTCAAAAAATAATTCATGCTATTTACTATTGGTGCCCAGCAGGCTTTATTGCTGAAGAAACAACATAGTGTCAATATGAACCCATCAAAATTGACTGAACAAGCATTGAACAAATGAGCTCACATTTTAAAAGTTTTTATTTGTTAAGAGAAATAAAATTATTTCCATGAATTTTCAAGAAGCAGAATGCAATTATCAGCCAATGCAGCAGAAGATAAAATTAATGTAACATTATAGCTGTTTAATAATAGAGTCTGCTTCCCTAGTCTGATAAAAATGTAGCATCTAGTCTTTTGATAAGATTGTTCATTGACATCAAGCTAATGTCGTACAAAAGTGATTAAATTTAAAGTAGGTCTGTTATTGTCCAGGGTACTGTTTAATCTAGACATGTTTCCAGACACTAAATGGTTAATTACATTCATCCATGCAAACACTCCTCTACTGTATTTATAGACTGACTTAACGTGGAACGTGTGGAAGAATGTTCCTGTGAGGCTCGAAATTCCTCTTTGACATTAGCACTAAGTAGGTGGTTTGGTATCAACTGCCTCTATGTATTCTGTGCTGAGTAATTAGTTCCATTGCTTCAATGGAATCAAACACTAGATGGGCAGTCAAGCAGGACCATCGTAAATGGTGTAAAAAATTTCCTAGAGTTGACTGAGCGAGAAGTTCTTTGCATTTTTTAGACGTAGACATAAAGCACGGTATCAAGTCTTTCCGGCAGTGCCGCTCAATTAACTCCTGTACATTTTGAAGGGTGGGAGGACATCGGAAAGCCCAGGAAAAAAACTCACGCACAGGGAGAACGTGCAGTCTCCTTACAGAGAGCGCAGGATTCGAACTCGGCCAGCGCGATGCTAACCACTACATTAACTGTGCCACCAGAGATGGCAAAGAGGAAGTGTGTGAGAAGACAGGAAGGAGCCCTAGGTTCAGCCACTCCCAACCCATGACCAACTATTCATCAAGCACATTATGTCATAATAAATGCTCCTTCAATAAATGGTCTAACTTATCTGTCAAACTTTAAGAATAAAGCAAAGAATTTGATTTATTCATTAAAGTATTCCTTCCTCCCCCCCAATACTGTTTTATTTCTGTTTCTCCGTGTTTTTTATTTTCCGCATTCTCCTGCTGGAACTTTCCCAATGCAGGGAAAGTATTCAGCATTCTTTCTGCTGTGAGCTGATTGCAGACTGGAGATGTTCCTTCACACAGCCTGTCGACCATCATGTCAGATACAGGGGGCAGTCTGTCAACGATCGCTGTTCAATTCCTGCTTTTCTGACAAATCACGGATTATTGGGGGAAAAAAATCTGTCAGACATTGCAGAGACTTGGATGCCACAAGGACAGGATTGGCAGATGATAATTCTGAGGTTTACATATTTCTGAAGGGTCAGGGAGGGAGGTAAAAAAGTGGGGGGGGGGTTGGTGTGGGGTTGGAGAGTGGTATTGCTACTCAGGGATATGATCATAGCTGCAGAAATGGAGGATGTTGTGGAGGGATCATCTAAGGAGTCATTGTGGATGAAGTCAGAAACAGGAAGGGAGTGATCACTCCATTGGGAGTATTCTATAGGAAACCCCCCCCCCCCCCCCGAGCCATTGTGATACTGAGGAGGAGATAAGTAGGCAGATTCTGGAATGGGGCAAAAATAACAGGGTTGTTGTTATTGGAAAATTCAAATTCCCAAATATTGACTGGCACCTCCTTAGTGCATATGGTTCAGATGGGTAGAATATGAGATGTGTGTCCAAGAAGGATTCCTGACACAGTATGTGGACCAGCTGACATTAGCCCATTTTCCAGGAATTACCTGGGACAGGGTCCAGTGGAAAATGGACACTGTCCAAACGCTGGCATCAAATGACGCCATTTCCCACCGGGGATTATCCTCCTCTACTCCTATTCATATCCCCGGCTTTTGCTGATGCCAGGGTGCTGATAAAACCAGTGGGAAAGGGACAGCAGAAAGTGACCCATTTCCAATTGAAGGTAGAACACTCCAATCCCTGGGGATGAGTTGTTTTCAGTGGAAAAGCAACTAGTGTCCCAGTTAAGGGATCCCCAGTGGAAACGGCACAAAGAGGTTCCTATCCTGGGACACTGCACAGCCAATTAACTGGGATGCCAGTGGAAAAGGGGCTTAGAGGAGAGGCCTTTCTGAATCTGGTAATGAGCCTAGACAGGTGACAAACTTCTTGGTGAGGGAGCATTTCTGAGACAGTGACCACAATCTTGCAGGCCTATAAAAGTCTAGTGAGACCACAATTGGACTGTACGCCTTCTTACTCATTCTATTAACTTGTGCAGCAACCTTGAGGGATCTATGGACCTGGACTTGCAAAATGTGCCATGTTCTTTGTAGCTCGTGTGAAAAATCATGTATTAATATATGTATAAGTGTAAAGAGGTGTTGATAAGGCTCTATGGGCACTGTGTGCAGTTTTGGGCCCCCTATCTTAGAAAGGATCTGATGTTGTTGGAGAGAGTGCAGAGGAAATTTACTAGGATGATTCCTGAATGCAAGGAACATTTGGCTACACTTGGATTGTATTCATTGGAGTATAGAAGAATGAGAGGGAATCTCATAGAGACATTTTAAAAAGTATTGACAGAGTGGATGTAGATAAGATGCTTCCTTTGGTGGGTGAATCAAGAAAAAGGGGTCACTGTCTTAAAACTAGAAGTTATCCATTTAAAACAGAAGTAAGGAAGAACTTCTTTAGCCAGAAGGTCGTGGATTTGTGGAACTCACTGGTGCATACAGCGATGGAGGCCAGATCATTGGGAGAATTTAAACAGGAAATTGATAAGTATCTAATTGGTAAGGATATCAATGGATATGGGTTAAGGCTGGAAATAGGAACTAGGTGTGAGCATAGTTCAGCTTAGTGTAGAATCACGGAACAGACTCGATGGGGCTAATGGCCTGTTTCTGTTCCTTTATCTTGTGATCTTATAAGGATGATTGATTGCAATATGATGGGATACATGCTGAAAGAACTGCGGTTTCAATCTGAGGCAAGTGGCCATTCTCATTTCAATAATTTAGCCAGCTACGGGACAGCCATGTGCAACCACTAGACAATGGGATCCAACCAAGCACCACTTCTTGCCATGTGTGAAGTTTGGTCTTTGACATCTTTTAATTGGTGTGAGCAGGTAGTAGAAGCATGACTCCCAACTCACCTTTGCAAAAGCACTTCCTTCAAAGTGACATAGTAGTAGTAATGTATATCTACTCCTCTCCTTCAATGGTTTTTCAGTTGTTATACCAAGCCTTTCAGGGGTAGTAGGTCGCAACTCTTTAACCATGAGTAGAAAAATTTACCTTCCAGTAAAAGACATGGAGTCATGGAGTTCTGCAGCATGGAAGCAGGCCCTTGGCCCTAACATCTTTGTTGACTAGTCTGAACTTGGCCCATATCCCTCTAATCCTTTCCCATCCATAATTCACACTTCATACCCAAAGTTCAAAGATCATTTATTAATTGTTTCTCAGTTTTCCCTCACACCATCTCTCTTTCTGCCTCTGGATAACTGGGATAGAAGTAATATCTTGAAACTAAGTCTTTCCAGCACATTGAGCAAACAAAACTCCATTTAAAATCAGCATATTGACTGCCATAATCTAGAGCTTGTTAACGTATTTCTTGTAAAGTATAGGATAATGAAATGGGAAAGCCACTCCCTATTTCAATAGGGTTTTTTTCTGTACTCCAAATGAACATTTTGGGAAAGCCTTTTGATCTGGTAGAGACTAACATGCAGAGGGAAGGACAGTGAGCAGCCAAAGTTCATCCACAAAAGATGACTTTAGTTAAGTTCTATCTTTATCCCTATGAGTGCTCCAAGAAATCCTTGCTTCCATGATAGGTTTTCTCCCGCAGAAGGAATTGCCAAACTAAGCGTTGTAATGCAGTGCAAATGTAAAGTGTATCTTTGGATGGGAGAAAGGGAGCTCGCAATCTCTCCTATAGGGTTCAAATGAAAATATAAATCTTATTTAGACACTATACTCATAGGTTTAAAATGATTGGCAAAAGATTGGGTGGTGATGTGAAGAAAAAACATTTTCATGCACCAGGTATTTATAATCTGGAATGTATTGTCAGAGAATATGATGGATATAATTCAACTGTACATGTGAAGGGGAGCACGATAAATATTTAAAGTTGAATTGGATCCAAGTGCTGGCATAAACTTGGGATGTTACAGTTCGAAAATGGTCCAATAGTCTCTGATGAATGAACATATATGTGTAGTGCATTTATTGTATAGAATAATGAATTTGGCCTATCACTGTAGAACTAGGCAACATCAAGAGATTAAGAACAGGTACAGTGTTTCAGATTGCAAGGACAGCACATAATCTCTGCTGGATTTATTCAATCATATTTTACACACCTTTGCAGATCCAGGCAGGGGGTGGGGAGAAAAATCTTTGTTCCCAATCATCAAATGGTCTTGAATCCTGAGTCTTTATTTTGTACTCTTCAGCCAAATATCAAAATTTAAATATATTTTAAATTTACAATGCATAAAAGTAGATGACGAGAATATTTTAAACGCTGTCGTACAGGAATTAAATACTTTGCTTTGAGGCCAGACCAAAACTGAATAGGTTACATCACTCTACCATTTCACCTAATCTGTAAAATGTATTACTTTCTGGAGTCCCACATACAATTTCCATCCCAAGAGAAATGGTGACCACGACAACTTTGAATTTCGTGACTTATCAAGAGAAAATCTCATTTGTTGAATGTAAATAATACAAATGTATATTTTATCTCACTGACCTCCATAATTTATCATGAACATTTGTCATACGAGCTGACAATCTTTTAAGTAGTAGGTACTTAGGGTAAGTGTTGCAAGACTGTGAGTCCTAAAGCTGTAAGTGTTATAACAGCATGCTGCAATTGACCTAATTATTAGTGAAAAGCAATCTATTGTTTCCTTTTACTAGTCTGCACCTCAAAATTACTTCAGTCTCCATAAAACGTTTTGGGATGCCTTAAAGTTTTTAATGGTGCTATGTAATTGCAAGTTCTTTCTGTAAAATTATTTGTTCCTTCACCAGTAAGTTGAAAACATCTGCAAAAATATGATAATTGCAGGCAAAAGCCATTGGAGTATTTTTTTAAATTTTGCTGGTCATTTCAAATTCTTTCTTGTTATGGCAGAGGAAGCCCCGTATTCCACAAAATCCTCCACCCATCTCGCCCACCTTAAGCACTCCAGAGCCAGACACCAGCACTGTACCTCAGGACGCAGCGACTGTTCCCACTTCAGCGATCTCCCAAGCACTGACAGGTAGGAGGAGAATCAAACTGACATCTCTGGGGCACCAAGGACAGCTTAAAGGGTGGGATTGATTTCAGATGAAATTACCATTCATTAATACACAGCCAGTGTGGTGATCAGAGCCCAGGAATTAATGCATTGTGTCCTTAAATCAAGCACTTAACGTAGTCAGTAAAATTAGCAACCCCATGAAATTTTTAGAAACTTCTAAATGTATTTTAATTGTTGATGGATTGGGTCTTTTAATTAATTCACTTAGGTTTTTTTCTTCACATGAATGTTGAGCTCCCTGCAAGTTGGGAATTCATGGAAGATTTGCTTGCATGGTTGGTTCTGCATTGTGATGTTGGCAGCTGAACTCTTGCTCATGAAGAAATTGTGCTGAGGGTGAGAATGAGACTTGTCCCTAACCTTCTCTTATGTATTAATGGTCAACCTGGTTGGATTGAGTGGACCTGGATTTGTATATGGCCCAGATGGATTAGATGTAGTGGGACCTTTTCTGAATGATATTAATGAATTACAGTAAAGCCCCTGAGATCTGACACCTATGGGCATTGGTAAATGCCAGATAATTGAATTTTCTGATTATTTGAGTTTGTGCATTGCGTAGATTGGTGAATTAATGGCCAGGCACACCGATTTTGAATTTCCGTATTTTTTACCTATTTATTTTCCACAATTTTTTTTTGCTGGTTTCTTGAGGCTATCGGACGCTTGAGTTCTGGTTAACAGGGTTTCACTGTAGTTTGATTTATAGAACCATAAAATACAAAAGCAAGGACAAATGGTTATGAATTGCTGTGTAGTTCAAGTATTGTGGCCATTTCTGATCACACACTTTATGGAGGAGATTAAAGTCTTTACAAGGGTCCAGAAATGAAAGAAGTCCATCATGAGAACAGACAAGAGAAACAGGAATGGTGCTTATTAGGGCAGAAATTTAACAGAAGGCTATCAAACCTTAAAGCATTTTTGGGGAAGGAACGGAGAGAGCAGGGACTTCACTCGTGGGACTGTCAAGGTGATCATGAGAATAAAAGAATATCTTGATAAAATCAGAAAGTGATGGTAAGACTCAGCACGCCAGGCAGTGTCTGTGGAGAGTGAAACAAAACTAATGTATCGTATCAATGACCTTTTATCACAACTCATCACAAGTTAGACAGAAGTTGTGATTTGGAATTCTTTACCTGGAAGGAAGCAGGGTCAGATGAATATTGTAAAGGAGGACATTTTGCAAGTGTTCCTGTTTCAGAATGAACTGTAAGCCACATTTCAGGCAGGATTCCAAAATGTAAGGTAGTGCAAGGTAAATAACATCTTAATTATATCTTCACAATGTTTTCTAGTAAAAAGGTCATCACAGTAGTGTACAAACACTTAAGAACTTGAGTCTGAAATTTACTGTGGTGCTCCAGTAATAAGGGATGATGTCCTGGAAGGGTCCTCAAATGAAGCTACATGGAGAGAACTCAGAAATAAGAAACAAATGGGCAATGACTTTGCTGGGTTATTACAGACCTCCACCTTCTTCACACCCTCAGTCTGAAAAGCTTACCCCTCAGATCTCCTTTAAATGTCTTCCCTCTAGTTCTAGACTCCCCTGACCCAGGAGAAGACTTCTGACTGTCTATGCTAGCTATGACCTTAATAATTTTGTAAACCTCTACATGTTCTCTTATTTTCCTGTGAGAATAAATCCAGCCTATCTAATTTCTCAAACATCCTGGTGCAGAATCTCTTCTGCACTCTCTCTTTCTCTGTTGCTACAATGGCAGCTGCAGACTACTGAAGACAGGTGAGGCTGTTCAGGATTATGGAGAGTGTGAGGGAGCATTTCAAAAAGTAATATGAAAGGCAAAGAGGGCCACAAGATATCACTAGCAAACAAGATTAAAGAAATTGTAGTATTTTCCATATGAAGAGTAGGCTCTAAACTTGCCTTGCAGTTCACAGAAACTTTACACAGTTGATTCTTGGGATGGAAGAGCTGGCCTCACATACTCACGAGAAGCTGATCAGTTTCATTATGACCCCAAAGGATTAAAAAACCCCAACAGCAACAGAAATTCACCAAGATAACGGCTGCTTAAACAAAACTGGTTTTATTTTCTTTCATACATAATAATAAGATCAATACTTAATTTATTACTATTAACTTAACTTAGCTCCCTTCTAATTGTAAGTCATGTGTATAATGTTTATGTGTTCAGGAAAGTTCTTTTTCACTGACCAATCATTCACTTTTCACTTCTCCAAGTTCACTGGTATCAGGCAATCTTCCATTCTGTGTACAGAATTGAACAGATAATATATTCACCAGGCTCTGGTGCTTTAATTTAAGTTGTTACCATCAGGAAGGTTTCAGAGAGATATTCGTTGTTTGTTGGACACACGCAAACTGATCTCCTTCAATTTGCCACTGAAGTGCTTGTTGAAGAAACTTGCTCCCTCTTGGGTTTTTCCAAAAGATATCCTCTTCATCCAGGTTACCATATAACCATATAACCATATACGGAGCGGAAACAGGCCATGTCGGCCTTTCGAGTCCGCACCGGTTCACTGATTTTGTGCGCCCTCTTCAGTAATAATCAACTTTTGAAAATATGGGATCAGAAAGGAGTTAAGACTGTACAAGATTGCTATGAACTTGGTCATTTTATTTCCTTTCAAAGAACGAAAGAAAAATATGAATACCACAAAGTATCCTTTTTTGTTATTATCAAGTTAGAGCTTCATTATTGGATAATTTTGGACATGCTTTAAAGTTACCACAGCAGTCAAAATTTGAAATTCTACTTATGGAAGCCGGAAATTAAAAAAAATATGTATCAGAAATGTATTTGTTATTGCAGAATAAAATGCCTCAGATAGATTTGCATAAGTCAGGAAGATTGGAAAAATTTATGTAAAGATGTATGACAAGATTGTTAATGTGAGATATAGATTAGTTCATTATAATTTTATAAATCAGTTATATTTAACTCCTGAAAAATTAAAGAGATACCACAAGGAGTTCTTTTTCCCTTATTTCAGAAGAAACTCAGTAACCAGCCACAACCTCTGCAATGGACTCAGAGATTTAGAATAGGCTGAACTCAGAACTCAAAACCCGTCTTGAAATGGCGTCGTGCAGCAGGTCTGCCAACTTGTAGCCTTCACCACAAACTGCTGCAGAATTCTCTCCCAAACAATGGATAGTTTCTCTAAGTTTGCAAAACCATGTGGCCCCTCTTAGGACAACAAACCTCAACTAGAAATTTTAAACTCTGGTCCCAGTCTAGCAGCAAAAGACTTCTCAGTTCTTGAACCTGGACACTGTTCAAACATGCTGATCCATTAACACCTACTTGTGAAACTCTCACAAGCACTTCCCATTGTCTTTGCAAAGTCAACTGCAGACTCAAAGCCTACCCTTGCATAGCTCTTGCATGGCAAATGAGACATTTGTTTGTGACATGTGACCTGATAACTAAACCTCACAATCTTACCCTTTTAAGATATATTTTATCATAATTTTATCAACTTATTCCATAACAGTTTCAAAATTGAAACATCCCAAGGTTCCCATGATTTACATGGCACCAGTCTTCACTCCATTGAGATTATCTACATGAGGTGGAGTCTAAAGAAAGCAGCCTCTATCCTTAAGGACTCCCACCATCCAGGCCATGCCCGCTTCACTCTGCTACCATCAGGAAAAAGGTACAGAAGCTGAAACACAAGCATTCAGTGGCACAAGGACGGCTTCTTCCCTGCTGCCATCAGATTACTGAATGATCCATGAACCATAGACACTACCCTTACTTTGTCTTTTTCATTTTTTCTGCACTATTTTATTTATTTTTGAAATGTGATTTATAGAAATGTTTGCACTGTAATGCTGCCACAAATCAATGAATTTCATGACACATTCTTGACAATAAATTCTGATTCTGAGAGATTATGAACTCTCTGGTAATTAACTTCTAAGGTTCAGTAACAGAAGTGATCCCAATATCAAAGGCTTGTCTTCATGGGAAGGAACCTCTAATGTAGGAAAAAATATATTGAGTTGAGCAGGATTTATGAAAAGAAAATCAGGCTTGATCAATTTGCAGAAGTTCCTTGCGGATGTGACTCTTAACATAGATAAAGGAACAAGTGGTTGTGTCGTATATGGATTTACAGAATGCTTTCAATAAAATACAAGATTGGAGCACATAACATGCTAACCTGGATTGAGAAATGGTCATTGAGTAGAACGTGGATTGTAGGAGTAAACATTGGTTCCTCCTCATGACGGCAAGCTTTGATTTCTAAGGGATTGGTTCTTGGTCCCCATCTATTCACGATCCATATCAATGACTTGGCTGAGCAAACTAAGTATCAACTTTCTAAGAACTCTGCTAATGGGATTGTGACCACAGAGGAGGGTGTGAAGAGGTTACAAATAGATAGTCTGAGTGAGAGGGTGAGACATGGAAGTTTAAATAGAATGGAAACAGGTAAGAGGGTGAACATAACAGAGAAGCAGAGTATTTTGTTGAATGGTGAGATTTCACCGGTGTTCAAAGGAAGATGGGTGTGCTTGTGTACAATTCAGTGAAAGCCAACATGCAGGTTTGAGGAATGGTTAGGAGGAAAAATATTACGTGGGCCTGATTATTGTGAGAAAGATGCAAATTCTTAAACTGCAGAAGCTGGAAAGCTGAAATAAAATCAGAAAATCCTGTAAACATTCAATAGTTCAGGCAGCATCTATGGAGAGAAATCGAGATAGTATTTCTGGTTGAAGGTCCTTTGGCAAAACTAGAAAAAAAAAAGAGAAAACAAGTTGGCCTTAAGTTATGGAAAGGGGTGCAAGGGGGTGGATCTGACACAGGATCTGTTTCAGGGTGAGATCAGGGTTGCTGTGTGCATAAATTGTGCATGACGCTTCTAGTCAAAAGGTCAATGAGGGGAGTTGGAGGAGGAAAATCCGAACATATGAACGTAAATTCTGTCTAACAACTGGATAAAAACAGATCTCGTCGACCCCATTGAGCTGCTGCCTCACCGCTCCATAGGCCCTAGTTCATTCATGACCCACTGTCACTGCCTTTGTGAAATTTGCATGTTCTTCCTGTGCTGTGTAGGTTTCCCTCGAGCGCTCTGGTTTCCTCCCACAGCTCAAAAGATATGTAGATTGTGGATATGCGGATTGGTATTGTAACTGGCCCCTGTTAATTTCTCCCTGTGAGAATGGTAGAATTGGGAGAAGTGGATGATAATGTGGGGAGAATAGAAAAATGAGATTAATGTAGGATTAGTGTAAATGGGTAGTGGATGGTCAACATGGGCTCTTATGAGAAAGGCCTCTTTCTGTATCGCTGTATCTTTCAATGACTCTAAAATGCTGGAAACTTTGCAGGTCAGACAGGGTCTTAAGAAAAATAAATGGACCTTCATCAGATCTGAGATCGAGCGAAAACAAGTTAGTTTTCAAAAGAAATGGAGGTGGAAGAGGGATGAGCAGAATAAAGGGAATATCTCTGATATGGTGAGACCAACTGACTTGACATGGAAGATAGAACAACAGATTCAAGATTCCTTTACTGTCATGAACTAAAAACTGTGCAATATTGCAAGGAATTGGCTTTCATCTGCCATGAGCCATTATGTTTGGATGATGCTTACTTGGTTCTGACATGTATTGCAAATAGCAAGGCCATGGAACATACTCAGCAGGTAGACAACCCTAAGAGTAATGGAAAAATTGAACTAAATTAATTGCCAGTCCCAAAAGGAACAGAAAGAAAGACCAAGTCGCATGAAGGTGAAGAAGCTGAGTTTGGAAGACTGTCAAGTGCTTGGGCAGTCTTTGGCCTTTGTTGCAAAAGTTCAGAAGGTCACAGAAAGAAAAATCAAGGTGAGAATGGGATGGTGAATTAAATCAGCATGTAGTGGATATAGGATAAAGAGAGACTCAATGAGTAAGTGAATACTTGTCAAACTTGGAAATTGGATGGGAGGGGGCATGTCACCTGATGACATGGAGTTCATAATGTAATCCCTACCCTTCCCGAAAAAGTTTTTAAAAAGTCAAAAAAGTATAGAAAACTTTAAAAGAACAGTGAAAGAAACCGTAGGAAGAGTTGGAGAAAAGAACAAGATGCCACCAAAGAAGGAAACATTTGATATTACAATGCTGGAGCCAGAAAAAGAAAAGGGCAACTCCCCTGATAATGGCCGCTGATAACTGAAGAGGAACATCTTCTGTGCTGGCACGAGGAGTCATGCCTGTGCAGAGAAGTAAAAAAATGGGGGCACTTCTTTAAAAAAAAATATATATACATATATATATATCCTGAATCTGGCAGCTCTGGGGGAGAACCAAGTGAAGAGCTAATAGAGGTAGAAGTTGAATCGGACACAGAATAAGGATTCAGGGAGGTTGGTAAAGAAACATTATTATTGGCTTCGGAGGTTAAAATGTATATGGGTAATCTTCAAGAATCACTGCAACAGACTCTTAGTCATATATGATAAAGCGACAGAAACCAGGATGTGACAGGTCAGGTGCAGAATACTGTAAAACAAATGGAAAATAAATTAGAAGTTATGGAAGAAAGAATAAAAGGAAATGAATTGGAAATACAGCAACTAAAAGACCGGGTGAAAAATTTGCAAGCAGAATCAAAAATAATGAAGGAACGTTTTAGCCAGAAAATGGACACTTTGGAAAATTACAGTAGAAGAAATAACATCAAGATTGTGGGGCTGAAAGAAGGTGATGAAGGTCAGGATATGAAGACATTTTTACAGTTGGATACCGCAAGTATTGAGAATGGAAGAATTGAAAGGAGATATTGAAATTGAGAGAGCGCATAGAGCTTTAAGACCAAAACCACAAGAAGGTCAAAACCCTCGTCCATTTTCCTTTGCTATGAGGTGAGAAAGAAAGTGTTGGAACTTGCAGCAAAGCAAGTGAAGGCTAAGATGAACCCAATGATTTACAATGGAAACAAGATCTTCTTTTATCCAGATATAAGTTTTGAACTGTTGAAAAAGAGAAAGGAATTTAATGTAGTTAAAAATGTTTTGTGGAAGAAGAAATATGCATTTGTTTTGAGATATCCTGCTGCATTGAAAATTTTTCTTGATGATAAGCACAAATTATTTTCAGATCCTGATGAAGCCAAAGTTTTTGCTGAATGCTTGCCTGTGAAGATGGGCAGTAAGGGAGGAGGAGGTATACTGTTTGGTTTGACAGTAAAACTGGAAGATTATGTGTTTATTTGACTTTTCTTTAATTGGAAGGGTAGGGAGTTATGACAATATTAAGTAACTGAAGATATATGTAAAGGCTGGTTAGTGCGAGATTTGGCGGGGGGGGGGGGGAGGGAATGTTTGCTGGTTGCCACCGAATCATGTGTGTGGCTGTAGGCTGGACAACCACTCCTATAAATAAGGATGATAAAAAGGGTATGTTTTTTGCGTGCATCTTTTTTTGGGGTATTCTATCATTTCTTGTTTCTTAATTTTTCTTTTTCCACACATTTATTAGTATAATAGATCTAATAAAGAATAATGCCTTTGTTATGTTGATTTGGAGGATAAAGGCTGGATGAGTAGGGGTTTCATTTGATTGAAGATTAATTTTATGAGTTTTAATGTTAATGGGATACAAAATAATAAAATGTTAAAAGATATTGGTATTTATGAAAAAAGAATATAGATATAAGAAAAAGTGGAGAAGGAATTTGATAAATTACAAAGGAATTGGGTGGGTACAGTAGGAGCAGCCTCATTTAATTCAAAGGCTCGAGGAGTTGCAATATTGTAAATAAAAATCTACCAGTAAACATTTTAAATGTAGAAAAGGATGTGGCGGGAAGATATGTTAAGCTAGAACGTCAAGTATACTCAGAAAATTGGACATTGTTGTATTTATCTGCTCCTAATGTAGGAGATAGTAAATTTATGCAATGTTTTTATAAAACTATCAAATGCCAATGGTAAAATTTTGATGGGAGGAGATTTTAATTTAACATTAAATTCATAAATGGATAGATTGGGAAAATATGTAGGAGATAATAAAGTGTCTAAAGAAGTAAAGTAATTAATGGTAGATACGGGATTGATCAATATTTGGAGAAAAGTGCTTACGAATGAAAGAGATTATTCATTTTATTCTTTTTGACATAAGATATATTCATGAATTGACATGATTTTATTGACAGCTCAAGTTCAATCTAGAATACAACAGGTGGAATATTTGGCAGAACTATCTCAGACCATTCCCCTTTGTTAATGTCAATATTATCTGAGGAAGAAAAAATTAGTGGATACAGGTGGAGATTAAATAAGGTATTGATGAAGAGGAAAGATTTTTGTGATTTTGTAAGAAAACAAATTAAGCTTTTTATGGAAAATAATGAAGACTCAGAAAATAATAAATTTGTTATATGGGATACTTTAAAGGCAGATAATTAGTTATTATGATAAAATTAAAAAAAGGATTATTTAATGGAATTAAATTAGATTAGAAAAGGAAATATTACCTATTCAGGTACCTGAAATGTTTTTTTAAATGATTTAATAAGAATATTAGTGAGTTTTTATGGAAAGGAAAATTGGGAAGGATAAGTATGGAGAAGTTGACATTGTAAAAAGATCAAGGAGGTTTGAGATTACCAAATTTTAAAAGTTATTATAAGGCAGCTCAATTGAGATTTTTGTCTTCTTGGATTCAAAGGGAAGAAAAAGTATCTTGGGTAGATATTGAGATGAATAATATAGGTGAAGAAAGTCCAGACCAAATATTGTACAAATGGAATTATAAATTTTTAAAGGTAGAAAAGAAATATCAATTTTAAAACATTTGTTTCAAATATGGAACAGGATACATGTGGAAAGAGGTATAAGGAATTATCAGTTGGGTCAATTGACTTTAAAACAAAATCACCTTCTTCTGTTTACAATGAATAATTCTTTATTTGACAATTGGTATGAAAGAGGTATACTGAAAATACGAGATTGTTTTAGGGGTTCAATTTTTATGACATTTGATCAATTAAAGGAGAAATGTGGGATATTACAAAATACAATATTATCAATTATGATCATATTCGAAGGAAAAATAGGAATGAACTTGAGACTTCCAGAGCATAGTCAATTTGAATATGCTATAACAGATACCTTTATTATTCAAAGATCTATAACTTCTATGTATAATAAATTACAAATAAAGGAAAAGAAAGATTTGTATAAAACTAAACTGAAGTGGGAACAGGATTTAAATATACAAATTCAAGAAGAAATATGGATGAAACTGTGTCGAGATAGTGTAACTAATGCAATCAATGCTAGATATAAAATGGTTCAATCTAATTTTTTACATCAAATGTATTATACACCCTATAAATTGAATACATTTAATTTAAAATTTTCTACTCAATGTTTTAGATGTACAAAAGAGATTGGTAATTTCTTGCATTCAGTATGGTTGTGTGAAAAGGTAAAAGATTTCTGGGAAGAATTATGTGTTATGAAAGAGAAGATATTAAAAGTGAAGGTTAAAGTAGATCCAATAATTTTTTTGTTGGATAATATATATGATGAAGTCATTAAGTTGGAATTAGATAAATATAAAAATAGATTTTTGAGTCTAACAACAGCAATAGCAGAAAAGTGTGTAGCTAAAATGTGGAAAT
The DNA here is from genome assembly GCF_036971445.1 of Narcine bancroftii. Classification (NCBI taxonomy): domain Eukaryota; kingdom Metazoa; phylum Chordata; class Chondrichthyes; order Torpediniformes; family Narcinidae; genus Narcine; species Narcine bancroftii. The sequence goes on along the minus strand of NC_091474.1, from coordinate 223,513,231 downwards.
TGGAAAATAACGTTAAATTAGAAGAATGGTTTAATGAAATAAAATATTGACTCCCTTAAGAAAAAAATACTTTTAATATGAAAGATGATTATGATAGATTTTGTCAAATATGGGGACTTTATATGAGATTTATGAATATAGACTAATCCAGACCTTCTAATCCAACCACCCCCCCCCCACCTTAAAATATGGTACTTTCATCAAGAAATGTATTATGGTATTATCAATGTGGTTTAATTATTATGTTCTTTCTTTTCTTTTTTTTACTATCTGTAAGGGTTAGGGATGGTGGAAGGTGGGGTGAAAATTGAAAATTATTTAGTTTCTATTATGTAATGTTATTGCAAATTAATTTGAAATGTATGAAAGATACTAATAAATAAAATTTTCAAAAATAACCTTGGAAAGTGGAGTTTTACATAGTTAAGTGTGACCTCATGCACTTTGGTATGAGGAATCTAAAGGTAGGCTACTCTCTAAGTGGAGAGATTGTGCAAAGGCATCTAGGTGTCCTTGAACATGCATCACATGAGGTTAACAGGTGCAGCGTGTCAAATGGCACATTGGCCTTTATAACAGAGCTGCTGGAGTTTAGAAATAGTGGGATTTGTTCCAATTATATACAGTGAGAACACACAAGGAATACTGCCACAGTTTTAGCCCCTTTAACTGAGAAAGGATTGCAAGTGGTCCAATGGAGATTCACCAAGGTCATCCCTGGCATGAAAGGATTACTCTATCAAGAGAGGCTAAACAGCTTGGTTCTGTATTAATTGGAGTATAAAATAATGGGAAGAGTGGGGTGGATCTTAGTGGAACATTCAGGGTAGATGCTGAGATGTTTTCACAAATGGAAGAGTCTCCAGCAATAGGGGATAATTACAAGTTATAGGGCAGGTCATTTCAAACCAAGGTACTTGCAAACTCCTTTTCATTGAGGGTAGTGAATCTTTGGAATTCTCTATCCCAGAGAGTTATGGAGGTAGATTTATGGAAGCATTTAAAGTTGTGGGAGACACGCGTTTTAAAGATCATGGGATTGGCATCTGGCTCAGGGGGAGGAATTGAGTCCTGAGGTAAATCCACTCAAAGGTTAGGTGAGATACAAACTGAGGTTAGGTGATACAAACCAGACGACATGGGTTAAAGATGAAAGGGGAAATTATTCTCTTCATGCAGAGAATAGTGGGAGTGTGGAACAAGCTGCCAGATGAAGTGGTGAATGGGGGCCTCAATTTCAACATTTAAGAAAAAAATGGACAGGTACATGGATGGGAGGGATATGGACTGGGTGCAGGTCAGAGGGACAAGGCAGAATAATAGTTCAGCGCAGACTAGAAGGGATGAAGGGCCTGTTTTTGGTGTTGTCATGTTCTATGGTTCAACCATAATCATATTGAATGGCGGAGCAGGCTTGAGGTAACCTGATGACCTACTCCTGCTCTTTTTTTTGTGTTTTGTTGAAATTTAGAGTCACTGAAAGCAGAAGCTCCTTAAAGTAATTGGCCTCATTTTTATTTGTAGAGGAGACCACAAAATGCAGCATATAGGCAGAAAGAAGCTCCATTGAATCGTGGCTTCACTTGGAAATAATACTGGAGCCCATAAATGGTGGGAGGGGAACGATGAGAAAGGAAAGGTGTTACATCTCCTGTGGTTGCATGGATAAGAGCCACGAGACGGGGAGTGGGGATTGAGGACGTAAGAGTGGTCCAAGGGGTCGTGAAGGGAGTAATCCCTTTGATAGCCCAAAAAGTGAGAGAAGGGGATTATGTGCTTGGTGGGAGAATTTATTGTAGTCAGCAGAAATTGGAAGGATATTGCATTGTGTACAGAAGCTGTTCTTCAAGTCGTCACCTTTATTTGCCATTCAAATCATGTATTGCATGGTAAAGGTGAGATAGCATTTCTTCAAGACCACAGAGCAGATTTACAAAAATAATTAAAATATTAAGATATATACAATAAAAGTCCATGGTGCACTATCTACATATGTTCTGGGAATTCAGGAGCCTGATGGCTTGGGGGAAGAAACAGTTGCCCAATTTGGATGCAAGGACCCAAATGCTACAGTTCCTCCTACCAGATGGCAGAAGGGAGAACAGTTTACATGAGGGGTGTGTGGAGTCCTTCACAATGTTTATTGCTTTCCATGTGCAACGTGTGTACGTCATGGAAGGAAGAGAGTCCCCAGTGATCTTTTCCGCTGACTTCACTATTCTCTTCAGGGTCTTGTAGTCTGAGGTGGAACAGCTTCCAAACCAGGCGGTGATGAAATGTCCAGGAGAAGAGGTGAGGGAAATATTTGAGAAAAGGTAAAGGGAAATCATGGTCCATCATGGTCAAGGGGAATCCTTCTCCAAGAAAGATGAATTTGTCATGAATGGAATGCAGCAAGTTCAAATGAATGGGAGGAGATAGACATGGGTCTCAGAGCTGGTACTACCAGAGCTACTAAAATGGCAGTGTTGTCACTGGGAGACATGGAGAGCAGGGAGCAGAGATACAGCGCTCCACCACAGGGTTCTACTGCCCAGTCCATCTACCAATAGCTCCGTGCAGGATTTAAATGGCCTGTGAAAGAAGTCAATGTTATTTTATATCAAATTCTTGTGACCACAATGTCTGGGCCCAAGATGGTGGTGCCCTTTATCAGCAACTTCAGGAAGCAGAGGGCTGGTGGAGGGCACCAAATAACTGGGAGAAGCAGAGGAGACAACCCTAATAAAATGGGAACTATGGCGGTGGACAAGGGAGGAGCTCTGCTGTTGGCGACTCGAGGTGAGGAACCCCTGCAGGCTATGGGGTGCTGGCGATTTGCAGTCACATTAGACTATGGACTGCTCGAGACTGGCTAAAGGGGAACCAGGTATTGGATCTGGGATGAAAGAGGGTGCTGAGGGCAGGAAGGGCTTCCAAGTGGCCTTGGATGCTGAAGGCTTCCTGATCATGTCAGAGGTTTGGATCTGGAGCTCAGGTTGCTGAATGTTTGGTCTGAAGTCTGTGTGGCTGCGAAGGCTGCGGGATCGCTGGTGGTGAATCCATGGACGCTCAGTGATTCTGGAGGGACTCTCTTTTGTTTCTCCTTCTCTGACTGTAAAGGGTGCCGGGCAATTTCTGCTGATGGCGAATCTTTCTCTGCCTGACAGTAAACAAAATGCAATTTATTGTATTATATGACACTAAAAGAATCTTGAATCTATACTAATCCCTGTATTTTTCCTGCACATCCCTCTATGTCCCTCTCATTCCAGTACCTCTGTAACATTGTTACTATTCCTGCCTTTACCTCCTCCAGTTGCTCATTCCAGATACATGAAATACTTACCCATCAGATCTCCATTAAACCTCCCCCTAACCTCAACCTAAACTCCTGCCCTCTTGTTTTAGACACCCCTACCATGGGAAACAGACTCTGGCTATCTACCTTATTCATATCTCTCATAAAATTTATATGGTGTAGTGGGAGCCCCACGCGAACAACAGAATCACGTGCAGCCACAACAGTTAAGCAAGCGCATTACTAGAGCTCATACCCTCCAACGATGTCCCAGTCCTCCAGCTACAAGCCAGGCACCAGCAATTAGGAAAAGTGCGTGAATAAGAGCCTGTGCTTTTTATGGCACCCGACACCTGAGGCTGGAAAGTGACATCACTACTGCATCCCAGAAGGCTCAGCGTGAAACGCGCAGAGGGAACTATAAAAGCTGTGGTTAAGCACAATAAAGGAACTGATTCCTGACTATACTGTCTCCAGTGTCATTTATTGCCACTTGCAAAAGGTAGTGCTGTCAGATAGGCCACCACAATACCTCTAAAGTGTCACCTCCAGGCCTCCATTGCTTCAGGGAAAGCAAACCCAGTTATCCAATCTCTCCCGATAACTCAAGTTCTCCAATCCAGTCAAAATCCTTATAAATCTGTTCTGTAGCTGAATTACATTTTTCCTGCAGTGCAGTTGCCGCAACTGATCTCAATTCTCCAAGTTCAGCCCCTCCTAGTGTAACACAATCTCTTGGAAACATAAAATTGACAGGCCAGATGTAAGGAAGGTGTTGCCCTGACCAGGTCCAATGGGCACACTTTGAGAACAAGGAGCAGGGAAACACCGAATGAGTTAAGGAAAACTTGCTTCATGCAGAGGCTGAGGAACCTTTGAGAATTCTTAACCAGGAGGCATAGAATCATTCATAGAACATGGATACAAGATCTTCAGCCCAATTCATCCACACCATCTAAGATATAAACCTGAGTTAGTTCCATTTGCTCATTTGGCCCATATCCCTCTGAGCCTGCCCAAGTGTCTTTTCAATGGGGTATTGCGCCTGCCTCTACCATGACCTCAGGCAGCTCTTTCCATATACCCACCATCTGTGTGAACAAAATCCCACTCAGTTCCTTTCAAATCATTCATCTTAAAACTATACCCTCTAGTTTTAGACATCCCTTACCCTGGGGGAAAAAAACTGTGACCATCCACCCTACCCTGATTTTAGAAACCTCTAAGTGGTCACCCCTTTCGCCTTCTGTCCAGGGAGAAAAATCCCCAAATTTCCAGTCTCTCCTTGTCGCTTAAGCCTTCCAGTCCTCAGGACTGCTGATTAAAATTATGGATCAGAGATTCCCAGAGTCTTGCATTTTTCCCTTCTCCTCTCCCTGGAATGTGGTAGTAGTTAGTTCCTATTTTGGATCTGGCTAATAGCAAAATTTAGCTTGCAGATTAAATGAGTGCCTGTAGTGAGCGTTTTTGTTGCTGAAGGTTTGCATTATTTTCTGCAGGTGATGCTTTCATGACTCATTTTCCTTAATACCAACTTCACCGTTTTCACACCAATCCGAACCTACAATTTTGGACTTCATTGCTCCTCTGATATCCTTCCTGTCTCCACACAACGAAGAAGGATTTTCTCCTTATCCACCTCAACGTCTTTTCACCCCTTTGTTCAACTTGCCTTCTTGGATCATGGATTGGTGTGTGTGAAGCCCATCTTGTATGCACACAGCATTCCTCACTCAACTTGCCCAGTGCTCTGGTAATCTCATGTTGTTTACTGAATTGAAGTATCTTTAATAATCTTGGACAAGACCTGCTTTGCAATTAGCCCTAATGTCATAAATTCACTGTGCAAGCGTCCATCCTTCTCAATTCTGATTGGTTGCAGCTAAACATTGATTACAGAAGCTGGCCTTCAAGGTACAATGGAAACAACAGACTGAATGGGACTTCTGATCTTTGAGGTAGCAAAGCTTCTCATTTCTCTTTAACATCCAGCCTTGTGCTTCTTGTAACCTCTGATTTTATTTGCTCCATCTTGACAGCATCTCACAGCTGGTTTCCACCTTTGTGCAGAATTAAACCCCACTCAATACTGTACACTCAGCTAAGACAGTCATTCATTCATAATTGCACCCAGCCATTATCTTTCTGATTTAATTAATGACTAATATATCAACTATATTAGCCATTCTCAATGGGGGGACCATATGGCTCCCCTGAGGGCCACAGCACATTTATAAAGAAATCATAATTTTTTTTAATGCAGTCGGTAGGAGAGAAATAGAGATAAAAACAACTAAATGACTGCTTCACAGAGAAGGTGACGCAATCACCATGACGTGGTTAGCCCAACACCATTACCAGCGCCAGCAATCAACCAAGGTATGAATCTGGCACCGTCTGTGAGGAGTTTGCACATTCTTCTCATGACCTGCGTCGATTTTTGCCAGGTGTTCCAGTTTCCTCTCCCTCTTGATTTAATGCAGGAATCTCTTAAATGGCTCCCCTCTCTCATTATCTGAATACCCTGCACAACGATGTAAGTGTGCCAAACACCTAAATAAATAAATATCGCTTCAATAGGACAGCACAGTACAGACCCTTCAGCCCTTGATGTGTGCCAGCCTATATATTACAGCTAAAAATAAAATACTAAACCCTCCCTCCCTACCATGTGCCTAAGATTCTCTTAAATGCCCTTCACGTTCCAGCCTCAATCACCACCCCTGGCAGTAAATATTACAGTTTCAGAAAGTTAGTGTAAGCAATTCCCTTGGTCGTTCAGCATTTTCACTTCCCGTGGGAAGAAGCTGTTTCCCAGCCTGGTGGTGCTCGCTCTAAAACTCCTGTATCTCTTCCCTGAACTGAGTAGCTGAAAGATGCTGTGTACAGGATGTTCTAAGGAATTCTCAACAATTTTGCCTGCCCTCTTCAGACAACAATCCCAATTGATCATGTCGATGGTGGGGGGGGGGGGGGGGGGGGGGTTGGGAGGGAGACCACAATGATTCCTTCAGCCACTCTTATGGTCCTGTGGTTTGACCTTCAGTCCAATTCTCTACAGCAACCGTACATACTGTAATAGAGCAGCTGGGATACTCTCGAAAGAGCTCTTGTAGAAAGTTGACAGAATGGTGGCTAGTAGCCTTGCCCGCTTCAGTTTTCTCAGGAAGCTGTTGCGCCTTCCTGACAAATGAGGAGGTGTGTGTCCATGATAGTCACTTGTTTGGAGTGGATGGGCAAGCTGTGTCAAAAGTTGGAAACAAGGGAGTAACATTCCCTCTCGATTGCAGGCAAGAACCTGGTCATCAAGGTATGAGGTGTTGCACATGCCGCAGGTGTGGCCTCTGCCGTGGCAGACGTTTTGTCTGGGGATCCAAGATGGAGCATGTACAATGGGATACCATTCAGGAGTGGAATCAACATTGCCTTTGTCCTGATGCCCAATTTATGTGCAGCTCCCTCTGGCTGTGAACGGAACTGAAGTCCTCAACCACCATGCTGAGGTTCTTCCTGTTCCATATGTGCCGATGGGAGAGCTTGGCCTTGATATTTCTGCAGTGTTCCATTTCAGTTGGACTTTGCCCCACAACCTGCTATTCGTGAAGAAGTTCCTTCAGTAAAACACTTTTGATGACAAGCCCTTCAGACAATAATCAGCATGGAAGGTCCCACAGACCCTCTGGGAGCAATGTTCTCTCTAATTTTTTAGTAGTCAATGTGCGCAAAGATCTTAAGTTGTGCTAATTTTTTTCCTGTAACAGAAGTATGTGCGCACTGAATGCTTGAGCAAATGTAAACTTGAAATTGTTTCGAGATAATTATTTAAGGGAACTAAACTTTTGTCTGAACGTTAATTTCTTTGATGCACTGCACGCACACAGCTTAGAGGGAACAGTACCTGGGAGAAGGCCACAATGGATTCCGAGCAGCTGTTTGCTGAGCATACTACAGTAAGGACTTCACATCCCATCTACCAGCACCAAGACTGTAATAGGGCTCTCCAGATGCCTGGACAAGTGCAGTGCAAACTGTAGTTATGGTCATGTGGAATATATGCAGCATAAAACGGTACAACATAGGAACAGACCCTTTGGCCCGTGTGTCTGCACCAAACATGACACCTAATTAAACAAAACCTCCTCTATTTGTGCACGATCCATACCCCTGCATTCATGTGTCCACCTAAAATCCTTTTCATATTGGAAACCCGCTAAATAGGCGTGTGATCGGCCCGTTTTGAATACTGGTAGGGGAGTTCACACTGGACCAAGAAAAACCGGTTCCTTGCACCCTTTCCCATTACCTACCCGATATCACGGAGCTAAGGGGAAGGGGAGAGCCTAACCTCCAGTGGTGACTTCCTGAGTGACGTATTACGTAGGAGCAGGGCAGTGAAATTGTAGCGAGAATAAAGCACACATGCACAATTTATGAAAGAACATGGGGGAAGAACACAGTTTAATAAGATATATGTGCACAATTTATAAAAGAGCATGGCAAATTCTACTGCAGACTGTTCCAACTGAGGACAAACCCACAGACCAACTCCCTCAAATCTAGGTCCCTGAGCCTACAGGCAACCCTTTCATCTAACAGGGTCCGTCTTCTTTAACAGTGCCCATTATATGTTTGGAGATTTCCTCCTTGGCCCTTATCGAGAGGAGTTCTTGCACCTCCCAGTCCCCCCCAGTTTGGCAGCATTATATTTTTTTGATTAATGGTAAATCAGAAAAATCCAACACTACCTGCCTCCCCCCCCCCCCCCCCCCCCAGGAGGTTGCACGCACATATGCAAGAATGTCATCAACGCATCATTAATGGGACCTGGCATATCTGGTTGCCCGTTCATACTGGAGCTGATTTAAAATGGCTCAGCTCTGATATCACCTACCCCCCCCATACTGGTTTGGGAGTGTTCACACCGATAGGTGAACCAGTAAATTGCTGCTAAGTTCCTGGTTGCAAGTGCCAGTGTGAAAGGAGCTTTTGTCAATAGTGTACACCTTCTCTTTAGCATGTTCAGCCAACCCTATAATCAATGTCACTTTGTAGTGTTTCTCTTTCATATTTGCAAGCCTTGACTTTTTCCACTAGTCTTTTTGTTCCATTGCTGGATTGGGCAATCAATATTGAGTCATTTAGTCAAAGAGTTGTGAGTTCAATCACAATGGAAGTCAGCCCAGGGTAAATCATTGCCAATTAGGACAAAGGAAAGATATTGGCCAGACATGCGGACACCTGTAAAATATTCTTTAATCAGGAATGAACTTCTAAACTGTTTACACCAGCAAGTATTAGAACAGAAATTAGTACAAATGTGAAATGCACAAAAGCCTATTGGAAACTCTGAAATCCACCGAAATTGTCCTCCTCTACTGTTTGGGAATGGATAAAGTACACATGACCTCTGCATTCTGGAGAACAAGTTCCTGGCTGTGAAGTCATGAAAGGTGCGGACAGAGTAAATGTAGAAAGGTTGTTTCTCAAGGTGGGAGAGTCTAGGACAAGAGGGCACAACTTCAGGATTGAAGGGCATCTGCTTATAGCAGAGATGTGGAGGAATTTCTTTAGCCAGAAGGCCATTTCATGTCAGGCCTTAAAACTTAATACTTACCTTTCAGACAGCAGCCCTAAAAGGCTGCTCCAGCATCCCATTCATAGCGCCCTCTGGAGCCGATGGAGGTGGGGCGACTGGTGCCGTAGCGTCACCCAGAACAGTTCCAGCTGTGTGGGGGATTATGGGTAGGGAAGACGGCCATTGCTCTGCTTCATTTTGAGCTGTAGAGAGCAGCCCCAAAGGCTGAAGCAGCCCAGTGAGGCTGTCACAGCCCGCACTGGCTGCCTCCTGACAGCTCACACTGCCCCAACAGCTCCTGCTGCCCCAACGGCTGCCCTGATGGCTCCCGGTAGCAGCACCTGCATTGAGGGGGTCATGGAGAGAGAGGAGTGAATGGGGAGATGAGTCATGGGCTGACAGCATCACCAGCTTACCCCTAACCAGCTGCTTGCAGCAGTTATACATTCCCTGAAAGGGATGGACTCAGAGCCTCTGAGCCGGCCACGGCGCATTCAGAAAGGTACGTCTTTAGGCGTAAGGGCGAAGAACTTCCGCTTTTACAGACAGGTGTTGCCCCTGCTTGAAAGTTCATAGAGAGTGGTGAATTTGTGGTATTTGTTGCCACAGGTGGTCGCAGAGGCCAGGTAATTGGGTCTATTTAAGGGAGAAATTGATAGGTTCTTGATTAGCCAAGACATCAAAAATTATGTGGAGAAGGCCGGGCAATGGGGCTGAGTGGGAATATGAATCAGCTCACAATCAAATGGCAGGGCCGACTCGATGCGCTGAATAGCCTGTTTCTGCTCTTACATCCTTATAGTCTCAGGTCACCTGAATGTGTATCAAAAAGCACAAGTTGATGAAAAAATTGTTATTTATTTACTTTTTCACACAAATACTATGAGAACGAGTTTTGCATCCTATCTTTTTTTTAGGTAATAATTTGTGAATTCTGTCATGGGAAATTTCTGTCACTCTAAATGGCCATGATGCAGGCGTTACTTGTACAGCTGGTGGATTAATAATGAAAATGAATATGTGTATTGTTTGGTGATGTCACAGGAGAGAGTTTGCACTGGCTGTGGTTTAGGGCACACCAAGGACTAATTTGGCATTTGGGAGATGAAGCAGATTGAACAAGAGTGAATGTAGGTGACTGAGTTCATTACCACCTTCACTGTTATGGTTTCTCTCTATTTGATTTTGATTCTCTTGAATTTACCACTAGAGCTCTGCAGAGCTGTCTAAATGACACTGAAGGGCTTGAGTATAAGAGAGACTGGATCGACTGGGACATTTTTCCCTGGGAAATCATTATAGAATTTTATAAACTGACAAGGGCCATAGTCTTTTGTCCGGGGTGGGGGATTGATTTAAGATGACAAGAAAAAGATTTCAAATGCACCTGAAGGCCTGAAGGGCAACATTTCCATACAGAGTGGTTGGTATGGAACGGCTACCAGAGGAAGCAGTAGAGGCGGGTGCATTCCATCATTCAAAGGACATTTAGACAGGTACACAGAGGGAAAAGGTTTAGAGCAGCCATTCTCAACCTTTTTTTTGGCTCTGCCTCCCCCCACCCCCAGGATTCTGCTCAATGTTTATCGGCCTCCTTCCCTGTGTTTCTTCTGTACTTCTCCCTACCACTACATAAAAATCTTAAATATTTATGTTATGTGAGGTGAAAAGAAAATAAGGCTTTTACTTAAGTGCGCTGTGGACCCCCATTGAGAATGGGGGTTTTAGAGTGATGTGGGTCAGATTCAGGCAAATGACACTTGCTCAGGTGGGTGTCTTGGCTGGTATTGGTGTTGGGCCACAGGGCTTTTTCACATGCTGTTTAACTCTGTGACTCTATGACCTGTGATTCCCAAGTTATTTTCCCCTGATTTTTACAGTCCTCTCTACCAGGTTTCCTGGAATGCCAATAGAAAGGGTCAGATTTTCTTACCACAACATGTTAGCCACTGGAGCTTCATGTTTGGAGCGTGAAATCACTCGCTTCGTGATGCTGGGTGCTGATCATAATGGGTGGCCCACACCTCTCTCAGCACTGACAATCAGTGCAAGGGTTCCTTTCAATTCACAGCCACAAGACCTGTGTACTCTGAGTGCAGTTGTGGCTTATTGTGGGCATTCAACCAAATCTCACCCAACTCAACAGTTCAAGCCTAACCTTGGTTATAACTGTGTTTTCTCTCATTTACTTTGTCGTGGGTGCTGCCAAATCTGGGTACATGTTGGCACACAACTGGGGTGATTGTTTGGTGTGTTGAGTTAATGTTTGTAATATTACCTGCATAAATTGGGGACCATGCAAATATGACACTCACACATTGTAGCGCACACTTGACTGGAAGAAGATCAAATGCTTTTATTAGCGTACAACACAGGTAGGGGTTCACGAACAGGCTTCAGAGGGGTTCAGGGTTTAGGAAGGAAACCAGGGTTATATACGGTCCCCAGGGGGAGAAGCCAGGAGGCGGGACTATTTGTCAGTACAGCACACTTCTAGTGAATCCCAGTTCACTACACACATTTTAGTTGTGAGTTACTTTCAACTAATGTTTAGTTAAATTTAAACTTTGAAGCTGCAGCTTTTCCCCTCATAAAAGGTTTGTTAAAGTTTCACTTTAAAGGCTCTAAATGCGCATCTCAGGTTTTTCAGGGCTCAACACAGTTCCAAAGATTAAGCGTATGCTTGAGTGAAGTATGATGTATTCATGAAGTGGTTTTCAATTTTTTCTTTCCACACACATACCACTTTAAGTAATCCCTATGCTTTAGAATCACTGCTCTAGACCCAATTGCTTGAGAAAAAATGTCTTTAGCCCATTTCCTTCGGAATTATGAAACTGTGCACATAACGAGTCAATAAGGTACAATTAAATCAATGGTTTTCCAACCTTTTTCTTTCCACCTACATGCCACCTTAAGCAATCCATTACTAATCACAGAGCACCTGTGGCACAGGGAATACTTAAAGTGGGATGTGAATGGAAAATAAAAGGTTGAGAACCACTGGTCTGGAGGTTCAGGTTCATTGATCCTTGAAAGTGAATATTGTCTTACTGACTGGTATGCTTGCCGATTTACCAGGATGTAATCTGGATTAGAGGTTTTGAGTTCTAAGGAGAGGTTGGACAAACTTGAGTTTAAAGGCTCTAAATGCGCATCTCAGGTTTTCTCTTGAACATCAAGGCGGAGGGATGACCCATGGTTTGTAAAATTTTGAGAGGTGGGTCTCTTTCCTGGGTTATAGATACATCAAATACTAGAGGACACATTGAAGGTGGGGGGGGGGGGGGGTGGCGAGAGGGGAGGGAGTTTTAAGGAGATCTGCAGGACAAGTTATTTTAAATTCAGAGAGTGGTAGGTGCTTGAAACAGGCTGCCAGGAGAAGTGGTGGAATCTCATGCTGTAGTAGTGTTTAAGAGGCTTCCACATGAATGTGCAGGGTATAGTTGGATATGGATCATGTGAAAGCAGCAGAGTTTTAGTTTAACTTTGGTATCATGTTTAGAGACTCTCATAATTATGAAACAATATTCATGTATTTATTTGCATGGATGAATATTTGACCTGCATAGGCATTGTTTGTCTGTATGTGTGCGTCTGTGTGTTTTGCACCAAGGACCAGAGATCGCTTTCATCAGGTTGTCAGATGACAATAAAATTTACTTGATGTTCGGCACAGGGCCTGATCCTTCATGTACTGTTCTTATTTGATGTGACACTTGCTGTCCTGTTGGCTGAAACAAACTTCATAGCTACAAGTGAACAATAAAATCTTTGGTGAAGAGGGTCGAGCTGCGCAGGCGAGATATTTTTCTCAAATAACAGTCTTACAGGAAGCCATACCAAATGATTTAATTAATTACTGTTCTATGAATGACCAAAAAGCACTTGTGAAAGAGTAAGTTTTAGTATATGGTTAACAAATGAATTGGATGAGAATATAGTCGCCTTGTAGCATAGGTGAGAATGTGACTGCCTTCTAACATGACTTTCCCTTTGGTGCAGTGAGATAGTAACAATCACCAAGGACATCCTGTTTTTGCCAGCTTGTCTGCAGACACCACAATGGGATATATTGTTGTAAAAAAAAGGAAACGCCAGCTGTGTGAAACTTGTTGGGTCTCATGCAGACCCCTGTTTAAAGGTGTATAAAAATGGGATGAATACTCTGTATGCTTTGAGTGGGCTCAGTGTAGAGAACGAGTTACTGAACTCTTCTGTTGTACCCCTCACTCCCACTAGCATTAACAAGGGTGAGTAAGGAAAATTGTTGTACGCTTAATTTGTTCTGCTGTTTATTTTGTTTCAGTGTAGACTGAGACCGCACCTTTGAACTCTGATCAACTGCAATCTGAGAAATGCCATAATCACAATCGGCCCTGCTGCTTTCAGTTTCCATTTACACAATTTACTTTGCTGTAAGTGGACAAAAAATGCCTTTTCTTTGGATTATTGAAACAATAGTGCCACAGTAATATAAAGAAAGGAAGAATGGGTGCAGAGCATGTTTTAGAAAGCAAAGAGAATTTGGACAAAATTCAATGCCTGCAAAGGGTTAAATATTGTAACTGCCAGACCTATTTGCAGGACTGATTCTGAGGCAGTATTGGTTATTCTTCCTGATATAAACAACTCCACAGATGCTGAAAACCTATCTGAGGGAATGAGAATGGGCAAATGATAGAAGTGTCTGTGAAGGAATCTTTTGGAAACAGTGACCATTTTTGGGTAAGTGTCAAGGTAGGCATGGAAAAAGATAAGGTTGTTTTTAGAGTTGAGGTCTAAAATTGAGGGAGGGATGATCTTGACTGTATAAAGCAAGACAATACACAAAAATACTGTAGAAACTATGAAACAGTAAAACATAACCAACATTTCAGGCCTGGGTTCTTCATCAGGCATATGGAGAACTTCATCAAGGTAGACATCTCCCTGCAGGCTTCCTTGATTAAACTTATACGGCAGGACCTGGCCACAGTAGATTGGAAGCAGCTGCTCAAGGGAAAAACATCATCTGGTAAATGGGAGGCAATTATATGGAAGACAGTGAGAGCTCAGAGTTAGTGTGTCCCTGTAAGGACAAGAGGCAAAGAGAGTAATAATAGGGAATCTTGGTTTAGAAAGGAAGCTGAAAGTTTGATTATAAATAAAAAAGAAGAGTCTTTACATATGGTACAAAGGTTGAAGTTGCAAAGGATAGTGTAGAAGGTTGTTGTAGGTTGCAACAGGATAGATCCAGATTTGAGCAGAGAAGAGGTAGATGGTGTTCAATCTGGATAAGTGTGAAGTGATGCACTTTGGAAGGCTGAGCAGAGTACATGATAAATGACAGGATTCTTAGCAGTGTGGATGATCAGGTAGATCTTGGGGTTCAGGTCCATAGATCTCTCAAGGCTGCCGCACAAGTTGATTGGTTAGTTAAGAAGGCGTATGGTGTGTTAGGATTCATTAGTTGGAGAATTGAGTTCAAGAGCTATGAGGTAATGTTGCAGCTCTCTAAAACTGCTTTCACCACACTTGGAGAACTGCATTCAGTTCTGATTGCCTCATCTTAGGAAGGATGTAGAACATGTCTTATGAAGCAAGGTTGACTGAACTAAGGCTTTTTTCTTTGGAGCGATGAAGCATAAGAGGTAACTTAATACACATATATAAGAATATGAGGTGCATAGATAGGGTAGAGAACCAACACCTTGTTTCCCATGATGACCACAGCAAGTACCAGAGGACATCTGCTTAAGGTGAGTGGAGGAAAGTTTAGGGGAGATGTTAGAGGTAATTTTTTTTACACAGAGGTGGATGCCTGAAACTCATTGGTGAGGCTAGTGGTGGACATTTGAAAGACTCCTTGAAAGGCACATGATGTTCAAAAAATAGGTTATGAATGTGGGATAGCAAAGGACTAGATTGTTATGGAGTAGGTATACATTGGTCAGCAAAACATTGTGTGCTGTAATATTTATGTTGTATGATCTGTGTAGTATGTTAGGCATTGGTATTTAGTATTGAATGAGACATTTAGATAACATATTAGATAATGAGTTAATTCTCATCCAAATTATACCATGGTACATATGCAACAAAATTCCTACTTGCTGCAGACAAATGAATGCTACAGCATAGAAAATAGGCCATTCAGCCTTTCTAGTTTGTGCTGACCATTATTCCACTAGTGCCATTGACCTGCTCCTATTTTATAACCCTCCAGGTCTATTCCATTCATGTGTCTATCCAATTTATTCTTAAAGCTTAAGATCGAGCTTGCATTCACCACAGCAGATGGCAGCACAGGTAGGTTTAGAAAAGAAATGCAGAAGAAATTCACCAGGATGTTGCTTGGAGCAGAGGATTGTAGTTGCATGAAGAGATTGGGTAGGCTGACTTTATTCTCATTGGAACGTAAGAGGTTGAGCTGTGACCTCAGAGAGGATTTGTAAAATTATAAGAAACATAAATAATCAGGGTCATTTTCCAAGGTTAGAGGTGTCTAAAACTACAGGTTTATGGTGAGTGAGGATAAATGTAAAAAGATCTGAGTTTTTTTCACAAAGTGGATGGTGAGCAAGTGGAATGACTTGCTAGAGGAAGTGGTGGGGACAGAGATACTTAAAAGGCACTTGGATGAGTACTTGGGGAGGAAAGAAAAGAGATATGGGGCCTAATGAGGGCAAATGAAATGAGGTAAAATGAAATGAGGTGGGCCGAAGGGCCTGTTTCTGTGTCATACAACTCCATGACTGTGGCTTTGCAAACCTGTTATTTCCCAACGCACATCAATCAACCTTCATTTGGCTGGAAGACTTTAAACAGAATGAATTTTCATGATGAAAAGTTGGCTGCTACCCAGATTATTTTCTGGTCTAGTTGTTCTGAGATCATCAATTTACTTGATTGCCAATTAGTGTACAAGATAATGTAACATTTGAAAGGATTGTTAATGTTTGCAAGAGCAACATACTAAAGGTTCTGGATATGTGGAAAAGAACAGAAGATTCTTGAAATTCTTTCAGATCAGACAGGGTCCCTCGACAGATAACTGAAATTAATGTTTCATGTTGAGGGCATTTGTCATTTCTGAAGGTAGGTCAGCGACCTCAATTCGTAACCCTTATTCTCTCCATAAATGCTGCCTGATCTACTGAGCATTTCCAGTGATTTCTGTTATTGGAGGAGGATATATGACAGCTCCCAAACTGTTTCAGGGTTTGGGACAAGCAGCATAGGAAAGAAACTTAGATGCTTCGAGCTCAGGTCCACTGCTGGACAGGACAGGAGGGGGTGGGGTCTACGGATGTTCATGTCTCTGAAGTGGCTCTCTTTCACTTCTGCAGTTGGGGCAAAAGAAATTATTTTGCAGTTGGGGCACCTCTTTGTGCACCTTCACAGGGCAAATGAAGGGAAAAGTGATTGTGTATTTTGTGTGCACAACAATGGATGGAATCTTCAATCTTGAATAAGCAAATGGAAAATATTTCAAATGCTAAAGACAGCTCCTTCAGTGGCATGACATTGTGGGAGTGGTATGTTAGTAAAGTGATTGGTTGGCACTGTTAAATGTAGATTATGTGTGTATTTCCATTTAGACCAGAACATTTGATAAAGGCATTCATATTTATCTTGTGATTTTAAGAAGCACCCACAAGACGTTTTGTTCTGCAACATATTTGCAAAAGAAAAGCTAAATAATTCTGTTATAAAATGAGAGTTCCTCTCCGGTTGACCTCAGAATATATATAACTAAAGTAAGGTGGCAAGTTTTCATTGCTGTCTGTCTTTGGACTGCCAAATGATGCAATGAAAAATGGTAAGCACAAGATAAAATAGGCTAGAATCAGCATGGCTTCCTTCAGGGGAGGTCTTGCCTGACAAATCTGTTGGAGTTCTTTGAGGAGGTAACGAGCATGACAGACAAAAGAGACAGTGGATGTTGTTTTCAGAAGTTCAGAGGTTGCCAAACAAGATAGAAGCCCATGTATTACGGGAATGGCATGGATAGAAGTTTGGGTGAATGACAGAAGGCAAGGGGTAGGAGTAAAGAGACCTCTTTGAGCTGACTTCCGGGGGTGTACCACAGGGGTCAGTGTTGGGTCTGCTATTTTTCATGTTGCGTGTAATTGACAGAATTGATGGCTTGTGGCCATCTCTGCAGATGATACAAATATAGGTGGAGGGACAGGTAGTGTTGAGCAATTGCAGGTATAAAACACAAATATAGTTTTAGCTAAATTGTATACAGCTGTACGTTGGCAACTGTGTATGATAAGGGAGAATACACCAGTCACAGGGAGCATTGCCACAGGGGATTAGTAATCTGGAAAAACTTTCTTTGGTGGTGCCTGCATCAGGTCCCTTAAAACAGTCAAGGAGTTTTCAGGTCATCCAGTGTTCTGCTATCTCTAAATCAAGTGATGGCTATGTTCATTTTTGTTCAGTTTTATAAAAGCCCTGTTTTTTTTTATTGCAGCTTTATAAGACTCTTGTGAGACCACATTTGGAGTATTGTATCCAGTTCTGGTCACCTCATTATAGGAAGGATGTGGAGGGTATGGAAAGGGTGCAGAGGAGATTTACTAGAATGTTGCCTGGATTGGAGGGGCATGTCTTATGAGGCAAGGTTGGCAAAGCTGGGACTTTTCTCTTTGGAACGTAGAAGGATGAGAAGGGAATTGATCGAGGTCTACAAAATTATGAGAGGCATAGATAGATTGGACAACAAATACCCATTTCCTAGGGTGGGAATAACAACCACAAGAGGACACATGTATAAGATTAAGGGAGGAAAGTGTAGGGGAGACATCAGTCTCTTTTACACAGTGTTGTTGAGGCCTGCAATGGTAGAGGCTGAAACATTAGGGGCCTTTAAAAGACTATTAGATAGGAACGTGGATGAAAGGAAAGTAGAGAGTTATAGGGTAGGGAGAGTTTAGTTCTTTTATATGGTTCGGCACAACATGGAGGGACGAAGGGCCTGTAGAGTGCTGTAATGTTTTAATGTTTAATGTTTACATAGAAAGTGCTACAAAGATTAGGGTTCAATTTACTTAAATTAAAATCTTTCTTTTTGCATGTGGGATGTATGTTCCAGATTCGGGTTTACTTTAGCGTAATTTCTTGCATCTCAAGCACAGCTGGTCTTAGATTTTATTGAATGATAGGATGTGGTGGTGAGGTTAATGCACGTACTATGAATCTGTTTAGACTACGGCTGCAGTTTCTTTTGTCACACTACAATTATGGTATCAATTATGGTAGGGTAACAGGTGTAACTTTATACCAGAAAATATTTAAGATGAATTTCAGTCCTTTTTTTTTAAATAATAAAAATTAAAATATATCCTGAATGCTGAAGCAGTACTTGAGTCCAGGGGAACTCACAGCTGTTAATGCTGACCCTGCCTGCTCTTCGCTGATTGTTCTTCCAGCAGAGGTCAATGGTCAGTGATCCAAAGAAGAAACTCCCTTTGTTTTCCATTGCCTTCAACGATTTCAGCACAGACTGGATATTGATGCACCCTCCCCCATCAACTCCGTCCTCACAGTCACTGTGGCTTGACAGTTCACTTGGTAAACTCACCAGAACAAAGTCTGTTGTGCGATAGAACAAATTGAACATCATTGCAATATTAAACTTAGACTGCTGGTAGAAATTGGACATCTGAAATGAAAGCAAAAGTCCCGGAAATAATTAGCAGGTCAGGAGAGAGCATGTCAGGTTGATGATTTTGCGTCAGGACTGGGGATCTGAAGAAAACCCAGACTTACTGATGTTAAAAGTGTTGACAATTTATATTGCTCTGGTATTTATGCAAACCACTGGCAAATTTTCAAGTTTGCTCTTATCATCGTCAGACTACATATACAACCAGATAAAGGAGAGCTTCTCTGGACCACAGTCTGCACAATACATGTAAAATTCTAAAAAATGCATAAATATTTTGAAATAATTTGCTCATTTTATTTATTCAAAGCTTACAGGATGCCATTCATCAATCTCACAGCCTGCAGGAAGAAGCTACTTCCCAGCCTGGCAGTCCTGATTTTGATGCTCTGGTCAAGTCACCTTTATTTATTGTCGTTACGGTAAAGTTGAGATAGTGTTTCTCCAGGATCACGGTTACTAACTATAAGTTAGAATAGAAGTTAAACACATTGAAATATTAAAATAGTAGAACGTATACAGTAACAGTTCATGGTTCATTATCCACATATGTTCTGAGAATTGAGGAGCCTGATGGCTTGGGGGAGAAAAACTGTTGCCCAATCTGGATGTAACGACCTGAGTGCTGCGGTACCTCCTACCAGATGGCAGAAGGGAGAACAGTTTACGTGAGGGGTGTGTGGAGTCCTTCACAATGTTTATTGCCTTTCGCCTGCATTGAGTGTTGTAGATATTCTTCATGGTAGGAAGAGAGCTCCCAATGATCCTTCTGCTGACTTCACAATCCTCTGCAGGGTCTTGCACACCGAGGAGGTGCAGTTTCCAAACCGTGATGCAGTTGCTCAGATGCTCTCAATACATCCTCTCTAGAATGTAGTGAAGAGGGGGCGTGGCCATGCTAATATGGTGAGCAGAAGAATTTTGAAAGAGCTCTCCACAAAAAATATTAAAAAGATGGTTTAAAAGCTCTATTGTTAAAAATGGATAAAGCAAGAACTAAACGACAGGGGCAACTAAGAACAAAAACTGAAGAAGTGACAGCTCAACCAGGAACATCAAGTAGAAGCCTGATTAGGAGTGACTCATCAGGGGGCTTGGGACCGACTGAAGCCAGCAGAGCCAGGGAGTCGGCCCTGGATATAGCCTCTATCCTGAACATGATGGAAACTTCATGCAGTCGTTTTACAATGTGGAATCAGTGATGAGATATATATCAGAGAAGGTCATGGAAATTAAAGAAGGTGTGGAAGACTTGAGTGAATGAATGACTCATTCAGAGGCTGAGCCGGACAAAACAAAAGACAGGCTGAAGGTACTGGAAGGAAAAGCAAAAGTATGGGACACAGAAAAGTAAGGACTGATGGACAAGATGGACCATATGTAAAATTTTAGCAGACATAACAATGAAAGAATCATTGGACTGAGAGAAGGAATAAAGGGAAAAGACACAGTGAGTTTCTTTGAAATGTGAATCGCACAAATGCTGGGACAAAATAAGTTAAATGCAAAGTTGCAAATTGAAAGGGCTCACTGGACCCTCGGACCCATAAGAATCGGCAAACAGCGACCACAACCAGTCCTGGTAAGAATTTTAAATTACCGGGAAAGAAATGCAATCTTGGGAGCACCGTATGAATATTCAAAAAATCATAATGGCCCAATAGTGGTGGACAATGCAAAAGTATGGTTTTTCCAGGACTTCAGCCCTGCCTTGGTCAAACAGAGAAAGGTAAAGAGACAACTTCAATCTAAAAACTTTAAATATCCAGCATTGCTGAGGGTGGATGTCTCAGATGATAATGGATGGATTTTCAAAAATAAAGAATTTAAGAAAGTTATGAAAAGATTAAAGTCGCTAGCTGAAAGGGCTGAAAAGGCAATTTCAAAATGGGACTAACTGAAAGATGTATCTTTATTTATACTAATAGTACTAAGATGTCTTCTTTTCACTGTTAAAAGAAAAAAAAAACATTAGCTTAAATGAAGAGCTCTGAAAAGACAGAAAGGTGGTAAGGAATACAGCAAGGTGGGAACTCCAACTTGGGGGTGGGGGGGGGGAGATGACCCCAGATGAGGGGCGATTTTAAAAGGTTATGCCAAAGAGATGGTTTCTTCTTCAGTATTGCGGGCTTCTGGGTACTTTTTTCCACGTCACTGTCAGAGCTAGGGATGTGTGTGTGTTTCTTAAAGGAGAAATGTATATGTTGGAAATGTCTTTTAATAGGGAAATCTTTTACGATAGTATTTAGAAAATTGGAAAGATATTATTGTTATACAATATTTGTGTGAAAAATGGTATGGATAATATTAGTCTTAATATTAACGGGATAAATGGGGTGGCTCCTCCAGTGCACCCACAGTGTCCACAGCCACACAGGCTCCAGTCCAAACCATCGGCAACCCAAGCTCCAGATCTGGACCTCCAGCACAATCAAATGGATATAATCTTTTTGCAGGAAAAACATCTTACCAAATTGGAACATGATAAATAAAAAAGAGGATGAGTGGAACAAATAATATCGTTTTTCTTTGGTTCAAAGGCAAGAGGGGTAGCTATTCTAATTAATAAAAATACACCAGTGTTAATAGAAGATACCTTGATTGATCAAGCCCTGAATTATGACAATGAAGCCTTTATGAAAATGGCAGAAGGAAGACAAAATATATTAGTTGTGGAGACTTTAGTTTCTGCTTGGACCCATTACTAGATAAATCAGCAAGAAGAATAATGAAGGCAAAAGCATATAAGGAAGATTTAAATCTTATTGATGTATGGAGGTAATTAAATCCCACAGAGAGAGACTACTCTTTTTACTCAAGAGTATTTGACTAACATACAAGGATTGACTTATTTTTAATGTCTGCCCAGTTAAAAAGTAGAGTGATAGAAATAGAATATTTAGTGGGGCTTCCATCAGACCATTCTCCATCAATATTAACTATAGCAACAATGAAAAAGCAAGAAAATGTATACAGATGGCATCTCAAAACTACATTGATTAAAAGAACAGACCTGCAAATTTATAAAGAGACAGATAGAAATATTTTGTTAAGTAAATCTGCCATCTACTAATAATAATTTTCATACAAAGAATCTTAAGAGGGAACATATGACAGAAGTAAACAGTTTGGAGAAGGATATTAAAGAATTAGAAAAAAATCAGAGCAAGACTACAAGAAGGATACAGATTATTGGAGAATAAAAAGCTAAAATATAATAAAATACAAACATATAGGACAGAAAAAATTATATTAAAAACTAAACAATACTATGATTTGGGTGAACAGGTGCACAAAGTTTTAGCTTAGCAAATTAAAAGAGGAGTCATCAAGAATGATAAATGCTATAAATGCAGAAACAGACACTCTAGTATATAAGCAAAAAGGAATTAATGACACTTTTAGACAACATTACATGAAACTATGCAAATCAGAATTACTAGTAGATAAAAATGAAATTGAAGAATTTTTGCTGAATGTCAAACTTCCAAGGCTAGAAGAGAGAAAAAGGATAGAAATCGATACTATCTTCACAAGGGAAGAAATGAAAAAGGATCTTGGACCCTACAGGCTAATAAATCACTGGGAGAGGATAGATTTCCACCTGAGCTTTATAGACAATTCAAAGAATTATTATTGCCCCTTTTAATAGATGTCCTGGACCAAGCTGTAGAAACGCAAACCCTCCCGGAGTAATTCTCAACAGTGATTATTACAATGTTACCAAAAAAGAATAGGGACCCACTAAAAACTTTGTCATACAGACCAACATCCCTGTTAAGTGTTGATTAGCATTGGCTAATAGGTTAGGACAATACTTGCCAAAACTGATACATACGGACCAAGCAGGATTTGTTAAAGGAAGGCATTCCTCAATAAGTCTAGGTAGATTATTTAATATAATACACTAGGATAAATCTGAACAAAATCCAAGTATTACAGTCTCCCTAGATGTGGGAAAAAAAGCCTTCAACTGTTTGGAATGGCCTATTTTATTTAAAACACTGGAATAATTTGGTAGAGGCAGAACATTTATAAATTGGATAAAAACTTTTATACCATAAACCACAAGCTAAAACAATAACAAATAATCAGATGTCAGCAGTGTTCCCCTTGAGTAGGTTAAGTAGACAGGGATGTCCCTGTCCCCAGCACTTTTTATTTTAGCAATTGAACCATTGGCAGGAATAATAAGAAAGGATCCAGATATAAAGGGCTTCAAAGTCAAGAAGAACACAAACTCAGCCAATAAGCCGATGATGTGCTATTGTACCTATCAGACCCAGCTAAATCTTTAGAAAAAGTACAAGGAACATGAGAAAAATATGGAAGAATATCAGGCTACAAAATAAATATGGATAAAAGTGAGATAATGCCATTAACAAATTTTGAGTATGAAAGATACCAAAAAGGAAGTGAATTTAAATAGAAGATGGATGGAATAAAATATCTTGGAATAGCAACTGACAATAACTTGCAAAATCTGTACAAATAAATTATGTCCCTCTTCTTGGGAAGATAGAAAGAGACCAACAGAAATGAAGAGACTTACCCATTAATTTAGTGGAAGGGTTAACTGCATCAAAATGAAAGTGATGCCAAGACTGCAATACCTTTTTCAACCGCTGCCTGTTCCGTTACCTAAAAACATTTTTTAAGCTACTGAAAAACCACATTAGACAGTTCCTATGGAAATAATATGGTTCCAAGATTTGCATTGGAAAAACTGACATGAGACTATGGGCTGGGAGGACTTAGACTTCCAGATTTTAAAAAATATTACCTAGCTGCACAGGCTAGATTTCTCAGAGCCTTCTTCACTGAAGAAAACACCCCCCCCCCCATTCCCCCACCCCCAGTCTTGGGTTCAAATGGGAATGTACACAATAGAGGAGGAGAATCAAAAGACTTTATCTATCAATGGAGCTTCAAATCACGAAAGGAAAAGATGGATAACCCCATTCTAATACATATGATTAGAATGTGGCAAGAAATTAATGAATGTATAGGAAAAAGAGTAGGGATATCAATAAAAACATCATTGTGTAAAATGTGTTATTGCCATTGAACATGGACAATAGAATATTGCATTTGTGGTATGACAAAGGTATAAGATACATTAATGGCTGTTACACAAAAGGAACTCTTATGTCCTTTGAACAATTAAAACACAAAAATGGAGTGGCCAATGGGACCTTCTATTTTCTCCAGCTAAGATCATTCTTAAGAAGAAGATCGGGACCAAAGTTGACCTCACCTGAAATTAGTGAAATTGAACGAATGGTCTGGATGGGGAATACATTCACATTTAGAACAGAAATCTACTATGCTCTACAGATCAAAAGGGAAAAACCAGGGTTGCAGAGGTCCAGGGAAAGATGGGAGTTGGACTTGGGTGTGGTGATTCCAGAAGGAAGCTGGTCAGATTGATGTAAGAACAGCATGATGTCAATTATAAATGCAAGATATCGACTGGTTCAGTGTAATCTTTTACACCAATTATATCTTACCCCACAAAAGTTACACAGATCAAAAGCTAAAATTTCAGAGATGTGTTTCAGATGTGGGACTGAGACAGGAAATTTTCTACAAGCCACATGGTCGTGCGTGGAAGTGAGGCCCTTTTGGCAAGAAATCGCAGAAAAATTAACCAGGATAACAGGAATGGCCTTCACAGGTGAATTAGGTAATTTCATGGAAATAAGTAACAAATTGATCAAATCGCATTTATAAAAATAGCACTGGGGGTAGCAAAAAAATATATTGCGATCACTTGGAAGTCTGATTCCCCTCTACTTATAGCACGATGGACTGCAGAAATGGACAGCTGTATACCTATGGGGAAAAAAATCACATACAACTTAAAGAATAAATATGACACTTTTGTAAAAGTCTGGCAGCCATACCTCCAGATACAGTAATAAAAAGAAACAAAAAGGAGTATAAAAGTAATTATTATATATATAAAAATGTAGTTTCCTCAACTGCACCCTATATATTTAAAATATATATAAGCTCTGACAGTGAATGGATCTGTATGTATGGAAGGGGAGGAGGGATGTACTGTTTTTTTTTGTTTGTTGTGTTAGTGAGAAAAATTTAATATATTGTATATTTAAAATGTCACTATGTAAAATTTTTGAAAAAAAATCAAAAGTAAAATATAGAATATAGTGAGGATGAAGGGTGGGAGATGAACTTTCTACAGCCTTTGCAGGAAGTAGAGGCACTGCTGGGCTTTCTTGGCTATGGAGCTGGTGTTAAGGGACCAGGGAAGATTCTCCACCAAGTCCACTCCAAGGAACATGATACTCTTGACGACCTCAATGGTGGAGCCATCAATGGTTTACTAAGTGGGGTCCCACTGAGCTCTCCTGAAGTTGACAACCATCTCTTTTGTTGTTTTTTAACATTCAGATATAGATTGTTGGCTCTGCACCAGTCTGTTAGCGACACACCTCATCTCTGTACGCTGACCCATCATTCTTACTGATGGTAGTAGGTCAAAGACACTGTGTGGTGGATGGAAAGGGTTCTCAATTGAACTCGATTTAAACAATGTTCAGTCAATGTTGTCATTTGAGGAAAGGGAGACCTCATTGATCTTGTCGGCCATTTTGATGATCCTTTGTGTTAGCTTCTGGTTCAATGCTTTTTTTAATTTTCAAATTTTAATTTCATTTATTTTTAGTTTTATTTACAACATGGTAGAAGCAGATTCCAGTCATTTAAACCCATGCCACCCAATTACACCCAAATTAACCCATTTGTTTTGAACAGTTGGAGGAAACTGGAGTAAACGGAGAAAACCCACACAGACACAGGGAAAACGTACAAACTCCTTACAGATAGCATGGGATACGGGTCACTAGTGCTGTAATAGTATTATCCTAACCCTACCAGACAATGATGCAGCCAAACAGGACACTCTCAATTATGCCCTTGTAAAATATTGTCAAGATGGGTTCTGATTGCCTTGCCCTCTTCAACCTCCTGAGGCCAACAATGACCTTGATCTGCCATAGTCCATTTCCACACAAAGCAGTCTTGTTCCAAATGGAGAACCCCTGTGTTTGCAGGAGCTTAAATGTCATTTTGTTTTTGTGTTGAGAGAGGGAAGTTCATGGAGGGAGTTCTGGTGGGTATGGGGATGGGAACGGAGCAAGTACTGCCTGCAAGTCAGTTGGAAAACTTTAAAAAGTCTCAAACTCAGATCTCCTCCAGGTATTGCTGATTGTCAAACAGAACTGCAATAAATGAATTAACATTTTTTAAAAATGTAAATGATTGAGTTAAAGAACACATTAAATACAGACCAAATGTGGGTAAATGAAATTAGTGGAGGTCAGTACATGGACATGCTGGGCTGAATGGCCTGTTTTGGCTCTGTAAAAATTTGTAGCTCTTCCTCAGATATGCCACTATTTAATTGAATGGATGCTGTAACATCAACAGATCTAACCTGGAATAAGTTGATGAGCAGTTTTCTGAGTGTAGGTGCTGGGGAGTTGTAGCAAGTGCACACTTTGCTGCTCAACTTCTGTGGATTCCCGAGGTATCATGCCATTGAGCGATGGCCAAAGGAGCTCAGCCAACAGAAGCTCCATGTTGATGCCAATGTCCAGGACAATTGAGGTAAATATGAGGCGCTCTGTAGAGAACTGCTGGCAGTTCCCAACAGGTTCTGGTTCACATAAGGTTTCCTTAATTTTCATGCAACCCCATTCCCTTCAACTGCAATATTTGTAAAAGTTAAAACTTCATGAATCCTGCACTTGCTGACTACCTTTACTCTTGGTTACACAGTGGTTTGCTTGTATAATGGTCAACATTGCTTCATAAGCCTTTATGGATTATTTCCTGCTCACTACAGCTGTCCAACCCCATTTGATTTCCTCGGGTTCCTTGTAAACTTTCTCCTCTCATATTTAACCTATGCCCTCCTCATGATTTTATATCCCTCTGTAAGCCCACCCTCATCCCCTTAGGTTCCAGGAAGAAAAGTTGCAGCCTCTCCTTACAACTCAAATATTTAGTGATTTTAAAAAGTTTAAAATAATTGAAAAACCATTCGGGTTTTGTTTGATATTGTTCTCACGGGGTATGGTGTAATGCTTCACGATACTATGGAGTTGAATTAATTGTTAATGTCACATGTACCAGGTTACAGTAAAGCTTTATTTTCCGTGATCTCCAAGCAGGTCAACTGATAGTTAAGTACAACAGGCAGTGCCGTAACGAAAACAAAAATACAGGGCATTTCGTGTCAGTTGAAAAGTGCAGAGTACAGTGTTGTTGGGAAAAGTACAGTTAAACAGTGGAAGGAAATAGCCTTATGAGAGATCCTTTCAAAGGTCTGCTCATGGCAGGAAAATGTTCTTCAATCAGCAGGCTTGCTGCCATATAAATACATGTTATACAAATATAAATTCTTATTACCCTTGAAATATGGTTATATAACTAAAAAAAAATGCAAGTTGGTCGTCAACCAGAAAAGCGCATCTGTTGAAACTTCCTATATGTTCATCACACTGGATGGAGCTTTGGCAGGAGATATGGAAATTCGAAGCACCGCCAGACCATACACATGTTTACTTGTTGCAGAATATTATATAGCAGTTTATTCTTCAATGTCAGTTCATCACAGATTTGCTTAAAACCCTTGATTCACAAACCCATAAAAAATGAACTTTACAGATGAACTTGTAATTATAGTTGAGGCAAAATAGCTTTGCAGATAGTTCCAAGGTACATATATCTTCATTAATGGTAACAACATAAGGGATTTTAGGAATTAAAAAAAAAACTTTAACAGCCTCAAAACACTTTTCTTTCCGATGGCTGGTTTCACCAGCTCATTACTCATTCTACTCCCTTCTCCTGAAGCAGTCGGTGAATATCTACCTTATACTAAAACACCATGCTCTTCGGAAGAGTTTTGCCTGATTTCCCTTCTCACCCCTAACATTTACATTTGCTGTTGATTAACTTTCCCTACTCTGAACCTTATAGCAAACAGGCAAAAAGGTATCATTTGAATTCCCTTCATAATGTGCAAAGGTCCTTTCAACCCAATCAGCTTCTGCTTTCACAAGTTAATAAACCCAACGTTCTCATGAACTGTTTACAAGGGTGGCTGTTGTGCAGTGGATTTGTGGGGGAGGGGGCACATTGCTGATATTTAAAATGTTAATAATTCAGGGAATATTTCCTTTTCTAAAAAGCACGTGCTGAATTCAGTAGATCTCTAGAGACGCATTTTTAGACCTTTCCGTACCTGAGACTGAGAGGAAATCTTGGTCCAGGTAATTAAACCAGTTGGAAGGCAAAAGTCGAAACCTGCTCATTGTGGAATGTGGAATTATCATTTCTGAAGGGAATTTGTCAAGTTGTTTGCTTAATAGGGCTGCTTCTTATGCTATGATTAGTCATCGCATATGCTTGGCATGTCTGACCTCTCTGTTTTTGCAGTTTGTATTTATGTCAACAAGCACGCCTGTGCTGGTCCACATCTCGACAAGAAGAAATTACAGCATCTCCCTGACCATTTTGGCCCTGCCAGAGCTTCCATGGTCCTGCAGCAGGCTGTCCAAGCATGCATCGATTGTGCCTTTCAACAGAAGGCAGTCTTCTCCTGCCTGAAGCAAGGGCATGGCGGTGAACTGATATCAGGTACGTGGCGGAACTTGCTCCAAATGAACTAATAGCAAATGTGAGGAATTTATGGGACTGAGCAGAGATTGTTATATTCCTTTCTGCAGTAGCATCAAGTCAGTAAGTGTGAAATGCTCTTCATCTATTTTTTGTGCCAGCTGATCTCAAGATGTGTAGAGAGGCTTTAAAGCAGGAAATCAAGCATATCGTCAAAGCATGACTCCTGTCCAAACAGAATGAAAACATCTAAAATCAGTAAAATCCTCAATTTTTCAAAAATTCATATTACAAATCAAAAGCCCTGTTGTGCAAATATGAACAGTAGTTTTTCAAACGGATGCCAAATTATCAAGCATGTTTCCACTTCAGCGCATTGAGGCCACTGGTGTCAGATATGAATTAAGTGAGGTAAGGAGGGGGTGAACCAAGAAAGGCCCAGTTGTCTGGGAACGAAGGGGCTACCAAAGGACAGGTTGGCCCGTCTACCCAACTTTACGACAACTGTTCCAGAAAGGGTTTGATTTATTGGTTCACTGGTAACTGTAGTGTGGTACCGAGATCTCGAACTGGGATCTAGTTCTAGCTCTGGTGTTGTAGTGTTTGCTTATACGTTGACATTTCATGTCTCATTGCTTTAAACCAAAATAATAATTGACTTGAGGAGCGTGGTACCTCAGATACAACTTTTCAAACTTGGAGTGGGATTAACCTTCAATCACGTACTGCCCCTCTCCATTCCTACTGCCATCGAGCGTAAAGTTAAAATTATTTCAATTTAAAAAAAATATTTTTTTTGTATTTACAATTCAGAATTGAAAGACGAAACCTTAAAAATGGGCACTACAAAGTTTGTGGTGTACACCTTCAAAGAGCTTTATTTTCCACTTCCAATTCCAAATTATAAATACTAACTGTGACAGTACAGTTCTATCACCAATGTGTATATGTACAGATTGTAGTGTAGGATGACTGTGATTGGCTGAGAGCATAGCCACACCGACTGGCAGGTCTTAAAGGATTGCTCCTAGCCGGACCAGGTCATTCTGGACTGGTCGACCTACACGTGATATGCTCCATTCTTTTAGTTAATAAAAGCCTCAGTTTGGATCAACAAGTCTTTGGTTCTTTCGAAGCGCACTACACTAACAAAATGTTTTTTTTAAAGTTTGAAAACTTCTGACTTAAAGGTATAACATGATGAATAATGGATAATATTTTTACTTTACTAGATGGTCTATTTATATGTGTAATTTACGTACTCAAGAAATAGGAGTGCCAGAAAGTTTTTGACTCCAGATGCCTGCTTTACTGATCAGTAAGATCATGGCAGATTTCCTTTCAGCTCACGATTACTTTCCTGCACCAAATTTACATCCTTGATCTGCCTTGATATCTAAACATACATCTGTTTTGAAGACAGTCAGCAGATGAGGTCTGCATAGTTCTCGAGGGTGGAAAATTTTAAAGATCCACCATTCTCTGGTTGAAGAAATTTATTCGATCTCGGTCTTGAATGGTCAACTCCTTACTATGAGTCCTGATTCCAGACACCCACACAGCATTCAACTATCCATGTTGTCAAGCTCTGCAGGCATGTTGTATGATTCATTGAGTCATTGAATTCTAATGCACAGAAATAGGCCCCTCTGGCCATCAAGTTAACGCAGACCCATTTGCCCAGCAGCAGTCCTGTGGTCTGTGTCCTTCCACATCTTGCCTAATTAAGTGATAGTCTAAATGTCTCTTAAATGTAAAGTTGCAATATAACTTCTATACTCTGTACTGCAACCTACAAAAGTAAGCATTTCACACATCTTCTTCACCACCCTCTCTACCTCTTTCATCAGATTATTCCATTCATCAATTCCTTAGTGCCCTTCAATTCACTGCATATGTCCAATCTCATTTTGAGTTCCCAAAAAGCATCACCTCACACTCATCAGAATTAAATTCCATTTGCCAGTGCCCTATCCAATTTTCCATCCGATTTCTATCCTGTTGAGCCAGAGGCAACCTTTTTTCCTTGGATCCGCACCACCCAGGGCCGGTCGGTGCCAGACTATTTTGCACCTTAGGCAAGGCCAACTACTTGCACCTCCCTACCCCCGAAAAAAAAAATGTGCTTATTTCAATTTTCAAAAACAAATGTTTTGAAGAAAAAAAATGGGAAGCACAAAACTTGAAACTGCTAAATTTATTTTAAATTGCAAGACTAAGTAATACATCGATCTTTGATTATATTTCTCAAATCCAGGAGAAAATATTTTGAAACTAACGCATCCTTCCGCCAAGGGCAACACAACATTAAAATCTTTCACTTCACACACCTTTAAGACTATATACCTTCCAGTGTCCATTTTTTTTTCCACAGGAATGATGCAGTATGAAAATACCCTTTAGGCCCATCAAGTTTGCTCTGACTTTCCTGTAACCATTTTTACAAATCTATGCTATTTCTTTCCCCCCCCCCCACATTTCTATCATTTCCCCCCAGATTCTACAACTCACTTGCACACTACAGGAATGGCCAATAATCTACCTGCCCACATCTTTGAGAATCAAGAGGAAGCTCCCATGGTCACAGAGAGACTGTGAAAACTGCAAACAGACAGTGTCAAAGTTCAGGGTAGAAGTCAGATCACTGGAGTTTGGAGGTAGTAGCTCTATGAATTGTACCATTGTGAGACTGCATCAACTATAGCAATAATAAAGTTGATTATATGTCTCTGACGGGAAGGATAGTATTTCCATATCACACAACAACTGTGAGAACTTGGATAGAAACCCCTGAGCAAAATGTAACTATTTAATTCCAGCTTTGCTTTACACATGGAAATTCTTTTCTGTTACTTTGCCTTTTCAAATTCTTATGATCAATGATACTTTCAAAACTAATATACAAAATCGTTAATATATAACAACAGAAAATAGCATGGAGTAATTGCTGAGTTGATTTATTTTAAGAATTTATATATTTTTATTTCTCATCTATGAATATTGATAGTTATTCTGCTATTAGAAACCAGCTAGTACTTGTCCTGAACTCCTGATGCCTGACTCCTAAGGCTGAACCTTGCCCTCGGCAGTCGGCCTACAGGTGCACACCAGAGTTCCCGACGCCGACTTCAATCCCTCCCCTCGGCCTACTACCGCACACCTGACTCCAGTGTGCATGTGCGGTAAGCCAAGGACACAGGCCGAGTAGAGAGTTTGGAGTTGGGTGTCGCCGGGAGCTCCTGATGACTGATTCTGAAGGCTGACCCTCTCCTTGACAGTCGGTCTACGGGCACACTACTGGAGCTCCCGACGCCGACTCCAAACACTTCCCTCAGCAGTCGGCCTGCAGGAGCACACTGGAACTCCTGTCTCCAAATCCTCCCCTTGGCCTACCTGAACTGTGGGGCACAATTTGCTCTCGTCAACAGTGCCCCTCTGAGGTCTGCACCCTAGGTAGCGCCTAGTTTGCCTATCATCAACCTTGCCAATCAGGCCTCCTACATTCACATCTAATTTGCTAATATGGCAGACAACAAGAGTCCCCATGCTGATCTCTGTAATATCCTGCTGGTCACAGAGTTCTGATCAGAATAGAATCTTTCTACCTCCACCCTCCGCCTCCTATCACCAAGGCAACTTTGAATTCAATTAGCTGGCTTGCCTCGATCATGTTACTTTATCAAAAGCCTTGCTAAAGTCCATGTAGACTACATCTATCACCCTATCCTTGTCAATAATCTCTTCAAAACAAACCTCAAATTTGAGAGACAATTTCCCACACACAAGGCGATACTGACTATTTCTAATCAGTCCCCGTCTTTCCAAATGCAGGTAGATCCTGTTTCTTGGAATCCCCACCAGTAACTTTCCCACCACTGATATTAGGCTCACCAGCCTATTGTCCCCTTCTTAAATAAAGGCACAACATTATCCAACCTCCTGTTTACCAGTGCCTCAGATGTGGCTAAAGATTATACAAATATCTCTGCCAGGGCCCGTTTTCTTTCTTCTCCTGCTTCCCACTATGTCCTAGGATACACTTTGTCAGACCCCTGGGATTGATTTGCTCTTGTGCGCCTCAGCACTGCCAGACACCACCTCTTTTGCAATGTTGATATTTTTCAGGACCTCACAGTTCTCTTCCCCATCGATTCTGCCCAATCCTCTTATTATTTCTGAAGTGCCCAGCTACCATGTCCCTGATAACATGTTCCAGCAGTTTCCCAATTACTGATGTCAGACTAATTGATGACAATGGGAATGAATTTGCCTTTTTATAATCTCTGAAAATCAGTCTAAAATGTATGGAATTTTGAAAGATGCCAGCCCTTGCATCCACCATCTCCAAAGCCAACGTCCTCACCCTAGGAAGCAACTCATCAGGTCCTGCAGATTTATCACATTTCATTTCCAATGATTTCTGCAAAATAGTTTTTTTTTTAAAACTTGTGCTAATTTCTTAGAGCTGCTCATTCACTTCTTTAGGGCAGCACAGTTAGTGCAGTGGTTAGAGTAATGCTGTTAAAGCACCAGCTGTCGGCTAGGGTTCGAATCCCACGCTATCTATAAGGATGTTGTGCGTTCTCCCCATATCTGTGTGGGTTTCCTCCGGGGGCTCCGGTTTCCTCCCACTCTTCAAAACATACCGGGGCGTTGTAGGTCAATTGGATGTAACTGGGTGGCACAGGCTCATGGGCCAAAAGGGCCTGTTATCATGCTCTAGGTCTAAATTTTTAAAAAAGTTAAATATAAATTTTTAAAAATTAAATTGCTACAGTTCTGGAGTGAACCTGGTTCAAAATCAATTGGTCCTTGGAAGCTTTGTGTTTTGCTCAATGAAGGCAGGTACAAACTACGTTTAATATCTCCACCGGTTCAGAGGCATAGATTTGTGTAGCACAGGAATGGGCCCTTCAGCCCATCATGTCAATGCTGACCTTGTTGCCCATTTACACTGATCCCATTTGCCAGCATTAGGACCATATCCTTCTAAGCCTTGCCTATCAGACTGTCTTACAAAATATTTTTTAAACCTTGTAGTTGTATCGTATTCCACCACCATCTGGTGCATTAAATTCAAGATACTAATCCCTTAATCTTTCCCTTAAAATCTCATTTAAAACTCCTTCCATTCACTTTGAACCTATGTTCTGATGTTAACCCTGCCAATAAAAGAAAGATTTTGAGTGTCTACTTTGTCAATTCCTCTCATTAGTTTATCAGGTACTTCTATCAGAACTGCTTTGCTCCTGGAAAAACAATCCCAGCCCACCTCATTTCACCCCTTAACTAAAATCCTCCAACTCCAGGAAAATCCTGGACTTTCTCCAGTGTAATCATATCTTTCCTGTAGTGTGACGACCAGACCTTGCACACAATACTCCAAGTGTTGCCTAACCTCTAATTCCCTGCATGCAAAATATCTTCATGCCCTGCATATAAAATGTCCTTATTCCCTCCACACATAATTTCTCATGGTCTCTGTCGGAAAGGGAAAGTTTTCTTTTTCGCAAGCTCTTCGAGTTTGTTTTCACATTTCACACTCACCTCTCCTTATCTGTCACCTCTCCTTTTCTTTAGTATCCCCGACTGCATTCTGGAATTTTCCACTCCTTGGGCTGACTGGTTGTTTCTTTTAATCTAACACCATATTTAACTTCTTTTGGCAACTGGACTGCTTTCCCTACTAAATTTGTCTTTACCCTCGGGCAGCCATTCTCAATGGGTGCCACAGCAACATGTAAGGGAGGCCACGACTGAAACCATAAAATAATTTTTATGTAGCTTGACTGCTTCACAAGGAAGGAGGCCCATAAACTTTGAACAGAGTCCTAAGGGGACCATAGACAAAAAAAGGTTGAGAATGGCTGTCCTAGAATGATGCACAATGTTAAGTCTGCATAATTTCTTTAAAGTATTAGCCATTGCTGTTTCCAGTCATAATCCTTCATCTTGTTTTCTAGTCTAACGCAGCCACTTCATGTCACATGCCTTCAGGGTTTCCTATTCACGTTTAAGGCCTTAGTTTCATCTTGATGTAAATCACTTTTAATTTTTATGGATTCTATCCTGTCATGATCTCTGTTCCCTAAAGACGCTCAAATACTTGTTCATCAATTAACTCAGTACAAGGCACTAAATCTAAAATAACCCTCATTCTGCACATACCAATAAAGATGTCACCTCTTGTACTCCATCCTCCACAACTGCATTTCATCCGGTTTGTTTAGACTGGAAGACATTTAAAGCATTAATTGGTGTAAGTAATTACCAACCAATCAGGCAATGCACGTTTTGCAATTGCGAATCATTAACTGATTCCTAAGGGAGAGTTCCATCCAAACACTGCACTTAGACCTCCATCTAGTGGCAATGTATGGAACTCCCAAACTGTACAGGAGAACCAAATGGGAAGTGGCAAAATCTTGATCAATGGAGTTTGTCTGAGATTAAACAATTACTCTTTGAAAACCTTTCCAAATCCACCCCATGTCCCGCCTCCTTGATGACTACAAATAGCCGGTTTTGAAATTCTTGACAATCTGTGCTAAATGAAGAAACAAGAAAAGGAATAAAGCAAGGAGAAGATGCATGAGATTCTGCAGATACTGGGATCTGGTGTGAAAAGCAGTCTGATGCTGTTCAACCTGCTGAGATTAAGATGTTAAGTTTCTCATTTGCCATGCAAATAATTAAATGAAATGCATTAATTATACATTTAGTATGTGATTATAAATGTTGGTAATATTTCTTCAGTCTTACACTCAGCAGGACTTGCAACGTGGTGTGTGCCTTGTGAACACGCACACCAAACCTCTGCTATTTCCCCGATGTCCTGAAATACATTTTCCCTTTCACTTTAAACCTATGTCCCCTAGTTGTAGAATTGCTTACCTGGGTGAAAAGACAGTGAGGATTCACTTCTTAACTTTATAAACCTTGATAAGGACATTAAAAACAGCGCTAAGGTGTTTAACACAGAGATTTGGATGATGAAACAGGATCTCGGCAGGGGTGGGGGCATTAGGATTTGTTTATGTCTTTGCCACATTGATTTTGGGGAAATTAGACGGGATTGGAATGGCTCCAGAAAATACAGGGGACAAGGTTTCCAATCAGCTGCTACAATGCAAGTGGCTTCGAGCTGCTGGGAGCTGTGGGCAGGCCAAGGGAAGAGCAATGAAGATTGCAGTGCGAGCAATGGCGTGAAGAAGGCTACAAATGCTGAAATGGTCTGAAGGCAGAATTTTTATATTAGGCCAACTATTGATCAGAGAGGCTGGGAAGCGTGTGCCTCCCATCAATGTGCTTGCGCAGACCCTTGAATCGGATAGCATGGTAAATAGGAAGAGGAGTGTGGGTTTCAACCCTTCTAACCTGCTCCATCATCAAACCTTTGGCTGATCTTTCAGATTCAGCTCCTCTCTCCTACATCACATGATCTATTTCATCCTATGAACAATATCTTTATCCCAACAAACAATTTAATGATTTAGGTTTAACATTTCTGTAATGGAGGATTCTGCAGACTCACCATTCTCTGGGAGAAGAAATTTCTCCTCGTCTCAGTCTCAAATATCTTAGCCTTAATCCTTAGACTGTTGCCTGGGCCTTAGACTCCATGTCATTACGAACATCCCCACTGCACCTAAATGGTTCCTCATTTAGACAAGAACATGGAAAGGGGAGGTTGGGAGATGTATGGGCTAAATGTATAGAAATGGGACTTCAGCTCAAATGTCTGTGTTGACCAAGTTGACTTTCTGGGCATTTGCTTGCATTTGGTCCATGAGGTTCCAAGCTCTTCCTATTCATGTTATCTGTCCAAACATCTTTTTTAATGTTTTAATTGTCCACTTTTTATAACTCCCTCTGGCAGGTCATTCAGATACACTCTACGCTTGGGTGAAATATTTGCCCATCAGGTATCTCTTTCACCTTTCCTCTTTCACTTTAAACCTATGTCCCCTAGTTGTAGAATTGTTTACCTGGGTGAAAAGACAGTGAGAATTCACTTCTTAACTTTATAAACCTTGATAAGGTCATTCCTCAGCCTCCTACACTCCAGGGAATAAAGATGCACCCTATCCAACCTCTCACTGATACTCAAGCCTTCCAGTCCTGGCAACGTTCTGGTGAACCTCCTTTGCTCTCCTTCTCATCCTTCCTACAGATGGGTGACAAGAACTCGTACCATGAGATCCCAACTTTTGTACTCTATGCCCCGCCCAATGAAGGCAAGTGGGCCAAGTGCCTTCTTCACCAACCTGTCCACCTGACTCACCACTTTCATGAACTATGCACCTGTATTCCAAGATCTCCAACTCTCTCCAGGGCCCTGGCATTTACTGGGAAAGTTATACCCTGGTTTAACTTACCAAATGCAACATCTCACACTGTTCAATGTTAAATTCCATTTGCTACTTCTTGGCCCACTTTCCCAAATGTTCAAGATCCTGTTGTAAACTTACATATCTTTCCTCATTGCCCATTACCCTTACTAAGTAATGTACTAATCATACGACCTACATTAAGACCCGATTTGTTAACATCAATTTAAATAAAAGCAGTGGATTCAGCACGGACTCCTGCAGCACACCACAGGTCACAGTCCTCCAATGAGAAAAACAATCCTCCACTACTTTCTTCTGGCTCTTTCCACCGAGCCAGTGTTGAATCCAGTTGGCCAGTTCACCTTGGATCCCATGTGATTTAGCCTTCTGTGGCTCCACCTCCTGACCAGAGCTGGTCAGAATCTTATGCTGGAGATACAAATGATGTACTGAATGGATGGGCCAAGGGGCAGTCATTAATGGATAATGAATGGGCCAGGGGACCGTTATTTGTGAGTAATGAGTGGGTCGGGGCAGTTATTTAACATAAGAACAGAAGAAATAGGATCCAGAGTACACCATCTGGTCCGTCGAGCCTGCTCTGCCATTCAATGTGTTCATGGCTGATTGGATGATAGGCACATCTCCAACTATCTGTGTTTTTCTTATACCCCTCAATTTTCCCTTACTATGTAGAAATTTATCCAACATTGTCTTAAATACATTCTGAAATTCCCTTCGCTGCTTCAAGGGGCAAAAAATTTCACAGATTCACCACCATTTGGGAAAAGCAGTTCCTCCTCATCTCTGTCCTAAATTTACTACCCGGTATCTTGAGGCCATGTCCCCTATTGGTCTCCTTTACCAATGAACTTACCTATCTCTATCTTATCAATGCCTTTCATAATTTTAGATGTTTCTATAAGATACCCTCTCATCTTTCTAAATTCCAGCAAATGCAGTCCCAGATGACTCAATCTTCCTCCTCATAGGCCAACCCCTTCATCCCTGGAGTCAACATGGTGAGCCTCCTCTACACTGCCACCAAAGCCAGTACATCCTTCCTCAAGTAAGGAGATCAGAACTACACGAGATGCAGCCTTGCCAGTATCTTGTACAGTTGCGGCAGAACCTCCCTGCGCTTAAATTCAATCCCTCAAGCAATGAAGGCCAACATTCCATTTCCCTTCTTGATAGCCTGCTGCACTGCAAACCAACCTTTTGAGATTCATGCACAAGCATTTAAGGGATACTGAATGCTGTTCCAGAAGAAGGAAGGTGATCAATTATATTTGCTTGTTCAGGACTGTAATGCATTAATTATAAGAACAAATCAACATAACTTAAAAGGATTATGTCAAATGTAATATTGAAAAGACAAGCAATTCTGGAAGAAGTTAGGCATTTCAATTAACACTATTACCATTGGGCTGAATGACTCCCATTGACCTGAAAGAGATCATTTTTTAAAAATTGGGATAGTTGCATGGATGGGAGAGGGATGGAGGGCTATGGTCTGGGTGCAGGTCATTAGAACTAGGCAGAATAATAGTTCAGCACAGACTGGATGGGCTAAAGGGCCTGTTTCTGAGCTGAGGTGTTCAATGATTCTCGAGATTGAGATTGGTAGAGGTCAGTGAATTGTTGTCGACTCCTGGTCCATAGCAGCGGGAAATGTTGTACAATACAAAGATCCTTAGTGGTTCGTTGCTGTCATGGATTGGCTGGTCCAAATAACATGCTTACATGGTGTAAGTTATATAGGGCCAGGAGTGCACAAGATAGAAATAGACAGCAAACTTTGTTGGAATTTTTAAGCAGTGAAGGGGACTTGACTGGGCCACCTGCTGGCCATATTTGGCACTTCCAGCAGGATAATTGGATAGGTGAGGAACAGAATTAGTGCACAGGTGAACAAGCCATCTCAGTAGACTCCAATCAGGCGAAATCAAATTCTGACTTCCCCCCCCCCCCCCCACCCACCCCACACACACAATTTCTGTTAACCCCCTCCCTTGATCCTTCTCTTTCCCTATTCCTCTGTCTCCCTTCCTCCAGCTTCCCACCCTTTTCCCTTCCTTCTCCTATCAGAGAGCTTCCCTCTGCTCCCTCCCCATCACTTAATTTCCTTCTCTTCTACCCTCCCTCCTGCATCCACCTATTACTTCGTATCCATTAGCCTGTGCTCCTCCGCCTTTCCCCACCAAGCTCTCCCTTTTTATTCAGGCATCTGATCTTTCAGCCCTCCTGAAAAAGGGCTCGCCTGAAATGTCAACTGCCTGTTACTTTCTGTGCACGCTGTGTGACCTGCCGAGTCCCTCCAGTACTTTGTGTCTCAGTGCACGTTTCT
This sequence comes from Narcine bancroftii, assembly GCF_036971445.1. Lineage (NCBI taxonomy): Eukaryota > Metazoa > Chordata > Chondrichthyes > Torpediniformes > Narcinidae > Narcine > Narcine bancroftii. Next base: position 223,474,384 of record NC_091474.1, on the reverse strand, counting down.
GCCTTCTCTTATGTAGGAAGGCTGAGCCCAAAATCTGTCCCCTTCCCTACTCTTTCGAAGATCAGCTGTCTCTAGCAAGCTCAGGGTGAAACTTGATTGGTTACAGCTCAAATAATATCAAGGGAGCTTTGGCGATCCTCAGAGCCAATATTTTTTTTCTTGAGTGTTCCTTTGTAGAAGAAAACAATAGGCAAACAGCAGGATATTGGGAATGCCCCAAAATAGCCTGTATTTGGAATCCAGGAACTGCTGAACATCCATGCAGATGCTTTGTTAATGAAGAGATTCTCCCAGGAGGTGGGAATGAAGAACTCTTGAGTTTCACCTTCCCCGAATCTAATCTGCTGCAGTCTGCAAGAATCTTCTTTCATTGATAAACTCATTCTTCCTGTGTCTTGACGTGATGGAGTAGATTGCCACGGGGTGAATAATGAACCTTCTTCCACTGGGATTTCCACCAAAAATAGTGTAAATAATACGCCTGCCCATAAGTTGCTCCAGATCGCTCTGAGCTATGTTGCTGCCAAAAAGTAATGCTTCAAGCTACTAATTCAGGTTTATTAAGTGAAATTAAAGAGCAAATGTGTTCTTAATAGGAATTCACTATTTTGGTTCAAAAGTTCACTTGCAGCTTAGAGGTCAATACATATGTTTAAGATTATTTCTAAAATATGATGCTGTAACAGAATACAAGCAGCACGATTATAAGCGCAATAATTGGCATTTCAACAATCTTCAAGTGTTTCACAGAGACGAAAGTTGTTTGAAAGAGTAAAGCAAGAAATTCGGCAGTGATTGAACCAAAAACACAATGTGGGAAAAACTCAGCAGGTCAAAGAATGTACTTTATGTCGCAAAGATAAAGGGATTTTGTTCATACCTTGATGAAGGGTTCAAGCCCGAAATGTTGGTTATGTATCTATCTTTATCTTTGCGACTTAAAGTTTGACCTGCTGAGTTTCTCCAGCATTGTGCTTTGATGAAAGTTGTTCTATACTGTTTAGAACTTGTCTGAATGGTTTGACGTTTTCATGTATTGGAATACACTTGCCACAGTTCTGTCCACTTGCTTCATCTGTCAGTATCTCTGATAAGTGCACTGCTCCCCTCCATGATGTTTTGGCATTGCCATTTAGCTTTGTCTCATTGGCATCTTCAGATATAAAAAATATCCACTGCCCTTTCTTCTTTTAAGCCAGAACCTCACAATTGAGGATTTTGAGGTGATTTACAAGGTTGGAAATGCAGTCTCATTTGTGAGATGTTCCATTCCTTCTGCCACCTACCTCAGGCTCTTGCATGTTTCAAATGCAAGGTCTTGACACTGTCAATGTCATGGTAAATTCCTCCTTCCACCACCACCCTCCTCCACCTGGCAGAACTTGTCCTCACCCTCAATAACTTCTTCACACTTTCTCCAATCTGCGCTACAAGCCTACACAGACGAGGCTCTTCAACTTTTCCTCTGCTTCATTGACGATTACCCCGATGTTGCCTCATTTACCCATGATGAGCTCATCAACATCATCTACTTTGCTGCTAACTTTCACCCTGACTTCAAATTCACTTGGTCCACCTAAAGTAACACTCTCCCATTTCTCAATCTTTCAGTCTCCATCTCGGGAGACAAACTGTCAAAAGACATTTTCTATAAACCCACCAACTCCCACAGTTACCTCAACTCCATATCTTCACATCCTGTAATGGTAGTGATCATGGGTGCAATGCAACTAGCAATGCCTTACTGTTTGATTGTACTTGGCTGCCACCAGGGGCTGACACAGAGCAAGACACTCAGTATGCTGGAGCTGTAGCGGAGACTTGCAACCTCATGGTGCTGTTCATATCAACTTTAAACTTTAAAGAACTTTTTCCTTCATCCATGTGTTGTCTTAAGAGCTCACACATACGAATACAAGATGAAACAGTCCCCTGTAAGAATCGTATTCCTTTCTCTCTATTCCTCCATCATATTTGCTCCCAGGGTGAGGGTTTCCATTCCAAGAAGATCAGAAATATCCTCCTTCTTCAAACAACGTGGCTTCCCCTCGACTACCATCAGTTTGGCCCTTGTCCATGTTTCCTGCAAATCTGCCCAGAACCCCTCTACCACAGATGCAACAAGGTCAGGATTTCCTTTGTCTTCACCTACCATCCCATAAGCCTCCACATCTGGCATGTTGTCCTCCACAATTTCTGTCAACTGCTACTTGATACCACCACCAGACACATCATTCCCCCTCCACGACTCCCTTGTCCGTGCATCCCCTCCCACTGGTCATCTCCTCAGTACCTATCCCTGTGACTGCTAGAAATGCACCCATTAACTCCTCCTTTATCACCATTTGTGCCCTAAAAAGCCATTCCAGATGAGCAGCATTTCACCAGTGAATCTGTAGGGGTCATCTACTTCATCTGGTGCTCCCATTGAGGCCTCCTCTACATCGGAGAGACTGTACACAGATTGGGAGATTGATTTGTTGAGCACCTTTGCTCTGTCTGCAGTAATAATGGGGACCTCCCAGTGGCCAACCATTTCAATTCCACAGTTCCAAATGGTCTCGTGCCCTGCCAAACTGGGCCACCCGCTGATTGGAGGAGCAGTGTTCTGTCTGCACCCTCTCCTACCAGATGGCATAGACATTGGCTTCTCTGGGATTTTGTTAGGCCTCTCCCCTATCGCTCTCTCTTTCCTTATCTCTCTGTTTCCTTTTCTCCAGCTCCCCACCCCTCCCCTGTCAGAACTACCCCTCATCAGTTTTTTTCTCCTCCGTCCTCCCCATATCTACCTATAACCACTTGCCCGTTGGCATGCACTCCTCCCCTACCCCTTCCTCCTCCCCTCCTTATTTCAAGCATCATGCCTTGATGAAGGGCTCAGGTCCAAAACATGGGTGGTATTGCTTTGTATTCCTGTTTATCATCATGTGTGCTCTCTGTTTGCACAGAGGCTGGAGATTTCCATGAACTGGAGGGAATGTTGCATTTCTTCAAGGAAGCTTTGAGCACATTCTTGAATCTTTTTCCTCTGTCTGCCAAAAGATCCTGAATAGAATGTCTGTTGTGGGAATCTTGAGTTGGGCATGTGAATGGCAAGGCCATTCCAATGTAGCTGACTGACTGTAACAGGCCTCAGCTGTGACAGAGTACATAGAGGTGTTTGGGAGATAAATTGGGAAAGATTTGTTAGAGCAGGTCACACACAAACACTTTAAAACACAGAATTTTTTGCAGGAGCCTTTGCAAGAGTGCTCAGACTCATGAAGGATTGTTGTTTGCCAAAGGGCAACAAACATGCAGGGCCGCTTTGGAAAACAGAACTTGCTGTCTGGAGGGTCATGTGATCTTTGCAGACAGAGAGCAGAGAAAAAGCAGGCTTTGCTCTCAGAGAGGAGGGAGTGACAGAGAGAGGGGAGAGGCACAGACATTTGTTCCAGAGGGACAAGCTGGCAAGCTTTGGAAGACAGCCTGGTCAAAAGAGTGGACTGGCTGTCTGGTGTTTCCCTTGGAATAGGAGGAACAGAGAGGAACTCTGTGGATGCCCTGGAACAAGAAAAACTCTCTCTCTGAAAACCAATAGAACCATTTACCTGTTAAGCACTAAAGCCTGGTGAACTTTATTAATGTTAACTTCTGTGCACAGTACAAGAATTGCCTGCAACCAGTGAGATTGGGCTGTGAACCAAAGAAGTTTGCTGAACTTACGCACACATTACACACACGTGTGCTTGAGAATTAGAAGGGAGTTAAGTGAGTTAGTAGAGATAAGAAGAGGTACAAGGACTGCCTAAAGAAATCTCTTGGTGCCTGCCACATTGACCACCGCCAGTGGGCTGATATCGCCTCAAACCGTGCATCTTGGCGCCTCACAGTTCGGCGGGCAGCAACCTCCTTTGAAGAAGACCGCAGAGCCCACCTCACTGACAAAAGACAAAGGAGGAAAAACCCAACACCCAACCCCAACCAACCAATTTTCCCTTGTAACTGCTGCAACCGTGTCTGCCTGTCCCACATCGGACTTGTCAGCCACAAACGAGCCTGAAGCTGACGTGGACATTACCCCTCCATAAATCTTTGTCCGCGAAGCCAAGCCAAAGAAGAAGAAAAAGAGAAATAAGTTAAAGTCTGAATCTTTTTTCATGTTCAAAGATAATTAGAAGCAACTTTTGTTTAAGTAACCCTTTTTCGTGGTGCATATCTATTGCTGCTGGGTTTTGGGGTCCTCTGGACTCGTAACACAGCACAGTGACCTTGGCCTGGCAGAAAACAATGGTTCCCTGCAGCTTGAAGTGAATATGGACCATTTTGCAGAAACAGCCTTGCTGGAACTTTTCCTGAGATTTTGCATTTTATATATAGGTCACCACAACATCATGGGCTAAAGGACCTGCACTGTGCTGTAATCCTCTATGTTCTAACTACAGTGTACAGCTGTGTACCCAACACAGAACCTTGTGGAACAAATGCATCTCATCTTTGCTATTTGTCATTCATCCATTATCTCTACTCTGGATCCTACCACTCAGTCAATTTCCTAACAGGTCAGTAATCTACTCCAATTAGTTATTAAAATGCTTTACTGAAGTTGTCACAAAACAAATCCTTAGATCAGTGGTTCTCAATCTTTTTCTTTCCATTCACTTTAAGTAATTCCTATGCCATAAGTGCTCCGTGATTAGTAAGAGATTGCTTAAAGTGGGATATGAGTGGGAAGGGAAGGTTGTGAACCACTGCTTTAGACCCAATTGTTACTGAAATATTTTACTTAAGAAAAATTGTCATTGGCCCATTTCCTTTGGAGTTATGAAACCGTGCACATAATGAGTCAATGAGGTACGATTAAAACACCGATTTTCAAACTTTGTCTTTTCACCTACATACCACCATAAGCAATCCCTTACTAAACACAGAGCGCCTATGGGAGAAGGAATAATTAAAGTGGTATGTGAATGGAAAGTAAAAGGTTGAGAACCACTGCCTTAGCTAGTCAAAATAAAATAGAAAAAGCCAGAAATACTCAGCAGGAGTGAGAGAGACAATAAGAAACCTACAGTGTCCTCATCAGGTCATTGTATCCTTCCTGATTCTGAGTTGTAGAACTACGGCAGCTTCTACATAGGAGTAGTATGACGGTTAGCGCAATGCTGTTACAGTGCCAGTGATCGGGGTTCAAAGCCGGCACAGCCTGGAAGGAGTTTGTACATTTTCCCTGTGTCTGCATGAGTTTCCTCCGTGTTTTGGTTTCCTCTCACCTTTCAAAAAAACATACCCGGTTGTTGGTCATTGGGCGGCACAAGTTCAAGGGATGAAAGGGCCTGTTACCGTGCAGTATGTCTAAATTTTAAATTTTAGAAAATTTAAAAGTTGTAGCTGAGACATTTCTCTGCATTTTCATGGATGCACCATTAACCAGCCTCATTGGAATTATCTCTGCTTTACAGCTTCAATCTTTTTCTTACTGGAATCGGCACTGGATGACACTAATGGCAACTCTTTGTCTGCCTCGTGGCAGGCAGAAGGCAATTTTGTGTAATATTATGTTCTGTACTATTTCATGAGAATAAAGGAATCTTGAATTTTGAATCATCTTTGAATATTAAGTGGTCTTGCCGTCCAATTGAAGGTGTGCTTTAAAAATCACACAGGATCTAACATGGGATTCATTTCTCTCCTCACCCCCACCGCAAATTGCCATGGAAGTCATTGTGCAAAACATACATTCAATCACAGGCTGCTGTGGCTAGCTACAGCTGAAATTGGCTGTTGGAATGGTGCCCTTGCAATTTCCAATTTCTGTGCAAGCAGAGAGTGGTGGGAGGGTGGAACGAGCTGCCAGCTAAATTGGTAAATGCAGATTCGATTCACGATTCTTTTCTGCCCCGTGTAACAGTACAGAATGTGTAATATTACACAAAATTGCCTTCTGCCTGCCATAAGAGACAATTTTGACATTTAAGAAAAATTTGGACAATTACCTGAATGGGAGGGGTAGGGAGTGGTGCGAGTCAGAGGGACAAGGTAGAATAATAGTTTAGCACAGACCAGAAGGGTTGAAGGGCCTGTTTTCTGTTCTGTACTGCTCTATGGTACTAAGACCTTCCTTTCAGAACCACCAATGAATATTTCAACATGCTGAAGGTAATTTATGGTGAGTCTACAACTGGGCAGCATCATGAGTCCACATAGTGGCCATGCCCTGTCCAGAGGATGGTCTCGTGGTGAGGGTTATTGCCTCCCACCTGGTCTTTTGCATGATTTTCAGCGTGTAACTTGTAGATATGTCACCAGCCAAAGGTATTATTGAAGCCATCAGTAAATCTAATGGACAATATTAATTCTGGTTTATATCAAAAATATTATCATGTCGAAATCCAGACCTTTGTATTTGAACGTTTCTCTAAAGTAGATCATTGGTTTTCCTTATCTTGAGTCATTCCAGGAATTTTAGCAGGTCCAGCCTAGTTTATTTTTTTACAAACTTTGATCTCTTTCAATGACTTCCTTTTCATGATTCAAATCAGATATTCCTCCTTGTTCTGACATGCCAGTAAAAACAAGATGAGATGGCAGTGGAATTATCTCATTAGATATACACTTGCATCCAATGGTTCATTAAAGCAGTTTGAGTTTGAAAAATGTAACGAGTGACAACATCGGGTAGCACATTTGGCGTAGTGGTTAGCACATCACTGTTACAGTGCCAGCGATCAAGTCCAGGGTTCAAATCCTGCTCTGTCCATAAGGAGTTTGTAAGTTCTCCCTGTGAGTGGGCTCCAGTTTCCTCCCACCATTCAAAACGTACCAGGGGTTGGAGATCAATTGGGCAGCATGGGCTCGTGGGCCGAAAGGACCTGTTACCATGTTGTATGTCTAAATAAAATTCACCTGGTTTTCACAGGAAGCATTGGAAGTGACAGAATCTCAAGGAAATTGAAGTAGTAACTAGTATGTACAATAGCACATTGTCACTCCTCTACAGAAAAAAAGTACACAATGAATAGTGAATTATTAATTCTAATGTAATATGCCTGAGATTGTCTGATCTTGGAAGCTAAGCAGGGTCAGTACTAGTCAGTACTTAGAGGGGAGACTGCCTAGGAACACCAGGTACTGTAGGTTTCTGTAAGAGGCACTGGACAAAGTGATGACTCTGCCTTACAGTAGACAAATGTTACATTCTAAAACAATGAGGTATTATGTGACAGCAATAGAACCTTTACTTTTAATGCCTAATAATCAAAGTATAAAACAGTGACTAAAGGACTTCACCCTGCAAAGCTAAATAAAATGTTGTCATGAAACTGGTTTCCACACATCCTCCTTTTCCATCTGCTGATTCACTGAAAACATTTTTGGTGTTAAACAGGAAATTCTGCAGGCGCTGTGATTGTAGCGCAATACACACAAAAGCGCTGGAGTAACTCAGAAGGTCACACAGCATCTATTGGAATTAAAGAGTAACCAGTGTTTCGGGCCTGAGTGCTTCAACGTATGAGCAAAAAGCAGGGAGGTGACTGAATGAAAGAGTGGGGGAAGGATTACAGGCTAACAAGCAAGAGGTCATAGGTGGATGTGGGTGAGGGGGGCTGAAGACATAAAAGCTGAGGTGATAGGGGAGGGGGTGGCTATGAATGAACAGGGAAGGGGTGGAGAGCTGGAGGAAAGAAGACAGAGGTTCTGGATTGGAAAAGAGCAAATTTTGAAGGAATAAGAAGGGATTTGGGGAGTATTGAGTGGGACAGGATATTTTCAGGTAAGGATGTTAATGAAAAATGGAGGATATTCAAAAAAGAAATTTTGAGGGTACAGAGCAGTTATGTCCCAGTGTGGATCAAAGGAAAGGCTGGAAGTCATAGGGAGGCTTGGTTTTCGAGGAATATTGGAAATTTGGTTAGGAGAAAAAGGGAGGTGTACAAGAGGTATAAAGAGCAGGGAGCAGAGAAGCTGAAGGAGGACTACAAGGAGTGTAGAAAGAATCTTAAGAAAGAAATTAGAAAGGCCAAAAAAAGGCATGAAGAGGCTTTGGCTGACAGAGTAAAAATAAATCCAAAGGGTTTCTATAAGTACATTAAAAGTAAAAGATTAGTGAGAGATAAAATTGGACCCCTTGTAGATAGTGAGGGTAGGCTGAGTGAGAAGTCTGAGGAAATAGGGGAAATTTTGAATGATTTCTTTGCCTCAGTTTTCACTAGAGAAAAAAATGTTGAACCAGTTGAAGTAAAGAAAAATAGTGGGGAAGTCATGAAGCATATAAGGATAACTGAGGAGGTAGTGATGGCTGTGTTAAAAAAGATAAAGGTGGATAAATCTCCCGGACCGGACAAAATATTCCCTAGGACACTCAAGGAGGCTAGTGGACAGTTAATGGGGCCATTAACAGAGATATTTAGGATGTCACTGGCCACGGGGGTGATGCTGAAGGATTGGAGGGTGGCGCATGTGGTTCCTCTGTTTAAGAAAGGGTCCAAATGCAAACCTGGGAATTATAGGCCTGTAAGTCTGACGTCTGTGGTGGGCAAGTTGATGGAAAGTGTTCTGAGGGATGCTATTTACAAATTTTTGGAGGTACAGGGATTGATAGGGAGTAATCAGCATGGTTTTGTCAGGGGTAGATCATGCTTGACAAACCTGATTGAGTTCTTGTGGTAGAAAATTGTTTGTTCAATTGGAGGCCGGTGACTAGTGGAGTTCCTCAGCGTTCGGTCCTGGGTCCACTATTATTTGTTATATATATTAACGATTATAGGGGTGGAGAATTGGATAAGCAAGTTTGCGGATGACACAAAGATTGGTGGTGTTGTGGACAGTGAGGTAGATTACCGTAGATTAAAAGGTGATTTAGGAAGGCTGGAGGTGTGGGCTGAGAAATGACTGATGGAATTTAATACAGATAAATGTGAGGTGCTACATTTTGCAAAGGCAAATTTAAATAGGTAATATACATTGAATGATAGACAATTGAGGAGTGCAGAGCAACAAAGAGATTTAGGAGTTATGGTAAATAGTGCCCTCAAGGCTGATACTCAGATAGATGGTGTGGTGAAGAAGGCATTTGGAATGTTGGCCTTCATAAATCGGAGTATTGAATTCAAGAGCAGGGAGGTTATGATGAAATTGTACAAGGCATTGGTGAGGCCAAATTTGGAGTACTGTGTACAGTTTTGGTCACCAAATTATAGGAAAGATATAAACAAAATAGAGAGAGTGCAGAGAAGGTTCACGAGAATGTTGACAGGATTTCAGGGTCTGAGTTACAGGGAAAGGTTGTGCAGACTGGGGCTTTTTTCTCTGGAGCGTAGAAGATTGAGAGGGGACTTGATGGAGGTGTTTAAGATTTTAAAAGGGACAGATAGAGTAAATGTGGATAGGCTTTTTCAATTAAGAAAGGGGGAGATTCAAACTAGAAGACATGGTTTAAGATTGAAGGGGGAAAATTATAAGGGGAACATGAGGGGAAATTTCTTTACGCAGAGGGTGGTGGGGATGTGGAATGAGCTTCCAGCAGACGTGGTCGAGACGGGATCATTGGTTACATTTAAGGAAAGACTGGATCATTACATGGATAGGAGGGGACTAGAGGGGTATGGACCGGGTGCTGGTCAGTGGGACTAGGAGGGTGGGGATTTGCTAAGGCATGGACTAGTAGGGCTGAATTGGCCTGTTCTGTGCTGTAAGTGGTTATATGGTTATATGGTTGGGGGAGGACTTTTAAGGGAAACTAAATTTGAATTAATCTCACTTAGTTGGAGAGTGCCCAGATGAAATATTAAGCGTTCTTCCTCCAATTTGTGGGTGGCCTCAGGTACAACATTTTTGGTGTGTGTTCCTTCAGTTGAAAGATATTAATAATGCTGCAATGAAACTCTGAAGCTCTGGTCATCGATTTCTTTAATTCTGCTATTCTACCTTCACTTTTGTCTATTCCATTGTTTATGTGTACGTAGGATATTGTAGATCACAGAAATAACAGCTGAACAGATTTTATCAATTTCAAAATAAATAGTGTTAAATGAGCCGTACGGATAACTTGTTTTCAGTAGGTAATTACAAAGATAAGGTGGGTGAGTAATGGAATTCAACATTTGACATCAAAGGAAGACAACTTGGAATGTTTCCTTAACGTGAAATTGTAGAACAGAAATTTGATTTAGGTGTTGAGCATAAGCAACTTGTACACAAGATGCAAATGTAAGCAAAGGGAAAATCACACTGTCTTAAACTGCTGGAGCTTGAGGTTCAGAAGTGAGGTGACCCTCTCTGGAGTGCTGTGCCTGAGTCAAGAACATCAAGGTTGAAGTGGACAGATATTTGGTCTCTATGGTGATCAAATTGTGCATGATGTTATTGAATGGTGCGGAAGAGGCCATATGATCTGGTCCAGCTCTTATGTTCTCATGATATATTTAATGGACGTGGCGGGAATACTAGGCAGTTTGATCAGAATTTTTTAAATTTTATTCTGAGAATTTTCACTCAACGTACAGTCAAAACGAAGAATAATCAAAAAGAAAAACATCAATAATATTAACAAAATAATATAAATATCAATCTATATGTTGATATTAAAGAAAGTGAGAAAAAAGAGTCAACATGTGATTCAATTACTATAAAGAAAGAAAAGTTACGATAATACTACAAAATGCGAATTCAATGTACATGTTGAATCAAAGGGAGAAAAAGATAATAGAGAGAAAGAGAACAAAATAAAAGGAACCTGTCCACCCCCCCCCCCCCAAGAAACAAGAAGAAAGAAAAAGAAAGAAAGGAGAAAGAATAAGAAAAAGAAAAGATTGGCTTCACCTCGGATAAACTCCACACCCATCAAGGGACAAATAACCTGACTACCTAAGGCCCTCGGCGCTGCAAACACTGGGAGGTATCAGTGGCTTTTTCCACTGAGAGTGGGGGAGATTCAAACAGGAAGGCATGGACTGAGAGTAAAAGGGGAAAAGTTTAAGGGAAACATAAGCAGGAATTTGTGGTGGGGGTGTGGAATGAACTTCCAGCAGTGGTGGTAGAAGCAAGGTCAATGTTAATATTCAAGGAAAGGTTGGATAGGTATATGAACAGGAGAGGTGTGGAGGGTTATGGGCCAAATGCGGGTCAGTGGGACTAGGTGGGAGATAATGTTCGGCACGAACTAGTAGGGCCATACTGGCCTATTTCTGTGCTGTAAATGGTTATATGGTTAAAGATTTACCTCAGTTTGACCAGAATATTACCAGGAACATAGAATGATACAGCACAGGAACAAGCCCCTTAGCCCATGATGTTTGCACTGAACACAATACCAAATGAAACTAAATCTCTTCTGCCTGAGCACGATCCTCCATTCTCAGCATATTCATGTGTCTAAAAACATTTTAAATGCAAATATTGCATCTGCTCCCATCATTACCCCAAGCATTCTGTTCCAGGCACCTACCACTATCTGTGTAAAAACAAAACTTTCCCCCTCTCACCTTAAATGCATTTGATATGTTAACAAGGAAAAGATTCTGACTCTCCATTCAATGCCTCTCATAATTTTATAAACTTTTATCACGTCTCCCCTCAGCCTCCAACATTCCATAGAAAAGCAAATAAAATTTGTCTAATCACTTCTTGTAGCTCATAGCCTCTCATCAAGGCAGCATCCTGGTAAATCTCTTCTGTACCCTTTCCAAAGTCTCTTCATCCTTCCTGCAATGGGGAAAAATAATTGCACACAATATTCCAAGTGAAGCCATGCCCAATGAAGCCACATGTCCTCATTACCTCTATATTTACCTGTGTGGCCCCTCTCAGGGACCTATGGACTTAAAGCCAAATCCCTCTGCACATCACCACTGTTAAGAACCCTGCCATTAATTTTGACCTATCAATGAGTTTTGCCTCACACATGCTTGGATTAAACTCCATTTGCCACTTCTTCACCTATTGCTGCAACCAATCTATATGCTTCTGTATCTTTTTTTTTAAACTTTATTTAAGATTTTATAACATGAATAACATATAGGATTACATTAAAAAAAATTAAGAATAAAATAATAAAATTACAATACAGTATCAGTAATCTAAATAAACTATACCCTCCCCAATAATTATTACACATTAATAATCCAACTCAAATTAGTCCAACCCCCCCTTTCCCCCCAAAATAAAGAGTGAAGAATTAATAAAATTAATAATATATGTGAGAAAAAAACCCACTTACAAAAAAAACATAACCGATTAAAATACTAACAAAGAGAAGTAATTAATACTAAGATATCAGACTTAAAAAACATATTTAAATCAAACTTAAACGCATATATTTAACAAACAGAGTTAAGATGAAACATATAATTAACTCAAACTTAATATAAAAAATTAGTTAAGTTAGTAACATTATCTATCAAAAATTCTTAAACAATAATCAATTCTTAAAAAAAATTGTAGCATGAAAAAAAGATGAAAAAAAACTTTCTCTATAGAGATAAACCTTCACCAAATATCAACTAACTTCACATCTATCATCATATTAGTCACATAAACCACCATCTTAAAACAAAATTCAAACCTCATTAAGCATTGTACAATTCAATTTTAGTACTCTTCCACCATTTTTCCCTTTTACTCTTGAATAGTTATCCAATAAAAGCTCCAATACCACATTTAAATATCCCCAATCATTACGTTAAAATTCAGATATCCAAATAATAAAAACACATCTACCACGAAATCTATATCTTCAACAAATGGAGCATAAACCACAAACAAAATTCAAGCCTCATTAAGAATTGTACAATTCAATTTATAACTTTCACCATTATTCCCTTCGTTCTATAATTAAAATAACAAAATAATATACACCAGAATTACCATCCTTTCACCTTAAAGTTAAAGAAAAAATATAAAAAAAACTTATCCATCCCATTCACATTTAAATTTCAGATATTCCTTATCTACTGAATAAACTTTACAAAAAGAATCACATCAATTTTTAGTTTTTTAAACAATCAAATACTTTCTTATGCTTTTTTAAAAAATATTTAAACAAAAAAACCCCCTTCACTCTTTAATCTAATAATACAAAAAAAAGGAAAAAAAAACGGGTAGGAGGTTAAAAATACCCCCTCCCGTCTAAACCGCGCAATGCGATAACTCCCAAAATAAAATGGGTGTGAAATAACTCACACGTAGCAGATGACTTTCAGGAAATAGTGCCTATCCAGTTCTCTCCCCCAACTCTCACTTCATCTTAAACTAACATCATCATTATTTAATATCCTTTTTTTTTTAAAAAAAAACATTAGAAAAAAAAAAGGACAACTCTTCTTTTAATCAGCTCCAACTGCCGAGTCACCATTACAACCATTCCTTCTTGGAGCACAGCTCTTTTCTTCCATCTCTTGTCTCTTTAGAGATCGCGGCGGACTATGTCTCTGTTGAAACTGAGTAATTGGCAGCTCTTGAGCAAATGCTATAGCTTCCTTTGGAGAATCAAAGAACTTTGGTTGGTAACCATCTTGAAAAACCTTCAAAACAGCTGGATATCTAAAGGTTGCCTTGTAACCTTTCTTCCACAACAACTCTTTAGCAGGATTGAATTCCCGTCGTTGGAACATAACTTCTTGACTCAAATCCGCATAGAAGAAAACTCGATTATTTTGAATCATCAAGGGTGATTTTCTCTGTTGTGCATTTCTAATAGCCACTCGTAAAATTATTTCTCTGTCGTAATAATTCAAGCAACGAATCAAAACAGGTCTTGGACTTTGACCTGAAATAGGTCTTCTACACAAGGCTCTGTGAGCGCGTTCCATTATTATACCTTCCGGGAAATGTTCTTGACCCAGCACCTGCGGAATCCATTCAGTAAAAGATTTTCTTGGGTCTGGTCCCTCCATACCTTCCAGCAAACCAATAATCTTTATATTGTTCCATCTGGATTGGTTTTCCAAATAATCAATCTTTTTCACCAAATTTTTATTTTGAGTTTGTAAGTCTTCAACTATTTTGGTCACATCAAAAACTTGATCCCGTATTTCGTCTATATCTTCTTCACACGATTTAAATTTATCTCTCACTTCAAGCTTAAAAGCTCCAAACTCAGCCATCTGTTGAGAATGTATTTTCACCAGAGTATTAAACCTAGTACCAAGTTCAGTCATAATCTTGGATAATTCCTGCATTGTATAAGATAATTTAGATTCAAGATTCACAAAAATCTTTTCAATTGGAAGAGATTTTGGCTCAACAGATTCCTGCTTCTTCTGCATAACCAAAGGATCTTCTGTTCCTTCCTTCATTCTGGTTGCCTTCCTTGTAGTATGACTGTGTGTGGAAACCCCAGCCACAGCCTCTCCAGCAATGACTGGAGGATGCTGGCCGGGGTTTTCCCCAGTCCATAATGTATTAAGTTCTCCCAGTACATCAAGTTGTATAGGTTCTTCTATCTCAAGAGATGCAGTTTGCAGCGCCACCTCTACAGTTGACAAATGCCTTTGAGTAACTCTTTGTTCTAAAGGCCCCCTCTTTAGGGGGCTCTACCTATGTAACATAGAGCTCTCTCCTGGGATCCATTTCACGCTGAGTCCCGGTGTCTTTCCTGTAGGTAGGCTCCAAAACTTGAACTTTTGGAAAATGTAGTTTTTTGATGATCTGTTGTCGTTTTTTTTTGCTCTTTTTCACCAATTGTACCATCATAAGTTAAATTAACAGCACTGAAATTATCTAAACTTTTAAGGAATTTTAACGGGCATTTCTAGACAAAACAATAAGATAGAGTCAGGAGAGGACTGGAAGGCACGTCTGATCCTTACGCCATCTTGCCACGCCCCCATGCTTCTGTATCTTTGATGACCTTTTGATGGTCAACAGCTACAACCAATGTGTCATCGGCAAACTCATCCATCTCCATTTTCATCCAGGTCATTTATATATACAAACAATGGTTCCAACCCTGACCTCTGAGGGTCTTTGTAGTTTAGTCTGCAGTTAGGATTGATATTCTATTGTAGTCAATCATGTAACTGATATGATTGAAGATCTGGCAGGGTCACTGCAAAGTTTCTTCAGAGGGTACAATACAGAACAAGGGAGAGCCTGTTCTTTCAGCCTTTGAGGTAAATGGTCACAAACCAATTTTGGAATGAAAAAAGATAAGAGGTAACTTACTGTAATAGAGGTCTACAAAATTCTGAGAGGTAGAGATAAGGTAGGCAGGCACCCAGAATCTTTTTTCCAGGGCAGGAGTAGCAAACACCAGAGGACATCTGTACAAAGTGAAGGGATGAATGTTTAGAGGAAACATCAGGGGTAAGATTTTTTATGCAGAGAGTTGTAAGTGCCTGGAATGTCTTACCGGGGTAGTGGTGGAAGCTGAAGTATCAGAGATTCATAGACAGGTGTTACGATCCCAAAGGACCCCAAAACCCAGCAGCAATAGATATTTACCATGACAAATGGTTACTTAAACAAAAGTTGTTTTCAATTATCTTTAAACATGAAAACAGAATCAAACTTTAACTTATCACTATGAACTTAACTAACCCAACTTAACCCCTTCTAATTCTAAGCGCACGTATGTAATATGTGTGTAAATTTAAGAAAAGTTCTTTGGTTCACAGTCCAATCTCACTTCTCATTCTTCCAAGTTCACTGGTTGCAGGCCATTCTTTTACTGTGCACAGAATTGAACATGTATAAAGTTCACCAGGCTTTGATGCTCAAAAGGTAAATGGTTACCGCTCAGGAAGGTTATTGTAGGTTTGCAGAGAGATATGTGTTGTTCCAGGATTTCCACAACTGAGGTACCACCATTCAACGTCTTGCTGATGAAACATACCCCATCAGGGTTCTCCAGATGATAACCTCTTTCTTTCAGGCTACCACAGAGTTCCTTTCCATTCCTATTATTCCAAGAGAAACATCAGACATATAGCACTTCCAGCCTTCTGCCTCTCTGGAGCTTCTGTTTCAGTTCCAACATGCTTCTCCTGCCTGACTCTGTTCAGTCTCTCCCTCTCTCTGAGATTCAACTGCCAGCCAAGTCTCCTTTTCTCTCTCACTTGCAAAACCCCCCAGCAAACAATAGGAGTTAGTCTTCTGCTTCCATCTGTTGTTTTAGATAAACAAACCTCTCAATGACCTTTGAGTGAGCACTTTGCAGAGAGGTCAAAAACTTTGCAAAAATGTCCATCACAGACAACCTGACTCCGGTTGTTCTTCCAAGACAATGGTCTATTCATTTCATGACATCATTTCAATTAGCACCTACTTGTAAAATGTGCATAGCATTCTGCACAGTTTCTGTAAAGTCACTGAATATTAATTCTTCAGTATTTCAAATAAGATCTGTTTTAAAATGTGTGTATGTATGTAACCTACTCTAATTTTACCAATTTATCTCCCAAAAACATCTCCAAATATTCCATCACACAGGCACATGGATTACCAGGAAGGAAGGGTTTTTTTTGGTAGGAATATATGAGTCAGCGCACATCAAGGGCCAAAAGGCCTGTACTGTGGTGTAATGTTCTGTTTTCGCCACAAGCATCCTTTGGGTTGATGAATTCAAAAACATATTGAAATGTTGTTTAAAATAAAATTAATCCAGAGTTTGTGAATACTTTCTGTCTTGCACTTTGTGTTTTGCCAGCTTCCTTTGATGGAGAACAGCACACCCTAAGCCTTCCAGCAGTCAACAGTATTGTCTTCATACTGCGCTTCCTGGAGAACCTCTGCCACAGCCTTCACTGTGATAACCTCTTCAGCAGCCAACCCTTCACTATGTACAATGCAACCTCCCAGACCTCTGTGGAATATGAAAGTGACAGGATGCATGCAGGTGATTATAGCTACTGACTAATCTGTGCACATTATTTCTGACCTATTCCTTGTTATGAAATGAGATAGAAAGACCAATATCCTGTCAAAAGAATGAAGGGGAAAAATCTCTGTGTCCTGCACTCCGTGATCATCCACTGCTCTGCCCGATGGGTTCTTCCAGTTATCACAGTGCTATTTTCAATATCCAGTGTCTGAATGTTGTATTCATTGGTAATGATATTGATGTTCAGAGGATCTGAGGATCATCCAAGGGAAAAATTGTACAACAGTGCAATGGATGCAGATTCAATTGTGGCTTTCAGAAGGAAATGGGATAAATTGTTAAAGGGAGCCAAAGTTGCAGGGCAGCTGGGAAATTAGATGACCAGAATCACAATACAGAGAGTCAGCAGAAATTCCTGGGCTGCATGGCCTCCTTCATCATTGCCTTAATAGTTCCTTTGCTAATTAACAAATTCTATGTTGTCCGTGATCTTTCTGCAAATGGAAACAATTTTATTCCCATCTCCTCTGTCCAAACTCCACTTTCATTACACCTTCCTTTCATCTTCTCTGACCTCAGGAGAATAACCCCAACAATGCTCCTTTGACAATAGCCTGTGGCAAAGGGTTGGAGCTTGCTGATAACCTCGACTAAATGTGTTCCGAAAGACCTGGTGGGATCTGTGACATGGATCTCCTTTTGCCGATCTGGGTTGTATGTCGGTACCATCAGGGAGGTCTATGCCACCAATCAGAATGTTCACGGGCAGAAAACAGGGATGCAAACAAAATTGACCTTGAATAACTTTTATGGAAATTGAGATAAATGGTTGGAATGTATCTCTGGGAAAAGGTAGAAACTAAAATATTGAAATGTTTTAAAATAATAAAATTAAAATTGTTATTACTTTAAAATTAGTGGAACTTCCAAATGTTACAAATGATAAATAAAATTGATTTTTTTTAATCTCAGGGAAGCCATTCAATAGAAATTATGGTTTGATTCAAAATCAGCTTATCCTTCCTCCTTTGAAAGTGAAAGAGATTCACATTGATTACATCTTGAAACAATGCAACAGCGCACCTTGTGGAGGAGCAGTAAATTACACACAGTTCCCACTAAGTTATCAATCAAGTCAAGTTTATTGTCATCTGATTGTACAAGTAAAATCTGACAAACAATTTTCCAAACTTTGGTGCAAAACACATAGACACACAGCCCGACATAACGCACTTACAGACAAACAATACACATGCAGGACAAGTATTCGCATATACAAATAAATATTGTTTCATAAATATGTGAATCTCAGATGGTTAATGTGAGCAGTTCCTTTGGTCATCCAGCATTCTCTCTGCACTTGGGAAGAAGCTGTTTCTCAGCCTGGTGGTGCTGGCTCTGATATTCCCATATCCCTTACCCAATGGGAGCAGCCAACAAAGGCAGGGTGGAAGGGGTGCTCAATGATTTGACATGCCCTCTTCAGACAACGATCCCAGTAGATCATGTGATGCAGGAAGGGAGACACCACTGATCCTTTCTGCCACTTATGGTCCTGTGTTTTGACCTCCAATCAATTTCTCCATAGCAACCGTACCACACTGTGATGCAGCCGGCCAGGACACTCTCGATAGAGCTCCTGTAGAAAGTTAACATAATGATGGCCGACAGCCTTACCCACCTCAGTCTTCTTTGGAATTGCAGTCACTATTGCACCTTTCTGACAAGGAGGAGATGTTTTGTGTCCATGAAAGGTCATTGGCTTAGTGAACTCCAAAGAACTTGGTGCCCTCCACTGCAGGGATGTTGATGTGTAGAGGAAGGTGGTCATTCCTAGTTCTCCTGAAGTCCACGATCGTCTCCATCTTGTGCACATTGAGACTCCGAATATTACTCTCACACCATACCTCGAGGTATTCCAACTACTGGTGTGTCATCTGTAAACTGGATGACCCTGTTGGAGCTGGATCTGGCATTGCAGTCATGGGTCAGTAGAGTGAACCCTGAGGTGCTTCCAGTGCTCAACACCATATTCTGGTGTTAACTGACATCAGAAATTATTCACAGAATAATGTTGACAATCCTGATAGATTTGCTTTAATCAGTACAACTGTGACTTCTAGTCGGGAGTAATGTGGGGGATGAAAATGCAGGAAAATTGCCATTCTTGAAATTGTGAGATTTCCCCAGTTCCCTTGGTTGTGGAGGCCTTTGTCTTAATATTGTCCGAACCCAAAGGTGGCCTGATCTTGCCCTGAGTGCTTGACTGTTAAAAGTCAACATTTCACGGCTGCATATGAAATAAGACTGAACTTTTCACCATGGGCCCAGGGGCCTATTCCCAGCTGTACTGTTCTTTGAGATTTTTAACTTACTGTATTCAATCTCATTCCTATTGGTTATTTTCCCTTTTACATTCTGTATAATTCAGAATTCTCCAAATAAAAATCAAAAGATGCATTAAAGGTGTCAAAAAATGAACAGCTGGAGTCAGGCAGTATCTGTGGAGGGAAAGGGGTGGTGCAGTTAGTGTAGTGTAGCGTCAGGGCCAGGGTCCGAATCTGGCGCAGTCTGTAAGGAGTTTGTACATTCTCCCCATGTCTGCATGGGTTCCCTCCGGGTCCTCTAGTTTTTTCCCACCCTCCAAAATGTACAGTGGTTGTAGTTTAATTGGGATATTTGGGCAGCCCGGGTTTGTGGACCAGAAGGGCCTGTTAACGTGCTGTATGTCTAAATTTAAATTTAATTTTTTTTTAATGTAAATATCGTGGACCAAAAGGCCTGTAATGTGTTGCAGTGCTCAATGACAGTCGACTTTTTGTACCAAGGCACCATTTGAGGACTGAGAGTGTAAAGGCACTGTTTTCACAGGCGTCTTGTTCCAGTCATAGAGAGTGCTGGTTAGACCACAGTTGGAATGTTGTTTGGATATCTGGTCTCTTCACCTCAGATTGATTTCAGGAAAGGCAGATTTGTGGCATGTGCAGAGATAAAGCAGGCTGGTTCTGTGCTCTACAGGGTTAAAGAAAGTGAAGAGTGATCTCAGTGAAATGTAAAAAAATCTAAGGGGCTTGACAGAGTACATACAGAGTTGTGTTTCTCCTGGTCTGCATAACTGATTAGCACTAGCTACAGTTATGCTTTTTAAGATATATTTGTGGTGGATTTTTCAGCAGGGATGGGGCCAGTTGGATTCTCCAGTGCAGGGTGGGGGAAAGGGGGCAGTAGGCTGGGGAAACACTGCCACCCCCTTTGTAAACAGGTCTTTGGTGATCATGAGAGGTTGAGGAGCCACAATGCACAGGTCAGAGGTCAGAGAACAGGTTGCAGGCACTTGTTAACCGTGTTTCATCAATGTCCTGTTTAGACCCACTGCTGGGGGTTCTCAGGTGGCTCTCTGCGCTCCTGACATCTCCAGGCATTGTCAATTAGCTTTGCCCTGTCTTTTGAATAGAGGAAGCTTTCTGTTTTATTTTCTGTTTTACCCATGTTAACTAACCTGCAGTTTACCCAAGTCTTGGAGTTTCCTCATTTATCTCAGTTTATTTATTGTCGTTGAAGATAAGATCCCTTTTTTTAAATGTCACTTTTGCTCATCAGACTAAATAAAGTCTCTCTCTCTCTCTCTCTCTCTCTCTCTCACTCTCTAGGCATCTTTCAGTTCTCAGTCCCACCTCTGCACCCACATGGATGGAAAAACCATATAGAGCAATACATAAGAGTTATAGAGTTATAAAGCAGGCCCTTTGGCCAACCATGTTACCATCTGAGCAAGTCCCATTTACCTGCATTTGGCCTATATCTCTCTAACACTTACCTACCCATATAACTGTCCAAATGTCTTTTAAATGTCATAATTGCACTTTTTTTTCTATTTATTTTCTACTAAGGTAAACATTAATTTCCTCTTGCAATCAAACCTAACTCATATTGATTGTAATTTAGTTATCGTTTGGTCATACTCCAGTCCAAGAGTAACCAGTTTGAAACAACCAAAATTGCTTTGTATTTGGTACCACATGAAGAGGCTAGTAAGAACTTGGTTGCTCCGAAAGGGAGCACTGGGGATTGGTTTCAAGTCACAAGTTTCCAGCATTACATGATCGCTCTCTAATAAGGAATGAAACTGGAATGAATGATTTACTGTTTTCAGTTGGAATAAATGAATGGCAGTATGACACAGGTCACCGGGACTTGCAATGTGTCCTGCTGTTTAGCACCTTCCTTTGAATGTCTAGCTGTGAAAATATGAGACGGTTTGGTTGTGAGCAGACTAATGAATCCAAGAGTTCTTCCAATTAAATAATCAGGTTGAGCAGAGATGGGATAGAGGCTTTCAAATAAAATCAAGGATTACTAAGGAAAGTCTAATTTTTCTACAATGAGATTTTTTTTAGATTTAGACATACAGTACGGTAACAGGCCCTTCCGGCCCATGAGCTCGTGCTGCTCAATTACACCAAATTAACCTACACCCCTTGTAAGTTATGAAGGGTGGGAGGTAACTGGAGCCCCCGGTAAAAACCCACACAGATACAGGGTGAATGTACAAGCTCTTTATAGACAGTACAGGATTTGAAAGCTGGTCCCGATCATTGGTGCTGTAACAGCATCTCGTTAACCACTAGGCCAACCATGCTGCCCTGAGAGGGGATACTTTCCAAAAATCAATATTTTACAGAATTCATTTGGAGTCAATTTTTACACGTAAATTTATAATAGGACAACAGGTATTTTACCAAAGATAGCACTGGAAGCAGATCTACATTAACTTGGAAATAGACATTCAACAAAGGTTTAAAAATTGTTATGGGATTTTACCTAATTTCAAAAAAAAAGCGTATGTAATTACAATAAAACCCCTCATATCCAGAACCTATGGGGATTGGTAGATACCGGATAAGTGAATTTTCCGGTTGTTTGAGATTGCGTGTTGTGTGATTGGTGAATTCTAAACCTGTATTTTTTAGCTATTTATTTTCTGTGATTTTTTTTGTTGCTGGTTGCTTGAGGCTGCCTGTGGCTTGAATACTGGATAACAAAGGTTTTACTGTATAAAGAAATCTGGAAATATGAAATAAAACTAAGAATGCTAGAAATACTAATGAGAGGTCATTGACTAGAAACTCTGTTTCTCTCCCCACAGATGCTGCCAGACCTGCTGAGTATTTCCAGCATTTTTTGCTTTATTTGTGATTGTAGACAAATGACACCATGCCCTTTCTGTGCTGATTCCTGCTGCAGAAACGGGGATACCAGGGGATGACCTCATTGGATCTGTGGAAAGCAGATATGGCGTGGATTCCATGGATTCTCCTCTCCACTCAATGAACCCCCGTAGTCCATCAAGGCGCAACTCTGGAGAGCACAGGAGTGCAGGGGCCACCCCCTACAACTACCGCTCGTCCTATCAGCCCTCCAGTGGGCCTCCCTCTGCCAGCCTCCGACGGCTTTCATCCAGCATGGTCGGAGGTGGAAGCTTTTACGAAGTGAAGGAAGGTGGTAACGCAGGTATGTGTCATCCTAACTACTGCTATGGAGTCATAGAATAGTTGAATCTACACTGAGCAGCAAGCACCTACTTACACTAATCCTACATTATAACCATATAACATTTACGGCACAGAAACAGGCCACCTCGGCCCTTCTATTCAACACAGCACCAAGTACTCTTCTCTAGTTCCAACTACCTGCATCATAACCCTCCATTCCCCTCCCATCCATATACTATCCAATTTTTCCTTAAATGACAAAGTGGACCTTGCCGCCACTACTTCTCCCAGAAGCTCATTCCGTACTGCCACCAGACTCTGAGCGAAGAAGATCCCCCCCCATGTTACTTCTAAACTTTTGCCCCTTAACTCATGACCTCTTGTTTCAATCTCTCCTACCTTTAAGGGAAAGAGCCTATCTACATCAACTCCATCTATTCCCCTCATAATCTTAAATACCTCTATCAAATCCCCTCTCAACCTTCTATGTTCCAAAGAATAAAGACCTAATTTGTTCAATCTTTCTATGTAATCTAGATACTGAAACCCAGGTAACATTTTCATAAATCTTCTCTGCACCCTCTCTACTTTATTGATATCCTTCCTATAATTTGGGGACCAGAACTGCACACAGTTTTCTAAATTTGGCCTCACCAATGCCTTGAACAGTCTCAACATCATCTCCCAACTCCTGTATTTTATGCTTTGATTTATAAAGGCCAGCATACCAAAAGCCTTCTTCACCACCCTATCCACAAGAGATTCTACCATCAGGGAATGATGAACCATTATCCCTCAATACCCTCCCCTTCACTGATTATGTCCTGTTTTGTTAATTCCTTCCAAAATGAAGAACTTCAGACATCAGCATTAAACTCCATCTGCCGGGGAGTCACGTGATGGAGTAGTGGCCGGACGGTGAACTCCAGCCCTCTCCAGAAAAGTCGGGAAAAACAAGAAAAAATACAAAGGCACAGAAATACAAGTTAAAGAAAAGTGAGTATAAAGGTGGAAAGAAGATGGAGACAAAAGGAGAAAAATCAAAATCAACGGAAAGAAGAGAGGAAGAGAAGACAACGGAGGAAAAAGGTGAAGGCCTTACCTGTCCGAAGAAGCCCGCTGTGGAGAGAAAACCCCACTACCTCAGGTCGGTAGAAAGAGAACTACAACAATGGCTCACAGAGCCGAGTAAAAATGCGCAACCGCGCATGCGCGACTCCTCGCGCATGCGCGATGCGCATACAAAAAAACACACCGAAGGGAGGGGGGACCAGCTGGGGAGTCGATCTCCACAGCCGGCAACGACAGCTGCAGAACACCTGCAGCAAGAAGAGAACACAGAAGACAATGGAAACAAGAAAGAAGAGGAGGAAAGGGCATCAAAGAAACAACAGATGGCCAACCCAGAGGAAGAAGAAGAGGAAGAGTATGGTGAAATAGAAGAAGAAAAGAGAGGCAAGGTAAAGGAGGTACTTGCTCTTGTTAGAGGATACATGGAGTCATTTAAAGAATGGCAAACACAGGAATTCAATGATTTAAGAAGAAGAATAAACAACACAGAAAAGAAAATAAATAAAATGGATATGACCTTAACAGAAATGGGGAAAAAAATGGACAAGATGGAAGAACGGGCAATAGCAGCAGAAATGGAGGTAGAAGACTTAAAAAAGAAATTGGAGGAATCTAATAAAAAAACTAAAGAGACACAAGAATTACTAGCCCAAAAAATAGATATAATGGAAAATTATAACAGAAGAAATAACATAAAGATAGTGGGCCTCAAGGAAGATGTAGAAGGCAAGAATATGAGGGAGTTTATAAAAGAATGGATCCCTAAGGCCCTAGGATGTCCAGAACTACAGCAAGAAATGGAAATAGAAAGGGCACATAGAGCATTGGCCCCTAAACCACAACCACAACAAAAACCAAGATCTATTGTAGTAAAATTCCTAAGATATACTACAAGAGAAAAGGTACTGGAGAAGACAATGGAAAAAGTAAGAGAGGGCAACAAACCACTGGAGTATAAAGGGCAAAAAATCTTCATTTATCCAGATATAAGCTTTGAACTCCTAAAGAAGAGAAAAGAGTTCAATGCAGCAAAAGCGATTTTATGGAAGAAAGGATATAAATTTACACTGAAGCATCCTGCGGTATTGAAAATATTTATCCCAGGACAACAAAACAGACTATTCTCGGATCCAGAAGAAGCACGAAAATTTGCAGAACAATTACAAAAATAGACTGAGGGATGAAGACGGGTAATGAGAGCAAAAATTATCACGATTGATATGTATGTGGGTAAAGACAAAAATAGACTGAGGGATGAAGACGGGTAAGGAGGGTAAAAATGACCACGATTGATATGTATGCGGGTAAAGAGGTATAAGAGTGAATAGAGACAATGGGCATATGTGAAAATATCTGTAATTAGAGGAAAACATAGAAAGTATAGACAAGAATTAACAAGAGAAGGTAATGGAATAGAGAGAATAAGGAGGGAACTAAAAGAGTGACCTTTGTGACATATAAAAAACGAAATCTTTTCTGGGGGGGGCTGGGTGGGGGGAAAAGAGCGGGCACTGCAAAATCAGTTGACGCTTGCGAGTGGATTCGCAAATCCAAATGGAGAGGGGAGATGTGGTTGTCCGACAAGGGATAAAGGGCAACTCAGGAGGGGAAGGGGAGATTGGGGATAAAGAAGATAGAAATAGGAG
The DNA here is from genome assembly GCF_036971445.1 of Narcine bancroftii. Classification (NCBI taxonomy): domain Eukaryota; kingdom Metazoa; phylum Chordata; class Chondrichthyes; order Torpediniformes; family Narcinidae; genus Narcine; species Narcine bancroftii. The sequence goes on along the minus strand of NC_091474.1, from coordinate 223,449,377 downwards.
AATAAGGAAAATGTTGGATGTTGTAGGAATGTTGTCTGGTAAAGAGTTGAAAATAAGAAAACAGAAATGGAAAAGGAGGAAAGGTAATGATGGAAAAACGGAAAGAGAAGATAAACAAAATATAAAATGGCTACGCTGAACTATATGACTCTAAATATTAATGGAATACATAACCAAATTAAAAGGAAGAAACTACTAAATTTACTGAAAAAGGAAAAAATAGATATAGCATTTGTCCAAGAAACACATTTAACTGAATTGGAGCACAAGAAATTAAAGAGAGATTGGGTAGGACATGTAACAGCAGCATCGTATAATTCAAAAGCAAGAGGAGTGGCTATATTAATTAGCAAAAATGTGCCATTTAAAATAGAAGAGGAAATAATAGATCCAGCAGGGAGATATGTTATGATAAAATGTCAGATATACTCAGAGCTTTGGAATCTACTTAATATATATTCACCTAACGAAGAAGATCAAAAGTTTATGCAAGATATCTTTTTGAAGGTAGCTAATACGCAAGGGAACATACTAATAGGAGGGGATTTCAATCTGAATTTGGATCCAAATATGGATAAAACGGGGAAAAAAATTAACAGGAAGAACAAAGTAACCAAATTTATAAATAAATCAATGCAAGAAATGAAACTTGTGGACATATGGAGGAAACAAAACCCAAAAGAAAAGGAATACTCATACTACTCGACTAGACATAAAACATACTCAAGGATAGACCTATTCCTGTTATCAGCCCACATACAAGGGAGAGTTAGGAAAACGGAATATAAAGCTAGACTATTATCGGACCACTCACCCCTGTTATTGGCAATAGAGCTAGAAGACATCCCTCCAAGAATGTATAGATGGAGACTAAACCCCATGCTACTTAAAAGACAGGATTTTAGAGAATTTATTGAAAAACAATTAAAAATGTACTTTGAAGTAAATACGGAATCAGTGGAAGATAAGTTTATACTATGGGACGCAATGAAAGCATTCATTAGAGGGCAAATAATAAGTTATGCAACCAAGATGAAGAAGGACTATAATCAGGAAACAGAGCAGTTGGAAAGGGAAATAATAAACATAGAAAAAAAATTAGCAATAAAGGAAGATACAACCAAAAGAAGAGAATTGGCGGATAAAAAAATAAAATATGAAACATTACAAACATATAAGGTGGAGAAGAATATAATGAAGACAAAACAGAAATATTATGAACTAGGGGAAAAAACACACAAAATCCTAGCATGGCAGCTTAAGACAGAGCAAACTAAGAAAATGGTATTGGCAACAAGGAAAAAAGACAAACAAATTACATATAATCCAAAAGAAATTAAGGAAAACTTTAGAGAATTCTATGAACAATTATACCGAACCGAAAACGAAGGGAAAGAAGGGAAAATAGATGAATTTTTGACTAAAATTGAACTACCAAAACTACAAATAGAGGAACAAAATAAATTAACAGAACCATTTGGAACAGTAGAAATACAAGAGATAATAAAAAATTTACCAAATAATAAGACACCAGGAGAGGATGGACTCCCAATAGAATTCTACAAAACATTTAAAGACCTAATAATACCGCCCCTCCTGGATGTAATCAACCAGATTGATGAGACACAAAACTTACCAGATTCATGTAAAACAGCAATAATTACAGTGATACTAAAACAAGGGAAAGATCCACTCTCACCAGCGTCATATAGACCAATATCTTTGCTAAACACAGATTATAAGATAATAGCTAAACTATTAGCGAACAGATTAGCAGAACAGGTACCGAAAATGGTAAATTTAGACCAAACTGGATTTATCAAAAAAAGACGCACAACAGACAATATTTGTAAATTTATTAACTTAATTCATGCAGTAGAAGGAAATAAAGCACCGGCAGTAGCAGTTGCTTTAGACGCAGAGAAGGCCTTCGACAGAGTAGAATGGAATTACTTGTTCAAAGTATTGCAAAAATTCAGTTTACCAGAGAAGTATATTAATTGGATTAAAGCATTATATAAGGGACCGTTAGCGAAAGTGACAGTAAATGGACATGTATCAAAGCAATTTAACTTAAGCAGGTCAACGCGGCAGGGATGCCCACTATCACCATTATTGTTTGCGCTAGCTATAGAACCACTAGCAGAATCGAAAACTCCATCTGCCATCTTTCTGCCCACTCTTCTAAGCTGTCCAAATCCCTCTGCAATCTTTGAAAACCGTCTTCATTATCCACAATTCCACCTATTTTAGATTCATCCACATATTTACTAATCCAGTTTACCACCCCATCATCCAGATCATTAATGTAAATGACAAACAGCAATGGACCCAATACAGATCCCTGAGGCACACTGCTTGCTACTGGCTTCCTACCTGACAAACAGTGATCTACTTCAACTCTCTGGCATCTTCCCTCCAGCCACTGTTGAATCCATTTGACTATCTCAAAGTTAATGCCTAGCAAATGAACCTTCCATGCAGAACCTTATTGAAGTCCATACAGACAACATCCACTGCTCTATTCTCATCAACATTCCTAGTCACCTCTTCAAAAAATTCAACAAGGTTGGTCAAATGTGATCTTCCTGATCAGACCCTGTCTCTCCAGATACTTATATATATTATCTCTAAGAACACTTTCTATTAATTTACCTACCACAGTTGTCAAACTTATAGGCCTATAATTGCTAGGCTTGGTCCTCGAACCTTTTTTAAACAAAGGAATCACATGTGCAATATGTTAATACTCCAGCACCATACCCATCTCTAATGACCACTGTCAGAGCCTCTGCTATTTCCTCACTACCTTCTCTCAAGGTCCTGGGGAAAATCCCATCAGGACCTGGACACTATCCACCTTTATATGCTTAAAGCTCAGGTACTTTAATGTAATGTAATCACTACATTTTCCATAATTACCCTCTTTGCTTCCTTTACCCTGAAGAATTCAATATCTTTCTCCTTAGTGAATACTGAAGAAAATAAATTGTTCAAGATCTTCCCCCATCTCTTTTGGCTCCACACAGTGCTGTCTGCACTGATTCTCTAAGGGACCATTTCTATCCCTCACTCTCCTTTTGCTATTAACATATTTGTAGAAATCCTTTGGATTTCTTTTCACCCTGCTTGCTATAGCTGCTTCATACCTTCTTTTATAATTTCTTTCTTAAGATTCTTTTTACATTCAATGTATTTTCCAAAAATCTCCTTTATTCCTTGTTTCTTATATTGATTGTAGGTCTCCCTCTTTTTTTGAACCAAGTTTCCAATATCCCTTGAAAACCAAGGCTCTCTCAAACTTTTGACTCTGCCTTTTATCCTGACAGGAACATAAAGATTTTGTACCCTCAAAATCTCACCTTTAAAAGACCTCCATTTCTCTACTACATCCTGCCCTTAAAACAAGTTGTCCCAATCCACTCTTCGTAATTCCTTTTCTCGTCTCCTCATATCTAGCTTTTCCCCACTCAAAAACCACAATCTTAGATCCTGATCTATCCCTTTCCATAATTACTATGATCACCGGATCTGAAGTGCTCCACAACACATACCTCCGTCACCTACCCTATCTCATTCCCCAACAGTAGATCCAACACTGCCCCTTCTCTAGTCAGTACATCTACGTATTGCTGTAAAAAAAACTATCCTGCACACATTTTACAAATTCTAATCCATCTAGCCCTTTCACAGAATAGGTTTCCCAATCCCATTTAACTCTCCCCACTTTCCCATAGCTTAACCACTCCACGCACCCCCCCCCCCACCCCATCAAATTCTAACCCACATGCACCACTGGAGACATTTAAAAGTGGCCTATAAGCTATCAGCCCAGACATCATTGGGAAGTGGAAGGAAACTGGAGCACCTCAATGAAAACCATGCAGTCAAAGGAAGAACATGAAAACTCCTGACAGACAGCACCAGTGATCGAGATTAAACCCAGGTGGCTGAAACTATGAAGCAACAGCTCCACTAACTGCACCACTGCCCCAAGCCTCTAGAAAAATGTGACTTGTCTGTTTGAAGTGGAGTTTGAGGACAGTACTAAATAAAGCATGCCAAATTTTCCCAGAGAAGTCGAGGTGCTGATGCACTTTTTTGGCTATTTCATGTGGGTTAACCAGTATAGATCACAGGAGATGCCGTTTCCTATCTCCATCTCAGCGCCTTTGAGGTAGACTGGGAAGAGAGCTTGGCCCTTCTTCCAGAAATCACCTTAGACTTGATGACATTGACGAAAAGATTATTTTCCAAAGCAGTAGTCTATCTCCCTTCTATATTCCAACTCATTATTGCTAAAAATTCTGCCTATTATGGTAGTGTCATCTATAAATGTAGTTGGAGTGGTGTTTATCTACCCAGTCATAAGTTAAAAGTAACTTTAAAATCCATGGCAAAGCCTGGAGAAGCAGCCTGCTATTTGGTATTTGCCAATATCTGTAAACAGTGTATTTTTCGACCCATGAATATGTCTGTTCTGTTGGTCAGCCTTGCTTGATTCTAATTGTCCTGGAGAGCTGGAAGTTGGTGTTCCAATGTTTCAGTGTTGTTTTGGTCGTTGGGAGAGATGAGGTGGTGGGAGGGGCGGGGGTGTGGGGGTTGGCGGAAGAATGCATTTTTTTTACAAAAATAAACCTTATCCACAATAAATTATTTACAAAAGTAGATGGTTCAAAGTCTTTCATATTCTTAGTGCCATATTCATACATTTCCATCAGTATACATTTCTTCTGTATTTAGCTCCATTGCCACCACTGTGGTTATTTGCCCCTCTGTTGTTTGAGGGACTTCCCTTCCGATCTCAGTGGAGTGGAGACTATCACCCACCTCTTTGCAGAATGCAGATTTGCTAAGAGTGTGGAGAAGGATGCAAGGGTCCTTGTCATTGTTCATCCCCAGTAGCAGCAATAGAGAGGACTCGGTCTGATTTACAGGCTGTTCCTGGGGATGCACGCTGAGACAGACATCCAGTGCTGCTGGAAGATCATCAGCTGCCCCAAGAGATAAACTGCAACAAGGACCCTTGCATCCTTCTCCAGAAACTCAGCAAAGAGGTGGACGACTGTCTTCACTCCACCACAGTTATCTTGGGGTGATGTTCCGGTTGCGCAAGAATGATCTGATTGTGAGGAATCCTCTCACCACCAGCTAGGCCAAGACCTGGTACTTGTTTGTGAGTACTGGTGATAAGGCATTCTGCCAGATGACTCCTGGACAGTCTGCCATGGGAACCATTGCACAGTATCCATTGAGTCCTCATCTCTCAGTGTCTGTAGGATGATCTGTGTTGACCACAGGGCCAGGCCCATCCTTTGCAACACCTGAGACAGGTAGAACCTCAACACATAGCCGCACTTGGTCCTCTCCTACTTTGGTTCTATGCACAGCTTGATGCAGCCACAAATGAAGGTGATTATCACGATGAGGGCCTCATTGCACCCTTTCCCCTGTTGTCTGGCGACCCTTCAGACCCTTTCCATCTTGGATACCCATATGAACCGGAAGTCTGCTCTGGTGACCGCCAGAGTGGAGGTTCGAGAGATGGCCACATCAACCCCAGGTGCAGAAGTTCCACCTGATGACCAGGTTTTTCTGTTGTTGAGAGGGAGCACAGCACCCACAGACCCAATTTCTGGTGGACCTTTGTGATCCACTCTGACCCATTTTTGTTGCATTGTTTGGCCTCTCCAAACCAGATGCATCACCTTGTTTCTGCTCATATGCGATTCCAAAGCAAAACCGAAATGTGTGTTTCAGGGACTTGCAGAGTCTACCTGTGCTTTGCACCTCTTAATTACAGAGAGACAAAGACATTTGTGTGTACCCAATGAATTAGCATGGGAGGGGGAAGTGGAAGAGGAGGACAGCCGGCCTAGGGTGGAGGCTCGATTAAATCCAAAGAACTTAAGTTCTGAATAATAGATGTGTAGGAATTTGTGCAGTGTTTATTGTATATATTCTAATTCATTGGACATTAAATCATCTCCCTATATCCTGTTTAGTTTATTACAAAAGCACTGAGAAATTATTCGTAACATTGATGTGATGTTGCCAAGATGTTTTATGGAACAGCATATTTTTATGAATAAATGCACCAAATATTTGAAATTTAAAAGAAGCAATATTTAGATTTGGCTCAGCGTTCCTGTTACTTGGCAATATTGAGCTTCAAATTATTTTAATATTTGCCTCATTGTTCATGTTGAATTAATCTATTGTTTCTTATTTATTCTTGAATTGTTTTAGCATCTAGTCCTGCTTCAGGCCCTGAGCGTCATGTACTTCCCCAGTCATCCAGCAGGCATCCGTCTACCTGGACTGTGGAGGATGTAATGCGTTTTGTCAGGGAATCAGACCCCCAGGCTTTGGGACCACATGCTGAGCTCTTCAGAAAGCATGTAAGTGTCAGACTGAAAACTTTTGCTTCTGCAACTCCTCATCCAGCTGATCTGCCTTTCTGATCAGCAACAATTCAAGGATTGTTTTTTTTCCCATCATCCTTGTAAGCAGTGGATTTGAACTTAGTGCAGGCCCTATTTAATTTTTTTTTGGTTGCACAGGTTAGTCATAGGTAAAGAAGGCCATTTGGTCCAACTCATTCACCTTGGCTTCATGCAGTGAAATGGCGATGACCCCTTTTTGAAGATTTGTGATCATTTACTCGAAAGGCTGCAAGGCAAAGAAAATATGAAGTGACCTTAGCAGTTTGGTAGTGGTTTGCCCAGATGTTCAAAATAGCCCTATTTTTGCTTTTGTTTTCTGTAGCTTTGTTGAAGATTGAGTTGAGTAGATCTTTTGTCCAACTCTGAGCACTTTGCATTCACTCGCGCAGTTCACCTCCAGAGGCATCAACACGTTTCAATCTCCATGTACATGTGTGTAATGCAATGTGTCAGTCCGGGCTGCTTGCACAGCTGATGGACTGAAGGGCCTATTTCCATGCTGCATCTCTCTATGACTCCAAGATTAAACAAAAGACTAAATTCTTGGGTTCTGAATGGAAAAAAATGGAATGGCAGCAGCTTTGAATGGTAAACTGGAATAACTTTTTGTAATGTAACTGCTTACACCCACCCATTTTAAATTAGAGAGCTAAGATTTTGTGGAAATGTAATGGGGCTAAGTGTGAGATCCTGTAGGATCTCATTGAGTGTCATCGAGTTGGGCTTGGACTATTGTGGGAACTTTGCTGCTCCCACGCAAGAAGTCAGCCTGCCATTTCCCCCGTGCATGTTGAATGCTACCCCTTAAACATCCCCAATTTCCTCTTTGTAACTCACATTTGGTTCAGGCGAGCCACTTTTGATGGGTTGATTTGCTTCTCTTCCCCTCCCTGTTGTTTTTTTCAGGAGATTGATGGCAACGCTTTGATCTTGCTGAAGAGTGACATGATAATGAAGTACATGGGACTGAAGCTGGGCCCAGCTCTGAAGCTCTGCTACCACATTGATAAACTGAAGCAGGGCAAATACTGAGCCGAGGGCTGAACGTGAGCAGTGCAACTGGAGGACAAGTCACTTCTCTCTCGTTCTTGTTTTGTCTCTATTCTCGTCTTCGAAGGTGTTCTTTTTCCCTCTGCGGCAGTTGTTCGGTGACCTTCTGGAACGTTTGGTGAAGAGAGACTCGGATTAACCTGACGCCTTGCAGTAGGACCACACACACAAGGGCTGGTTTGTGGGTGATTTAATTTGTGGTTTCATTTCCACGTGCACAAAAAAACCCTGCAAACATCAGAGGTGGATATGATGCATTTTCATATCCAGGGTTAAAATTACCTAAGATATTTTGCCTGTTTCCTCATTGTGAACTGAAGTTTCTGAAGGTAGCATTGATTAAGTGAGTGTGTTGCAGTAATGTATAAATGCCAAAACTGAATGAAAAACAGCCTTTATGTAATGTGTACAGTACAACATAATCTAATTTTAATTTTAAGGTGAATGGCTTTGCCTTTGAGAAGTTATATTGAATTGTGTAAATGGGTGTATAATTCTCTATGAAAGGAGGTTAACATTTTACATAGCAATCGCCACACAACTGAGTATGGGAAGATTAATTGTTGGATACTTCCAGAGAGTAGCAAAGTAGAGATTGTACCTTATTTTCAGTGTATCTTTGATGCCCTAATGTTTGTTGTATATGTAGTAAAGATTAGAGATGCAGATATATATTCCTTCAACTGAAGGCCCTCAGCACTTTTGGGGTTTCATCTTGAATACCTGATAAATGAGCTCAAGCAAAGAGCACTGACCATAGCTTCACAAAACATGTTGGATGCAGCTATCGATAGTAACATTCGGGTTGAATCTACAGGTTTTCTCATGGATGATTCTCTTAACATTCATCAGAGAAGGGTAACTGAGGTTCTAAAACTGGAATATGAAAGAACAATGGTTGTACGGTGGGGAATGGGATAAGTCAACCACTGAGGTTAACCAGGCACCGGGGAATAGGGTTAATTCATGAGTGTACCCTCAGAAGGGGTGTATACTGGGGACTGGCTGGTGCTCTGGGAATTATACACTGAGAGGTTAATGCCACTCCTCAGAAGCTGGGCAGAGGGGTTAACATCAGAGGGGTTGGGGGGGGGGCGAAGGTAACCTGTTAGTGTACACTGGTGGGGGTGAGATTACACTGACAGTATACACTGGGAAATGTGGTTAACCTGTCAGCGTCTCCTGAGGAGAGAGGTTAACCTGTCAGTGTACACTGAGGGAGGAGGGGAGGGGATTAACCTGTCAGTGTACACTGGGAGTGAATCCTGTCAACTAGTATATACTCCTGAGATGGGTTTAATCAAAATTTAAAACAGAAAATGACAGAACTGCTCAGCTGTTCAGGAAAGAGAAACAGACTTTGTGTTTCTTGTTGAAGACTATTTGTCAGAATTAGGAAATAGAAAACAAATCACTTTAAAGTTGAAGAATGAATGGGGTGCGGGGGTGGGGGTTGTCAATGGATAGGGTGGAGGGAATACTCTTGATAGAGGGAGGCAAGGGTTACCAGATGATCCCAATGTTTACGGTGCTGTCTAACTGATTGATTAATAAGAGTGACCAGAGAGAGTGAGAAAACAGATATGGAGACAAAGGCTGGAGCTGTTGCTGGGGGGTTAGTAGAATGAATCTGTTTTCTCTACTAGAACAGTGTGGTTTGGAAGATCAGGATGGGTGCTCAACAGTCACCTCGTCCCTTCCTGCAGGAGCAGAGGAATGTTCTTGTAACTGTGGTGGATATGCTGAGTCCACCACACCATGTTCAGGAAACGAACCACAATTGGAAAACTATTTCTGCTGGTAAAGGAACATCCCTAGCCTCTGAATAGAGCTGCGATTGTTAGTGCTAAACCTTCCAATTAAAGGAAGCACTGCAGTAAAGGTAGTGCCAGGTACAAAGGTTCATAATAAGCACGGGTAATGAAGTTTACAGGACTTGCTGTTCAAGGATGTTTGCTGCTGGCTTTAATTTCCCTACTGCTGTAATGGGACAGTGTGCACACTGTAATTTGGGATCTACTACAGCAGTAGTAAACTGTAATGTTAGAGAAAGTGGCCAGAGGTAGGGTTGAGATCGGAAATTGTGACCGTTCCTTTCCTTCCCACTGATGTTCCATCAGCAGATTGTTTCTGTGCTTTGCCAGCATAGGATCATTCCAGATTGCTTTCCTTGTTTCCTTTTGCTGTTCGGAGTGAAACATGGATGTTGTGATTGCTGTAAAAGCACGCAGTCAATGCTGGAGGAACTCAGATATATCTTTACCTACTATGGACGCTGCGAAGCTGGCTGAGTTCCTCCAGCATTGACTGTGTGCTTTTCCTCTTATGTTCATGTAGTGTTAGATTATCCCATTGAAGTATTAAGTGGTCAAACTTCAAGGAGATGAAAGCAGCCAAACATGCAGCAGCACCTGTTAGTCCAACCAGCTTCATCTTGGGGTTCAAATCCATCCATCCCTCAAGGTCGCCTCATAGGTTGATAGGAGAGTTAAGAAGCCCTATGGGATGTTCGGATTATTTAATATGGGGATTAAATTCAAGAAGAGTGAAGTCATGTTGCAACTCTACAAATCTATGGTGAGACCACTCTTAGACTATTGTGTTCAGTTCATTATAAGAAGGATGTGTGGAAGCCATCAAGAGGGTGCAGAGGAGATTTACCTGGATTGTTGCCTGGATTGGAAAACAAATGTTATGAGGCAAAGTTATTAAAGCTGGGACTTTTCTCTTTGAGAGATAAGAGCACTACAAGATTATGAGAGGCATAGATCGGGTGGACAGCCTGTTTCCCCAGGCAGGAATGGCAAACACTAGAGAACATATGCACAAAGTTAGGGGAGGGAAGTTTAGGGGAGACAGTTTTTTACACAGAGAGTTGTAGGTTGCTGGAATGCCTTGCCAGGGATGGTGGTGGAGGCTGAAACATGAGGGGCATTTAAGAGACTCTTAGACAGGCACATGGATGGAAGAAAAAATTGAGGGTCACAGCGTTTAGTAAGATGGATATATGGGGCGACACAACATCGAGGGCCGAAGGGCATGTAGTGTGCTGTAGGTTTCTATGTCCGATCTCTCAGGCAGGTTCAGAACAGCAGGACATTTGGCTGCTTTGTATGTCCGGCTTTACCCTATTTTTGTCCGATTTCACATATATTTACAGGGGATTGATCAAGCACCTGGCAGCTTGGACTTGGCAAAGGTACCCAGTCTCGAGTTAATACAGAATTGGTTTTCCCAAGTGTGAGTTTGTGTGTTTCTGTTTCTGATATCTGCCACATGGACACTGCAGTAAATGCAAAGTCAGAGGCCCTGGGCATACCACTGACAATGGAGATTAATGTTCAAGATATTAGCTGTGAATTATTAACACTTGCCATAGAGATTCAGCAGAATGTGCACACAGCAAGGAAACCCAACAGAACATCCTTATCATCGAGCTGCTTACAATCACGTCATGTCAACACAATCCAACAGATGGAAGAATTCAAGGGCCGGCTGCTTGTAAATGCTTGCAGAAGGAGCTGTGAATTTTCATCTCGGAAAGCACTTGTAAAACAGAACTTAAGGTTTGGATAAGTAGTTGGGCATAAACTGCCTTCGCAATGATCAAGAGCAAATATATAACATAAATGTCCAATCATATATTTTAATATCACATGTTTGATCCCAACAAAGATTTTCCTTCAAATTTTTTGAGAGATACAACGCACCAACAGGCCCTTCCAGCTCACAAGCCCGTGCTACCCAAATGCACCCACATGACCAAGTAATGTACTGACACACTATGTCTTGTGGGTGTAGAGGCTGTGTGGGTGTAGAGGCTGTGAGAGCACTGGAGGTGAATCCACGGACACTCAGTGCCTCCGAAGGATCTCTATTTTGCTTCCCTTTCTCCTATTGTTAGGGATGCCCGGCTCATGGCCTCTCTGCCATATAGCAGGTAAAAGTTAAAATATATCATGTATGTCACACTTTTAATGTATTATTACATGACAATAAAAGGAACTTTGAACCTTGAGAATGCACAAACGCCTTTCAGGCAGGGCCTGATTCGAACCCAGGTCCCTGGCACTGAAATAGCATTGTGCTAACTGTGCCAGGGAGCGTGCTCTCACCATCTGGGCACCTCACAAAGCAGCACCTGTGGCTCACTCCTGCCTGCCCCGGGGATGCGCTGGTGGGTCTGATGCATCTGTGACACTAAGTGGCAAACTCCGTCCTAAAGCAGCTCCAGGTGAGGGAGGAACCCATGGGACAGTGCGTGGAGAAGGGGGTTACAGTCATTTGCAAACAGTCACCAAGTTAGGGATCTCAGTCGCATGGCACTAAGGCTCCCTGTCTGCAGGCCGCTCCACCCCCGCACTCTCTGCTGTCACCTTGATTGGGTGCAGTTCAGCACAATAATGAAGTCTCTGCTGCCAATGTTACCGCAGAGCTTCCCCAGAGTGAAACATTCATAAGACTCTCCATGATGATAATAGTCCTTGCTTGCCTCCTGTTGTAGTGGGGGGTGGCCACTCAGTGGCTGCTGTGAGTTGGTCTGTGGAGTGCTTGTGCCGCAGAGTGCACCCATTCATGCACAGTGGTCATTGAAAATGCCCGGCAGACTGGTCTTGACCATGAGCTTCCTGGGAATGAGGCTTCCCTGAAGAAATCCCTCTGATGATCCTTAACATCCTGCATGCTCGGAGAGTGAAAACCTTTTCCCCATTGTAAAGATTCAGGTTGTTAATGGGAGCCCTTACAGGAGCTTATTCAGAGGTTGCCCACACAGAGGGAAGCTAACTATGGACCTTGGTACCTGCTGGCTGTGACTGAAACCAAAGTAGAAGTGAACTCCACTGCCAGTACAGTGTCTGGCTGACGTACAGCAGTGGTGGGGAATGAACTGGGAGAGATGGCAGAGATCTGCTGTGTCTGCTTGACGGCAAGAAGATAACCTTGACTTGGACAAAGAAAAGTGCAGTCGTGAGCAATGCTCACTTTTTTTTTGGTGGTGCTTGAGCAGCAGCCCATCAAGTGTCCTGATGTCAGCATAATGTCTCTTCAAATTGTGGCAATGCCACATAGGGCAGTGTGCTTCTTATTGGACATGGGTTGCTGCTTGTCTGCCATTCATACTGGCAATGAAAGGAATATGTGATCTTCAATGAGTGGCATCAATAGGTGGCCAGCGGCACTGGCTGAAAGTCAGCCCCATTGAGGTGAAATGCACAGAAAGGTTTCTGAGGCGATTTCTCAATGTGAGCTATTCACCCTGAAACAAGTGTTTGTGCAATCCAACCCAGTGAAATCAATGTATGCGAATACCGCAGGAACAACTGATGCCTACTGGATCATATTTCTAAGCTCAAATGCTTTGTGCATTGTAAAGAGGTAAAATCCAATTCCTGGGCAATAAATTTGCTGCTGGTATTATTGAGCGAATGTGAGCAATCTGGGCTACTTATATACCTTGGCTTCTAACAACCAGCACCCAGCCATTTTACACATTTTCCTTAAACTAAGTTAAACTCCCCTAATCTAGAGAAAGAATAAAGACATCTAATAAATCTAGTTTTCCTGGCTTGCATTGCAGCAGGATATTTAAGCCCAGACAGAATCGTTTGCCCATCACACTCTAGAGGATATGCATTTAGGGTTGAGGGGGCAGGAAGTTTAGGGGAGATGTGTAAGGCAAATATTTTGCACAGGGAGGGGTGAGGGCTTGGAATGGGCTGCCCGAGTCAGTGGCAGAAATGACTATAATGGTACCATTTGAGCAGTTTCAGAATGGGCATCCAGAGGGATGGAGGGATATCTATAAAGGAGCAAGCAGCAGGTTTGTAGTTTGATTTGGACATCATGTTCAGCACAGATATGTGGACTGAAGGGCCTGTACCTGTCCTGCACGGTTCTAGGTTCTAACTCCCTAGAAGTGTCAGCACAGATCTCAACTGAATGTGATTTCCAGATGTAATCAACTTGAACCTAGGGTTTGTCCTTGAGGTAACAGCAGTTCTTTGGCTGTAATTTAAACAGACAAGCAGCTGTTAGATCAGAGTATTTCACTGAAGATGTTAAACATACTGGGCTGGAATATCTAACCAATCAAAGTTAATGTCAGAATCTTTCCTGATCCTTTGCAGTGGGGAGTAAGTAAGGAATAAGACTTGTTTATTATAAACCAGTGAATTGATTGTCTTTAACGTGGTATATAACATTACACTGTTATATATACTATCCGTGATATATACGTACATTTACCCTGTGAAATGTGTATAGTACTCTTGATGCTTGCTTGTTTAATTCTGTAATGTGTATATTGTCTGGTGATCTCCAAATTTATCTTGTGACATATCCACATGTCATTGTGTGATGTATGCATTAACAGATTATGCGATCTTCTCATATATTCCATCCTCCTCTGCTTCCCTGATCATTATGTTTTCTTTTCAGTCTTTGTTTATTTAACTGTCTCTTAGCCAACAGCGTTTAGCATTACATTTCCTTTACACATACCCCACTCTTATCTCTGACAGTTGCTAAATGCACTCAGCCTCACCAGCTATTCCTGTAAATAAACAAACAGTTATAGTAATGGAGAATTGCTGGCACGATTAAAGGCCTCTAATGTTTACTGAATGATTCACAAGCTACAAGAATGTGTTGGAAATAATTTATAACCCGATAATAGACAAGACACTCACATGAGGACGTATCCAGCACTTGTATGCACACAAACATTCCCACGTGAACACTAGTGTTCTAGTGTATACACACACACTATTCATCTCTTTCTCAGGAAGTTGTGTTATTCCACTTTAGGACCTTGTCATTGTATTTCCCAAGATAAAATTACAATCCACGCTGAACCATTAATAGCAGTGATGTAATTTGTACAAGTTTATAGATTATTAACCGTCAGTTATTATCTGAGAAATATTTTACTCATTATCTTTACCATTTATCAAGTTTTATTGAAACGAGTTCCAGTCAGTTACCTCACACATTTTCCTTTGATAACCAATTTTATCTCATCTAGTAGCCCAGTTCTTCAAAATAGGGAACTGAGGAGACACTAATGAACATTCAAGGATGTTGGCAACAATTTGGCTCTGAACATTTTCAGTGTTCCCTTCTATGGTGCTGCATTAGTGTTACCAATATCTATAATTGAATGACAATATGAATAATTGGAAAAAATGTTACATTTAGGTATCATGGGAGTTTCCAGGTTAATAGCAAACAAGACAGTGTCTTTAAAAGTTGCATAACTGGAGAATGAATATTGCAAACTCATTTTATTAATTTTTGAACAATGCATGACCCAATTTGAACATTTTTGATTGAAGTATCCCAGTTTTTTTTAAGAACATGTTAACAGGTTTGTAAAATTAAAATTGAATTGCCATCAACTAAGTTTCCTCAGAAGCTTCATTCATTATTGTATCTGATAACCAAAATGTCCCCAAAACTGGAAGGAGAGACATTTCCAATGTTTTTAGTGTAGTTACAGTACAAGAGGGACCAGGGATATCTGGATGACAAAGAATATTAGGGGTTTGTCAAAGAAAAATTAGGAAGTAAATGAGAGAAAATGGTGGTG
The DNA here is from genome assembly GCF_036971445.1 of Narcine bancroftii. Lineage (NCBI taxonomy): Eukaryota > Metazoa > Chordata > Chondrichthyes > Torpediniformes > Narcinidae > Narcine > Narcine bancroftii. The sequence continues at coordinate 223,434,293 of NC_091474.1, read as the reverse complement.
GGGGGGGGGGGTGGGCTCCTCGGGAGTGTAGAAAGTTTGTTTAGAGGGTGATTAAAAGAGAAATTAGGAGGGAAAAGTGGGGTCACAAAATGTCATAAAGAAAGCCCCAAGCATTTTATGTAGGTTAAGATCAAGAGGGTATCCAAGGAAAGAGTGAGAATTGCATGTGGAGCCTGAGGAAATTTTTATTCGTATTCACTCAGGGGACACACTTTATAAGTGGAGATTTCAGTTGAGATGGTGAAATTCCAGAGCATGTTGAAATTAATGGCACAGTTAGCATAGAGCAAGGGTGGCCAACCTTTTAATTTTTAATTTAGATATACAGCATGGTAACAGGTCATTTTGGACCACAAGTCCGTGCCATCCAATTAACCTACACCCCCAGTACGTATTCATGGGCCAAAAAGGCCTGTTACCATCCTGTATGTCTAAATTAAAAATTAAAAGGTTGGACACCCCTGGCATAGAAGGTGGCGCGGTTAACGTAGTGGTTGATGCAACACTGTTACAATGCCAGCAGCCAGTGTTCGAACCCAGCACTGCCTGCAAGGAGTTTGTACATTCTCCCCATGTCTGGGTGCTTTGGTTTCCTCCCACCAAAACATTTCAGGGGTGTAGGTCAATTGAGTATAATTGGATGGCATGGCTTTGTGGGACAGAAGGGGACATTACCGTGCTGTATGTCTAAATTTAAAATATAATTTTTTTAAAGATTAATATCAGCTATCTTAGCAGCCATTAAGGGGAATAAATCTACAAGGCCTGATGAAGGGTGCATCCTAATGTTGATTTTAAGATCTCCACTGGCCTCCATTAAGATACCTATTGATTGCAGGACAGCAAATGTGGTACCATTATTAAAGAAGGGCAGCAGAAAGATGCCAGATAATTACAGGCCAAAGGGTTGAGGGCCAAAAGGACTTTGGCGTTCAAGGGTAAACATCCCTGAAGGTGCTGCACAGGTGTATCTGATAGTGAATAGGGCATCCTGGATGCTTATCTTGTATAGGCAAAGCATAGAATGTAATCATAGGGAGATCTGGGTACAAATTCATAGAGCATATTGATTAGGTGGCAGCTGGAATATGGTACGTAGTTCTTGTTTCCAAAATCTAGGGTATGACTGTGCTTGTGAGGATACAGAGGAAATTCACCAGGATTTTAGTCTGGGATGTAGGCTTTCAGTTAAGAGGAGAGACCATGGCTTTCATTTCTTAGATAGAGAAGATGGAGGAGAGGGAGAGAGAGAGAGAGAACCTTCTTTCCATACCAAAGGTATCTAAGACAAAGGTATAAGTTTAAGCTGAGGAGTAAGAGGTTTACTCTTTGGATCTGAGGCAGAATTTTTTATATCACCCAGAAGGTGGATCAGTTGAGGGTACAGTGGAGGCAAGTTCTCTCACGACATTTGAGAAGCTTCTGGACTAGCAATGAATCTCCAATGCATAGTAGGTTACGGACCAAATGCTGGCCAATGGGATTAACGGATAGGTACTTGATGGTTGGTATGGACATAATGGGCTGGGTTGTATGATGGGTAGCTTCCCTGGTAAAAAAATCAGAAGTATGGGGCTCGCCTGCCAACCCATTTTCCTGCATGAGCTGTAGGTGGCCATTGCCTATCAAGAACAAAACAATCAAAAAGTAACCCTTAAGTCTTTATTTCAACTGTAAATAGCTCTTGTGGGCTGAGCTTTAGTAAATAGATGATAACATAGACCCAAAAAAATGCAAACATTTCCTTTTCAGACTGAGTTCATTGTCTGATTTATACTGAATGCACTTTACAGTCACTGCCTGTTTTCAACTGAGTAACTTGAGGAATTGCTAGCAGGTATTTCATTCGTGTGATGGTGCAACCAGAGTTTAAGCAATGGAAACACAAATCCTCAGATGTGCTGTTGAATTGCCATTAACAGTGACGAATCATTTGTCATATGTCTTATTAGAAGTTTCAGATTGCACTTAATTATGGCTTGAGTCTAATGAGTTATTGACACCTTGGCAGGTGAAATGCACACATCTGGAGAGGGTCTGGGCCTTTGACTTTAATCTGCCCTATTTAAAATCTGTGTCCATCATTCCTTATATTTTAGAGTGCAATCGATGATAGTCTTGGATCACATAAATGGGTGCTTTGTGCAGAACCTTTCCGCTTTTTTAGGTTTTATGTTGTTTCTAGCATTTCAGTCCTTATGCTTATTACCTGTTCTGCATCTTTGTAAGGAGAACATGCTTAAGATGCACCTAAATGAATGAAGGTTAATCTCCGTGATTTAATCCAGCTATTAGTTAAAAGGAATAAAAAGGTTCTGAAATAGTATCGTTTAAATTAAGTACATTGATTACATTTTAAATGAAAATAAATTGCTGGAAATGTCGAATGGCCACAGAAAGCAAAATATACTAATCTCACTGTCTCTTAAACAATATCAGCCCCAAATCTGAACTAAATAACTGCAGTATGTACCATTGTTCTGATTATCTGGTTGAAATAATCCATCTGTAGATGTGCCTACATTCATGCAGGCAGTTAAAGATGGGCAATGTAGGTAAAATAATAATAACCTTAAAAAAAAAACACACTATTTTTAAATCAAAAGAAATTGCTGGAAATACTTAGCAGGTTGAGCAGTGTTTGTGGAAAGAGAGACAGAGTTAAGGTTTCGAGCCAAAGGGCCTATCAAAATGGGGATAAAGTGGTTCTCAGTTTTGCTGGAGGGCTTTTTCCCTTTCTATAGATGCCCAATCTGCAGTTTATTTTCCTTTCTTCATTTCAGATTTCCACCATTTGTACTTTTAAAAAAAAAACAACTTTGGTCTTATTTTCACAATTCAGTGTACTTGGGTTTGGGAGCTTCGGTTATGTATTACAGAAACAAATAATATTAATTGGAAACTTGTTCATATCTACCATTCCAGTATTTCCAATCAACTTCCTGTATTGCAACATTAAATTCCACATACCTCCATCTTTTTCTTGTTCCTTCAACTCACTACTGTTTCCTGTCATGGCGCAGAACATCTGCCTCTCTAGTGTAAATGAGAATGATGACGGAATGGCAATTGTATCACTGTCTACATATGGATACATGCAAAGGTATCACTGACACTATCGGAATGATTGGCAGTTTCACTGCATCTATGATAATTGATGGCAATGGTAAGACTCTGTATCGATGTCAATTATATCATTGCCTGCATTGCAATCAGTACCAATGGTTTTGCGCCATGAATCATAGGATGCCCGAAGCATTATTCCCAACAGCGGCAGATAATGGGAACTGTATCAAGAACACCAGAGATATTTGCTTTGTCAGGAGTCACTACTAATATCTTGATAAATGCAGTGGGCTCACTGCCAAGATGGTCATGAACGGCAATGGGTTCACTGCAGAACTATCTATCAATGAGTAATACCTGCCTATATTGCCTTTAGTATCAGTGATATCTCAATCTTATTCTCTTTATTCTTTTGAAAGTGTAAATTTTGTATGTGTGGGTTTTGACTGTATTTCTGAGGGATCTGACAATCATTTTATTGTATTTGTAACCAAGTTTAAATTTAAAAAAAAGTAAATGCAGATGGAGGACGAGATGTGTTCTTAATGTTGCAGTTATTGTCTGCCTGTAAGTAAATAAGTAATTCATGTGGGATGGAATTGGCCTTAACAATAATGGCCAAACTATAAAAATGGAGCAAACAAAACTGGATTGAATTTTTGTATTTAGGGTCAAAAAGGGCAAAACCCAGAGGGTACACTCTTCCAACATTCTCTTGTGTGAAACCTCATTTCTTCCAACTAAACATTGATCATTTTAAAGTGATTGGGTTTACCTTCCACCCTGAGTTTCATATCATTTCTACAGGTAATCGAAATTGTTTAGAAACTCTGCTTTCCAGAGCCTTCCCAACCCTTAAAGTTTGCTTCAGTATCAAGTACAATTATAACATCATCCACCTTAAATCATCGCTGCTGAAGTCTTCATCTGTACCTTTCCCAATTCTTCCCTCTCTAAACTCTCCATGCACTATATAGAGGTTCCAAAACTCCCCTGTAACAAGTACTGTACACTAACCAAAGTTGTCTATGTTTCCAACAGGATGAGGTCAGGGGTTTTCAAATTTCCCCCTAAACTCACATTCCACCTTAAGTAATCCCTCTGCCATATGCGTTCTGTGATTAATAAGGTATGTGAGTGGAAAGAAAGCGTTTGAAAACCACTGATTTAGATCAATGGAGAAAATGGGCAAATGAATGGGAGATGAAATATAACAGTACATTGCAGGATTCTGGAAAGTGCTCCAGAACAGAGATGTCCAGGTATATTGTACTCTGAAGGAGGTTACAAGGCTAGGCAGGGTAGCGTAAAAGGCGTTTGGCATGCTTGCCTTCATTTATCAAGGCACTGAGTACAGGAATTGAAACTTCATGTTTCTGATGTGAAAGTTTTCGTTAAGGCCAAGTGTTGACTACTATATGCAGATTGGTCTCCCTAGTGAACCAGAAAGGATTCAAGAGAATGTTACCAGGACTGGAAAATTTGAGTTATAAGGAGAGGCTGAATAGACAAGGACATTTTTCCCTGGGGCACAGGAGGTCGAGGGGTTATCTTATAAAGGAATATAAATGACAAGGGACATAAATAAAATGAATAGTCACAGTCTTTTTACCCAGGTTAGGACAGAGTCTAAAACTAGAGCACCCAGGTTTCAGGTGAGATTTAAAAAGGGCATGAAGGGCAACATTTTCCACACATAGGGTGGTGGATATAGGAATAAGCTGCCAGAAGAAGTGATTGAGGGGGATATAAATGTGACATTTTAAAAACATTTAGACAGGTAATTGGATAGGAAAGGTTTAGAGGGATGTGGGGGAAAAAGCAGGCAAATGGGACTTTTATGGATGAACAACTTTGTCAGCATGGATGAGTTGGACTGAAGAGAAAGATTCCATTCTGTATACCTCAATGACTCTGGTATTCACAACCGGCCAACTCTCCTCCTCCCACTGGCTTGCCAAATCCATTACATTTAAAATCTTTAGTTGTTATCTCATTTCTTTTTATCCCTGCATTTGTTTCAGACCCAGTACCTTTTACAATTTCCGAAATTGCCACAATCATCCAAAGTCTCTCCTTTTCCCATCTAACTTGCTGACGTTGAATTTTCAGCACCGGCTATATTTTGTTTTCTTCCATTTCTGTATTCAAGTTGAGAATCGCAGATCTCCATCTCTCACAGTCAAGCTTACAGCTATTTAGGCCCCGCACTGGAATTTTTCTTGTCCTTCATAACCCCATTTCTGATCACCTCCTCTAAATATTCAGCTGGCTATCTATCTTTCTCATGCATCTCGGTGACGTGCACCTGTGTGTTTAATTCCAAGTTAAATGGAGCTTTATAAATTCAGGTTGTTACTGGATCAATTCCAACTAAGATATAGGAATGGTTGGCCATATCCCTGTAAGATGTGGCGGTCTGGTACACTTGATTCTCATGTCTCTTGATTGAACAACCATTTAACAGCTAATGTATAGGTAAAGCTCATTGCAAGATGCTTTTAAAGAGGCATACATACTGAAGTATGGACCAACATTATACTCACCCACTGTTTTAGGAATGTACATGGATTTTTAAGCATTTATTTCTTTTGGCTTCGTATGCAGTACATGAAGGGGGAAAAAAATCACAAAAACATCTTCTAAAAATTACACAGAAAGAAACATCCCATGACTTTCTGTTTTGATGACATGGTAGATCTTAAAATTAATTTAATGCCTTGTCTAAAGATATATATTTTTCATGATTCTTATAATGCCACGGCCCCACCATTTGGAGCTGTTATGCACCCAACTTCTTAGTCCTGTTTACATGGATTGAAAGATTCAATTGGTTTTATGCAAACATTTTGCTTTATTTTAAACATTTTTAAATAAATAATACTATAAAATGTTCAGGAAGAATACTGAAATAAGATATAAAAACACTACATGGTCTTGTTACAATTACATAACTGCATTTGAATATACAAGTTCTGTTCAAACAGATCACATAAATGTTCAGAAACCACTCAACATTACCAGATATAAGGAAATTGTTTGTGTGTGTGTGTCTCTTAATAATGAGAGAACAGAAGCAGGCATTCAAGAACGGTGCAAGTTCACAAGCAGTAAGTTAAGGCAGTTCTTTCATCCTTCAAAAAGAAACATTAGGAACTGGGTTGGAGATAGTGTTAATATTAATCAGAATCTAATTGCAAACTGGAGATGACCTGCCACACACAGATGAAACAAATAACACAGTGCAGATGTACAGTTTATCTTCCATACTCCGAGGTGCCAAAAGAAAACTGTGCTTTTCAATTTTGTTTAGATTTTATGAAGATTGAAGGCAAGGTATTTATTGTAGAATTTCAACATTGTTAATGTAAAAATGAAACTTTGTAACATTAAATTTCAAAGACTTTTACTCAGATCTTTGCCTTTATTTCTCCATCATAAGGTCGGTAAAATGGCCATATGAAGCTGTAATGTTTATTTTAGTCTGGGAACATTTTCACCCTTTGCCAAACCATTTTTGTCCACCTTCGCTTCAAAGTCAGGAGCCTGTTTACTGAGCGTCTATCTGAAATGATATCACCCTTCTTACATGGGCTAAATTTCAATAACCTCGAATGTATGTTGAGTTGGAAAGCAAATCCGCTTCCTTTTCAAACACTCCACAAATAACCCCTTGAATTCGCAGGTTCTAACAGGATATGACTTTTTAAATTAAAATTTTTAAAAATTTAATTTTAGACATACAGCAAGGTAAAAGACCATTTCAGCCACGAGTCCATGCCTCCCAATTTGCACCCCATTAACTGACACCCCTCGTACGTTTCAAACAGTGGGAGAGAACTGGAGTCCATGGGGAAAACCCACACAGACATGGGGAGACCACACAAACTCCTGACAGACAGTGCGGGAATCAAACCCTAGTCCCGATCGCTGGCACTGTAAAGGCATTGTATTAATCGCCAGACCAACAGTGCTGCCCTATTTAATATTAATGACTATGAACGCCGATATTCTAGTTCCTAGAGTGAATAAAGAGAAGCTGGAAGGACTCAGTAGGTCAGCCAATGTCTATGGGGAGAAGTGGTCAATGTTTCAATTTGGGATCTTTTAATCGATCTTGATATAGAGTGCCGCTCCGAAAAGCTGAGTGACTAATTTCTCTCTCTGGGTGGTCCCTCCAGCAGCTCATTATTTTCTCAAGATTCCAGCACCTGCAGTTTTAGGTTTCTCCTTATTTGTGGAGCATGTTTCAAAGTGAGGAGATACCCTGTGAGATTAAAGTGGATTAAGTTATCCTTCTCCAGTCATTAATATAGTAGGGAGTGAGAACAACTGGAGAGGGGTTTCAAACAATTACTTTTTAACTTTCAGTATTCAAATGTTAAAAGTAGTGATTGGGACCAAATACAAGAATAAACATTTTTCTGAGCTGGGTGGGGAGGCTTCTGCTACAAGTGGGACCCGTTCACATTGGCCATGATCTGGGGCTTCAGGCCCATGCTAGTGTTATGTGCATCATAAGGACTCACTTTTCACTGAATGTGGCTGAGGGAAGCTACTTTCAGTGATACATTTGGAAAAATAAAAATATAAAAATGCATCTCTCGAAATTAAAAGGTAGCCCACATTTTGAGTCTGGGGGCTTCATGAGGAGAGTTGGAAATCAGGCAGATGGCTGAATAAAATAGGAGCATGGTGGTGGGGGGGGGGGGGGGGAGCAGGAGGATAGGCAAACAGGTAAGAGGAAATAGGTGGGAGCAGGTGGGTCTATTTTGCACACATCTTCCCTGGTCCCTTCCCTCCTCTCCACATGGAACAAGGATAAGGGTTCCCTCGTTCTTACCTACCACCTCACCAGCCTCTGCATCCAGCATATAATTCTCGGCAACTTCCTCCACAAATAACAAGATCCCAGCAGCAGAGACATCTTCCCTTCTCTTCTTCCTACTGGGCTTTCTCCCTCTGTGACCACGTTTCTCATCTCTTCCCACCAATCCCCTGTACTCACCCCTGTGATCACAAGAAGTGCTACACTTGCACTTACACTTCCTCCCTGACCACTTTTGTTTCCGAGTGAAGCGACACTTCACTTGTGAATCTGCTGGGGGGGTCATTTACTGCATTCAGTGCTCCTGATGTGGCCTCATCTGCTTTGATGACACTGGATAGAGATTGACCTTCTTTGGGCTGTCCACTGGCCAGCCTCTTCATACCATTGCCACACTGACATATCTGTCCATGGTTTCTGTACTGCCAAGATAAGGCCACCCACACACTGAGGAACAACACGTAATATTGCATCTGGGTAGTCTCCAATCAAATGGCACCTCCAATTTCCATTTACCCCCTCCCTCTGGTCTCACCCTTTCCCTCATCCCTCTTCTCTAGCTCACACCCCCTTCCCTTCCCGATCAAAGAGCTACCTTTCTTAGACCTCTGCCCTCTCCTTCCCGATCAAAGAGCTACCTTTCTTAGACCTCTGCCCTCTCCACTATCACCTCAGCTTCTTTCTCTACTCCCCCCTCCCACCTGTATCCACCCATCACCTCTTCCTGTTAGCCTGTGCTTCCCCCTTCTACCGGCTTTTCATTCAGGCAGCTGCCTGATTTTTGAAAATCCTAATGAAGGGCTTGGGCCTAAAATGCTGACTGCCCTTTTACTTCTTATGGATGCTGTGAGACCTGCTGAGATTCTCCCGCACTTCAGTGTATTGCATTAGATCCCCCCCCCCCAGCACCTTTCCAAATGTTTTATTAATGGAACTAATTTCTGCAATTATAACAATGGTAAAAAGAGCAATTTTCCTCCACCTTTCTGTCAGTGATAAACACAAACAGTTTAACCTTGTTGGGAGTTGTACTTACACTGCCCTATATACACATTGTTTTTCAAAGGACAGCTTTGTTTTGTCTTCTCAAACAACTACAAATTTACAACTCCAAGACACTTTGAAGAAGAGATACGATTAAATTAAGTATTCAGTCATAATTGGTGTCAGGGCCCACACCCATGTCCGTCGATTTTTTAAATGCCATTGCGAATTTGATTTATTACTTCTGTAAGTAGTTAAGTCCAACTGTCCTGACAGAAGATGGGAATACATCAGGATTTATCCTGTCATTGACATTCCTGATTTAACTGGCCAGTGTCAGGGATTTATTTTCAATTAGACCCTCCTGGCACGACACAGATGAAAATGAGCAAAGTGGTGGTTAGAATGTGATAAAGGACAGGCATGAATACAGCTGTGGATTTGCTCTCTGACCTGTTTTAGAGAAGCATTTCATATTTCTTGCATTTCCAAGTGAGAAATGTAACATATATGTCGAATGATTTAAGATATTTATTGTTTCTAAGTGTTGGCAGGAATTAATAGATTCATAGAAGATAGGTGTAGAAGGCCATTCAGCCCTCCGAGCTTGCACACCTGTCAATACGAGCATGGGTGATCATGTAGCCTCAGTAACTTATCCCTGCTTTCTCTCTATACCACCTGAACCCTTTAGCCATAAGGGCCCTTATGAATAAATCTAATGAACTTGCCTAAACAACTTTCTGGGGTGGGGTGTTCGACAAGTTCACAACTCTCTGAGTGAAATAGTTTCTCTTCATTTCAATCCTAAACGGTTAATCCTTTATCCTTAGACAGTAACCCCTAGCATTGCACCTATGTGACCACTTTTGATTTTTTTATTGTCAATGTAGGTCAGTATTTTGTATGTGTGTGTGTACCTAAGAGATAGACAGAGTGGGGGGGGGGGGGGGGCAGGAGTATTGTATATTAATAAGCATACCTAGAACAGCTGGGATGATTAACCAGATCAACTGGTGGTCAGACAGATGACACTATAAAGGCAAAGGAATGGGAGGGGACAATGGCCTTGGTCACTCCTTCAAACCTTTCTTTTCAACTTGTGGATCTTTACAGCCCTGTAACCATACACCTTCAGTTAGCCACCCGTGTCACGCCATCATACCATTTGTAGACGGAGGGTTTGAAAGCTATGGGTCACTGGCAGTACTGATGCGCTCCTCAAACCTCTGACGGGAGGGGAGAGGGTGTGATTCATGACTTCATAACATTCTTGCAAATACAGAGTAGAAGCTAGTCAAGTGCTTGCAACAAGAGAAATCTTGTGCTGCTAAAGGTAGTAGTGCAATTTTCAAATTTAGACATACGGCATGCTAACAGGCTCTTCTGGCCCATGAGCCCATGGCCCCCCAAATACACTAATTAACCTACAAGATGGGAGGAAACCGAAGCACTCAGTGGAAACACTTGCAGAAATGGAGAGAACGTACAAATTCCTTACAGACAGCGCCAGATTTGAGCAGGTGTCTCCAGCACTATAATGGTATTGCCCTAATGATAATATGTATCGTCACAATTCAACACAGTAACACAGTCCCTGGCTGGTGATCTTGGAGGTTTGGATGTGTGAATGTCATTTACTTCATGAGCAGGCTGTGTGACCTTTGATGTCAGTGTGTGTGTGGGTGTGTGTGTGTGTGTGTGTGGGGGTATGTTGTGTGGTTGTATGGTGTGTGGGTGTGTGTATCTGCGCGGGCATGTGTGTGTGGATGGATGTGTGGGGGGTGTGTGTGGGGATGTGTGTGGGTGTGTGGATGTGTGTGGGCGTGTGTGTGAGGAGAGAGAGAAGTTAATGGTACAGGCAGCGGTTCAGTGGTTCCATCATATTTGGTGCAGACTATTTTAAAAGTTCATGGTTCAATAATTAGAGAGAGAAAAATAATTTCAGGAGTAGGTAACTAAGAAATGGAAGCAGTAGAAGCAGGTAGGGGTGCTGGTTACCTACATTTAGAAAAATTAATGATCATACCGTTCAGTTTAAAGCTGACAAGAAGGAACATGATAACTTGTTACTCAAGCTTATGTTTGGCTTCACCCTGACAACAGATGAGGCCAAGGTCAGACATATCAGTGTAGGAATGATTGGGGGGGGGGGGGGGGTGCAAGTTCAAATGATTGGCTCCGGGAAGCTCTTTTAGACCCACACACAGAATATAGGTGATCACCATGGTGAATGGAGCAGGAACCACCCAATCTGTTTATTTCTCTGAAACTGGCCACCATATACCTGCCAGGGACAGAACCAATGCGACTTCTTGCTTTTGTGTGTGCGCGCGCGCGTGCACACGCATGATATGAACATGTGTGTATGTAAAAGCATGGGTGTCCATGTGCATGAAAGAGCATGTTTGCACGTGACAGTGCATGTGCGCATGTGTGACAGTGTGTGTGCATGAGAGCGCGTGTGCATGTATGTGAGTGGGAGCACTTGTGTGCGAGTGAGAGCATGTATGAGTATGTGTGAGCATGTTTGTGTGTGTAAACGGAAGCAGATGCCAACTCCATCACAACCTTCCCCTCACCAACCACGGGAAAACAGCTACACTGGATGGGTACAAGCAAAGAATGAGCTTCTGGAGGTGCCATGTCTGGTAGGCAGCATTCATGGGTAGAAATGGTCAGTCAATGTTTCAGGACTGGGTCCTTTATTGAGCATCTGCGGCTTTTTCACAATAGGCAGGCACATGGATGGGAGAGGTGAAGAGAGAAATGGGCCAAATGCTGACAAATAGGTAGACAACTTCCTCGGCTTGGACGAGCTGGAAAGAAAGGCCAATTTCTGTGCTGTTAAACACTTCGAGCACAGTGCTGGGTGTTGGTGCACTCTGTTGAATGGCATGGACCGAAAAGCACCCCTCCCAAGTGAGGTGTACCCAACAAGGGGCCACTTGGAAAGGGATGGGGGGGGGGGGGGGAAAGAAAAGTGGAAGGAATGGAGGATGTTATGCATTTTTTCTGGCACCTTGGAAGTTCTGGATCGAAATCATAACCGAGCAAATCAACCGATCACAGAGCAGATCAGGAAGTAAGCCCAGGTGAGAAAGGAAACCTTGACCACTGGTGGCCAAACAAAATTTAGAGACAAACGTTGCAGGCAGATTATGTTTGGTAAGGACTTTGACAGATTCTGCAAGGGAGGTTGGTAAAAAAGATTCAGTTACCCTATAAATTAGTAAATTCAATTAGACATCAGATTTGCAGATGACACAAATGTTGTAGTGAAGGAAGAGTTTCAAAGCTTGCAGCGGAATCTTGACTTGCTGTAAAAATGGTCTGTAAAATGGCAGATAGAATTTAATGCAGACAAATGTGAGGTGATGCACTTTGGGAGGTCAAACCTGGGAGGCACTTACATAGTAAACAGTTGGGAAATATAGACTATGGTAGAACAGAGGGATCTCCGAATTCAGACACATAATTCCTTGAAAATGGTATCACAGGTAGATAGGGTTGTATGGAGAATATTTAGCATAAATCAAAGTCTTAAGTTCGGGAGTTGGGATATTAGTTGAGGTTATATAAGATATTGGTGAGGCCAACTTTGGAGCATTGTAAATGCAATTTTGGTTATTTAACTACAGGAAATACTTCAAGGATGTTACAGGGACTTTAAAAGCTGAGTTCAAGGGAAAGGTTGAAAAGATTAGGACTTTATTCCTTGGAACATCAGGAAATGAGGGGCAAAAGTAAACAGGCTTTTTTCCCACTGAGGTTAAGTGAGACAAGAACTCGAGATGTGGGTTAAGAGAGAAAAGTGAAATGTCTAAGGGGAACATCTTCACTCAGATGGTGGTGAGAATGTGGAACATGCTGCCAGCAGAGGTGGTGGTGGAGCATTTGATTTCACCATTAATGATCGGATAGGTACATGGATGGGAGGAAAATGGACTAGATGGGTTGAAGGGTGTGTTTTTTGTGCTGTGGTGTTCAATGATACACTACTAGTTTTCCCTTGTTTTGGATTTTGGAAACACAGTGGCTGCAGCCTGGTTTCAACTCCACCCTAGAAATGAATTTAACAACCGAAGCGCCAGCAGTTGGTTCCCAGAAGGGGAATTATGTGGACAGCAGATGAAAACCCATTGCACATGCAGAACTATTGCACAAGGTCTGAGAGGTGGTATTACGTCCAAAATCTCATCTTGGTCAACATGTACACAATGGACAAAATGTGCTATACATTGATGCCATTTTATGCAAGCAAAACATACTGCCAAGCATAACATCCCCAGTCTCAGGAGTCATCAATGATCGCCAAGATTTTTTGCAATGTCATTACCTAATGAGCTAATTTTTCATCTTGTTTGTCCTGATGGGCTTCCAGGCCTCTGTGACAAGGACACCCTCTTCTTCCTCCAGAAACCTTATACACCTACCCTTGCAATGAAACTCTATATGTCCATTTACAAAATATTTCTAGCGATTGAAGGTTTAAATTGGGAGCCTCTATCAATGGATTTTTTTGTTCAATTATTATTAGGGAATTTGGATGTATTAGAAATACTTCAAGGGAAAACTATTTTGGCTAATATGCATGGATGCTGATGAAGCTGTAATGGTGGGAATACTTTGCCCGGGGTCAGTTTCAATCCAGGAACTGCTTTCACTTGTCCTGCGAGTTGTGAGGTGGCTGATGAAGCCCATATGGATCTCTCATAAGGAGGTGCTTGATGGGACAGGTGGGACAATGAAAGGTTTGGGAGTTTCTGAATGCTCTCAGTTAAGGGACTTTACAGAGCTCTATGTTGACATGACCTGTTCACGGTAGAATCATTCTCACTATACCAGATATAATGTAGCAATGCCCTTAAAAGAGTTCTATCATGGACCAGAAATTTCCATAAGTTGGTGGGTATGTGACACTTTTTCAAGAAGGCTTTGAGAACATTATTACCTCTCACCTCCCGCTAATCTCTTGTGGTGACTGAGAGTCTGGTGGAGGATGATATGAATAAGAAGGCCAGCCAAGAGAGTTGGCAGAAGTAACTGCAATGTTCTGGATGTAGGTCTGGGAGAGGACATTGCTGCTACTTTGTTGATGTTGTCAGTTGATATAGAGGATTCTGTGGAGACAATGACAGTTGCTTTGAACACTCCAGTGCTTTGAGATGTTTGCTGTAGGTAGTTTATATCTCAGAAATGTACAGAAGGGAAAGGATCACTTCCGTGCGATAGCATCGTACTGGGTTTCAGAACTGCTTTTCCTCAGATAGGCAGGGATGTTGTGGTGCACTGAAAGATGCTGTGAACTTCCATCATTTATTTCTGCCTTCACGGAGACATCTTCACCTCCCCCTCCCCAACACGTGGCAAGTAGTCTGTGTTTCTCAGGGTGTTTTCATGACCCTTTAGAGTTGGGCTGTATGGTAGACAACAGGAGAAGTTGGGAGAGGACCATTGTTTTGTAGATAATAAGTGTAAGGTTTATTCTATAACACACTTTAGTGATTGAGCAGACAATGATGGAGCTCAGCCTCCGCACACACTGGCCAGTGTGTTATCTGTGATATGCAGCTTTATGGTTGAATTGACTTTGGTTCTGGAAGGAAGATGATCGAGGATGAATGGTTTCCCACTTGACCTGTGGATCAGCTCCACTCCAGCAGGAAGCATGTTGGAGGCAAGTTGCAACATGGCAGTGAAAAGGATTAGGACAATTAATGGAGGCAAAGACTGTTATGAAAATAAAATGATTATTAATGAGGAATATATCAAATGTGGCTCTTGATGGATGATGACTGCCTTTTAGCCCAGATTATCATTTTTTGGGAGCTCTGGTGATATTCACATCCCTGTGGTCTCTCATTCAGGCATTGGGTGAATCGAACATTTACCTATGCTTCCATTGGGAATGTTCCAATGAGGTCTTATACTTGTCTCTTAAAAAGAAACCAAATCGCCAAGCATTTTGTCAGGTGCAGGATTGGGGTGGAGACTGATCTTCTCAACTCCCTCTTGGAGACCCCGCTGAGTGGTTTTTTGACCCTGATATTGAAGCTGATCTCTCGCTGGGATAACGCCTCATTCGAAGATTCAGCGTTTGGGGGCAATTTTAATTGGTCTGGATCTGCGGGAAACTGGCGAGATTGGATTACGCCCGAGTTCTCACGTGAATCAGGTCAACTTGTCCGACCGGCGGCCAAGTTAGCTTATGCTTCTCCAATGTTTGACCGCCCAACGTGTTATACAACGGGAAACTGATGGAAAGCATCAAATGAGAGATTTAACGATCATGGGCGTTTCTTTTCAGCTCCTGTCTGGACACAGAAACTTCCTGGAGCGCATCCGCAGCTCCCCAAAATAGGCACAAGTTCTGTTTTGTTTGTCCATTGAACTGGAGCCCAAATACAGTGCGGCAGGTTCGCTGACCAGGGCAAGGCTGGCGTGTCCCCACGCGTGGCCATTCTACGACTTTCAACATTCCTTGCGCACGATCCGGAGGTGTCTCCCTCCCTGAACTCTTGTTCCTTCGCCCTTGCACGCCTCGATGCGATGATGGAAACAGCCAGAGACCTCGGAGAGGCACAGCCCCGTCTCTAATCCGGCCTGCGGTGGAAGGTCCCTTTGCGGGAAGAGTACCGCTTACGTTAGAGGGGCGAATCGACCAGATTTATGGGATGATCCTGACAAACTCCCTGGAACAAAGTTGGGCCTGACCAAACCTCACCCGAATGTGCCCAGACCTCAGCTCCTGGCGCACCTGAGTGAGAAGGGGGTTGTGAGCAGAAAGGAAAACGAAGTAGTATTTAAACCAATATTAACTGATCGAAAATGCAATCTCATTCTCAGGTATTTTGACACATACACCTCACTTCAACAACCCGCCTCAAACTCCTTATCCAAGTCTAGCCAATTCCAAGACTGGCGTCAGAATTGTAAGGTTTTTTTTGCTGGCTGCATGCCATTTCGGCATGTTACAGTAACCAGGGACCCGCTCTGAACCGCAAGAGCATACAATTTCCTTTCATCTTCCCGCTATTTAAGGGGGGGGGGGGGAAGACAGACTGCAGTTAAACAAGTCTTCAGACGCTGTGAATGCACAGATTGCAGCCCGCCACTGCACAGGTATCGCCTCTCTGAAAAGTGAAGCAAGAGTAAAACGCACCTGATGATTAACGCTGCGTGTGAGAGAGAGGGAAAAAATACATAACAATTAGAATCAAAGACAAAAGGGAAAAACAAACATCCGCGTCCAAAAAGGTCCTTGTGAGGATCAGTATTTACTCCGACGCGCTGGTTGCAACGCGCTGCGCTGCTCTCCAAAGTTTGTGCAGGAGGTGGGTCCAGACGGCCTCTCCCTGTGTCCGCCCTCCACTATTAATAGTTCACGTCAACCAGCGAGGGAAGGAGTGTCGCCGCTTGCCACAATTAAACAAAAAATGCACATTGATATGGTATCATATTTATCGGACTTTTTAAAAAAAAATACACAAAACATCGAAACAAAATGCTGATTGCACAACGTAAACCACCATGCAAAACGAGATTCCCGAAATATACACAGCCGGTCTCCTTCAAGGGCACTGGTAGCAGGCTGTATGGGACGCACTGTCCACTCTCGGCTCGAACCATCACGGACAGTGCAGACAAGAATATCCTACCCTGTTTATCCACCCAGCATCCGCGGATTCAATTGCACATTTCTCTTTAAAACTGGGAAATTAAAATAAAACACCAGCCCCTCTCTCAATTTTCGTGCTGTGTCATTGGTTAATTTTCGTCCGTGTCAACTATTCATGTGAAAGAACCGTGCGTGGGGGTGGTCGAGTCTGTCTCACCGACTTCCTCCAGTACTGAATAATAAAAAAACACCAGCGTTTGAAATGTCACCACTGTATCAAATGGCCTAACACGAACGTCTCCGAGAATTTGCTTCCTTCGAGATTTCTTGGCCTTTTTGAACACTCGCTCCGTCAGTGCTGCCTGGGTGGGGAGAAAGGAGGGAAGAGGGGACCGGGGAAGAAAGGGTGAGAGAAGAGGGAGAAGGGGATGAAAAGAGGGGGAAGGGGGAAAGAGGGAGAGGAGGGGAGGGGGCAAGGAGGGGAGACGAAAGGGGAGGGGGAGGAATGAAGTGGTAGCGGGGGAGGTGAAGAGGGTATAGGGTGGGGGAGAGGAGGGGTTGGGATGGAGATGAAGGAGGGACAGAGGGGAAGGGAAAAAGTAGGGGTTACGTAAGGGGGGGAAGGAAGAAGGGTGGGTGGGTGGGGGAGGAGGAAGGGTGGGGAGACGAAGAGGGGAAAAGGAAGGGAGGGAGAGGAAGGGTGAAGGGGAGAACTGGGAGCGGAGGGTGAAAGGGAACGGGGGGATTGAAGGGGGGGAAAGGACGTGGGTGATGGGGAGGGGGTGAGGGGTAGCGGGAGAGGGGGAGGAAGGGAGAACGGAGAGAATGACGGAGAGGCTCTGAACATTGCAATGGTCGGGTTCTGAACAACCGTTCAGATTCCCTCGGCAAACATGACGTGTGAAAAGCCACAGTACAAAATACACGAAGAAGCACTGTTTCCCATATCAGTCCTAATAAAAACCGTGGTCGATTAAAGTACACAACACTGGAAAACGCGGCTTTCCATTCCCCAAAAAACCCCCAAGAGCCGTGGCAGCAGCAGTTCACAAGGAAGGGGCTTCAACATTTGTACCTCACTGAGACGACCATCATTCAACTGCTTTGCTTCCCTCGTTCAAGGAACAGTCCTGCCCTCCCTGGGCATGGGCGCCGCCGCTGTTGGGTTAAGACTAGCAGCTCAAGTCGGCCTCTTGACCAGCTCACCATCCAGATCTTGTCCATCGCTGCGGCCGGGAAGGGAGGGGGGTGGGGAACTCCTTAAAGAAAAGCAAATACCTCCCGTTGGTCCTTGTATCCGTGCACGTACACGAGGGAAGAAACACAAAATTAAACGAGCCCCAAAAGTGATCACTTTAGGGTAGAGTCACGGGGAAGGAGGAGGGAATGCCGCCCGCTTGTACTGATGGCTGGGCATATCTCTGCAGACCATCTAGAGAGAGGAGAGGCCGGACTCTGCTTGTTCCTGCACCGCATTGTTCCACGCCGTCTCTTTCAACTCCGAACATTGGAAGTAGTGCCGCTTCCGATGGGATATGGCGTGTCCGGAGCCGGGCCGGTCCGGAGAGCCGCCGGCCGTCGGCGATTTGGTGGAGGGGAAGTTGACTGCACTGCTCCATCTCTCCAGGCTGCTCAGCGGATTGTCAACCGGGATCCCTGCAACGAGAACAAAACCGTGGGTAAATCATCCCGGGCTCTTCTCTCAGCTCTCGTCCTGTCCCGCAGCTCCGGGGCACGGGGGTCGCACAGACCAACCGTGACCAAGCCCCCCACCCCCCAAAACAGTGAAAGCAACCCCTCGTCTCCGTTGACCCGCACCGTGATTTTGAATAGTTAGAAGGCGGCACTTTAAGTAGAGGCGAATTGGGGGGGGGGGGGGGGGGATGGTTGGAAGCTCCAACAGGTAACAGCAGGACATGCTTGCTCAGTATTTGTAGTGAGGTTGATGGCCTTGGCACATTAGAGCAAACAGTTGGACGGAGGTGCGTCGGGTTGTTTTCAGTACAATATCGTACCATAACGTTGAAAAAAACATTTCTTCAACACATTCTGGCAATTCAGGTTTGAATCTGAACTTTTAATGGCGAAAAAAAAATTACTAAGTGTATTTTTGAGAAGGTCAACGTGTTGCTGTTCGCGCATGTACACAAATCAGGGAAAGTTGACACGCAGGGACTGGGCAAATGAGACATTGTCCTTTCTGAAGAGGGACAGATTTCAATACCCCTCTTGGTGCAATTATTTAGGGCCCTGCAAACTAAAATTAAAATAGTGTGCAGACCTCTAGTGTCTCCAGTTAAGGAAACACTCACTGATCCCCTGTTTTTGGCGAGTTGGTGACAGATTAATCGATGGGGCCCCACCACATCTTGAGAAGAATGAGGTGCCAATTCATTGGAACACAACATTATTATTGGGCTTGCTCGGGTAGATAGAGGAAAGGACCTTCCCTTAGCTAGAGTCTCCAGAACCAGGAATAACAGTTTCAAATAATAGGCCTGTGAATCTTTGCAATCCTACACCCAAGGAGGTTCTAGAATTTGTGTTGGCTGAATAGGAATTCTGGGATTTGTTTTTAGTGCAGGAAAGCGAGGGAGAGGTAAAAGATTAGCCATGATCTCAGAGATGGGCATGGGTGCAGGGGTCAAATTGTCTATTCCTTTTTTCTCATGCTACGAAGTGACACTAGGCAAATAAGTATCAGAGTTCAGTGGTCCACACAGCAGCAGACTGATCATTGTAAACTGTGGCCACATACACTGCAATAGAGAGACTCTGTTGGGGTCACAAAGGAACCCCCACCCCACAAGTGCACAGCCATTTTAGAAGAAAGCTCTCATAAAGTCTAAAGAGGAACTGCTAAATTTGAAACAAGATCTATTTCTAACAATAGAAGATAGAAGTTTGAACATTTCAAGTTGAAGATCCCTGCATGCTTCAAATCCTACTTTACAATACTCACCATCAGAAACTGAAGAAAAAATATTTTACAATAGAACATGCAAATATTTCAACAGATATAAAGATAGTGAATTGAAAGAATCAAGTGTAAAGCAACTGCAGTTTTCCAAAGCTAGCTTTAAAAATATTCAACACGCCACAATATATTAATGCCTTACCTTTCTTTTTTTTGATCTTGGGACAAGATTAACACCAGTATTCATTAACCCTCCCTGGGGTCATGAGATAACCTGCAAGATGGGATTGGCACCACAGCTAGGCCGAGGCAGAATAGAAGCTGAATGTTCCTTAAGCTATAAAGTTGATCTTACAATTTGTAATAAAATAATTCAGCATCTTTTTTGGGAAAGTTTTCCAGTTTTACAATTTCCAGATTTATTGGAACCAATTGTTTACTGCACTGTGCCTTTATCTAACCTCCAGCTCACTTGTCCTGCACAATTACCAGGAGTCCCAACATTCACTCTGCCAAAAATCGGTAAAAGTAACAAAGACAGAAAATGTCAGCAAATCCAACAACATCCACTGGAGAGAAGTTAAACAGGAAATTGTGCAGATGCTGTGATTGTAGAGGAAAAACACAAAGGTGCTGGAGAAACTCAGCAGGTCACGAAGCATCTTTAAGAAATAAAAGGCAACCAATGTTTAAGCAAAAAGCAGGGAGGCGCCCAAATAAAAAGTGGGGGGTGGGGGGGGAGGAGAGGAGGAATTGGTGGGGGGAAGAGTACAGGTGGGTATGGGTAGGAGGGTAAAAGATAAAAGCTGAGGTGATAGGGGAAGGAGTAGCTCTCTGAATGGCGAGAAAAGGGGTGGGGAGCTGGAAACTGAAGTTGATATTAATTCCATCTGGTTGGAGAGGGGCCCAAATGGTGTAACTTTAGGATTTCTTGTGCTCACAGGGTTAAGTATCGAGGGGCAATTAGTGGGAAGGGATAAGTGGTCAAGGGAATCCTGGAGGGAGCAGTCCCTGCAGAAAGCAGAGAGGGGAAGATATGTATGGTGGTTGGATCATGTTGTAGGTGGTGGAAATTGCAGAGGACAATATGTTGGTTGCAGAGGTTGGTGGGATGGAAAGTGAGGACAAGGGGAATCCTATCCTTGTTGCACGTTGGCGTGGAAGTAGCCAGGGCAGATGTGCGGGATATAGAAGAGATGCAGGTATGGGCTGAGTTGATGCCAGCAATGGGGGGGGGGGGGGGAGGGAGCAACATTTTTGAAGAAGGAGTACCACTCAGATGTTCTGTAATGGTGAACCTCCTGGGAACAGATGTGATGAAGGTGGAAGGATTGAAAGGAATATAATCCTTACAGGAGGCAGGGCATGAATGGCCTCTTGCCTGTTAGCCTGTACTCTTCCCACCTGCCACTTCCTCCCTTCTCTCCTCCTCCCCCTCCGTCCATCTTTTTATACAGGCATCTGCCTGCTTTATGTTCACATTGTGGCTGTTGGTTACCTTTTACTTCTGATAAACCTGCTGAGTTTCTCCAGCACTTTTGTGTATTGCATCCATAGGAGATAAATAATTTTTTAGGACAAGGTCCCTTCATAAAAACTGAAAATCTGAGAAAATAAGCATTTTGGGTTGCAGTGGGAAAGGCTGGAGAGTGGGCATGCTCATTCCTATTATTCTCATTGCTCGTCACTTTAATTTGCTCTGTTCTCTGTTCCCCTCCCCCCGCCCCCAACATTGCCTCATTGAAGGTCATCATAAGCTCAAGGAATTGATCCTCTTTTATAATTTTACAGAACTTTTTTGGTCTTTATTCCCTTTTCTGTCTCTAGTGTCTGGTTTTTGAAGCAATTTTTACCTTGACAGTTTGAGCTGCACAGAACGATTCTAATACAAACTATCAGTCTCCTTAGACTGTGAGTGAGCATCCCAATCTTGGACTGTATCCAATAAAATAGAGGGAAAGTGCTTCATAAACACTCACTGACTCCAAATGCAATTGGGTAAAATTCTTTAATATGCATCTCTTCCAGGATCTTTCACAGAGACTAGTGTGCTTTACGTTCAGTTCATAATCTCAGCACATATGTAATCCAATTTAAAGTGTGTTTGTTTTAAAGAATTTGTAAATTTGTTGATTGTAAATTTATTGAGGAACTCAATGAAGTAGGAAAAAACATATCACACAAAATATATAAGCAGATGCTTTGTAAGACAATAACCATCTCAAAATTAACAGTATGTTCCATAGCTCCCCTGTCCTCTGGGGAAATCTTTACTGAACCGCAGTGATTGAAGTTCAAGTCAGTGGAGTAGGGGCGACAAGTATCACACAGATGATTAAAGAATGGGGTCCGGTAACCTGCAATTTCCCATACAGCATGCTGGACCTCTCACATATAAAAGCAATGCTTTTAGTGAACGACCTTCCACCCGTTTGCTCATCTATCATTTTAATCTTCAAAACTACAATGCGAAAATCTGTTAGCAACATATGAATGGCCTACAATAACAACAGGCTATTGGCTCAACACAAAGCCTTTGAACACCTAGACATCAGGATGCTCTTTATCGGCTACAGTTTGGCATTTAACACCATCATCCCCTCAAAATTGATCAGCAAACTCCCAAGACCTGGGACTCAACACCCCACTGTGTAATTGGATCCTGATTTCCTCACCTCCAGACCATGATCAGTGAGGATTGGTAAGAATATCTCCATCACAATCTCCAACAGCACTGGAATATCACAGGGCTGTGTTCTTAGCCCCCTATTCAACTCACTTTACACCTATGACTGTGTGGCTCGGTTTAACACCGCCACCTACAAATTCACTGACGATACTTTGGTAATGGGTTGTATAAAAAGGGGTGATGAGTCAGTATACAGGAGGGAGATTGAAAACTTGGCTGAATGGAGCACCAAAAATAACCTTGCACGCAATGTCACCAAAACCAAGGAGCT
Organism: Narcine bancroftii; assembly: GCF_036971445.1. Classification (NCBI taxonomy): domain Eukaryota; kingdom Metazoa; phylum Chordata; class Chondrichthyes; order Torpediniformes; family Narcinidae; genus Narcine; species Narcine bancroftii. Next base: position 223,411,917 of record NC_091474.1, on the reverse strand, counting down.
TATTATTGACTTCAGGAAGGGAAAACCAGAGGTTTATGAAATTTGGGGGATCAGAGGTGGAGAGGGTGAGCAAATTAAGTTCTTGGGAGTTAGTATCTCGGTGGATCTTTCCTGGACCCAACACACTAATGGACTTGTGAAGAAAGTACGTCAGCACCTCTACTTCCTCAGGAGTTTGTGGACGTTTGGTATGACACCAGAAACCCTAGCAAATTTGTGGAAAGTGTGCTGACCAGCTGCATCACGTTCTGGTATAGGGTCACCAATACACCAATACCTCTGAGTGTAAAGCCCTGCAAAAGGTAATGGACACAGCCTAGGACATCACAGGTAAAATCCTCCCCACCATCGAGAACATCTACAGGGAACACTGCCGTCGGAGAGCAGCAGCAATCATCAAGGATCCACACCACCCAGCCCATGCTCTGTTCTTACTGCTACCATCAGGAAAGAGGTACAGGTGCCACAAGACTCACAGTACCAGTTTCAGGAACAGCTCCTACCCCTCCACCATCAGACTCCTCAACAACAAACTCAATCAGACTTCAGTTTGTTTACATTTATTTATTTCTTTACATGTGCACGTTGAGTCTGTTTTTTTTTGCACTGCATAAATGGTCATTTTGCCTCATGCACAGGAAAAAGAATCTTAGGGTTGTATGTGATGTCATGTATGTGCTCCAACAAAATATCTGAAACCTCAGTGCGTGGTGAGTCATCACAGGCCATAAATGCGATGGTGTTCAAAAGGAAGGGCCTGACAATACAGAAAACACCTGTGAAATTAGTTGCTTGTGATCAAGAGTCATTACATTCTTGTTTCTGAGAGGTGGTCATGTATTCTTCCTGAGTGAAGCCAAGTCTGCAAAGTATTTTCAAAAGCCCCACATTTGGCAATGCCCTCCTGCATATTGCTCCAATCTGCCACCAATTCTACCTCTGTTCCATCATTTTATTTGCTTGCAATCCTACTCCAGCCCCAAATGAAAACATACCCAGTTGACCATGAATTAAACCATTCCCAAAGATGGTACAGTTCCAGTACAGAAGGTAGAATTGATGGAAATAGCAGAGAAATGAACTAAAGGTCAGAAATTACCCGATGGACACAGGACAAACTAGGAACAAATTTGCTGGGGGTGGAGAGAGGGCATGAACCATGGAGAGCATCCTGCAGGATTGCCATTGACCAAATGTACCATGAACTGCTGAGGGAGTGTGGCAAACTGTTCACTGGGGTACATTAATTTCATAGAGGAACCTCTTGGGTGAATGGGATTGTCTTATGTTGTAATGGTGTATTTTCAGAGCTTACTTGTGGCATGAAATGGACTGGGACATTTGCCAATCAAACTAGATCATGGGTACCCATTTCATGTATGAAAAACAGGCTCAGTATTTGCAAATTTCTTTGTCCTTGTTTCTCCTGTTGAAAGCTCTCCACTCTCTTTGGAACTGTTGAATTTCCAGCTATTCCTAATTTTGATGAAGGATCATCCAGGTAAAATGTTGAATGGTTCCCTCTTCACAGCTACTGCTCGATCTGCATTTCCAGTATTCTGACTCTTTTTTTCTTCATATCATGGCACAACTTCCATCCAAAGTTGATGTGATTATTCACATTAGGAACCATTTGCTCTATCCCATGACTAGCCAGGGTCCTTCCTCTTCCATGTTTCCTATATAAATTTAGAGGGAGCTCTTCAATCTTTAGAGCACAAAAATGTGGCTGAAACAACATTCCAGAGACTTGCCAACATAATTTAGTGCCAAAAGTGCGTGTTTGTATAATTGAAGGGTGACTTAGTGGCACAGCAAAGAGTTCACAGTTCCAGTGATCCAGATTTGATCCTGACTTTTGCAGAGTTTGCAAGTTCTCCTTGTAGTTGTATAGGTTTCCTCTGAGTCTCCAGTTTCCTCCCACACCTAAAGACATGTAACTTGGTCCCAGTGTAGGTAGCAATACATGGAAAAAGATAGGTTAAAGGGAAAATGAGTGGGTGTAGGATTTTCTATGACTCAGCTTTGTCCCGATCGGCCAAGAATTGCTTAAATGCAACTCTGACATTAAAAGACAAACAAGTAGACATCTAGGATCTTCCTGTGCACAATGCCAGAATGTTTGCCTAAGTTACAATAGTAACTCTTTTTGAAAAGTACACTGAACATATCATGTTTTGGGAAATACTGCACAATACAAAGACAAAGTCTCGTCTATATATTATTCCCTCATATTGATTTAAGGTACACAACTGCAAATATTTTGATTGAAATAAACAAGGAAAGAATTTAAAAAAAAAACTGACATTCTTTTTTCTATTCCTCCAAGTGCATTCCTCCATGGACAGAGTATTGATATTTTTACTCCCTCCAGATCTTTCTGCATAGAAAGTATCTAATATTTGCATACATAAAGAAACAGCTATCAGAAACTTAAGAATTGACACTTACCTTAACTGCAAAATAAGTTACTATATATTGAGGAACTGCTGTGACATTTGGCTTAGAACTACAAACAGAATATGCTGAAAACACGGATCAGATCTTACAACATTCATGGAAAGAAGCCAAGTTAGTGTTTCAGGTAAAAGCTCCCTTTGTTTGGTGTCCCCAACATTTTCTATTTTTATTTTAATTTCCAGCGTATTTATTTTGCATTTCTATCTTTGTATCTTGTACAGAACTTTGGTGATTATGAAGAATTTAGGATGAATGTGAATTGTGCTTGACATCTTTGCAAACAGTCAGGAATACACCGAGCTATCACGAGGAATAGACTGGGTGCCTCCCAATATTTTAGAAATCAATAATGCAACCAAAGGGTTCATATGACATCATAAAGCTTGCGTGCTTAACGTTTGTCATCTCAACCTCCTTGATCGGATTACTGGCATGATTCCCTGTTAGGCATCTGGTATTATTTATAATGCATGATGGATCGGCAGTATTTTTCAGATAAAATAAGTCTTTTGTTTCAGAGTGGGTTGTAAATGGGAATAATTTCAGTATTTATTAAACTCCTGCCAATTGATTAAATGCAGCCCTGTGACTAAGTCACAAAGTGTGAACTGCCATGTCCGTTTTGAGCCTATTATTTCAAATAATACCCCCAAATTACTGCATATAAAAAAGGTAAGAAATACCATTGAGGAGCAAATCAAATGGTAATTTGATAATAAAAAATGAACAAGTATGATGAGTAAATAAAATACAATGTAGAAAAATTCAATGTTATCTGCTTTGGTTAAAAAAAATGGAATGGCACAATATTGAGAGATTTAAAGGTGAAGCTGTTCAATAATGTCCATGTACATAATTCACTGAAAATTAATAAATAGGAACAGCAAGAAATTAGGGAGGAAAATGGTATATTAATCTGCAGGACAAAGGAGGCTGTGTGCTAAGAGACATCTAATTCCAACTATACATAACTAAACATGGGTCTGGTCTCCTTCCCCACAAAAGGTGATACTTGCAGTGAAAAATGGACTGCAGTGAAAAATTCGCTCCATCGATTCCTGGGGTGGAAGGTTTGTCACATAAGCAGATTGGGTCTCAACCTTTGAGTTTAGAAAAATGATAGGTAATAGGACAAAATTTAGAAGGGGATTAATATGTGGAATGGATCTTTTCCCTGGCTGTGTTTTCTCGACCAAGGTCATTATTTCAAATCGAAGGGCTGCAAGAGGAAGTTCTTCACCCAAAGGGCACTGAAATTTTGAAATTCATTGCACAAGAGGGCTGTGCATAAATTAAAGGCAGATATAGATTTTTCATAGAGTAAGAGAATCAAGGAATATGGGATTTAGTAGCATTAACGTAAAAAGATAATTCATGGCCTTATGAGTGGCAGAGTAGATCCATGGGATCAAATCAGTCATGCTTCTTTTTATTTTCTTAAATTAAATCCAAATTAAAGATTATGTAATGGTATTCAAACCATGATCTTCCAATATTCTGAATAACATTTGAACAAACAAACAACAGCACTAAAGATCATTTATCTGATTGCCCTTTATCAGCATGTTTCCTACTTCATTAAAATATGGCTGTACACTTGTAGTAACTAGTACCCATGAACATTTTGGTACTTCGAAAAAGATATTACAAAGTACAACACTTTCTTTCTTTGGAGATGCAGCGTCATATTATGAACAACTGAATCCAAGGCTATACTGATATATGAGGCCATAGCTATGCCATATAGAACAAGATTCCTCTGTACAAGCATTGGTATGGTAATACTATTGACACAAATCTACATTCGCCATCAATACTAGGGAGCGGATAAAAGAATTCTTAAAGTTCAGGGTAGCATGCAATAGACATTAAAATTGTCAAGTACTGAGATATCCATCTTTAATGTGGATCATTCCCTATTTCCTGCTGTTTTTAATCAGTTAAATGAAACTCAAACTATTTTTAACTGTACTTTCTCAAAACCTTGCACCATGTTCTTGTACTTTGCTCTAAGCTCTGAACCATTCAACAATGTAATATTACTGCCGTTGTTTATAATCGCTCTGCCCATTGTACGAGTTGACTTACCCAGATAGCATGCAAAACAAGGCTTTTCACTGTATCTTGGTGCGCATGACAATAAACAATTCCTCAATTTTATTGTCAACTGTTAATCCCATTATGGATATTTTATTGCATTAATCTCAGTGCCTCTAATGTTTGTACTAACCTATTTCTTTATTTGAACTTTGCCATCATGATTGGTCACTTCCTCCCTAATAAAACTTCAAATGACATAGGTACTGTATGATCTACCCTTGAATGATGAAGTGGTACCAATATATAATCTTCTCTCTGAATTTCATCACCCCAGCATTGCCACCTGACCACTGAAAATTTACAACATTTATCATTTTAAATCTACGAAGACAGTTGTCCACTATCTATCCTGGAACTTGGTAAAATGTGGTGGTTATACATGTAATTGTTACAGTGGGAAATTCCAGAATACAGACACCCGAAGAGGAAGGACTGCGCTGAATCATTTTTATAAACACCATAACTTCCAGTGCAAAACTCCACAAAATGGATGGACAAGAGCAGGTACAATGAACAAGTGGAACTGCTCGGATCCACTTGTCTACCACCAAATCTGAGTCAGTGCGTGAGTGGATAAATAATGTCCAACCATTACACTGCTATGTAAAATTGGTTAATTAATTATAGAGGGGTGTGATTTACCACATTTGTTGGAGGATTCACTCATTTTGGTCTTGGTTGTTACTTTTTGACCTTCCAAAGCATTTTATGGCGAATGATCCTCCATTAACGTTGTGTTTGACCCAGTTATTGAAGGCAAATTCTCTCCTAGTTGTTCGGTCTGTGGAACCTGCTTCCTCACAAATTGGTGGAAGTGATTTCCAATGGGCCCAGTATTTCCCCTGAGTATATTTGTGGAAATAATGAGGTAAAAAAGGTGTGAGGTGGTGACAATAATTTTAGATGCATTGTTTATTGTCATGTGTACCAATATATTGTGAAACGCTTAGTTTTGGATGGTGTCCGGACATTGGAAAGAAGTCACTGCACTTCAGTGCCATTTTGGATTTCAAAATTCACTGAAAACCAATGCTGTGCCTCTTTATGAACAAATATCCATTTAATTAGCAAACCAGGGTTGCCCATGACCATCTTCAGATCAAAGCACTGAACTATGTACATCACTGATTAGTACTGTTGGACTTTAGCTGCTGGATATAAGAAGTCACTTCCCTCATGTTCTTTGGCTCACAGGAAGAATTATTCTTCTAAGATTCCAAATGAGGGTCGACAGGAAACTCATACCCAATCAGCTGCATTTTAAATACCATCAGGATAAACGCAAAATGTAACATCTGCAACATGCTATAAACAACATTAACATCTGCGAGGACTATACGAGGGTACACAGAGGCAAGCCATAAGAACATGGACAATTATAATTTCATGTCAGAAGTAGTAGTCAATTACCTCCTCACTATTCAACAATACATACAATATATTACAATCAAAACATTCTGGAGTTATCATTTACCAGAAACTTAATTGGATGAGCCAATAAATACCACAATTAGAAGAAATGACCCAAGACCAAATCACTTTATGACTCTCATTATATTCAAGATCCAATTTAGATTGTGATGGAATACTCCTCGTGTGCCTGAATCTTACATTTGAGTAGCTCGACACCATGCAGGAGAAAGCTAACCCACTTGATTACTCCCCCAACTAACACCCTAATCAGTCACTCTCTCCACTACCAACAAACAATGGATGCCATGGTTAGTGGTTACCAGACAATATCCATATTTCTCAAAAAGCTAAGCATCAATTCAACAAGATTTGAAAAGCACTTTAAACCTCGACCACCTAAATGTACAAGGACAGCAACACGCCAGCTTGACTGAAATATTGCTATTTATTATTACTGGGGCTAAATGCTGGAATTCATTTCCTAACAGCCATGTGGGCACTCCTTCTACAGAAAGTTCTGAAGGGTTACTCCTACCTTAGGGGAACGTCCCAAAAATGTGGATAAAAGTGGTCTTCTGCAATTTTTGAAATGTCGTTAATAAAAATTGTATGAATAGACTGACATGTAGGTTTAATGTATTGGCCTGTCTTGCTCTGCTTAGAGGAGAGCAGCTACTAGAAGATAGATCTATGCATTAGCTGTTCATGTATATCACTATTTGGGTTATGTTTAAATCATGTTTAGCATCCCATTTAAAGCTCATAATATGTTTGGTCACGTCGTCACTGGAATATAACGTCTGTCCCTGAGTGAAGCACAAAACCACATTCGGCCATAGGCTTAGAACACACAAGCAAATCTAAAAATGATGATACTTGTTAGCTGCACTTTGCTATGGAATGGCAAGTAGTGTCATGCTTGAGTTATATTTATCACTCTTGCCTCTTAGTCCTAAGCCCGTGAGTTAACAGTCAGAGATAAAATCAGATTGATATAGGGGATGCTGCACCAATAGAACCCACCAAAATTCAGAGTCCTACAGCACAGAAATTTGCCCTTCGACCCACTATGGCCATCCTGAACCTTTACCCACCTAGACTAATCTGCTCTTCACTTTCTCCAGTACAATCACATCCTTCCTATAGTGCGGTCGAACCAGTGAACTATAAACATGGAATGAAACTCGGAAGTCTACAGACGCTGTGGTTGTAGTAAAAGTACAGAAATGATGATGGAACTCAGCAGATCCTGCACCCTTCCATAGGAGGTAAAGATATATGACTGACATTTCAGGCCTGAGCCCTTCCTCAAGGTGTGTGAATGAGGAAGGGCTCAGGCTTTAAGCGCCAGTCATACACAGCATCTTTACCTGTATGGACACTGCAAAACCTGCTGAATTCCTCTAGCATTTTTGTGTCTTTACTATAAACATGGAACCCTGGGTCTCTCTGCTTCTTAAGGTCCATCAAGCGCACATACAATTTCATAGGTAGTGGGTTTTGGGTCAGGACCTTTTATTGAGGCTGACATCAATTTGTGCACAGATTTGCCAATAAATTGTCATGCCAATAAGATGTTAACTCATCAGGTGCATTTAATTTTAGGTAATTGTTAGCATTCAGAAATGGGCAGAAAGAGATGATGTGGAAGAAGCCTGGGATACAATCTAAAAACAGATTAACATTAACGAGGATAGTAAAGGAATAAAGGAAGGTAGATTCAGAAGTGAAAGGAAGGCAGACTCCGAAGTGAAAGGAAGGCAGACTCCGAAGTGAAAGGAAGGCAGACTCCGAAGTGAAAGGAAGGCAGACTCCGAAGTGAAAGGAAGGCAGACTCCAAAGTGAAAGGAAGGCAGACTCCGAAGTGAAAGGAAGGCAGACTCCGAAGTGAAAGGAAGGCAGACTCCGAAGTGAAAGGAAGGCAGACTCCGAAGTGAAAGGAAGGCAGACTCCGAAGTGAAAGGAAGGCAGACTCCGAAGTGAAAGGGCAACAAATAGAATTGTGCATGGTTAGGGCAGGGATATGTTAGCTTGTGAGAAAAAGCAAAGAATGATAGAAACTGAAATATGCAGACATAGCTTACAAAAAAAAAATCATAATTTTGGGTTTTATAACCTGTATTGAGAATAACAGTCAACAAAGGTAATTTAGTGCAGAACAATTAAAGCACAGTGTGTAATTTTGGGTATCACATTCTAGGAAAGATATTGAATACCATTCCTAGAATGTGTAACCCAAAATGCCAAGGTGTTATTTGGAATGGAAAGTAATGTTGGGACAAGTAATGTGTGACAAATAAATACATTCACTGAACCAGAGAAATAAGAATATTTAAGATTTTTTTTAAGACTAGGATGAAGAAGGAAGTGAAATCGATTTTAAACATCTGTTTAAGATTCTCATTATGAGCAGTCATTCAAATGAATTCTTTGTATAGAAAATATAAGTGCCACAAATGTTTTTGCACTTTGGTTCTGTTGTTTGCAATGCAGATTTGACAGACAGCTGGTAATGTATTTTCTTCCATAGGAAATGTCAAAACTCCTTAAGCAACTGGAAATAAATTGAGTGTTTGGAGCAACTATACTATTTCTGTGGAATACTGGGCAGTCTTGTTCCATTGCTTATGACTTGTTGAGTAGGCCAGATGTGGTGGACCCACAGCACTGAATTCACAATACACAACTCTGGTCTTCACATTACAAAAAGGTATAGAGACCCTAAAAAAGGAGGAAAAAAAATTTGGAGGCTGAATTCAGACTGACAAGAGAAAACTTTGTACAAGTTGTCTTTTTAATGGTGTTTGACAAATGTAGCAAAGATATGTTTGGGGAAATCAAATACCAAGGGATATAAATATTAATAATCACTAGTAAGTTTAATAGGAATGCAAGGGAAATCTCATTACCCATGGAACAGTTATAAGGTACAGCCTACAATTTCATGGAGTATTTGACGTGAAGAGTTTAGATGCATTAATGATCTGGTTTCGTAAATATGCAAGGGTTCAAGGAATAGAAAGATGGAAGGTTGATGTGGAATAGAGTATGGTAGGAGAACCTCGTATGGGCCACCAGTTGAAACAAAACACCCAATTCCATGCTGTAGGATGCTTTGGTTGGTTCACATACAATCTAAGCTTGGGGTTAAACTGAACTTAACTCAGCCATAAAGCTACTCGATAAACAGTGAAATACTAGCTAACAATAGTTAGAAGTCACATTCAGTAAGTGGAAATTGAAAAGCCACAACTGTTGATAATGTTTCACATACAACTACAAAGGACCTTAAACCTGCAACTTACTGTGATAGTGTGTAGTTGAGTCAGATGCTAGGCATGTGGTGGCTGTGATGGGGAGAGGTGCAGGGTCAGGAAGTTAAGGGGATGTTGAGGAATGGAAACTCAAGCCATTTTTTATGTGAACTCTCCATGCAATTCTTTATTTAATGGATCATGAAAGAAAGCAGTTTACACAACTACAATTCAATTCTTGCCTTGACAATCAAGAAAGCACAGGAAGCAGCCATTTAGCTCCAATCTTCTGTTTTGGGATTATCTAATTAAAAGGCAAATGGTATGTTGGCCGTCATATCAAGAGGGTTTGAGTATAGGAACAAGGATACCTTACTGCAGCTGTACAGGCCCTTGGTGAGACCCCACCTGGAGTATTGTGTGCAGTTTTGGTCACCTTATCTAAGGAAGGATGTTCTTGCAATGGAGGGCGTGCAGAGGCGATTCACCAGGCTGATACCTGGAATGGCAGGAATGACTTATGAGGAAAGATTGCGCAAATTGGGATTGTACTCGCTGGAGTTTAGAAGATTGAGAGGGGATCTCATAGAGCCATATAAAATTCTGGCAGGACTGGACAGAATGGATGCAGATGGGATGTTTCCAACGATGGGAAAATCCAGAACCCGGGGCCATGGTTTGAGGATAATAGGCAAACCATTTAGGACCGAGATGAGGAGGAATTTCTTTACCCAGAGGGTGGTGAATCTGTGGAATTCATTGCCACAGAGGGCAGTGGAGGCAGGTTCATTAAATCTATTTAAGAGGGAATTAGATTTATTTCTTCAGTATAAGAGTATTAAAGGTTACGGAGAGAAGGCGGGGACGGGGTACTGAACTTTAAGATCAGCCATGATCTTGTTGAATGGCGGAGCAGGCTCGAAGGGTCGAATGACCTACTCCTGCTCCTATCTTCTATGTTTCTAATTTACCCTGCACTCCTTTCCCCTTCAAATATGCTGTCTGTGAGGGGAACCACTCCTTTGAGTATTCTCAGTACTGAATGGAAATATGAGGGAAGAATGCAATACACGATTAGTGTAGCGGTTAACAGAACGCTGTTACAGAGCCAGCATCCGGGGTTCGAATCCAGTGCTGTCTGCAAGGGGTTCTAATCCAGTGCTGTCTGCAAGGGGTTCTTCCTATGTCTGTGTTGGTTTCCTCTGGGTGCTCCAGTTTCCTACCACCCTTCAAAACTTACCGGGGTTGTAGGTCAATTGGGTGGCACAGGCTCATGGTTCAAAAGGGCCTGTTACCATGCTGTATGTCAAAATTAAAAATTAAATGTGCTGTAGAAACTCAGCAGGTCATGCATATACCTGAGAAAAGGGCCCAGGCCCGAAACGCTGGTTACCCTTTACTTCGTATGGATGTTACATGACCTGCAGAGTTTCTCCAGCATAAGTATATTTCACTCAACAACATGAGGAAAGAAGTCCTGTTAAAGTGGTTGGCGGACCAATTATTACAGTATTAATTGATTGCATGGAGATGTTGGGCTTGGATTGGGTTGCCATGCTCAAAAGGAGTTTTTGAGTGACTTTTTAAAAACATTTCAAAAAGCCATGAATACCCAGGCAGGAAAAACAATTCTCTGCAATCTTTGACTGCTTTCAACTGTAGGCAGCGAATCTATAAACTTTCCACTCATTCAGAGATGATGCACAGGTTTTCTAGATAGTCTCAGGGATGAAAGGGGTCAGTTGGGTAGAGAATGGACTAATCTCAATGAATTTTCATGGAGAAGACAAGGTGTTTCATCGAAGGTGGTCAAAATAATGACATTTGAGAATGGATAAGGAAACATTACTTCCACCAGCAGAGAAATAGTGAACAAAGGGACACAGGTTTCTGTAAATTGGCAAAGGAACTTGACGGCAAGTTATGATCTGCCTGCATAGATGTGGAAGAAGTTTTCAAGTTAAGTGTTAAAAGGAAATTGAATGTATCCGTGCAAAGAAAAATTATATATAGGGCTTTGGAAGAGAGAGCAGCAAATAAATGGATGGCTCAATCAAGGCACTGGAGAGGCATGATAGATTGAAGGGCTCTAAGATGCAAGCCTATGATTTCTGCTAAACTTAAAATATATGGCTCTACAAACCCTACATCCTTTAAACACTCTCATGAAAATACAATGCATCCCTCCCAATCATGCTTTCACAAGGCATCAAAACTGTAAACTTTTACATATCAGTGAGATTCTACCTTAAAAATGGTGCCCTCAATCATTCTTAACACTTTGGTCTCCGTGTCCCTGTTTCCAGGGACCACCAACAAGTGCATATACTCTATTTTCTGGGACTGGTTTTATACCCAACCACCAACTGGTTCATACTGGTGTTCATACTGCAGTTTACCCTTGGACCCAGTCTGGGGAATATATTATGAAAGGTTAAAAATGGCTGGAGTCCAAAGGGCTAATTACATAGTTGTAATCCCTGTAACGTTGCCATCATAAGCCATTTTTGAGGTTTTTGAGCAATTCTCAATCCTTTGCAGAATGGGAAATTTGCAAGGACTGCTGAGGTAGTCAAAGGTCACTTGGATGATGACTTAAAGCTACAAGACAAAAATTGGAACATATGGCCAAAGGGAAACTGGCAAATATTCTTCAGTAGCTTTCTGTAAAAGGATTAAACAAATATACTGGATGCTGGATGATTGAACCATTCACTGATGAAATCAGAATGTTTCCTAGCAGGGAGGAATATTGCAGCTCGACTTACCATTTGTCCAACCGGAGTGGGACATTTTTGTCAAAAAACGCACAATTTAAAAAAAAATCTCTGAATATTGCCTGCTCTCTTTGGAATTGTAGGGGTACGAAGGGTCAGCAGCCCATTCTCCAGGGGCCCGGAGACTTTTGAAGAGAAAAAAAATCATGAAAAATGATGGAAGGATGGACAAAGTCAAAAGACAAAGATTATTTGAAGTGGGAATGGCAGTGAAAAAGTGAATAATCGTTGTGTTATTGATATTTTGATTTGCAAAAATCATTTGCATTTTATTTGCACAACCAGGTGTACTAATATTATAGAAGAGGGTATTGAAAATACTGCACAGAATCAAGCCATTTGACCCAGCTGGTCCATGTCATTGACCATGCTCAACATCTTCATCTGACCCAGTCATCATTTCCTGGTGTAACACTGCAGCAGATGTTTGGTATGGATGTTGTGAACTAACTGGTTAAAAATCCCTACTGCATAAAAAAAAGCCTCCAAGTTTAAAGAACTCCAAAATAATTTGTTTCATCAAGGACAAGGCACAATGTGGGATAGAAGCCGATTATTTACAATTTAAACTTTATCCTGCAACTCTGAAGATTGACAGCCCATTAAGTATAGCTGCTTGTTTGAGCAGACTGAAGGCTAAAGGTGACCAAAGCTCTGGTGATTTACAGTTCACTTCTCTCAAAGCAAAGTGGTGACTACAAATTAAATGTTTCACCCTTCCAGACAATAGCACATTGAAAAGAATGCTCAATTCCTTACTAAAATTATTGGACAACACAAATTCAGTAAAAGAATGATATGACATTCACTTATCATGTTAAGTAAACCTAATGTATTTAGAATTTCATAATGTAATCCAAATAACATTGTAATACTTTAGATTTATAGATTTATGCATTTTCTTGTATAATGATGAACTGCAATTGGTATTTGCAAAAACTGCAACACATAATGTTATTAGCTTGCTCTAGCACAGCAAAGGTATGCATCTACTGTCTAGCACAAGAATCTCTAGCGCAGCAAAGGTATGCATCTACTGTCTAGCACAAGAATAGGTCAAACTCAGCAATAAAGTTATCTTAGTCAGCAGCTTCGTTTGTACTTTACTCAGGTCATATGAAAGGATTACTCTGCTATCCTTAGTCACTAAGAGAGCTGAATGCATCAATGTAATTTTTAATGGATGACATTAATCTTCATTTCAGGCCATTTTACCACATTCAAATTTCTACATATGAATATGCCCAATTAAGACTACTTTATTAATTTATTAGTGAAGTGGTCTGAAAGTTTGTTGGTTTCATGATCATAAATTGAAAAAAAAGGAACACTGGCTCAAATACCAAAATAATGTCCACGTCCCCAAAGCAATAAGGTGGCATTGTGGTTGCTTTTGGAAGAGTTAGAATTGATATTAGAATTTGCTGAGTTAGAATTGGAGAATTTAATTTCAAAGAGCTGGATTCTGTAATAAGACCACAGCAAAACCCATATCACCAATGTTCTTTGGAAATAAAATCTGCTTTCCTTCCTTGGTTTATACCAACAATGTGATTGGCTCTTAATCCTCCACTGAAGTAGCAAGCAAGGCAGGTGAAAATTAAGAGCAATTAATGATGGCCTTCGCTGTGATGGACACGTCCCATGCAGGACTGAATTATTTGCTCCTCTATTCAGGCTTAAAGTAACATTGTTGCCTGTATCCTAATTCAGTCCAGACTCCTTTACATACATTGCTTGAGTACTTACACTTGCTTCTAATTAAGTCACACTTTAATTTTAACTTTCTTAGTCTTATTTTCAAGAACTATTAAATTTAGTTCAACAATTCTGATGATTACTTTCAGGTTTTACATTCCTATGTAAATAGAATTGCAAACTATTTCAATGAAGAGCATTCTTTACCAAGCACTCTTTGGAACATTGCATTCTATTCATAATGGCATTTAATTATATATGGGAAAATATGTCTAATCCATCCATCTTTTACTTTTCCCTCTCCATGGGTTCCTTTGCCATCCCTAACACTCTGAAAAGCCAGGACACGCAAACTTGCCTTTTTAAGTAAACGGTGAAGCATTTCCAACTGTCCCCCATAAACCCGTGAACTTATATCCGGCAATATCGTAAGTCAGTCTTCCATTTTTATCGTGGCAGCACGCTGCTCTGAGCAGAGATACATGTGTAAGATAAAGGAAATGTTAAGCACTAAGGATCACAGCTGGAATTTCGGGGGCAATAAAAATGGTCTCATGACTTTAAATCTGTCCTTTCTACTGCAGATTCATATTGTGTCTGCTACTAGTCCTGTATATGAAGAGCATTCTATATAATTTACTTGAACCAGAGGCTTGAGTTATATTAGTTTAACCAATCCTTTCAGCCCAGCCATTTTCACTGTCAATTGTCTCAAAGAGCAAAACTGTGTCCTTTCTAGTCGTATTAGTTCCCTAGTTCCATCATTGATTTCTCAAAAAAAACCCTCATGTTTCCTTGACAAACTGATGGGAGTTTAAGACGGGAAAAATTAGTTAAAACATATCATCTTGACAGTGATATCTGCGATCTTAATTTTATGAGATTTTGCACTGGTGTCAATCTAATGATCAAAAGATGATTTCCATTTCTTCTTGTTCTGCATTGTTCTGTTTAATACTAGATATGGTCCAAATCATATAGTTGTTTAAGGGGTATATCTCTTCGGAGATCTGAATGTTTTAAATTAGCAAACTCAATGAGAACCATGTCAAAAAAAGTAATTGTCCATGTGAATTCAACATCCATGTTTTAAGAATTTTTGCTAATGTAATTAATATTGTTGTCAACCTTTTAAGATTGCTAAGAAAGGCCATGGATATAATTGTGATCTTTGAGTGAGTGATTGCTTTTTCTCTACCTATTATCAGAATATGAACTGACAAAAATGCTCAAACGTATAAGAAAATCCAATGTTCATTCCTCGTAACCTTGTATATTAAACTGAATACTAACATATCAGTTGACAAAAGACCAGGTATCCTTCCATAGAAGGTCCATAAATGGTGTGAGAAATCCACACCAAACTCATGATTAATCAGCATACCCAAGAGAATGCAATATCAATGAGCTTTGCCACTGCACAAGTCACAAGTTTCAAATCGCTAAAAAATCTATTTGAACACCAGTGGAAGCAACTTTCAGTCAGGTGGCTAAAACCTTATTGGAGGAAAAATCGTGAGCCAATTAACTTTACCAGAGGCTTTTTAAAAAAGACAATTAATGACTGTAGCAATGCTCAGTGTCAGAGTGGGCAGATAGATACGTCTCTTTGTGTCTTCGTTTGTATTCAACATGTGCTGCCTTCAGGCTTTTGTAAACGCATTTCAAAACAAACCTTTACTTGTTCTGGTTTCGAATCCGGAGACATCTGCGTTTCAGTGGCGGCTCACTGTCCACGGGCCCTGTGTTGAGTATTGGCGTTGAGGTTATGCAGGGTGCTATGGCAGTCTTTTCAGTCGCTTTTGGCACAGGCTGAATCAAGCAGCCCGTCTTGGGTACTACTCTCAAGGCATATGCATGGTCCTCATCTGCAGGATTATGATTTACATCCTGCCTGTCCACCCCACCCAGGGGTGATTCAATTGAGGCCTTCTTACCTGCCTCTAACTCCAGCTGACAGTTTGATGTGCAGTTGTTTTCTTTGACTGACTCCAGCTCGCTGACAGCGATCTCCTCCAGCTGTTGCTGCGGCGGTGGCTGTTGCTGCGGCGGTGGCTGTTGCTGCTGGTCTGAAGGGTTTTCTGAGAAGTGGGAAAGGTCCACATTCTTTGTGCCATTCATAACCAGATTACAAGGTGTTTGATCCGAGTCACCTCCTGAGCTTCCTGAATTTAGCTGGATAGTGCCACAGTGGGAAGCACTGCTGCAAGATAACACCTTTGTTTCGATAGGGTTCAAATGAGGAAAATCCCGACAGTCAATACAGTTCCGTTTATCCGGACTGGAAAGAGTCAAGTCTACAACACTTCTGCCTTCATTTTCAACTTTCACAGAAGCATGTAGAGGTTTGTGACCAATGTGATTAAGTCTGCTTCTGTGGCTCATGGTCAAATCTATCACCTCATCGTGTGGAAAGTCCACTCCATCAGAGAAAGAAAAATCACTTTTAATTGGACCATTAGGCTTGACAGTTAGATCGACAATCTCACTCCTGCTGGTGTCAAGAAGCATGGATGGCTGGTTTAAAGAATGGCTTGAGCAGTTAGTTGAGGCTTTAATAGGCTTGGAAGCTCCCTGCTGCCCGTGATTCAATGCCAAAGAACTGTTTGGCTCTTTAGTGTCATCTTCATTGTTAGTTGTGCTTGGAATCAAACTCTCAGCACTACCAGAAATCCCATTGGTGTTCTTGGAGTCAAACATGTGAGGAATTGGAATGGGGATTGGAATGGGCACAGGCAGTGGAACAATGACAGGATAGGGCACCAAGAGAGTAGGAGGAGGAACTAATGGTGCAAGGGATGGCACTCCAAAGTTTAAAAGGTGTGGGACATGCATGTGACTATTTGGCATCAAATTAACAGGTGGAAATGAAACATTAGGTAAGGGTGCTGCAGGGGGAAGTAACCCTTGATGATTGGCTGGCACTGAGGGTGTTGATGGGTGGTGGAGATGTGGTGAAAGCATTGGCCTGTGCATTGGGCTTGAATTAGGACCCATGGTCCTGGAACCACCTGATGGGGGACCAAGACTTGAAATCATGTGGTTTGACAGGGGACTATTTGGGCTTGGAGTATGTGGTCCTCGAATAAATGGTGGGCGAATCTGATGCATCATCTGCTGCTCCATGAATACTGGCAATGGGACAGGTCCTCGATTTGTCATGACCATGGAGGGATTACCTGGAGGGACACCCACTGGAGGCACAATGTTGGCTGGCTGCTGAAGCTGGATCGGAGGAACATTTGGACTCTCATTTGCAGCTATTGGCTTCGAGACTGGAGTGTAGAGTTTGGCAGCAGAACTACTGGCAGGATCAGATGGGGAGAGGGCAGTAGATGCAGAAGGGATAGGGACTTGAGACTGAGAGGAAGGTGTCACGGGGGATGGAGGCTTTCTCCGAGCATCAGTCAGTGGCATGTTCCAAGACTCTGGAGTTAGTAGTTGCACTCCTGTGTTATCTGACTTTTTTTCCACTGGAGGGTGCACCGTGCTGCACAAGCCAGCAGGAAGATTGGCCTGTGTCTCTTTATAAAAAATGTCCATTTTGTACTGATTGAGGCATTTTGCACTGCAGAATTGTAGCCGTCGCTCTCCATCTCCAAAGTCTAGGTATTCTTTTGTATGTCGGATATGCTTGCACCAGTCACATACCTGTGGTCAGAACAATTGAAACCATATTAGAAAGTTCAGCCAAAGCAAAGCAAGTATGCTTCATTAAAAGTAACTCAGCAAGATATTTAATGCTATCTCATTGGCAGCCCAGATTATTTTTTTTTAGACAGTGTCTACTTTTCTTCAGAATTAAACTAAATTTCACATTCCAGCAAAATCAGATTACGTTAAGGTACAATTACTAATCATGGCCCAATTACCTTTATTGGTTGAAATACAAGTTTAGGTTCTCAACATATATAATTTTGTAAAATACAACAAAGCACTAGAACTTGGTAAGTTCTTTACTGCTATTCCCTCATAGTTTTATTACTTTCAAATTTAGGCTACTGTACGTCAAGAAAATAGCAATAGAAAGCAGGAAGACCAGAGAAACTAGGGTTTGGATCAGAATGGCAGGTGAGGCAGTAAGTCAGTGGAATGAGTTACAACCCCAAGCTTTCTGTGAGTTCCATGGGAACATTTTTCTCAACATCAGAGATCAGGCAGTAGGGTTGAGTGGAGGATGGAAAACTTTAACACCGCTAACACGTCGCACAATCAACAGAAAGAAACTACTCTTTGTAAAATGTTTCTTTGTTCTTTCCAATTTCTCATCTAACTCAGTTGATAGCTAATTCAATCGCATTTTCTTTATGTGTAAGTGTTGGCAGGCACTCGAAGGCAAATTGCATCCTTGACCATTACTCAAGGAGCACAATTTTGAACAGAACTCTTTTTGGCCAATGACCTGGAGCAGAAAGATTTGCTGGTTCTTCTGATCTTATGTCAAGAGCAACGAGGCAATTACAATATCTCTTGGAGATTGTCATCTTTACCAGAGGCATTAACTCTACAAAGTTGTATTATCTTCTCTCAGAAATGTTGGCATTGATTTGCAATCAGTTTCTATGCCATACATTAGACTGAAAAACCACTGTTCCAGGTTTAAAATAGGTGTGCCTCACCGTGAGTTCACCAATCACGCAACATGCAACTCAAGCAACCAGAAAATTCACTTAGCCACCATCTACCAATCCCTGTACATGCCGGATACCAACGGCTTTACTATATGTTAATAACCAGGCCGCAGAACTAAGTGAAAAGAGAACCTCTCTCTGGAAGCATCACTATGTCTTATTCTGGTGCACATCACTTACTCTTTTTAGGTTGAAGATGTGTTTAAAATAGAACCCTAATACCTATAGCAAGGGGAATCATTTTATCATTGGAACAATGCAAATTTTATAGATTTTAAGATGCTAGTTGATGAACGTCGATACAAATTCCCAGTTATTATATCTCAGCAGTGTATTCCATACTTGTAGTGACTAATTACATGCAAAGTTATTTGTCCAGCCAAGTGAGAAGATACATTTCTTTACACCTCAGACAGAGGCCAAATAATGGGTTCCAATTAAATAATGTGTTCTAATAGGTGGAATTCCTCTGTTATATGCATCCCTCTACACAAATACTTTGAACCCAACATGAACGACCCTTCGATCAACGCTATAGCCATCAAGCTTCCTGACTTCTGGGTTCAGGAATCGGAGACCAGGTTCAGCCACGCAGAGGCTCAGTTTCACCTCCGCCAGATTTTATCGGATTTGACCAAGTTTTACTATATGGTCGCCCCCCCCCCCCCCCCCCCCACCGCCAAATGACTGCTGAACCTCGCTCAGCACCCACCCGCGGAAGATAAGTACGGGACCATCAAGCGGGTGCTCACTGGCTCCCTCGGCCTCTCCAGGTAACAGCGTGCCGGTCGGATGCTGCACCTCGATGCCTTA
The DNA here is from genome assembly GCF_036971445.1 of Narcine bancroftii. NCBI lineage: Eukaryota > Metazoa > Chordata > Chondrichthyes > Torpediniformes > Narcinidae > Narcine > Narcine bancroftii. The sequence goes on along the minus strand of NC_091474.1, from coordinate 223,392,771 downwards.
GGGGACAGAACGCCAATCAAATTGATGGACGAGATGCTCATGCTCATGGGTGATCACACCAACTGCCCACTCTTCAAGTGCATCTTCCTCGACCATCTGCCTGAAGACACCTGGCCGTTACTGTCCCAGGAGAGCTTCGTCGACCCTAGGAAGGTCGCTCAAAAGGCTCAGGAGCTGTGGCTCGAACGATTCCTGGTGGGCTCAGCAGTCCAGCAGGTTATGAGTCACAGCATTACCACGCCAAGCCTTCCTCTAGTGCTGCGGTGGAAGTGTCGTCAGCCCTGTTAATGGCAGCGGTGGCTGACCAAGAACACAGCCTTCTCTACCTGCGGGATTCAGTCAGGGGCCGACGCTTCCTCGTCGACACCAGGGCCCAGATCAGCGTCATCCCGACCACAGCCATCAGGTCCCGAAACCGGCCTCGAGGACCTCCCCTCTGTGCAGCCAATTTGACGGAGATCCGAAGGTATGGAGACAAGACCGTCCACTTCCAGATCGGCCAGCGGAAGTTCTCGTGGAGGTTCACCGTTTCGTCCTTTCCAACCACCATCCTGGTGTGTCGACTTCCTCCACGCCCATGGACTCCTGGTTGACATTCGAAGTAGGCAACTGGTAGACGCCTGTACCTTCCAATCTGTTTGCCTCAATGCCTCCCGCACAGAGCAGCCGCAGATGGCCATGGTCAGCACCCCTAAGGACGTTTCAGCGTATCCTGGACGAGTTCCTGTCCCTCCTCAAGCCGCAGTTATCTGCTGCCTCACCATGCCACGGGGTGTTTCATTACATCCCCACCCAAGGCCCGCTGGTCTACGCCAAGGCACGACGCCTCCCACTGGATAAGCTCCAGATAGCAAAGGAAGAGTTCTCGCATCTGCAGGTGCTGGGGATCATTTGATGCTCCGACAGTCCTTGGGCCTTACCACTCCACCTGGTTCCGAAAGCCTCTGGCGGCTGACACCCCTGCGGAGAATATCGACGGCTTAGCGACGCGACGGTACCTGACCATTACACGATCCCTCACATCCAGGACTTCACGGCCAACCTGCATGGCGCAAGGGTATTCTCCAAGGTCGACCTGGCGTGCGGGTATCACCAAATCCCGGTGCACCCCAAGGACATACCCAAAACGGCCATCATCAACCCCTTTGGTTGTTCGAGTTCCTATGCATGCTGTTTGGGCTCAAGAACGCCACCCAGACCTTCCAGCGCCTTATGAACACAGTGGGCAGGGATTTGAATTTCGTATTCATTTACGTGGACGACATCCTTGTCACCAGCAGAGACCAGGCACAACACAAGTCTCACCTGCGCACCCTCTTCTCCCGACTGGCTGACTTCGGCCTAACGATCAATCCGGCCAAGAGCCAGTTCGGGAAAGATTCTATGCAGTTCCTGGGCCATACCATCATGGCCGAAGGAGCCACACCTGCTGCCACGAAGGTCGCTGCAATCAGGGAGTTCCCACGCCCGGACGACCTCAAGGGGCTACAGGAGTTCGAAGGTACGGCCAATTTCTATAACTGCTTCATTCCAGGTGCTGCGTGCATCACACTGTTCGCCCTCACCGTGGCCAAAGACAAGACACTTACCTGGACTCCAGAGGCAAGCAGGGCATTCAAAGCCACGAAGGATGCCCTTGCGAAGGCTACCCTGCTCGTCCGTCCACGCACCGATCTGCATATGGCACTCTCCGTCGATGCCTCTGCCACTGCTGTCCACGCTGTCCTTGAGCAGCAGGTGAACGGACAGTGGAAACCATTGGCATTCTTTAGCCAACTTCTTCGCCCGCCAGAGCGCAAGTATAGCGCTTTCGATCGTGAGTTGCTGGGCATGTACCTCGCGGTGCGTCATTTTGGCTATTTCTTGGAGGGGAGGCCTTTCACCATTTTTACTGACCACAAACCCCTCACTCAGGCGCTCGCTATGGCAAGAGATCCCTGGTCGGCCCACCAACAGCGTCACCTCTCCTTCGTTTTGGAGTTCACCACCGACATTCAGCACAAGGCGGGGAAAGACAACGTGGTCGCCGACGCACTTTCATGACCGGCCATTTGCGCGCTGACACCCGGCCTCGACTTCAACCAGCTTGCCTGGGACCAGAAGTCCGATGAGGAGACGCGGGCCTTCAGGACTGCCATCACGGCCCTGCGGTTCCAGGACCTCCCAACTCCTCAAGGTGAGGGCACCGTCCTGTGCGATGTCTCCATGGACACTCCGCAACCAGTCATTCCCCAGCAGTGGCACAGGAAAGTCATCCACCATATCCATGACCTTTCCCACCCTTTCATCAGGTCTACGGTCCGTATGGTGGCAGAACGTTTCATATGGCACGGGCTTCAGAAGCAGATTGTGGACTGGGCCAGAATCTGCACCCATTTCCAGCTTTCCAAGGTACACAGGGACACCAGAGCACCCGTACAAGATTTCGAACATGTACGGGAGTGGTTCAGCCACATACATGTGGACATCGTCGGACCCTTGCTTGTTTCCCGAGGTAACCGTTACCTTTTCACAGTGGTAGACCGGACTACTCGTTGGCCCGAGGCAATCCCGATGCCAGATGCCTCCACGGACTCCTGCTCCCAAGTGCTTTTGAATGCTTGGGTCGCCCGGTTCGGTGTCCCGAACCACTTCACCAGTGACCAGGGTGCCCAGTTCACCTCTGCGCTCTGGGCACAGCTCACCAACAGGCTGGGGATCGAGCTACATCACAGCACGGCCTATCACCCACAGGCGAATGGGCTAGTCGACGATTGCACTGCCACCTTAAGTTGGCAGTTATGGCCCCCCTCACTGGCCCCGACTGGGTGGACGAGCTGCCTTGGGTGCTCCTGTAGGTCTTCTTTGACACCCAAAGAAGACCTACAGGCGTCATCAGCCGAGCTGGTCTATGGTGCACCACTAGCCCTACCCGGTGAGTTCATCAATGCATGTCACAACCCCCAGCAGTCACCGCACGGTCTACTTCCCCGCCTCTGGGCCCAGTTGGACTCCTTCTCACCCCCACCGCTACCCAGACACGGCACATGGGCCTCTTACGTCCCCAGCGAGCTGTACTCCGCAGAGTATGTTTTTATCAGGCGGCCCCGTCCACAACAGCTCTACAAAGACCATATGAAGGGCTGTACAAATTCGTCCAGCATTCAGGACATCAGTGGTAAGAGGGAACTGTTTACGGTGGACAGGTTAAAGCCAGCCCACCTCGACCCCACTGAACCAGTAGTTGTGGCCCAACCCGAGAAGCGAGGCTGCCCGGCAAAAAAGGACATTGGCGCTGGTTCTGGGGGGTGGGTGGGGGCTGTGTGTCGGTACGCCATTAGGCAGGCGAACCGGTCCCACTTGTCACACGCAACGGCAGCCAGCCAAAATGGCGCTGTCGGGGGTTTCCTCCCAACCTCGGCACTGGGCTCAGAAGCCCGTGCTTGGGGACCCATGTGATGCCCTGGTGACATCGGGGACCCCAGCGCGGTTCTCAGCCAGGTCTGGGCTGGGAGTATTAGACCAGCCAGGCAGCCTGCAATAAATCAGGTTTTGCTCACTGAACTCAACCCGTCTGGTTGTGCGATCCTTCAGTTAGCAGTGTAGCCGTTGCTACAAGATGACCTTTTCAATTTGTCTTGTAAATACTTGTGCTCATTGCAAAGGATGATGGTAAATACATATTTCCTATCAACTGAAACTTTATTTGATCAATGGGAATATGTATTGCAGACATATAATGAGGATTCATTCAGATGGGAATAGAACATGACACACTGTTAAGGGAAAAACACCACATTGAGTAATCATGCAATTTTACAAATACCACCAATCTATATTGAGTGACTAAATCATCCCTTATTTCTCAGCAGCGACATGCTTCAATGTTGAAGTGTTTTCTGTCTTTGTGAATCCTGCGTCTGGGGTCACCACACACCCAAGTGTTCGTTCACAGCTCTGCAGTAGTTTGAACCACACTCCTGCTTCAGGTTATTTACTGCTTTATGCACCATCCAGTTACACCTGCAGCAAATTCAGCTTCCCACTGGGGATTTTCAGTCAATGCTACAACACAGACTTACGGGGTGAATATCCACCAGACAATGCAGTGAAATTTCCCATTAGCTCAACGGCATTCCTGTGATTGTCACGTACACCCGGCCAAGTAACACACGTCAGCTAGAACGTAATTTCAACGTCAACCAAGTCAGGATTATTGGGATGGAGTGTATCGTAGAAAGCCACTGGCCAACATGGATTTCTGCACCTATGGAGAGTTGGGAAACCTGGATCTAGAGCACAGAGGGCAAGATATGACAAAAGAGAGATTACTTGAAAAATAGAACACAAGTATAGAAAGTATTGGAATGAAGTTAGGAAAGCAATGGAATTAGGAAAGTATGAAGAAATTTACTGTCAAATTGCTGATTATACACTGTAACTAACTGAAGCACTGGTTCCTGTCGGACCCCATCAGCCACAGCTTGCCATCCTGAGTCATACAGTTTTCTGTTTGATATTCAGCTCTTGATCCCTGTTGGTATATTGCCCAAATTCCTTGTTCCTCCACCTCCTTCATGGGAAGGAATTGGTTTTTCTTCACTGGGTCTGGCCTTTACATTTTAATCTGGGTCTCACCTCTCCCACAGATTCAGGTTACCTTTTGTGGCAATTATAGGTCCTTCTCTTTCTTTAGGTATCCCTTGGTTCTTTACTTAATCTTTGGAATTTATTTTTACATTTGACTTTGCCAGGAACAACAAATGATTGCCGGGCATTCTGAACAGGATAGGTTCACGGCCACAGGTTGTGGTTCACATTGGTACAAATGACAAAGATATGAAGTGGAATGAGATTCTGCCTGATGAATTTAGGGAGTTGAGTCATAATCTGAAGAGCAGAAACTTTGAGGTTACAATCTCAGGGTTAACTGTAATTTAATTTGATTTAAATTTAGAGATACAACATGATAACAGGACCTTCTGGCTTACAAGCCCATGCTGCCCAAATGCACCAATTAACCTACAAACTCTGTATGTTTTTGGAGGGTGGAAGAAACTGTAGCACCTGGAGCAAACCAATGCAGAAAACTCTTTACAGGATTCAAACCCGGGTTACTGATGCTGTAATACTATTGCACTGACCACTAATCATGCCCCCTTTTTTTTTAAACTTTCAATGTGATATTGAGTATAAGAAGTCAGATGTATTTGTGGTGGCCAGAATGATGCAGGACGAAGGGATTTAGATTTCTGGATTACTGGGATAGTTTCTTGGATAGTTGTGACTGATACAAGATACAACTGAATTGGAAAGGATCCAAGATCCTTGCATGGAGGTCTGTCAGTGCTGATGAGGAGGATTTAAACTAATTTGGCAGGGAAAGAGAATGCAGAGTAGATTTACTGAAAAGCTGGGGGTCAAATATAGAAGGAAAACAAAGTCAGTCCAGCTGGCGGAGCAGGTATAGGTTTGATAAGACGTAGGGGAAGAATGGCTGAATGGCACCCATTTTCATGCAAGAAGTCTGATTGAAAAGCCAGATGAATTCAGTCATGATCAGCAGGTGGGAATATAATATTGTTGCCATCACCAGGCATAGTTGAAATAAACGCAGGACTCTCACCAAGACAGTCAATGGAACATCAGCTGTTACCAAGGGAGATGCAAAAGGAGAGGGGAAATCACAATACTGGTATATATTGCATAATTTGCAAATAATATTCACAAAATATTTGAAAAATTTGTCAACATGAATGATATTTGAGGACTAAAGGACTTTGAGATAAGATCAGCTCAGTGACGTGCAATATAGTGGGAATAAATTACGTAAATGTGAGGTCATGCATTTTTGGGGGAAGAAAAGAATCTGCAAATATCACAGTGGAAATCTTGCTGGGAACATACAATCAGTCATCAGTGTATGTATATTTCATGAAATTATGGTTTTATCTGTCTGCACTACAAACTTAATTTGCATTTTTATAAAAAGGACAAGAGTCAATACGTAATGACAAATTTATATAAAAATTGTAGCCTGAGGATAGTTAATTTACTGTGTACAGATTGGCCAATGCAGTATGTAAAACCACAAAGGACATGCCTTGTAGATGTATCAGACAGATGTTGGGAATGGAAACCATCACTTTAAACCAACACACACTCAGGATGCATCCAACATATGGAGAAGCTCTAATAGTTTGTTTTTGAAATAATGAAGATAAAGGAAAGATTTTCTTTTACACTTGGTGAGTGGTTATAAAGTCATGCAGAACAGAAATGGGACCCTTTGGCCCAGAGTATGCGTTGACCATCAAAGACTTTTTAACACCCATCTGATACTCATCCCATTTGTTTTTGTTATCCGTGCCTTCTTATCAAATCATCTCCCACCTCCTCCAGCCCCCCCACCCAACTACCTAACACTCCATTTACCTCCACACTAGGGAAAGAGTACATTAACCAATTAATCTACTAAACCAACAGTTCTGCGATGTGGAAGAAAACCAGGAAAATTGTAGTGCCACAGACTGCCCCTGGGATCAGGATGAAACCTGGGTGACTGGAGCTATGAGAGGCAGCAGCTCCATCTCATGCCATTTCCCACCATTGTTATTTAAAATACAAGTCAAAGTGTGTGGAGGTGAAAGTTTTTTTGAGACTTACAGCATGGTAACAGGCCCTTCCAGCCCATGAGCCCATACCCTCCAAATAACCTATAACCTCCATATGTTTTGGAAGGGTGTGTGGAAATCTGAGCACCCAGAAGGTCGCAGGCGCTGTAGTAGTGTTGTGCTAACCATGTGGGAGAAAACAGCAGGAAAATACTTAAATAGCTATGGAAAAATAGAGTGGACAATAGGAATTATTTTTTGATTGAATTAGAGAAAAAGTCACTGTATATGTGTGAAAAAGAAAAAGTGTATATCATGGCTAATGTGATTTATGGTGTGAAAAATAAAAAAAATTAAAAAAAAAAAATTAGTCAAAGAGCTAGGAACTCCAAAGTTGCTTTCTGCATTGTAAACATTAATGGCTCTCCCTTTTTTTTTGATACAAACTCAGCTCCCAACAAATTTTGTTTTGCTTCACGTCTCTTGGTGATATTTTTCCTTTTTGAAATGGTGGTTTAGGTTATCTAATTAGAATCCAACTGTTCAATGAAGTATGCACTAATAGGAGAAGAAATGTTGCAAGTTTACTGAAGGAGTACAACACCTGCCAGCAGAAAGACAACTGGATGCATAAAAGTAGATTTTGTTCAGCTTGCGACCAATGTACAAACAGCCCTCTGACGTCATATCTGGCTGTTGTGCCTTCACCGAGACCATCTTTGTTCCATCAGCTTTGATTCTGTGGCTTTTCCTAAAAATAAATCTCAGTGCTGAACCTTCAAATGTCCACAGGGGTCAAGGAGATATGATAAAGAGCAAGCAGCTGAATATGGGAGGTCAAGCTCAACTATATCAGAGGAGGTGGTGTGATCCTTGACCCTCTGCTGTCTCTTTTATTTTGCAGAATGACACTGAAACATGGCGACTCTATGTTAACCTTTGAATGGCTCACAAAAGAAGGCACTTGATTCATCTCAGTGCATGTGACAATGCTAAATAAATGAATTAATGGGTATAAGGTTTTGGATTACCAACACCCTCCATGAACAGGAATGCTTCATGGCTGGATGTCTTGACTTTTTTATGGTTAAGTCCACTTGCTATGGCCATCCTCACCAAAGGAAATAAACCCAACTAATTACTCAAAGCTGCTTAAACACCTTGATCATGTCACCCCTAAATCTTTTATGGACAAGAGATCATCTGTCACAACCAAAACACTGATGCCATTTCAGACCTCTCTGAAATTGTGTTCTACTCTTTAAAGTTACAAGTTTTCCTTATAAAACATTCACTCTCCCAAATAGGTCTTTGTTAAATGCTTATTTTTGGTTAACAGGTCATTTGAAATAAAGAAATATCCAGATGTCTCGTTGAGACTAAACATTTTGCATGAATGGTGGAGTTCACAGTTACGGCATTTGTGAGAATGACTTGCAACCAGGAGCTCGAGATGGCCAATGCACACAGAGCATAGATGCAAGGTAAAAAGCTTGCTTAGTCTGTGGTTTGTTTCACCAAAAAGGAGGTCACTGATAGATTCTGGTTGCAAGCCATTTTAACCCCTTCCCCTCAATCCCACAGCAACCTTCCTTCCTCAGCCTTCTGGACTACCAGAGTGAGCTAAATGCAAACTAGAGAAACACCACCTCAGATTCTGTCAAGGATATTGACTTGCGATGGTGGGAACAAGCTGCAAGCGATGGGTGGAGCAAGCAGGTTCCAAGTAGATAAACTGGTAGTGGGATCGGTAAGTGTTCTTTTGAATCTCTCCATTGGCCAATTAGCTCACGCCAATAAAAAGAGGGGAAGCTCAAGCAGAGTGGCTCATGTGTGAGTGGTTCAGGGTAGGAGTAGGACTTTGAGGCTTTGATAAACAGAGGCTGAGGAGAAGGTGAAGGAGTTGAGGTCAGGTAAGGAAATGTTTGTTGAACATTGTTTTCCTGTTTCATAGATAGTGGGAATAGCAGCAAGGGCAGGGAGAAGCTCCACTTGCAGGATGTGGATTATAAGGGAAATCAACAGAATCCCTGATGACTTCATCTACAAGCAGTGCATCCAACTGCAGCTCCTGACAAACCGAGTTAGGAAACTGGAGCTGGATGAACTCCTGATCATTTGGGAGACAGAGGGGGTGATAGACAGGATTAACAGGGATGCTGTCACACCTAGGAGGCAGGAGAAGGGTAGATGGGTGACAGACAGGAGAGGGAAAGGGAACCTACAGTTCGTTCAGGGCATCCTGTGGGAGGGAGTAGGAAATGGCCTATCAGGCACAAACCACAGCAGTCAGGTCTCTGGCATGGAGTCTGGCCTTGTGACTAAGAAGGGAAGGGAGAAGAGGCGAGCTGTAGTGATAGGGGATTCCATAGTTAGGGGGACAAATAAGAGATTCTGTGGAAGAGATCAAGTTCTGTAGAGAGATGGCAGACAGCTGCAGGAAACATTGTAAATGATATATTGAGAGTAGATTGGAAAAAGCAATAATGCTTGGATCCACCTACTGCTTGCTAGCTCCTACATCATGCCCAAAGGCTCACTCTTTTTTGTCTGCAGTTGCCCCACTGAACTCATTCCTTGTACTTCAACTCTATCTTGTCCCCGTCCCCCCCCCCCCCCCCCCACTCTCCCCGATAAGTCTCTTCGAACCAACACCCAGGACTCCTTGCATGCTGGCCACCACTTTAAGAACTTCCAATTCCATGGCCTCATTTTTGCTCTGGATGTGCAGCTCTGAAACATTTTCATTTTTTTTATTTTGTAGGTGAGATTAGATTTTGTAGGAGACAAAACCTTAAGATTTGATGGAATAGCTTTAGGGCAGAGATGAGAAAAAAAACCCACTTTTCCCAGAGGCTGGTGAATCTGTGCAATTGTCTGCCCAACAAAACAGTAGAGGCTGCCTCATTAAATATATTTAAGGCAAAGTTAGGTACATTTTTCCGTAGAAGGGGAATTAAGTGTTTTGGGGGAAAGGCAGGTAAAATGGAGCTGATTCCAGGGCCAGATCAGCCAAGATCTTATCAGGGTTCGATGGCCTACTCCAGGTCTGATTTCTTCATGTTCTTAAGTCATTATTAAGCAGTTACTAAAATACTTTAAATTACAATAAAGCTTTACAAAGACCAAAACAAAAGCTTGAATATATCTATGTATGTATATAGCTGCCAACCTTCTAATTGCTACGTTGAGGCAGAAGGTATAGAAGCTTGAAGACCAGCACCTCTGAGTTCAAGAACAGTTTCTTTCCAACAGCTATTAGGCTCTTGAACCTCCCCTTGTTGCAATAATCAGGGTCTGCTCTGTCATCACAAAAGGGTTGTCTGCACTAATTCAAAGCCACTATTTTTGCACGAGGATAACAATGAAGATTTATTATCTTTTTTATTTATTAACCTTTTAATATTCAATTAAGTACACTATTGTAGATGTTTTTTTAACCAAGTACCTGTTGCTCCAGCAAGGAAGAATTTTAGTGCATATGTATATGACAATAAATTAATGACTGTATGAAACCTATTGCAAAAAGACAAATAATGATTATTGAAATTATAATTTAGTAGCACTCACCATTTCTTCAGAATAATAAATGATTGGCACAGATATTCAACCATGTTTAATTGGTTTTTGAGGAAGGGATGATTAGTTTTTAATTGTATTGTATTTACTAATCTCCTTGTAAGAGAGCACAGATCTATAAAGAGAAATGTTAAGAAGACCCTTTTAAATATGGATTCTTGCTCAGCAGGTGCCCCCAACTTCTGTCATCTAATATTTTATTTCTCTTTTCATTTTATACAGTTTGTCATTTTTTTACATCTCTTGTTGCACCAACATCAGGTAAAATTCTGGATACAGGAGACAGCATTTTAGCTCATTGTGTCTGTGGCAGTCAAACACAGATTCCTAGTCAAAAGTCCCAGATTTGTTCCTTTGTCCTTCTTCATGCGCACATTAAAATTATGATTAAATGGAATGAAGGTTTCAGCCTCTAGTGGACATGAAGGCAGCAAGTTCTAGACTACCACTATTAAGGCAGAAAGATCTAGACTTCCACGATCCTATAGGTGAATATTCCTTGACTCATCTCCCCACCAAACTTCAACCAGGGTTGGCAGGTGATTGATCTTCCAACTAATTGACAAAAGCTGCTGGGTAACAGCTGAAGAGAGGTCAGGATCTGAAAGGGTTTCCAGAAATGAAGATTCAAACCTTGACTGTGAATTCTGAAGGGGGAAGGTCACCCCAAACACTTCATTAACATGTAAGTTGTGGGATTCTGGACTAACCTGTTGCCTGAGGTATTAATATACATATATCAGGGTGCCAGGCCCTGACGATGAACATGGCAAGATACTGAATATCTGTGCCAATCAACCAGTTGGAGTTCTCATGGAAAATTTTCAATCTCTCATTGCTATAGTCAGAGGTTCCCACCTGCTTCAAAAGTAGATAAATCATCCTGGTGCCAAAGAAGAGTAGTGTGAGCTGCCTCAACAACTACCGCCCAGTAGCACTAACTTCTACTGTGATGAAATACTTTGAGAGGCTGGTCATGGCCTGAGTAATTAACACGTTCCTAAGCAAAGGTCTGGTCCTAATGCAATTCACCTATCGACACATTCGCTCCACAGCAGCTACAACATCATTGTCTCTCCACTCAGCTCTGGATCATCTCGAAAACAGCAATTCATACATACGGCTGCTCTTCATTGACCACAGCTCCGTCTTCAATACTATTATTCCCTCAGTGCTGGTCAAGAAGCTGCAAACTCTGGACCTCTGTACGCGCCTCTGCAACGGAATCCTTGATTTTCTTATCAGAAGACCACAGTCAATACCTCCTCACTGATTATCAACACATGCACATCCCAAAAATGAGTGCTTAGCCCACTGCTCTACTTGTTGTACACCCATGTCTTTGTGGCCAGATACAATTCCAATGGCATCTACAAGTTTGCCGATGACACCACCATTGTTGGCAGAATTACATATGGCAATGAGGAAGCATACAGGAGGGAGATAGATCAGCTCATTGAATGAGGTAATGACAACAACCTTGCGCTCAACACTAGCAAAACCAAGGAGATGATTGTAGACATCAGGACAGGGGAACACGATCCAGTCCGCAATGAGGGCTCAGTAGTGGAGAGGGTCAATAACTTCAAATTCTTGGGTGTCAACATCTCCGGGGATCTGTCCTGGAACCTCCATGTTGATGCAATCATGAAGAAGGCTTGCCAGCGGCTATAATTTGTGAGGTCTTTGAGGATATTTGTTATGTCACTGAAGACTCTCGAAAATTTCTATGTGGCGAGCATTCTGCTGGTTGCATCACTGTCTGGTATGGAGGTGCCAAATCTCAAGGCAAGAAAAAATTCTAGAGGGTTGTTAATTCAGTCTGCGACATCACAGGCACCAGACTTCACTTCATTGAGGATATCTACATGAGGCGGTATCTTAAAAAAGCCTCTATGCTGAAAGACCCTCATCACCCAGACCATGTTCTCTTCATTTTGCTCCATCAGGAAAAAAGTCCAGGAGCCTAAAAACGAGCACTCAGTGGCACAAGGACAGCTTCTTCCCCACTGCCATCAGATTCCTGAATAATCAATGAATCAAAGACACGGCCTTACTTTTCCTGCATTATTATCTTTATTTTTTTGTTTATTGTTTTAAGATGGTTATAATATGAATGGTTTAACTATGACGCTGCCGCAAAACACCAAATTTCATGGATTGTTCATGACAATAAATTCTGATTCTGAAATTTCACCTTTTTAGTATTGTTTATTTTCCAATTGAAATGCTGACTGACCATTTCTACCCATGGATTCTGTCTAGACTGCTGAGTTCCTCAACAAATCTTTGCCTATCTTTTACTCATCTATTGATCTGTTTGGCTTCCAATTCTCCAATATCAGATACAACTAAATAAATGAATAACAACACCATTCCTGAGAGCTCTCTGAAATTCTCCACTGATTCTTTCCATTGTCAATAATTCATGAGCTCACAAGTGCTTACATTTAGTGTGGGTGTGAATGGTGCGCCACTTCAAAAACGATCATTTTGTATTATCTGGACCAATGCACCAGCGGATTAGTTATTGAATTATTTAGTTACCAACTAAAATGTCACCTCTGAAATATGTAACTCAATTAATTTAATTGAAATGGTTGGCAGGTTCATTCCCACAAGACTCTCTGCCTGCTGTGCACACGTTTTTGCATGAATATAGTGCATTACTGGACAGAGACAGGTATTTGTATTTAACAGGCTTATTCTTCTACTGTCTGCTACTGTACTCACACAAGGAAACATTTTCCCCCTCCCACCCCCAAGTGAAGATCATTTCATCTCAATTTATGCATTCTAAAGTATGGCAATATCTATTGCAACTTCACACGCTAGGAGAGAAGGAATGTGCACTCAAAAACACTCAGTACCCGGTTACAGGCGATGCTTGAAATCTAAAAATATATAGTCTACTATTTGTAAAATTGACTTGCACTTTTACCAGAATTTTTTTTTAATTGAAGATGCAGTACAAGAGGTAGGTGATAAAAGAGGAATGTATTTAAAAGTACATCGTGCAAAAGTTGCAATTTTTAGCAATTACAGTACAACTCTGATTACACAAAATCGGATTCTCCAAAATCCATATTTATCTGAATTTTTAAAAAAAAATTGGATAAATGAGGATATCTGAAACAAATCAGAAATCCTCATTTATCCGAACTGACCTCACAGATTGAAAAAAATTCACCTGACATGAAATTAGAAGGACAATTGTCCTCATTTCAAGTAACTCCCTCCCCTTCTCTCTTTCCATTTCTTCTTTACCTTCCCCATTGACTTTTCTCTCCAACTCTCTCTCCCTCTCAAACTGCGTGTCACTGTCTCCCAACTGCAAGAGGACAGAAGAATCCCTTGTCCCAGCATCATCAAGTAGAGTGGCCTCCTGGACAGGAGCAGGACCTTGGGCTCAGTGGCGTTCCCACCCCTCCCCTCGGCCTACTACTGCACACGGACACTGGACGAGCAGGGTATCTCTGGTACTCAGGGAGACAGGAGCCTGCCGACTTGCCAGTGAGTGTTCCACCGGCCCAGGAAACCTCCCCAGGCCTTTCTCAGGGATCAGCAGCAGTGTATATGTGTCAGAAATAGGGTGCAATTGGGAAGTCTCGGTGATTGGCAGCACCCAGCATTTTTTGGTGAGAATGAAACATTATTTTGATGCTTAAAAAGCCTTCCCTTGTTGTTTGCTGTTGTTTAAACATTGATACAAGTGATTTGCTGTTGCTACTGGGCTGTTTTTAAAAAATCAAGTCGCGTTTATTTGTCAATCATACCATAAACCTTGCAGTGTACGGTGAAAATGAGATAGCGTTTCTCCGGACCATGGAGCTGGTTATTTACATGGATAAATTACCTCAGAAACTTTTTATAAATAACATATCACTTGTAAATATCATATTTCATATGCTAGCCCTGTGTCCCCGGAGTTCAGAAGCCTCACGACTTGGGGGAAAAGCTATCTTGTAATCTGGTCATGAGGACCCGAAAGCTTCAGTTCCTCTTCCTGAATGGTAGGAGGGAGAACAGATTGTGGGAGGGGTGTGTGGATGTTTATGGCTTTCCGCAACAACGGCCATTATAAATGTCCATCATGGCAGGGAGAGAGACCCCAATAATCCCTCAGCAGTCTTTACTATCCACTGCAGGGACTTGCATTCTGAGATGGTACAGGCCCCGAACCAGGCAGTAATGTAGTTACATAGGATGCTCTCAATGCATCCCCTGTAAAATGTGGTGAGGCTGGAGGGTGGAAGCTGGACTTTCCTCAACCTCTGCAGGAAGTAAAGGCGTTGTTGGGCCTTCTTGGCAAAAGATTGGTGTTGGGGGACCAGGAGAGATCCTCCACCAGGTGCACGCCAAGAAATTTAGTGCTCTTGACTACCTCAACAGTGGAGCCATCGATGGTCAGCAGTGAGTGGTCCTCGAGGGCCCTCCTGAAGTTGACCACCATCTCCTTTGTTTTGTTGATATTCAGATGTAGGTTGTTGTCTGCACCAGTCCGTTAGTTATTTCACCTCCTTTCTGTAAACTGACTCATTGTTCCTGCTGATGAGCCCTACCACGGTTGTGCTGTCAGCTAACTTGATGATGTGATTAGAACTGTATCTCACTGCACAGTTGTGGGTCAGCAGGGTAAACAGCAGTGGGCTGAGCACACAGCCCTGGGGAGCCCTGTGCTCAGAGTGATGGTGTTAGACATGCTGTTTCCGATCCGGACTGACTGAAGTATTCCAGTCAGGAAGTTGAGGATCCAGTTACAGAGAAAGGTGTTTAGGCCCAGCAGGTTCAACTTCCTAATCAGGTGTTGCGGTCTGATTGTGTTGAATGCTGAGCTGAAGTCTATGAACAGCATTCGAACATACGAG
The DNA here is from genome assembly GCF_036971445.1 of Narcine bancroftii. NCBI lineage: Eukaryota > Metazoa > Chordata > Chondrichthyes > Torpediniformes > Narcinidae > Narcine > Narcine bancroftii. The sequence goes on along the minus strand of NC_091474.1, from coordinate 223,377,731 downwards.
TCTTTATTTTCCAGGTGGGTGAGGGCTAGCTGGAGCGTGGTGGTAATGGTGTCATCTGTAGATTGGTTGGGATGATACGAAAACTGCAGGGGGTCCAGTGAGGGGGCAGCTGAGCCTTGATGTGCTCCATGACTAGCCTCTCAAAGCACTTGGCAAAGGATTGGTGTTGGGGGACCAGGAGAGATCCTCCACCAGGTGCACGCCAAGGAATTTGGTGCTCTTGACTATCTCGACAGTAGAGCCATTGATGGTCAGCAGAGAGTGGTCCCCGAGGGCTCTTCTGAAGTTGACCACCATCTCTTTTGTTTTGTTGACGTTCAGATGTAGGTTGTTGTCCCTGCACCAGTCCGTTAGTGGATGTGTGTGCTCCAGGACGGTAGTCGTTGAGACAGCACACTGAGGGCTTCTTTGGTACAGAAAAGATAGTGGCCACCTTGAAGCACGAAGGTATGACGTTGCTGCTCAGGGAGATGTTGAAGATGTCTGTGAGAATGTTAGCTAGTTGGTCCATACATCCTCTGAGCACCCTGCCAGTGATGCTTTCCGAAAAAAAAATCGTTTATCCAACATAGACCCAGTCCCAACCATTTCAGATAATTGGAGTTGTACTGTATATTCTTAATCAACGAGTCATATGTGCAAAAACATCCTTCTTATTGGAGTAAAACATTCCCAGCCACCTCAGAGAAAGTTGTTAAAAGCGTGGCCAGACCTGAAACATTTACTTCTTCCCTTTCCACTAATATCTCTTGACCTGCTGAGTGTTTCGAACATTGTTTTGGTTTTCAAATTTCCAACCTCTGTAATTGTTTTTATTTTCTTAGATTCTTGAAAATTCTGTTTAAACCTCTCCACATCTCTTTTCAGCTTTATAATCCTTATTAAAATATAACTAACTATATTGCTATCATACAGTGAAGCAACATACTTTGTATATTACTGGTGAAATGGTTGTCACCATTCACAATGGAGATCCCAACAGGGGCACAACAGACGTGCTGATTATCAATATCCAGCTGTTACATGGCAGGGAATAGACTTGCAGGGAAGTAGAAAGGGCAGTTTGAGAACTCTGCAAATTAAAATACTGCAAGTGATTTATTTTTGTTCCAGTGGTATTGAGAATTTTCATGTGCCAGTCACAAGATCAATTGATATGCTATTAACTTGTGCCACTTAAATGCAGCTGCAAGAGACACTGAAAGTGTGAATCTCAGAGTTGCACTTAAGTGGGATGATGCTGAGAGGTCAAGAAAGGAACCCGGGTATGAACTCTCTCACTACTTTGCCTCCCTAATGCTAAGAGCCGATAACCACTTCCATTCAAAATGCAGCAAAGTATGCCTGTGAACAGTGAGCCAACCAAATAGATCGACAGTAGGGGCTAGGATTTTTACCACATGGGTAAGCGATAGCTATCAATGAATAGATTTATAGCGAAAAGAGATTGCAATGAGCAGGGAAAAAGACATGTTATACTGGACAACAAAGATTTTGTTTCCTAAACACTTTTGGGAGTATTTTATGGATTTTGGACTGCTGATCATGAACATCACAGTAAAATTTTCATATGATGTACCTTTTTTTTAAGATACGACCTATTTTTGTGATTTCCTGTCATATTTTAAGTCTACGACAAACATACAAAACCATGTATTTTCTGAATTCCATCATTTTCTGCCATTCGCACTTAGACTTTTCCCCTGCTGATCTTGGTGCAGTCAGTGATGAACATGGTGAAAGATTTCACCAGGACATTGTGTCCATGGAAAAGCAGGGCAACTGGAATCTATCAATGCTGAATACAAACAAAAATCAGTGGCAAAACATTTTTAGGTCAGTGGAATTAACACAATGTGTCAGCATCATTATGCGATTAAACCTGCTAAATTCAATAAAAAGTTAATTTAATGCTTCTCCAACTTCCTACGTGATACAGCAAATCTAAAATGATCTTTGTGTTCAGTTTGAAGTTGTTCATCGTAATCCCCAATCTTTTTTTCAGGAAGCAAACCTTTTGAGGGAAAAAAAATTGTCCAGTGTTTTCTGTGACCTTTGGGAGGTTATCTTATAGTTGTTTATTTAAATAATGGACACTCCTGCACTCAATGCGATGACTGAGGAAGGCAAGCATGCCAAATGCTTTCTTCACACCCAATCTGCATTGCCACTTTTATGGAACTATGTACTTGTTGCAAGAACATAGCCAAGTCCTTTACGCGCTCCCATCTCCCAGCCATTGAAGACATGTGAGACAATGACTTAAAAGGACCCCCATCACCTTAGTCATAAGAAGGTACAGAAGCCTGAAAACCAGCACCTCAAGGTTTAGGAACAGTTTTTTTCCCCCAATTGCTATCAGGTTCTTCAACCTCCCCTTAACTACCCTAATCAAACTGCTATGATCCATGAAAAGGCATGTCTGCATGACTAAATAATGCCACTATTTTTATTTCACTATGTGAATTTTTATTATCTTTCTTTTTGATTTCTTACATCTTTCTGTACAGTAATTTAATGTATTATTGTTGTTTATTTTTACAAAGTATCTGTTTGGCTGCAGCAAGTAAAAATATGCATATATGTATATTATAGAATAAATTCATTATCATACCTTTAAGTCTCTGTGTTCGACAGCATTCTCCAGGCCCCTACCATTCTCTTTGCTTGTTCTGCCCTTATTTACCCTACCAAAGTGCACAACCCAAAACATGTCCGAGTTAAATTCCTCGTGGATGAAGCAAAGACTTTGGGGTGTTAAAAGGTGAATCACAAACCACAGGACCCAGCCACTGACATGTTCTTGTAGCCACAATATTTGTGTGAATGGTCCAGTTAAGTTTCTGATCAATGGTAACACATGCAATTTAAGTTAGAAGTAAAACATGAAAGTCTGCAGATATCGTGGTTGAAGTAAAAACACAATGCTAGAGAAACTCAGCAGGTCAAACAGTGTACTTTATAGAGCAAAGATAAAGATACATAACTTACTTTTCAGGCCTGAGTCCTTCATCAATTTCAGAATGGGCCGTTTCTAATGTAAATGCCATTAAAATTCAACAGTAGGTGGTTGGACTCTCTTTAATTGGAAAGTTTAAATGCCTGACATTTACGCATTATCAAAATTTCCACTTATAAACTCATGTCTAAATACAGGCCCTTAACCGTGATTCTGAAAACTGAAAACCTTCGAAAGTTTAACATTTTTTTTTGCTGCATGAACAGTTTATCTTCAGGTGTTCCAGAGGGGGCGAGGAGAGAACGTGGCTCGAGAGGCGAGTGGTGAGAGTGCGAGGAGAGAATGCAGAGCAGCAGTGTGACTCAGGCAGTGAGCAGGAAGAGAGTGGCGGTGCGACTCGGGTGGTCAAGCGGAGAGAGAGCAACAGCATGACTCGGACGGGCAAACGGGGAGAGAGTGACAACGCAACTTGGACAGGCAAGTGGGACTTGGGGAGAGAGCAAATCTGTACCGCTGCCATTCTAATTCCATAATCTGGAATAATTCAAATACCAAGAAGTGTCCGATCCCAAAGGTCTCGGGTAAAAGGATAAGCACCTGTAATGCTGGATGCAGGTCTGGACTGTTCCATTTTCTGAGGGATTGCAAATAGAAATGAATATTGTACAGAGGTCATTTCACAGCTGAAGATGGTGGGGTTTAGGACCCTGTTCAGATATTTGGATGATTGACCTCCAACACCCACAACTATGTTCTTTTGTGTGAACTATGACACCAACTGCACTGTTTTGCCTTGCAGGCTGGAGAATGCTGTTTCGTTGGGGTTGTACTGGTACAACTAGACGATAAATAAATTTGAACCAACTTGAACACGAGGTGCGTTTTCCCTTTGGCTTCAGTTAAAACAGGGGGTCCTTGATGCACAACCCCCCATCTGACCTGTGGAATTTATGTCAAAGGTCCATATTTGAATGAGAACTGTACCAGACATCAGAAGGTGTCATTTGATAGCACTTGGAACTCCTTCCATCACTTCGCTAATGACACAGAACAGACAGAATGAGCAGTAATTATTTGGAATGGATTTGTTCTGCTATTACCAGTGCAGGGTCACCTTGTGAGGACAGATTTTAATTTGTTTGGGTTAATTCATGCTTTCATCATTTGTCAGATGGAGGATGAATAGACATTTATCAAATCGCTCACATTTACTTTACAAACGAAGGGAAACACCCAATTCTGTTCCAGGAGTAGTGTTACTCTACAGATGTGGCACAAAAATTTTGGCACGTCCCCATTGTCCCTCACCAATTCTTGCTGATGCACGATAGAAGGTTTCCTATCCTGAGGTCTCAGAAACCGCAGCTCAGGCCATCGCACAAACCAGCCTCGGCTCTATCTATCCCTCCTGCTGCCTCGGGAAAGCTGACATATTAAAGGACCCATCTCACACCAATCACACTCTCTTCTCCTTCAGTTAGAAGATACATGAGCTTGAAAACATAAACCTCTGATTGAAAAAGTTTCTTTCCTGCTCTTCAATGGTCCTCTCATTAGAAAAAGATGCCCTGCACTGTTTAACTGACAATTGGGCCCAAGTTGTCCTTGGTAATCTTGTTGTTAAAAAAAAATGCTTTATTCTAGTCAATAAATTGACACTTCTGTATGCTCAGTATCACGTCTGGCCCAAAGCTGTAAAATGCCTTTCATATTAGTCTCCTCGAAGTTTACCGTTTATTTTGAGGGGTCAATTTGGTAATGCAGAGAAATGCCATCAGAAAAGTTGCAGAATCAACCATCCCGGTCACCTACAGCAATTCATAAATAAGACTGTCACCAACCAAAGGGTAAATGGAGAATTATGCCATATTAAGTATAACTCTGAAGTTCCTGTACCAGCATTACTTCGAAACTAACAAGTTCACACCCAAAAGATAAGCCTTCCACATTGACCATTTATGAAAACCTTAATTAACAATTAGGTGTATCTAAATCAGAAGCCAAAGCCCCTTTCCAGTTCTAGCATTCAATCTAGATAATTACTCAAAGCTCAAACAGAATACATTGTTCCAATAATGTTTCCCTATGTATTCTGGGTTGATTTGTACAAAGTAAAATCTCAATTGTGCTGGGAACAGAGTCTTGCAATTTCGGAGACAGTTGAAAACTGCCTCCAATTCAGATGCAAGACGAGGGGACGAGGGGTGTTACAATGACATGCTTCAATAACATGGTCTCTACAAAATCTAAATAATCGTGTCTCTTCCCATCCATTCCCCCTGCCCCTCCCCCCCCCCCCCCACCCTCCCACCACACACAGTATTGCAGTCAGGTTCAGTGGTTGTTGCTGTGCTATTTATCTGTGTGATACGGGTTTCCATTTTGGTATATTAATTTATTCTGCTGTTTGCTTAGGGAAACTCATGTGCTTTGCAACTGCAGTATCAAGAGGCCAGCAACTATTCACACTGATGAGTTTTCACAGAAGAAAAAAAGCACAAAAATATAACTAATATTTTATGGGCAAAATAAAGAGCTAGATACAAAATTAAAGCAGATAATGTATCATTTGCTTTAAAAATATTATTAAACGTAATAGAATTTTGAACAAACTATCTGAGGGAATGACAGGCTACATAAATAATATTAAGGATTTTGGGCTGGAAGCATTGTAGGTAGTTATTATGGCTTTGCTACTGTTAAAAAGTGAATTATTGCTAACTAAATTGGCAACATCTAAAGGAATTTGTTTGGCAACAGAACAGTTTACAAAACTGGATAGCTTGCAGGCAGTGGAATTTGTCGAGCTACTGCTACATTGTGCCAGTGACCTAGGTTCAATCTAGACCAGGGGTCCCCAAGTATTTTAGACTATCGACTCCTTCAGGGAATACTTAATCCCTCATTGACTCCCAGGCATGGTGCTGGATAGGGGCACTGGACAGGGAGTTGGGGGGTGCTAACATAGATACAGTATATAATCGAGTAATAATTGATCCCACCCCCCCCCCCCCCCATTTTTGGCCTCAGCTGCCTGCCCATCTGAACTTCCAACCACAGATCCCTCTCTCCACCAACCCATATAAACTCCCAATCGCACAATCACAGATCCTTCCCCTTCCACCCTCCCATCTGAACTCCTGTCCATGGATCCTCATCCCTTCTGCCTGCCCATCCGAACTCCCGACTTTGGATCCTCGTCCGCCAGCCCATCCATCTGAGCTACCGATGCCCTGACCATGAACTCCATGAACTTACCACCAGGTCGTGGCCATCTGAGCTCCTGAGCCTTGAATGACGCATGTATTCATGAGATTAAAAGTCTGACCTGTGTAAAAGTAAACCCCCCCCCTCCCACTTTTTTGAAATTTGAACACATACCTCTTTCCGTCCTCCTGTTCACTCTAAATTCAAAGGCTGGTCAAAAAATACAACATGGCAACCATCAAGGCCCGCTCTCACAAGAGGTTGGCCAACACTGCCATAAGAGCCTATTTTCAATCAATCCTCCCTCTGGCGTTATCGAACCCCTGGCATTTATCAATCTTTTGGATGGTCCCATTGACCCCACCCCCCCCCCTCAGGGGTTGATATCGACCACTTTGGAGACCCCTAATCTAGACCATTTGAATGTTGTTTATTGACTTCAGCTCAGCATTCAACAACACAATCATACCACAGTACCTAATAAGGAAGATGAGCCTGCTGGGTCTAAACCTCCCTCTGCAATTGGATTCTTGGCTTACTGTTGGGGAGATCTCAGGCAGTCTGGATTGGTAACAACATCTCCAAGTCCATCACACTGAACATGGGGGGACCCCCAGGGCTGTGTGCTGAGTCCACTGCTATTCACTCTGCTGACCCATGACTGTGCAGCTAAACACAGCTCGAATCACATCATCAAGTTGTTGACGACTAACCGTGGTGGGCCTGATCAGTAAGAATGATGATTCAGCATAGAGAGAACTGGTGCAGAGCCAATAACCTGTGTCTGAACATTAAAAAAAAGAGAGATAGTTGTTGACTTCAAGAGGGCCTGGAAGGACCACGCTCCGCTGACAACTGACAGCTCCACTGTTGAGGTCATCAAGAGTCTCAAGGTACTTGGAGTCGACTTAGTGGAGAACCTCTCCTGGTCCCTTAACTCAAGCTCCCTAGCCAGGAAGTCCCAGCAGCACCTCTATTTCCTGCAAAGGCTGAAGGAATTTCATCTCCCACCCTCCATCCTCACTACATTCTACAGAGGATGTATCAAGAGCATCCTGTGCAACTGCATCATTGTCTGGTTTGGAATCTGCACCTCCTCAGTGTGCAAGACCCTGCAGAGAATAGTGAAATCAGTGGAAAAGATCATTGGGGGCTCTCTTCCTACTATGAAGGGCATCAACAACCCTCTATGAGGGCGAAAGGCAGTAAACTTTGTGAATGACTCTACGCACCCCTCATGTAAACTGTTCTCCCTCTGCCATCTGGGAGGAGCCACTGCAGCATTCAGGCCCTTTCATCCAGATTGGGCAAGGGCTTTATCCCCTTAAACCATCAGACTCCTGATCTCCCATAACATTTGGGGATTGGGTACCATGGACAGTTAATGTACAAGTCTTAATATTTTAATATTTTAAATGTGTTGAACATCTATTCTAACCTATATTTACGTAAATATACTTACGTTATCGCTTCTTTACTGTGCGAGCATGGTATGAACGATAAAGGTGACTTGACTTGACATTGGTTCTCAGTATGAAGTTTGCTCAACCTGTGTGGGTTATCTCCAGGAATACCGGTTTCTTTCCATGTTCCAGAATGTGCAGGTTGATAACACTGGACCACAAAGATTTTGCTTTCTGAACACTTCTGGATGTATTTTATGGATTTTGGGCTGCTGATCACGAAAATCACCTTAAAATTTTCTTACCACATATCTTTTTTTTTAAAGATATAATAATTTTTGTGATTTCCTGTCATATTTTTAACATGCTTCAAGCATACAAAACCCGTGAACTGCAACATGTCATAGGAAATTCATTTTCTGCATTTGCACTTGGACTCCTTCCCTGCTGGTCTTGGTACAGTCAATGACGAACATGGTGATAGGTTTCACCAGGACATTGCGATGATGGAAAAGCAGTATCAGAGCAACTGGAATCCAGCAATGCTGGCTGACTGTTGTTGGACACTGATATGAGAGGCATCCGATGCTGAGTATAAACAAAAATCAGTGGCAAAATATTTTTAGGTCAGTTGAACTAATGCAATGTGTCAGGATCATTATGCAATTAAACATACCATATTCAATAAAAGTTCATTTAATGTTTTTCCAATTTCCTATGTGATACAACAGATCTGAAATGATCTTTGTGTTCAGCTTGAAGTAATCCCGATTTTTTTTTCAGGAAGCAAACCTTTGAAAAAAAAATGGGTTGTCCAGTGTAATTTGCCACTGGTGTGAAGGTCCGGCAGTGAAGGTAAAATATGGGGGGGGGGGGGGGGGGGGGTGGGAAGAATTAATAACTATGTGGGGAGAATAAAAATGGGAATGTACATGAATCAGTAAAGCATAGGAACAAGCTCTTCAACCCATCATGTCTGCTCCGAACATGATACTGAAATTGAACTAAAATTCTGCTGCTTTGCACATGATAATTTTTCCTCTTTCACCTGCATATTCATCTATTGTAGCTGCTTCTACCACTACTCCTCACACCCTACTGTGTAAAATAAAAACTTGCCTTGCTATCTTCTTTAAACTACCCCTCAACCCTCACTTTCAATTCATGTCCTCTAGTGTGTATCACTTTCACCTTGGTGGGGTGGGGGTGGAGGGGGGTGGGGGGAGAAAATTTCCCAACTTTCTACCTGAGCAAAGCCTCTCATAATTTATAAACTTCTATCAGGGCACCCTCAAGAGAAAACATCCAAAGTTTGTCCAACCTCTCCCTGTAGCTCATACCATTTCATTCATGCAGTACCCTGGTAAATTTCTTCACCCTTTCCAAAACCTCCACATCCTTCCTGTAATGGTATAACCAGAACTGCACACAATACTCCAGGTGAGGGCTGATCTAAGTTTTATACAGTTGTAACACGAGTTCCTTATTCTTAAACAGTATTCAACACCCAATGTTGATTCATGTAAATAGGGTGTGAGGGGGAGGATGGTGATGGACGGTGAGCTGAAGGGCCAGTTTAGGGTGCTGCACCCCTCTACTGCTCACCATTTGGAAACTACTTCAATTCACTAAATACACAGAAGGAAGCTAAAAAGCAAAACATGGAAAGAGTAGGGAATTTATCCATTGCAGCTTATAGATTTTCAAATTGAACTGTACGTTACATGTGCCAAGATACTGTTAAATTTCCTCTCCTCGCAAAGGTTGGTGCTGATGACATCAACATTAACCTCATGGCAAATTCCTGGGATCTGCTTTGTAACCACAATCGTAAAGTTTCCTTCTTTGCAAAAAAAAAACTTCATCCACAAAGACGCATTTGTAAAAAATTGAAACTGAAATGTTGCACACATGGTGGAGAGAGAGAAGCTAAGGGCACTGGTTTCACTGAGACAGAATTCACGAAACTTCCAGGCGCCATTCAAAGCCAGAGATTAAATTACAACCTCATTACTCATGCTGTCTCGTCTACAGTATTATATCACATTTTATATACTATGATATATGTTACTGGCAATTGAAATAAAGCTGAAATTACAAGGTCCGAAAAGCGAAGTGGCTATTTGTGCTGTAAGTTGCTGCAGGTGATTGACAAGTGGGTAGAATCGGGAATTACTGCGCCATTCTGAAGCAGAATTATAAAGAAATTAAAAGAGTAAATATATTCTATTATAATAATAAAAAAAGATTCTTACTGTTGTGTCTTTTATTCTATCCTAAAAAAAGAAAAGAAAAAAAGGTTTTAATGACAAATACAATGAACTTTACCCCTTAATAGTTTTCAAAATAACGTCAAAATTAGAAATTGCTGAACTAAACTTTGACAAATAAAAGCTCCTGTTGAGTTAGCGAGTCGGTGTAGGAATCAATGTGTTGTGCTGGAATGCATTATACTGAGTCCTGCCTATGTTGGGCAACCACGTTCTCAGCAAGATTAGCACTCACTCCAGGGTGAATTTACATTGCACTGTTCTTTCCAACATTTACATGCTCGTTACTGGCTATTTCTTGTTAGGTAGAAGACATATTTGTAAACTTAACTGCAGTGCCCAGTGTGATACCGTATCATACAAACCAGAATGCTGCCGAGCTGTTCTGTGCCGGGTTGGTCAAGCAATGGTGATATCTTCGATTTCCTTCCTAAGTAGAACACAAGATTTCTGTGCCTGATCTGTATCCGTGGATAAGGTGCAGGGTCTGGGTGGAGCCACTACTGGGTATGGCTGTGTGGTGATCCACCTTCTCTCCACATCCTCTCACCCCGATATGATCACACCATTGACAGTTACTACAGAAGTTTATATTTGTTTGCTTTCTTGAGGTCAGTTAGGGTATTAATGCCATTTAGTGGTATCTAAACAAGCATTACAACCTTCTGAAAGTAGTGCAAAAGAAAAGACAGATATTGGGAGGAGTAAACATAATCTCAGTAATGTAGATCTTTGGTTGTATTGGGAATATGTGAAAATTTGATCTGGAGGGTCTTGCTTGAATCTGCTTGTTTTCCTTGGTGGACACAGAAAAGCTGGAGGAACTCAGCAGGTCTTCCAGCGTCCATAGGAGATAAAGATATAGAACCAATGTTTGAGCCTGAATCCTTCTGAAAGTAGCGCAAAAAGACAGAATATTGGGAGCAGAAAACATAAAATCAGTAATTATATTACTGAATCTTCAGGGCAGCACGGTTGGTGTAGCGGTTAGCACAATGCCTTTACAGTGCCAGAGACTGGGAATGGGGTTGGAATCCCATGCTGTCTGTAACAAGTATGTCTGTTCTTTCTGTGTCTGCGTGGGTTTTCCCCACAGGGACTCCAGTTTCCTCCCACTATTTGAAATGTAGCGGGGTTGTAGGTTAATTGGGTGTAAATTGGGTGGCATGGACTTGTAGGCCAAAATGGCCTGTTACCGTGCTGTATATCTAAATTTTAAAATATTTTAAAAAAATTATTATCATTATTAATATTACCAATCATAATATGAGACAATATCTGAGGAAGAAGGACTCAGACCCGAAACATTGGTTATGTTTCTTTACCTCCCATGGACACTGTGAGACATGCCGAGTTCCTCCATCATTTGTGGTTTTACTACAATCACAGTGTCTGCAGGCCTTTTAATGTTTCACATGCTTTCCTCAGTATCAGATTATATTGATGTTATAAATCAAAATGTACACCGTTCACACAAATTCACGGGTCTCAATGAATCATCACCCATAAGATCAAGAATTTAAGATACTGGGTTACAAAATGTTACTTCAATAGCAGACCAAGGTTGAAAACAACAAACTAGTTCAAATATTATCCTTGCAGTTTCCTCTGACTTTATTCCTGATACAATTTTCCCTACTTTGGAGGGACGGGTTACTATTGATGGAGTGGGGAGGCATTCAGCATGGCCAGAACACAAATGTTTTCCTTCTACTTTGACTGGAAATGTGTGCAATTGGTTCTTGATGTAATCCTGGCTGTGAGTTCTACAAGCTTTCATGTTTTTAATTTCTACATCTAATGTGATTAAATTAAGACAGAAACCTGATTATTCTCACTTGTTCACTACAGTACTTAAACTATTCCCCATGTAAAATATTCAAGGAAAAGCCTTCACTAACAAGGGCGCTAATCTGCAATGTGGAAGGCACAAACGATGACATATGACCTGTGCAATGGAAAATAAACCTGAGAGGGAATGTGAAAACCATAGCATACAAATTAGATGCTGGTGTAGATCACTCAGTTCTGCTGTCCAATGAAATCATGGCTGATCTGATTATAAACACAACTTTACTTTTCATTTATTTGTCCATAAACAATCTCTACCTTCAAAATATTCAAAGACTCTCTTTCACTGCGCTTTGGCAAGAAAGTTCCAGTGAGCCGAGTTCAATACCAACTGCTATACTGTCCCTGTGGAGTTTGCACATTCTCCCTGTAACCATATACGGTTCATCCAGGACCTGTTTTCATCCCACATCACCATGTTGGCTGCTGAGGTTAACTAATTTCGGTAAATTACTCTTATGTAAATGAGTGATAGAAAATTTGGGAGGAAATTGGAAAGAGGTGATGGGCTTGTGAGATACGACAGGTTACAAGGAAATGAATTAGAGAATGGAATTGTTCCATGACCCAACATAAACTCAGTGGGATGAATGGTCTCTGTCTATGCCCTAAGAAAATACCAGAGGATCACTGCTCTATCAGTAAAGCAACTTCTCCCTACTGAAGTCCTAAATGTTTTACTCTGCACCTTGACACTGCCACCCTTGTTTGAGACACCAGAGACAAAAACCATCCTCAATACATCCAGTCTGCACTGTCCTATTAGAATTTTATAAACTTCAGTTAGATCTCTCCAATTCCTCTAAACTCAGAGTTGACCAAGTCGCCCCTCATTCACCATGAGCTTGTAATTTTTAAAGTTTTCAATTTATATCTTTATGTGATTAATCATCTCCTGTTGGTCGATGCCAATTCAGTGAATTCAGCAATTCTTTACATCTACCCATTACATAGAACATTACAGCACAGCACGGGCCTTTCAGCTCTTGATGTTGTGCTGACCTCTATAAACCTATTCAACAATTTAAACTTTCCCACCTCACACCCATAACCCTTTATTTTTCTAGTATCCATGTGCCTTTTAAATGTTCTGATTGAAACCGGCCACCACAACCATGCACTCCTACAAATGCATTCCAGGGACCCACAACTCTCTCTGTAAAAAGTCTACCCCTGACTTTTCCCCTAAATGTCCCTCCGTTTAACATATAGATATCCTCTGCTATTTGTTACTATTGACCTGGGAAAAAGGTGCTGGTTGTCCACCATATCTATGCCTCTCATAATCTTGTAGATTTTTATTAAGCCACCTCTCACTCCAAAGGAAAAAACCCTAGTCCTGCTAACCTTGCCTAATAAGACACTTTCTCCAGTCCAGGCAACATCCTGATAAATCTCCTCTGCAAAGATTCCACATCCATTCTGTAGTGATGCGACCAGAACTAAACACAATATTCAAAGTGTGGTCTAACCAGAGTTTTATCGAGCTGCAACATTATCTCACGGCTCTTAAACTCAATCCCCCAACTAATTAAATCCAGCATACCATAGGCCTTCTTAACTATCCTATCAACCTGCACAGCAACCTTGAGAGATCTATAGATTTGAGCCCAAGGCCCAGCTGTTCTTCCAAACTGCTAAGAATCCTGTGATTAACCACGTACTCCATCTTCAAGTTTGACCTTCCAAAATACATCACTTCACACTTATCTAGATTGAAAGCCATCAGCTACTTCCCCGCCCAATCATTTGTATCGTTTGTAAACTTACTGACCCATCCTTCAATCTCTTCATCCAGTTTATTTATAAAAATCACAAAGAGCAGGGGCCCCAGAAAATATCCCTGCAGAACTGCACTAGTCACTGACCTCCAGGCAGAATAGGTTCCATCTACTGCTCCCTCTGCTTTCTGTAGCCAAGCCAATTTTGATTCACTCAATCAAGGTTCCATGGATCCCATGCCTCATTACTTTTTGAATGAGTCAACAATAGATGATCTTGTCAAATGTCTTATTAAAATTCATATACATCACACCTACTGCCCTACCTTCATCAATTTTTCTCACTTCCTCAAAAAACTCAATTTGGCTCGTGAGGCACCATCTGTCCCTTACAAAGCCATGCTTACTATCCCTGAGAAGACTGTAAATGCTAACTGCTTGTAAATCCTGTCCTTAAGAATCCTCTCCAATAGTTTGGCCATTACTGACGTAAAGGTTCACTGGTCTATAATAACCAGGATTCTCCCCATGACTTTTTTAAACAAGGGGACAACATTTGCCATTCTCCAGCCTTCTGTGACCTTGGAGGATGCAAAGATCATTGCCAATTCTCCAGAAAACTCTTTTCTCCTTCCCATAGCAACCTGGGGTATATCTCATCCAACCCCAGGGACTTATCAATCCTAATGTTTTTAAGAAGATCCAGTATGATCGCTTTCTTAACTTCAATATGCTTCAGCACATGAACATGCCCTGTACTGATATCACATAGACCAAGGTCCCTCACTCTGTTGAACACTAAAGGAAAGTATTAAATTATGACCTCCCCTACCCCCAGGTACATGTCCCTGCTGTATCTGTAAGCAGCCCTACCTTTGGTCATCCTTCAATTCTTCACATATGTTTTGAACACCTTTGGGTTTTACTTAATCCTAATCATCAATGCCTTCTTGTGTCGCTTTGTAGCTCTCCTTTTCTTAAATCCTTTCTTAAGTTTCTTCCTGGCTACCATATAGTTCTCATGATTCCTCCCTCACTTTTGCTTCCTAAACCTTCTGTATGCTTCCTTCTTCCTCTTAACTAGCTCCCTCACCTTTACTGTCAACCACAGTTCCTTTATCCTACCATCTTTTCCCTGTCTCTGTGGGGCAAATCTATCCAGAATCCCGCACAAGTGGTCCCTAAACATCCTCCACATTACTTCTGCGCTTTTCCCTCCGTAAACATGTGTTCCAAATTTACACACTTAGGTTCCCACCTAATCCCATCACAAATATCCCTTTCTCAGTTGAATACACCTATCCTTGTCCATTGCTATGCTAAACTCAGGGGAGTTGTGGTCACTATTACCGAAATGCTCCCCTACCGAGAGGTCTGTCACCTGACCAGGTTCATTACCCAGTACTAGATTCAGTATAGCCTCACCTCAAGTCAGTTATCCACATACTGTGTCAGGATTTCTTCTTTGGACATCCCTGACAAATTCTTCCCTGTTTATCCCTCTTGCAGTAAGGAGGTGCCAGTCAATATATGGGAAGTTGAAGTCTTCCATAACGACAATCCTGTTATTTCTGCACCATTCCAAAATGTGCCTACTTAGATGTACCAAGGGCTATTTGGGGGCCTAAAGACATAGAAACATAGGAAGAAGGAACAGGAGTAGGCCAAAAATGGCCCATCGAGCCTGCTCCGCCATTCAATACGATCATGGCTGATCTAATTTATGACCTAACTCCACCTACCTGCCTTCTCCCCATATCTCCTAATTCCTCTATCATGCAAAAATTTATCTAACCAAATTTTAAATATGTTTAATGAGGCAGCCTCAACCACTTCCCTGGTTAGAGAATTCCAAACATTCACTACTCTCTGGGAAAAACTATTTTTCCTCATCTCTGTCCCAAATCTACTCCCCCGAATCTTGAAACTGTGTCCTCTCATTTTAGTTTCCCCGGCCAGCTCAAAAAACCTTCCTATATCTATGCTATCCATACCCTTCATAATCCTATATGTTTCTATAAAATCTCCTCTCATTCTTCTGAACTCGAGCGAATACAATCCTAGACGATTTAATCTTTCATCATAAGTCAACCCCTTCATCCCAGGGATCAACCTAGTAAACCTCCTCTGGACCGTCTCCAAAGCCAGTATATCCTTCCTCAAATATGGAGACCAGAACTGAACACAGTACTCCAGGTGCAGTCTCACCAGTACCTTATACAGTTGCAACATTACCTCGCTACTCCTGAATTCAATTCCTCTAGCGATGAAGGCCAACATTCCATTTGCCTTCTTAATAACCTGCTGCACCTGCAACCTAACTTTTTGCGATTCTTGCACAAGCACTCCCAAGTCCCTCTGCACTACAGCATGCTGTAGTTTTTCACCCTTTAAATAATATTCAGCTCTTTTATTTTTCTTGCCAAAGTGGATAACCTCACACTTACTAACATTGTACTCCAGCTGTCAGACCTTTGCCCATTCATCCAGCTTAACTCTATCCCTCTGCAGACTCTCCACATCCTCATTACAATTTGCTCTTCCACTCAATTTGGTGTCATCCTCAAACTTGGCTACACCACATTTTGTCCCCTCCTCCAAGTCATCAATGTAAATGATGAACAGTTGTGGGCCTAACACTGACCCCTGCGGCACCCCACTTACCACTCTCTGCCAACCTGAAAAACTCCCATTTATCCCGACGCTCTGCCTCCTGTCAGACAACCAATTTTCAATTCAGGCCAATATATTTCCCTGGACTCCATTTTCCTGTCACTTACTGATAAGTCTCTTGTGCGGCACCTTATCAAATGCTTTCTGGAAATCCAAATATGCAACATCCACCTGTTCCCCTCTATCCACCGCACCCATTATATCCTCAAAGAATCCTAACAAGTTTGTCAAACAAGATCTTCCTTTTCTAAAAGCATGCTGCGTCTTCCTGATTGAACCCTTACGTTCCAAAAGTTTCACTATTTCATCTTTAATGATGGCTTGAAGCATTTTTCCAATCACAGACGTCAAGCTAATTGGCCGATAATTTCCAGTCTTCTGCCTACATCCCTTCTTAAAAAGTGGCGTGACATTTGCTGTCTTCCAGTCTGCCGGGACCTGCCCAGAATCCAAGGAATTTTGGTATATGACCACCAATGCATCAACTATAACTTCTGCCATTTCCTTCAGAACCCTTGGATGCATATCATCAGGACCAGGTGATTTGTCTGGTTTTAGTCCCATTAGTTTCTCCATCACTACTTCCTTTGTAACAACTATTTTATCAAGGCCCTCCCCAACATTCGCATCCTTAACTCCGCACTTGGGCATGCTGGACATGTCTTCCACCGTAAAGACTGACACAAAATATTTGTTTAATGCCTCGGCCATTTCCTCATTTTTTGCTACCAGTTTTTCTTTCTCATCCTCCAAGGGTCCTATGTTAACACAGGCCACCCTCTTCCGTTTTATATATTTATAAAATTTTTTGCTTTCTGTTTTTATATTTTGTGCCAATTTACTTTCATAATCCTTTTTCCCATTTCTTATTACCCACTTTGTAATCCCTTGTTGTCTCTTAAAGTTTTCCCAATCTTCCAGATTCCCACTGCTCTTTGCAGCTTTGTACACCTGCGCCTTCAATTTTATACTTTCCTTTATTTCCTTTGTTAACCACGGTTGATTTTTCCCTCCCTTGTTGCCCTTTTTCCTGACTGGAATATATTTTTGTTGAGCATTACAAAATATTTCTTTGAAAATCTTCCACTGTTCCTCAACTGTTTCATCAATTAGCCTGTGCTCCCAGTCCACTCTGCCCAATTCCTCCCTCATCCTATGGTAGTCACCCCTGTTTAAGCATAATATATTAGTTTTAGATCTAACCATTTCCCCTTCCATCTGAATGAGAAATTCAATCATACTATGATCGCTATTTCCCAGATGGTCTCTGACTATGACATCATTTACTCTACCTATCTCATTGCACAACACTAGATCCAGGAGAGCATTTTCTCTTGTGGGTTCCTTAACAAGAAAGCTATCGCGGATGCATTCTATGAAGTCCTCTTCCAGACTCCCACGACCAACTTGATTTTCCCAATCTACGTGGAAGTTAGTCCCCCATGACGACTGCCGTATCATTATTACATGCCTCACTTATCTCTCTATTTGTTTCCTGTGCCACTAAACTATTGTTATATGGTGGGCGATAGATAACACCCACCAATAATTTTTTCCCTTTGTTATTCTTTATCTTTACCCAAATAGACTCAACATTATGCTCTTTAGATTTTATATCATTCCTCACTACTGCCTGGAGCTCATCAATAGAGTGATTGCTCCCTTCTAGTTTCTGACTTCCATTAACACTGACTCAGTTAAAATCCCTCCACAATGTCCGCCCTTTCTGTAGTTGTGATACTATCCCTGATTAGCTATGCTATTTCTTCCCCCCCCCTCTTTCTTTTACCTCCAACCTTATCGCTTTTGCAACCATCTAAACACCCATAACTGCATTTTTTTTTCAATTTTCTTTTTATTGGTTTTGGAGAAAATAATAATAATCAGATACATAGATGCATATGATATAAAGTTCAGGTAAATTAAAATAACAGTTATCAAGTTACGTATGATCTCATAAAAGGAAAAAAATAAAAGCCTATAATTAATGTAATTTCTAACCCCAATCTATTATCTGAGCGATTACAATTAAAGTCAGGTGGCAACTACTAAATTTAATACTTATAGTTCAAAAAATGAAAATATTTTTAATAAAAAGCAAAAATAATAATCTATGAATTTTGAAAGTAATTGAAAAAAGTACCTGAAAGAGAATTTTAAACAAAATCGTTGTCATTGAGCAACTAATTTTCTCCAGAGAGAGGGAGGCCATCAAATCCAATAACCGTTGTGTCTGTGTAGGAGGGACAACATCTTTCCACCACAGCAAAATGAACCTCTTAACAATCAGGGAAGCAAAAGCAACTACATGGGATTGAGATGGTCCCCTCATTCCAAATACAGCAATGAAAGGATTTGGAGAGAGATTTGTATCAAAAATTAAAGATCATGAACTAAATACCTCTTTCTAGTTGTTACGAAGGGAAGGCCACAGACAGAACACATGATATAAAGTATCTTCCTGAGTTGTACACTCTCATATTTAGAGAATATATTGGGGTAAAATTTAGCTATTTGAACTTTGGAATAGTGGGCCCTATGGAAATTTTGTTTTATAACTCCACACACCCACTTCAAGGCACATAGCAGTGGTAGATATCCCAGAGTTCAGGCTACAGTCGAGGTTAGTGGTCCGTGCAGTCCTAGGGGAGAGCTGCACCATTACGTGTGTTGTTGAACTGACATTAAACCAAGGCTCCTACTGCCCACTCAGCTGAATGTGAGCGATCCCATGGCTACGTTTTAAAGATGAGCTTAGAAAATCTCCCTGGAATGAATATTTATCCCCGACTTAACATCACCAACATACATTAAGAAATAGGAGTTAGAAAAGGGCATTTGAATCCATGAGTCTGCTCTCCCATTCAGCAAGAATGATCTGCCTCAGCACCAGTTCCTAGCCTATAACCTTTTTTTAACATAATTTTTATTCTTCACACTGTGAACCATATCAACCAAAATATATACAAACGTTTCTCATTAAATATACACAGTGGCATTTTCTCCATTTTTTACCCCCCCTACCCTCCCCCCCTTCCCACCTCCCTCCAAAACCAATAAATATTCAACATATACAATCCAATCCAACCATTAAACAATGTCATCACACAATGCAAAATAAACAAGAAAAATGTGTCATCTACTTTTACACACTGGATCAAGTCGTTTTGTCTTATCATTTTAGGGGGTGGAGGTCTGAGGCAAGCCCTCTCTGTTATGTTCCATGTATGGTCTCCAAATTTGTTCAAATAATGTGACATTATTTTTTAAATTATATGTTATTTTTTCCAATGGAATACAATTATTCATTTCCATGTACCATTGCTGTATTCTCAAGCTCTCTTTCATTTTCCAAGTTTACATTATACATTATTTGCTACTGCTAAGGCTATCATAATAAAGCTTTTTTGTGCTTTATCCAATTTGAGGCCTAATTCCTTACTTCTTATATTACTTAGAAGAAAAATTTCTGGATTTTTTGGTATGTAATTTTTTGTGATTTTATTTAATATCTGATTTAGATCTTCCCAAAACATTTTCACTTCTTACATGGCCAAATTGCATGTACTGTTGTTCCCATTTCCTTCTTACAGTGAAAACATCTATCTGATAATGTTGGATCCCATTTATTTAACTTTTGGGGCGTGATATATAACCTGTGTATCTCAGCTGCACCATTTCATCGGATGCAAGGATCGACAACGAGATAGACCACAGACTCGCCAAGGCAAACAGCATCTTTGGAAGACTACACAAAAGAGTCTGGAAAAACAACCAACTGAAAAACCTCACAAAGATTAGCGTATACAGAGCCGTTGTCATACCCACACTCCTGTTCGGCTCGGAATCATGGGTCCTCTACCGGCATCACCTACGGCTCCTAGAACGCTTCCACCAGCGTTGTCTCCGCTCCATCCTCAACATTCATTGGAGTGACTTCATCCCTAACATCGAAATACTCGAGATGGCAGAGGCCGACAGCATCGAATCCACGCTGCTGAAGATCCAACTGCGCTGGGTAGGTCACATCTCCAGAATGTAGGACCATCGCCTTCCCAAGATCGTGTTATTTGGTGAGTTCTCCACTGGCCAACGTGACAGAGGTGCACCAAAGAAGAGGTACAAGGACTGCCTAAAGAAATCTCTTGGTGCCTGCCACATTGACCACCGCCAGTGGGCTGATATCGCCTCAAACTGTGCATCTTGGCGCCTCACAGTTCGGCGGGCAGCAACCTCCTTTGAAGAAGACCGCAGAGTCCACCTCACTGACAAAAGACAAAGGAGGAAAAACCCAACACCCAACCCCAACCAACCAATTTTCCCTTGCAACCGCTGCAACCATGTCTGCCTGTCCCGCATCGGACTTGTCAGCCACAAACGAGCCTGCAGGTGACGTGGACATTACCCCTCCATAAATCTTCGTCCGCGAAGCCAAGCCAAACAAGTAAGGAGAAGAACCAATTATACTGTATCATGTGTAATCTTGTGTTTATTATATTCTTCATAGTTCCAGAACATAACTTTTCTCATGTTTCATTTTTAATCTTTATGTTTAAATCCTTTTCCCACCTTTGTTTAGGTTTATAGTTTATTTCATCATTTTCCTTATCTTGCAGCTTAATGTACATGTTTGTTATAAATCTTTTAATTATCATTGTGTCTGTAATCACATATTCAAAGTTGCTTCCTTCTGGTAATCTCAGTCTGTTTCCAAATTTATCCTTTAAATACGCTTTCAGTTGATGATATGCAAACATTGTACCACGAGTTTTTGAACTTCATTTGTTGAAATGATAATAAATTATTTCCCAAAAAACAATTTTCTATTCTTTTAATTCCTTTTCTCTCCCATTCTCTAAAGGAAAGATTATCTATTGTGAAAGGGATTAGTTGATTTTGCATCAATAATAATTTTGGTAGTTGGTAATTTGTTTTTTTTCCTTTCTACTTGAATCTTCTTCCAAATGTTGAGCAGATGGTGCAGTACTGGTGAACTTCTATATTGCACCAGTTTTTCATCCCACTTATAAAGTATATGCTCCGGTACCTTTTGCCCTAGTTCTATCATAGTCCAGTCTGGTTTTTCCCTTGTCTGGTAAAAGTCTGATAAATACCTTAATTGTGCTGCTCTATAATAATTTTTAAAGTTTGGTAACTGCAAACCATCTTGTTTGTACCTCTCTGTTAATTTATCTAATGCTATCCTCGGTGTACCCCCTTTCCACAAGAATTTCCTTATTATTCTCTTTATTTCCTTAAAGAATTTCTCTGTTAAGGGAATTGGCAATGATTGAAATAAATATTGTATCCTTGGGAAGACATTCATTTTATTGCAATTTACCCTCCCTATCAATGTTAGCGGTAATTCTTTCCAATGTTCTAAGTCTTCCTGCAATTTCTTTATTAGTGGCTGATAATTTAGTTTGTACAGGTGGCTTAAATTATTATCTAACCTAAATCCTTGGTATCGGATTGCTTACGTTTGCCATTTAAATGGTGATTTAAAAAAAAAATTCTGTATAATCCGCGTTACTCATTGGCATCACTTCACTTTTATTTGCGTTGATCTTGTACCCCAATATTTCTCCATACTCCTTCAATTTCTTATGTAATTCTTTTATTGACATTTCTGGTTCTGTTAAGTATACTATGATGTCATCTGCAAATAAACTGATTTTATACTCCTCCTTTATTTTTATCCCTTTTATTTTATTTTCTGTTCTTATCAGTTTTGCCAATGGTTCTATTGCTAAAGCAAACAGTGAGGGAGATAGTGGACATCCCTGCCTAGTTGACCTACTTAATTTAAATAGGTTCGATACATATCGGTTTAATGATACCTTCGCCAATGGTCCATTTTATAATGCTTTAATCCAATTAATATATTTTTCTGGTAGATTGAACCTCTGTAATAATTTTAAAAAATAATTCCATTCTACTCTGTCAAAGGCTTTTTCTGCGTCTAAAGCAACAGCCACTGTACGCTTCTTATTTCCTTAAACTGCATGAATTAGATTAATAAGTTTACAGATATTATCCACTGTTCGTCTTTTCTTAATAAATCAAGTTTGATCTTGTTTTACTATTTTTGGTACACAATCGCACAATCTGTATGCTAATAATTTTGCTATTATCTTATAAACTGAATTAAGTGTAGAGATATTGATCTATACGATGCTGGTGTTAATGGATCCTTCCCCATCTTTGGTATTACTGTAATTATTGCTGACTTACATGAATCTGGCAAGATTTGTGTTTCTTCTATCTGGTTCATTACTTCCAGGAGAGGAGGAATTAATAACTCTTTAAATATTTTATAGAATTCTATTGGGAATCCATCCTCTCCAGGCGTTTTATTGTTCGGCAGCTTTTTTAATATAGCCTGTACTTCCTCTATTTCAAATGGTTTTATCAGTTTGTTCTGTTCCTCTTGCAATTTCGGCAGTTCAATTTTAGCAAAAAACTCTTCTATTTTATCATCTTTCCCCTTGTTCTCAGTTTGGTATAATTGTTCATAAAATTCCTTAAAGTTCTCATTAATCTCTATTGGATTATATGTAATTTGTTTGCCCTTTTTCCTTGATGCGAATACAGTTCTTTTAGCTTGTTCTGTTTTAATTTGTCAGGCTAATATTTTGTGTTTTTTTTCCCCCAGTTCGTAATACTTTTGGTTTATTTTCATTATGTTCTTCTCCACCTTGTACGTTTGTAATGTTACATATTTAATTTTTTTGTCCGCCAATTCTCTCTTTTCCATTATATCATCCCTTTTTACCAGTTCCTTTTCTGTACTTACTATCTCCCTTTCCAACTGCTCTATTTCCCGATTGTAGTCCTTTTTCATCTTAGTTACATAACTTATTATCTGCCCTCTAATGATGGCAGGAGTAAATGCACGCAGGCCGATTCCAGGGCGCACCACTCCATAACTGTGGACAGCGGTCGTAGATCTCCAGATATGGTTCGACCTAAAAGGGGAGGCAGGCCTCTTCAGCCCGGTTAAGCAACCTGCATAGGAGGACACTCCGATATAAAACCTATGACCCAAGGACCTCGCTGCCACGTCCCAGCTTGCTTGGCCAAGGCACACGAACCATGGGTGTAAAGGGTGGGGCCAGTACTGCGCACACTGCACTCCACCTTTGCGCAGGCCCGAGGACAGGTCCACGTCCTCCCCCTCAAAAAATGCACACAAACTCAAGCTAGCATGCTGGAACATCAGAACCATGCTAGACAAGGCTGACAGCCACCAACCTGAACGTCGGTCTGCCCTCATCACATATGAACTCCTCAGACTCAACATCGACATAGCCACTCTCAGCGAAATCTGCCTTGAAGATGTAGGCAGCCTCCAAGAACACGGCGCGGACTACACATTCTACTGGTCTGGCAAGCCTCAGACTGAACGACGCCTATTTGGTGTTGGCTCCATGGTCAAGAACTCCATTGTCTCCAAACTCGAAAAACTCCTGACAGGCCACTCTGACCGGATCATGTCCATGCGACTCCCCCTTCAAAACAAGCGACACATCACTCTCATCAGTGTCTATGCTCCAACCCTTCAGGCGGAACCAGCAGAAAAGGACAAGTTTTACACTGATCTGCGCAACCTCATCCACCGCACCCCTACAGCCGACAAGGTTGTCATCCTTGGCGACTTCAACGCTCGCGTCAGCAAAGACTCAGAAACCTGGCCAGGAATCCTGGGCAAGCATGGTGTCGGCAAGCGCAATGACAACAGGCGCCTCCTGTTGGAGCTCTGCGCAGAACAGCGGCTTGTCATTACCAACACCCTTTTCCAACAGAGAGACAGCCTGAAGACTACATGGATGCATCCCCGATCCAAACACTGGCACCTCCTGGACTACGTTCTGGTGCGAGGGGGAGACAAAAGAGATGTGCTCCACACCAGGGTCATGCCCAGCGCGGAATGCCACACTGACCACCGGCTTGTTTGCTGCAAGCTCAACCTTCACTTCAAGCTAAAGTTCAAGAACAGTGGAGCCCCCAGAAAGAGGTTCAATGTTGGAAACTGGCAGTCAGACGAAGTGAGAGGAAACTTCCAGGCAAACCTCCAAGCAAAGCTCGAGGATGCAAACTGCCTCATGGACTTGTCTCCTGAAACCCTCTGGTATCAGCTGAAAATGGCCATACTGCAATCCACTGAAGAGTTACTGTGCTTCTCCTCCAGGAAAAACAAGGACTGGTTTGACGAAAACAACCAGGAAATCCAGGAGCTGCTGGCAAAGAAGCAATCTGCCCATCAGGCTCACCTTGCATAGCCTTCCTGGCCAGAGAAAAAGCAAGCCTTCTGTCTCGCATGCAGCCATCTTCAGCGCAAACTCCGGGAGATCCAAAATGAGTGGTGGACTAGCCTTGGCAAATGAACCCAGCTTAGCACCGACATTGGCGACTTCAGGGGTTTTTATGAGACACTAAAGGCTGTGTACGGCCCCTCACCCCAAGTCCAAAGCCCTCTGTGCAGCTCAGACGGCGAAGTCCTCCTCAACGACAAGATCTCCATTCTCAATCAATGGTCAGAACACTTCCAATCTCTTTTCAGTGCCAACCGCACAGTCCAAGAATCCGCCCTGCTCCAGCTTTCTCAACAGCCCTTGAGTCTAGAGCTGGATGAGGTCCTTACCTGGGAAAAGACATATAAGGCAATTGAACAACTAAAAAGTGGCAAAGCAGCAGGTATGGATGGAATCCCCCCAGAGGTCTGGAAGGCTGGTGGCAAAACTCTGCATACCATACTGCATGAGTTTTTCATGCTCTGCTGGGACCAAGGAAAGCTGCCTCAGGACCTTCGTGATGCCATCATCATCACCCTGTACAAAAACAAAGGCGAGAAATCAGACTGCTCAAACTACAGGGGAATCACGCTGCTCTCCATTGCAGGCAAAATCTTTGCTAGGATTCTCCTAAATAGACTAATACCTAGCGTCGCCGAAAATGTCCTTCCAGAATCACAGTGCGGCTTTCACGCAAACAGAGGAACTACTGACATGGTCTTTGCCCTCAGACAGCTCCAAGAAAAGTGCAGAGAACAAAACAAAGGACTCTACATCACCTTTGTTGACCTCACCAAAGCCTTCGATACCGTGAGCATGAAAGGGCATGGGCAAATACTAGAGTGCCTCGGATGCCCCCCCCCCCCCCCACCAAGTTCCTCAACATGGTTATCCAACTGCACGAAAACCAACAAGGTCGGGTCAGATACAGCAATGAGCTCTCCGAACCATTCTCCATTAACAATGGCGTGAAGCAAGGCTGCATCCTCGCACCAACCCTCTTTACTATCTTCTTCAGCATGATGCTGAAACAAGCCATGAAAGACCTCAACAATGAAGACACTGTTTACATCCGGTACCGCACGGATGGCAGTCTCTTCAATCTGAGGCACCTGCAAGCTCACACCAAGACACAAGAGCAACTTGTCCGTGAACTATTCTTTGCAGACGATGCCGCTTTAGTTGCCCATTCAGAGCCAGCTCTCCAGCGCATGATGTCCTGTTTTGCGGTAACTGCCAAAATGTTTGGCCTGGAAGTCAGCCTGAAGAAAACTGAGGTCCTCCATCAGCCAGCTCCCCACCATGACTACCAGCCCCCCCCCCCCCCCCCACATCTCCATCAGGCACACAGAACTCAAAATGGTCAACCAGTTTACCTATCTCGGCTGCATCATTTCATCAGATGCAAGGATCGACAACGAGATAGACAACAGACTCGCCAAGGCGAATAGCGCCTTTGGAAGACTACACAAAAGAGTTTGGAAAAACAACCACCTGAAGAAACACACAAAGATCAGCGTGTACAGAGCCGTTGTCATACCCACGCTCCTGTTCAGCTCCGAATCATGGGTCCTCTACCGGCATCACTTATGGCTCCTAGAACGCTTCCATCAGCGCTGTCTTCGCTCCATCCTCAACATTAATTGGAGTGACTTCATCACCAACATCGAAGTACTTGAGCTGGCAGAGTCTGCAAGCATCGAATCCACGCTACTGAAGATCCAACTGCGCTGGGTGGGTCACGTCTCCAGAATGTAGGACCATTGCCTTCCCAAGATCGTGTTATATGGCGAGCTCTCCACTGGCCACCGAGACAGAGGTGCACCAAAGAAGAGGTACAAGGACTCCTTAAAGAAATCTCTTAGTGCCTGCCACATTGACCACCCCCAGTGGGCTGATATCGCCTCCAACCGTGCATCTTGGCGCCTCACAGTTCGGCGGGCAGCAACCTCCTTTGAAGAAGACCGCAGAGCTCACCTCACTGACAAAAGATAAAGAAGGGAAAACCCAACACCCAACCAACCAATTTTCCGCTGCAACCGTGCCTGCCTGTCCCACATCGGACTTGTCAGTCACCAATGAGCCTGCAGCAGACGTGGACATACCCCTCCATAAATCTTCTTCCGCGAAGCCAAGCCAAAGATACATAACTTATTATCTGTCCTCTAATGAAGGCTTTCATTGCGTCCCATAATATAAATTTGTCTTTCACTGATCCTGTGTTTATTTCAAAATATGTTTTAATTTGGCATTCAATAAACTCTCTAAATTCCAGCCTTTTAAGTAGCATGGAGTTTAATCTCCATCTATATGTTCTTGGTGGGATGTCCTCCAGTTCTATTTCCAATAACAGGAGTGAATGATCAGATAGTAATCTAGCCTTATATTCAGTTTTCCTCACTCTCCCTTGAATATAGGCCGACAACAAAAACATATCAATCCATGAGTATGTTTTGTGCCTACTTGAATAATATGAGTATTCCTTTTCTCTTGGGTGCTGCCTCCTCCATATATCCATAAGTTTCATTT
Organism: Narcine bancroftii; assembly: GCF_036971445.1. Lineage (NCBI taxonomy): Eukaryota > Metazoa > Chordata > Chondrichthyes > Torpediniformes > Narcinidae > Narcine > Narcine bancroftii. The sequence continues at coordinate 223,350,824 of NC_091474.1, read as the reverse complement.
CCTGCATTGATTTAACCATAAATTTGGCCACTTTATTCTTTTTACTTGTCTTTTGTCCAGTTTTATCCAACATTCGATCCAAATTAAGGTTAAAATCCCCTCCTATCAATATATTTTCTTGGGCATCTACAATCTTCAAAAAAATATCCTGCATAAACTTTTGATCCTCCTCATTAGGTGCATATATATATATATATATATATATATATATATATATATATTTATTGAGCAAATTCCAAAATTCTGAATATATCTGACACATACCTCCCTGCTGGATCTATTATTTCCTCCTCTATTTTGATTGGTACATTTTTATTAATTAATATAGCTACACCTCTAGCTTTTGAATTATATGATTATGCCATTACGTGTTCTACCCAGTCTCTCTTTAATTTGTTATGTTCCACTTCAGTTAGATGTGTTTCCTGCACAAATGCTATATCTATTTTTTTCTTTTTTCAGTAAATTTGATACCCTCTTCCTTTTAATTTGGTTATGTGTTCCATTAATGTTTATAGCCATATAGTTCAACGTGGCCATCTCATATCCTGTTTACACCTCATTTCTGCTTCCTCACCACCACCATCCGCCTTTTCATCTCTGTTTTCCCTTTTTAAACTCAATGCATGACAACACATTTCAAACATAAAATACTCCAACAACTCCCACATCCAATATGACATTAACTCCAAATAGCGCCCCCCTCTCTGAGTTTCCCCTTGCCGGGCAACCACAACTCCCCTTTCCATTTGAATTGCGATCCTGCTCGCAAGCATCACTGATTTCGCAGTGACAGTTATTCTCTCCCTCTCAACCCCCCCCAGAAACACTTTTTAAAAAACATATAACAAAGTTCTCTCTTTCCCTCCCTTACTTCCTTCCTTCCCTTCTCTAGATATACATTGTTTTTACATCTTTATATATACTTTATTGCCGTTCTTCATTCTTATTACATCTCTTCATCTCTCCTTCTGTCCTGCAAACGTTCTGCAAATTCTCGTGCTTCCTCTGTATCCGTGAACAGTCTGTTTTGCTCCTCGGGGATAAATATTTTAAGCACAGCTGGATGTCTTAACATGAATTTATAATTTTTTTTCCATAGGATTGATTTTGCTGTATTAAACTCCTTCCTCTTCTTTAAGAGTTCAAAACTTATGTCTGGGTAAAAAAAATTCCTTGCCCACTCCACAATATTTTCTCTTGTCATATATCTCAAAAACTTTACTAAGATGGATATTGGTTTTTGATGTGTCTGTGGTTTCGGAGCTAATGCTCCGTGTGTCCTTTCTATTTCCATTTCTTTCATTCCCAGGACCTTCGGAATCCATTCTTTTAAAATGCCTTCTTCATCTTCCTTTAGGCCCACTATTTTTATGTTGTTTCGCCTACTATAATTTTCCAACATATCAATTTTCTGAGCTAACAACTCTTGTGTCTCTTTAATTTTTTAAATCATTTTCTTCCAATTTTCCTCTTAAGTCGTTTACTTCCATTTCTACAGCCGTTTCTCGTTCTTCCACATTTTCTACTCTTTTCCCTATTTCTGTCATGACCAGTTCTAATCTTTGCATTTTATCTTCTGTTCTTTTTATTTTTCTTTCAATTGCACTAAATTCTAATGACAACCATTCTTTTAATGCTCTCATTTGTTCTTCAAAGAAAGCTTTATCTATATTCTGTCCATCTGTTTTACCTTCTATTTCTCTGTGAAGATCTTGGTCTTCTTCCTCTTCTGTGTCTGTACCTGTGTTTGTGTCTTTGTATCTGTGTCTCTTCTGATTTTTCTGATGAGTTGCTTGTACACCCGTTCCTGCATCAGCCAATCCTGACCTTGTGTCAGCCAAGCCTCTGTAACTGCTACAACATCGTAATTCCATGTTCTGATCCATGTTCTAAGTTCATCTCATTTATTCCTCATACTCCTTGCATTGAAATAGACACATTTCAAACACTCCAACTGACTACATTTATGCTTCCTCTCCTGCCTGTTTCTTCCTCACAAATCCACAACACATTTCCACCTTCTGCCCTATTCTCTGCCCTCACATTTTGGTTTCCAAGCCCCTGCCAAACCAGTTTAAACCCTCTCCAACAGCTCTAGCAAACCTGCCTGCCAGGATATTGGTCCCTCTCCAGCCTGTCCTTTTTGTACAGATCATACCTTCCCCAGGAGATCCCAATAATCCAAAAACTTTAAACCGTCCCCCTGCACTAATTAAATAGCCATGCATTCAGCTGTCACGTCATCCTCTTCTTACCTTCGTTGGCACACGACATCGGCAACAATCCTGACATTACTATCCTTGAGATCCTTTCTTTCAGCTTCTTACCTAGATACCTGTTTCTCTCTTCAGGACCTCATCCTTTTTCCTACCTAAGTCGTTGATAGCAATATGAATTATGACTTCTGGCTGCTCACCTTTCCTTTTCAGGATGCCATGGAGCCGATCCAAGACATCCCTGACCCTGGCACCTGCAGGGCAACAAACCATCAGAGTGCCCCTTTTGTGTGCATATAACATTATCTGTTCATCTTACTATTAAATCCCTTATCACTATCTGTCTCCTTTCCTTCTGAGCCTGTTTGTGTGTGTGTGTTGAACAAGTGTGAATGTGTGTTTTCTGCTGCCTATCTCCCTATATTTTTTCTTTCCTCATTCTTTAGGTGGTAATTTTCTGTCAATGAGGTGATGTTAGATGAAAGGAACCAGCAGAGTATGAATAATGTTTGAACTGTTGGATTGTTGGGGCAAAAATGTATTGTAGTTTGTAATGTTGTCCTTGATCATGACCACAGCAAAGAACGAAAAGCATTGATGCAGCAAATAAACAATTGAGTACAGCCAATTTTAATTCAGATCAATATCACAGATCAGAGCATAAACACCAAATCAATACCAAATTTTTAAGGGGAAATCCAGGCATTCATGGAGAAAAAATGTCAAAAGCACTGAAGATATAAAAGATGCATGGAAATCGCTTTAATCATGTATTGTCAAAAAAAAGTTAATATTTTAGTTTGATCTCCTTGCACATTAGAAATTTCAATTAGAGAAGAGAAAAATGCTTCACAGGATGGTTTGTGGGAACACTGCAGTAAAAATGCTTAAAGGCTAATGCATTTTGAATGAAGAAAGACAACCAGAGTTTGTCACACAGCAATTACTGTTATTGACTTTTTAATGAAGGAGTGATATAGTAAATTTATTTTTAGAAGCAAAATGTGAATTTATTAACGTAGATGCACAAAAGAAAATATGATTTATTAGTCATTAGTCGGGAGTATAGGACCCTGCCACTTTCAACATAAATACATTTTTAAAAATCATAACTTGTATTCCCCTAGAATTGAGCCTCATAGATTTAAAATGTAGTGGACAGGGTGCTATGACCCAATTCACTCAGTTGCAACCATAGTATTTCTTTTGAACAGGAAATAAAAATTCCTATCAGTTGTCACAGTAGGTCCAGGTTATGGGATTTGGATTCTGTCTTCAAACACAGAACTTTACAGCACAGTATAGATCCTTTGGCTCATGATGTTATACCGACCTATTCAACAAACTAAACCTTCCCTCACACCCAGAACTTTCTATTTTTCTTGCATCCATGTGCCTGTACAAGAGCCTTTTAAATGTCCCTATTTTATCAGCCTCTACCACCACCTCTAGCAATTCATTCCAGTCACCCACAACTCTCTGGATAAAAAAAATCTACCCCTGAATACCCTCCCATCACACTGTATAGATGCCCTCTCGTGTTTGCTAGTCATCCCCAGGAAAAAGGTGCCTGCTGTCCACTTTTTCTGTGCCTCTTCTAATCTTGTAGATTATTATTGTCACCTCTCATCCTTCACTCCAACAAGAAGAGCCCAAGGTTTATCAACCTTGCCTCATAAGAAACCTTCTCTAATCCACGCAACATCCTGGTAAATCTCCTCTCCGCACTCTCTATAGCAGGATTCCCCAAACCTTTTAGACCATCACCCTCTTCATGAAATCCTTGATCCCTCACAGAACCCCAGGCATGTACAAAAATAAATAAATAATCATGTAGATTTGCATTAGTGAGGGAAACTGCATACCATATGCTTGGTGTCCGGGCCTCCCAGCAACAACCCAAACTTTGTTATAACACCCCAATCGCCAACTAACAAATCTGTAAATTAACCAAGGCAAGTGATTATAATAACAGTGAAAAAAAACCTTTGCTTCTGGTCGGGAAGATGCCAAATGGAGCTGGGTCCAAGTCTTCAGCAGCAGTGATGGCGACTCCATCCTCAACTTTGGGTGCAGTGTTGTCCGCATTGAAGAAGTTGCCTCGGGGTCCTGGGCAGGAGCGAGAACCTCAGGCTTTACAATTCTTTCAAACCCTTAAGTTCAATCGACCCTCTGGCAATTTTTGTCCCCTTGGATAGTCCCATCGACTCCCAGAGGTCGATATCGACCACTTTGGAAACCCCTACTCTATAGCTTTCATATCCTTCCTGTAATGGGGTGACCAGAACTAAACACAGTATTCCAAGATAAGGGAACAGAAGAAGGCCATTCAGCCCATTGAGTCTGCTCTGTCATTCCATCATGAGCTGATCCATTCACACCATCTCCCCAGCGTTATCCCCATAACCTTTGATAACCTGACTATTCAGATACCTATCGATCTCTGATTAAACAAGAAAGTCTGCAGATGCTGCGAATGTAGTTTAATACATGAAAGTGCTGGAGAAACTCAGCAGGTCATAATGTTACATTTCTCCAGCAATTTTGAGTATTAAATTAGTATCTATGTCATTGTGTTCACAAGTTTTAGAGCTGAATAACTGATTAATTTTTTTTGAAGGTTCACAAAGAATACAAATAACTATATCCTTTAAACTACAACAGTTAAGACAAAAACAAAATGACATTTGTACATCACTGGTTTGCCCAGCATTTATTTCCCAATCTCACAGGCCTTCAACAAGGTGGCAGTGAACCAACATAATCCCATGGTGAAGGCATTCCCTACAGGACTGCTGGGTTAGGAATTCCCGGATTGAGACTCAGCAGTGAAGAAGGAATGACAATGGATCAAATGGAAAAATATTAAAAGGGAAAGGCTACTGAACGTTGGTAACGCTTCCTGATCAATTGCCTTAAATTTCACCCCTCCTTGGTGTGTGAACAGTCTGACTGAGGTACAGTATTACAAGTAGATGTCGCCACATTTCAAATAATGACCTCTTAGCGGCCATGACAAGTGACATTAAAACATACTGAAATGCTAGAGGAACTCAGCTGTTCTCGCAGCATTCATAGGATGTAATGATATATTACTGACATTTTTGGCCTGAGCCCTTCTTCAAGATATAAGCAAGGAACAGGAAGACATCAGAATCCCTTTAGGGGATGTCTACCCTGAAGTTCTTCTCATCCTCTCTTCACTCAACACCAATCATGTCAAATAACATGAAGGCCCAGCCATGCAATTATGATTAAAGCCATATATCGGGATGAATAGATGAATTACCCTTTCCTAGTCTCCAATAAATCAGTTTGGATTTTACAAGGATAAACTGCAGGTCTATTTCACATTTTTTTTCATGGTAGGATTAGGTTCAGTATCTCAATGTTGTTAGTGAGAATGACAGGGGCTAATTGTTGACTTCAGGAAGGGAAAACCCAAGATATAGGATTCAGTGATCTTTGGGGGATCAGAGTTGAAGAGGGTGAGCAAATTTAAGTTCTTGAGAGTCACTATCTCCAACAATCTTTCCTGGGGCAAACACACTAATGGCATCGTGAAGAAAGCACATCAGTGCCTTTACTTCCTCAGAAGTTTGTGGAGGTTTGGTATGACATTGGCAGATTTATACAGATGTGTGCCGGAAAGAGTGCTGACCAGCTGCATTATGGTCAGGTATGGGGAAACCAATACCCCTGAGCGAAAAGCCCTGCCAAAGGTAGTGGATACAGCCCATGACATCACAGCCAAATCCCTTCCCACCATTGAGAATATCTACGGGGAATGCTGCCATTGGAGAGCAGCAGGAATCATCAAGGATCCACAACATCCAGCACATGTTCTATTCTCACTGTTACCATCAGGAAAGAGGTGTAGGTGTCACAAAATTCACATCACCAGGTTCAGGAACAGCTGCTCCCCCTCCACCATCAGACTCCTCAACAACAAACTCAATCAGACACTCACTTTTGCTCTTTATTGTTTTTTCCCCCCTCTCTGTATTACACAGACAATTGTTTACATGTATTTATTTGTTCACATGTCTACATTGTGTACAGTTTTTTTACACTACAAATAAGTGGTAATTCTGCCTTGCCCACAGGAGAAAGAATCTCAGGGTGGTATATGATGCCATGTATATACTCTGACAATAAATCAGAAATCTGAATCTGACGATTTCAGACTTGTTCAAATCTGGGTTGCTACAACACAGCAGCACAGTTTAAATTCCCATTATTTTAGCATAAAAAAACATATCTGGGCATTGAGATACTTTTATGCACAATTTTAATCTGGGTAATTTTTTAAAATCTCTCTCACAGCCATTCTTACTTTGCAGGGTAGAATTGCAACACATTGTCGTGGGAAGTAAGGGAACAACTTGCTGGGGCTCTGGCGGAGACAGTCACCAGAGGATGGCTGTTATTTTACTTTTACTTAAGAAAGACTGCAAGGACCAGCCAGGGAAAAGATGGGGCAGTGAGCCCATCAGTGGTGGCAAAGTTACAGGAGAAGATTCTGAAAGACAAGGTCTAACTAATTTGTAAAGGCAAGAATTGATTAGAGATGGTCAGCATGGGTTTGTGTGTGGGATATAGTGTTCTCATAAATTTAGCTGTGCTTTTTGAAGAGGGCAGCAGTTAGTGAAACTGTTAGCACAATGCTATTGGAGCGCCAGCGACCCGGGTTTAGTTCTGGTGCTGTCTGTAGGGAATTTGTATGTCCTTCCCTGTCTGTGTGGGTTTCCTGTGGGTGCTCCAATTTTCTCCAACCCTGCAAAATATACAGGCGGCTTGTGGCGATATTTGGTCAGCACAGGCTCGAGGGCTGGAAGGGCCTGTTACAGTGCTATATGTCTAATTTTTTGGAAAAAGAGGTGATAGAGAGGACTGATGAGGACAGAGCAGAAGACATTGCCCACATGAACTTCAGCAAAGCTTTTGACAAGATCTCGTAAGTTAGGCAATTGAGATCACATGGGATTCAGGTAAGTTGGAAATTAGATAACAAAATTGTTTTGTTGGAAGAAGTCACACACTGATAGCAAAAGGTTATTTTTCAGACAGTAGCCTGTCTCAGGGGTCAGTATTGGGCCCCCATACTGAAGAACTTAAGAAATGGGAGCAGGAGTATTTATCTAGCCCATCAAGCCTACTCCACCAATGTCATGGCTGATATGGCCGTGGACTCAGTTCCATTTATCCGCACATTCCCCACTACCTTTATTTCCCTTGTTCTTCAAAAACAACCTATCTATAACATAAATACATTAAATGACACATCCTCTGCCGATCCATGCATTTAACCACCAATTCTATGCACTCCTGTCATCCATCAAGGATGAGAAGCTCACGTCCCTGGAGAGTGCTGCATTGGTGACCTCCCTTGTGGGGTTCCATCCTGCCTTGGTGGCTTACAGGACCTAACATTTTTTTTGAAAATTTTAGTTTTCCATACATGTAATCATTCTTTCTTCTTTGGCTTGGCTTCGCGGACGAAGATTTATGGAGGGGGTAAAAAGTCCACGTCAGCTGCAGGCTCGTTGGTGTCTGACAAGTCCGATGCGGGACAGGCAGACACGGTTGCAGCGGTTGCAGGGGAAAATTGGTGGGTTGGGGTTGGGTGTTGGGTTTTTCCTCCTTTGTCTTTTGTCAGTGAGGTGGGCTCTGCGGTCTTCTTCAAAGGAGGTTGCTGCCCGCCGAACTGTGAGGCGCCAAGATGTACGGTTTGAGGCGTTATCAGCCCCTGGCGGTGGTCGATGTGGCATGTAATCATAGGCAGATACCAAATATACAGTGATGAAAAATCAATATCAAATCATCATGATGTAAGTCCCAACACCCCCTCCCCAAATAAACCCCAATAGCAAAGGAAAAGGAAAAAAAAGAGGAAGGAAGGAAAAAGCATAGAAAAAGAATAAAGAGAAAGAATAGAAACCATGGTGCCGGAAGGCCCCCTCAACACACAGCATCAATCATTTATATCTTTTAATACATCTAAAGGAAGGAAGTTAACGAGGGGTCAAAGCTTAAAGAAAAAAGTTATTAATTAATTCCTTCAATTTATAGTTAAGGGCGCCAAATTTTAATGAATATACTTATTTCTCAAATTATAATTAATCTACTCCAAAGAAACGCAGCTATGCATCTCTGAGTTCCACCGTTCCATATCCATGTGTGTATCTTATTTCCATGTTATTGCCATACATTTTCTTGCTACTGATAAAGCAATCCTTAAAAACTCTTTTTGATATTTAGATAGTTTCAATTTTGGTCTTATCCCTTTAATATTACCTAATAAAAATAACATTGGATTTTGTGGGAATTTAATTCTTATAACTTGTTCTAAATAACTCGCCAAATTTGACCAAAAAGGTTTCACTTTGGGGCAAGACCAAATAGAATGTAAAAAAGTGCCCAACTCCTGACCACATCTAAAACATTGATCTGATAGATCTGACTTCAATTTATTTAACTTTTGTGGTGTAAGGTATAACTGATGTAAAAAATTATATTGAACAAATCTATATCTAACATTTATACTATTTGTCATACTATCCCAGCACAAATCTGACCAATCTGATTCATCAATATTAGTATTTAGGTTTGTCTCCCACTGTTGTCTGGATGTAATCCCCTTCCGCAATAAAGTATACATAGCTGAGATAAATTTCTTAATGTATCTACTATGTATCAACATTTCTACATCACCACATTTGGTAATAGGATTGTAGGACACAATTTCTCTCTTAAATCAGCCCGTAAAAATTGATAATAACAAAATAGTGTGTTATTTTGTATTTCATATTTATTTTTTTAGTTGTTCAAATTACGTTAAATTCCTTCTTTCATCTAATTCCTTTCCTAGACCAAAGGCATTTTAGGTAGAGGAGCACTCCTCATTCCAATTTTGTTATTTACCTTATTCCAAATATTAATCAAATGTTTCAACAAGGGTGCTTTCCTCTCTCCTATTTTATAGATTTCTATTTTAATCCAAACTGGTTTTTCTTCCTCATCAAAAAAGGTCAAAAATCTCAGTGGAGCTGCCTTATAGTAATTTTTGAAATGTGGTAATTGTAAACCTCCTAACTCAAATTTCCATGTCAATTTATCAAAAGAAACTCTCAAAATCTTACCCTTCCAAAGAAAATTTATTTAATTCTTGAAAAAACTTTTGTGGTATCTTTATTGGTAAAGTTTGAAATAAATATTGTACTTTGGGAAATATATTCATTTTAACACAGTTAACCCTATTTGCAATATTTTCTACGTATTCAAATCCTCACCAATTTTCTTAAGTAAAGAAACATAATTCAATTTATATACATTCTTTAACTTATTGTCTACTCGTATTCCTAAATATTTTATTCCATTCACCGGCCATTTAAATTGAGTACCTTGTTGACACTGAGTATACTCCCCTATAGAAAGAGGCATAATTTCACTTTTATCCCAATTTACTTTATAAACAGATACATTACCATATCTTCCAATCTTGAATATAATTTACATAACAAACCAATTGAATCCATCAAATAAATCAGAACATCATCAGCAAATAAATTAATTTTATATTCTTCTTGATTTACCTTAAATCCTTTAATGTCTGGATCAGTTCTGCAAGAGGTTCAATCACCAAGATAAATAAAGCAGGTGATAAAGGGCATTGTCGCTACGAGATCTAGTTAATGAAAACAGAGTCGAGACTTGCCCATTTGTAACAACTTTAGCCTTAGGACTATTAGGGGACCGAGCTCCTAACACAGGTCTCCACCTTGGCCCAGGTGACCTGCAGAACTGAGCCTTCGATATGATCTTTCACCCTGAATCCGGCGGCACACAGGACCAAGCTTCGGATGCAGGTTTCTACCTTGGCCCCTGTGACCTGCAAGGTCGAGCTTTCATTGTGATCTCCTACCCTAGCTCCAGGAGTCCAAAGGGATCTCTCCCTCCAAATTTTGACTTTTCCAACCATTCCCTCCCTCCCTTGGACCTTTCCTTCCCTCCACCTTCTGATCCACCTCATCTTCCTCCTCTCCCCGACATCCTCCACCCCATTGAACCTCACCCTAACCTCTGCCTAGTCTTCATCATTCCCTTCAATCTTTCCCTCTTGGAGACTGATTGCTCTGTCCTCAGCAGAAGCCTCACCTTTGTCCAACTTCACCCACACCTCAATGAGTTCTGTGCAAGCCATGATGCTGAATTATTCTTTCATCGGCTCTGACTTCATGCCTACTTCCACAACCATGGTTCTTCACTCCACCCCACGTGATTCCTTCTCCTGCTTTAAATGTTCTTCCTCCTCCCTGACACCTCGTTCTGGTCCTCTGCCTGGTCTGGACCTTTATATTTCCAAATGCCATCGTGAGATCAACCGTATCGACTTCTCACCACTCCCCTCACTCATTCCAATCTCACTTTCTCAGAATGCCTGGCCCTCCAGTCTCTCTGCACCACTCCGAACCTCACCATTAAGCCTGCAGACAAGGGTGGTGCTGCTGTGATCTGATCTTACTTAATCCTCCAATAGGACCCCACCAAAACTCATCAAACCAGTGTATCACACACCGTCTCTGAACTCATCACTTCCAGTCATCTCCTTGGCACGACCTCCAACCTTATTGTTTCCCAATCCCGCATCATCCGTTTCTACCTCCTACCCAAGATCCACAAACCTAATTGTCCCGGCAGACCTACCCTGTCTGTGTGCTCCTGCCTCACCAAATTGGTCTCTGCTTACCTAAACTCTTTTTTTGTTCCACCCACCGCCCCCCCCCCCACAACCAATCCCCATTCCAGTCCCTCCCCACCTACATCCGGGAAACTTCACATGCCCTCCATCACTTCAACAACCTTCATTTCCCTCATGTTTTCCACAGACATCCAATCCCTATCACCTCCATCCCCCATATCAAAGGCCTCAAAGCCCTTTGTTGCTTTTTGGACAAAATACCCAACTAGTCCTCCTCCATCATCACCCTCCTCTAGCTGGCAGAAATTGTCCTCACACTTAATAATTTATCCTTTGACTCATCCGACTTTCTCCAGGTCAAAGGGGTACCCGCACGGGCCCCAGCTATGCCTACCTTTTGGCTGACTAAGTGGAGCAATCCATGCTACAAGGCAACACAGGCAAAGTCCCTCAACTCTTCCTCTGCTACATCGATGACTACTTTGGTGCTACCCCATGATGAGCTCATTTACTTCATCCACTTTGCTGCCAACTTTCACCCCGACCTAAAATTCACTTGATCCATCTCTAGCAATACTTTTCCTTCGTCGATCTCTCTCTGTCTCCATCTCAGGAGACAAACTCTCGACAGACACCTACAAACCCACCAACTCTCACAGTTACCTCGACTATATCTCTTCCCACCTTGTCCCCTGTAAGGATTCCATTCCATTCTCTCAATTCCTCCATCACCATCTAATCTGCACTGAGGATGAGGACTTCCATGCCAGATCATCAGAGATCTCCTCCTTTTTCAAATAATGTGGCTTTCCTGCTACCACCATCAACTTGGTCCTCACCTGCATATCCTCCATTACCCGCACATTTGTCCTGGTCACCTCCATTATTATGCTCAATAAGTACAGGATTCCTCTTGTCCTAACCTACCACCCCAACAACCTCCGTATCCAACACAATCTCCTCTGCTTGTTCCTCCACCTACTACATGATCCCACCACTGAACACAAATTCCCCTCTCCTACTTTGGCAGGGACCACTTCCTTCATAACTCCCTTGTCCACTTCTTCCTCCCCACCAACCATCCCCTTGGGTCCTACCCCTGTGACCGCAGGAGATTCTCTATTTGCACCCACACCTCCTCCCTCACGACCATTCTGAGCCCCAAACTGTCCTTCCAAATGAAGCAACATTTCACTTGTAAATCTGCAGGGGTCATCTACTTCATCCAGTGCTCCCACTGTAGTCTCCTCTACATCAGAGAGACTTGGAACAGACTGGGAGAAAACTTTGTTGAGCACCTCTGCTCTGTCCACTGCAATAGAATGAATATCCCAGTGGCCACCCATTTCAATTCCACAACCCATTCCTTTGCTGACAGATCTGTCCACGGTCTCATGCACTGCCAGACTGAGACCACCTGCAAATTGGAGGAACAACATCTCATCTTCTGACTGGGCACCCTCCAAACTGATGGCACTAATATCGATTTTTTTGGGTTTAGAAACAGAAACATAGAAGATAGGAGCAAGAGTAGGTCATTCGACACTTCGAGCCTGCTCCGCCATTCAACAAGATCATGGTTGATCTTAAAGTTCAGTACCCCGTCCCTACCTTCTCTCCGTAACCTTTAATACCCTTATACTGAAGAAATATATCTAATTCCCTCTTAAATATATTTAATGAACCTGCCTCTACTGCCCTCTGTGGCAATGAATTCCACAGATTCACCACCCTCTGGGTAAAGAAATTCCTCCTCATCTCGGTCCTAAATGGTTTGCCTATTATCCTCAAACCATGGCCCCGGGTTCTGGATTTTCCCATCATTGGAAACATCCCATCTGCATCCACTCTATCCAGTCCTGCCAGAATTTTATAGGTCTCTATGAGATCCCCTCTCAATCTTCTAAACTCCAGCGAGTACAATCCCAATTTGCGCAATCTTTCCTCATAAGTCATTCCTGCCATTCCAGGTATCAGCCTGGTGAATCGCCTCTGCACTCCCTCCATTGCAAGAACATCCTTCCTTAGATAAGGTGACCAAAACTGCACACAATACTCCAGGTGGGGTCTCACCAAGGCCCTGTACAGCTCCAGTAAGGTATCCTTGTTCCTATACTCAAACCCTCTTGATATGAAGGCCAACATACCATTTGCCTTTTTAACCGCCTGCTGTACCTGAATGCTCGCCTTCAGAGACTGGTTTACAAGTATCCCTAGGTCTCTCTGCACTTCCCCATCTCTTAATCTATTGCCATTCAAATAGTAATCTGCCCTCCGGTTTGTATTACCAAAGTGGATAACTTCACATTTATCCACATTGTAGTGCATTTGCCATGGATCTGCCCAGTCCCTCAATTTATCCAAATCACACTGGAGATTCCTGACCCCCTATTCCGTGCACACAACCCCTCCTAGCTTAGTGTGATCTGCAAATTTGGAGATATTACATCCAATCCCCTCATCCAGATCATTAATGTAAATTAATGTAATTAATCATTAATGTAAATTGTGAACAGCTGGGGTCCCAATACAGATCCCTGTGGTCACCGCCTGCCACTCAGAAAATGAGCCATTTATCCCAACTCTCTGTCTTCTACCTGCCAGCCAGTTCTCAATCCACATCAATACTTTGCTCCCAATCCCATGAGCCTTGATTTTGGAAGCCAGTCGTTTATGCGGGACCTTATCGAAGGCCTTTTGGAAGTCCAGGTACACCACATCCACTGGCTCTCCCCCATCTATTTTACCATCTCAAAGAATTCCAATAGATTTGTCAAGCACGATTTACCTTTTGTAAATCCATGTTGACTCTGTACGATCCATTCTCTGCTTGTCATATGCTCCGCTATTACATCCTTAATAATGGATTCCATCATTTTGCCAACTACTGATGTAAGGCTCACCGGTCTATAATTCCCCGCTTTTTCTCTACCCCCCTTTTTAAATAGTGGGGTAACATTAGCTACCCTCCAATCCATGGGTACTGATCCTGAGTCTATCGAGTTCTGGAAAATAATTCTTAAAGCATCTGCTATGTGAATGGCAACTTCCTTAAGTACCCTACTGATTTCTTTCAGTTCCTCCCTTGCATTAGTCTCTATGTTTCCCAACATCCTTGGGAGGTTATTTGTATCCTCTCTTGTAAAAACAGAACTAAAGTAAGAATTTAATTGGTCTGCTATTTCCTTATTCCCCATTATATATTCCCCTGATTTCGACTGCAAAGGACCTACTCTGGATTTCACCAATCTTTTCCTCTTGACATATTTATAAAAGCTTTTGCAGTCGGTTTTTATATTTGCCGCAAGCTTACTTTCGTAATTTATTTTTGCTCTCTTGATTAATCCCTTTGTCCTCCTTTGGTGCATCTTGAACTGCTCCCAGTCTTCGGTTGCGGTACTTTTTTTGGCCAATTGATATGCTCTCTCTTTGGACCTAATGCTGTCTCTAATTTCCCTTGTTATCCACGGTTGAGTCAACTTTTTTGGTTTATTTTTATGCCAAACCGGTATAAACGATTTTTGCAATTTCTCCATTAGATCTGTGAATGCTTTCCATTGTCTATCCATAGTCAACTCCCCCATAAACACCACCCAATCAATCTTACTCAACTCCCGTCTCATACCATCATAATTCCCTTTATTTAAATTCAGGACCTTAGTCTCGGTTTTAATTTCATCACTCTCCATGTCGAGTGAGAATTCGATCATATTGTGATATTGTGTTAACCCCCCCCCCCACCCCTTACTTCTTCCATGTTGCCTTCTCCCAGCTCTGTCTCTCTGTCTCTCTCCCTTTTCCCTGTCTCCTTTCGCACAGACATAATTAATTATAATTTCTCCTTTTATCATATCCAATTAACACCTCCTGATGGTCTGGATCCTCAATTCAGACAAATGTGTGGTGATGCATATTGGGAAGTTAAACCAGGGCAGGACGTATATGTTTCTGGTGAATGTTGTAGAACAGAGGAACCTAGGGGTTTAAGTATATAGCTCTCTGAAAGGGAAGACACAGGTGGTGAAAAAGGCATATGGCACACTTGCCTTCATCAGAGAGGGTACCAAGTGCAAGACTTGGAACGTCGTGCTTCAGCTGTACAGGATAGTGCTGGGACAACTCCTGGATTATTGTGTCCAGTTCTGGTCATCATAATATAAATGCTTCACAAGTTTGCTGCTGGGACTGGAGATCTTAAAATATAAGGAAAGGCTGCGACTGTTTCCTCTGGAGCAATGGAGGCTGAGAAGTGACCTAACAGAGGTTTATAAAATCATGAGGGGCAGATAAGTGAATGGTCACAGTTTTTGTCAGGATAGAGAAGCTAGAACTAGAGATCAGAGGTCTAAAGTGAGAATGGAAAGATTTAAAGGATACTGGAGCGGCAGCTCATTCACATAGAGGCTGGTAAGGATTTGGAAAAGCTGGCAGAGGAAGAGGTAAAGGTGGGCATAATTACTTGGATAGGCTCATGGACACAAAAGATTTGGAGGGATATGGGCTAAATGCAGGCAAAATAAGATGAACTCAGGAAGGTATTCTGCTGAGCATGGACCAGTTGGACTGAAGGGCTTACTCTGTGTTGAGTGACTCTGTCTCAATCCACTGTAACAAGAGGGACAGCTGTTCAAAAACACCAACACTTAGGGCCAGCTAGAATGGGCTTTGATGGGAGACGTGCCTTTTGAAGTCATATAGTTAGAAACCTTAGAGGAAGGATGAAAGTCAGCAGGCCGGGCAGGAGGCAGGTGAGCACGAACAGAAATTCAATAATATGCAGCCACCTTTTTCTCCCTTGGAGCTCATTCCTATGAAAGCACCAGACGCAAGTTTAAGAAGTGGTGCCACACAGAACAACAACGCGGAACCAAGCAGATATGCTTTTTAAATGGAGAAAATAAATGGCTTTATTAGATCCAAATGTTCCACAGTGAATATAGAAGAGTGGAGCACAGTTTCAGCCATTTGGCCCATAATGTTGTGCCGAACTATTACACGATCAAGCTAACCTTTCCTTCCTCACAGTCCATGACACACCATTTTTCTGATAGTATGTGCCTATCTAAGGAATCATGCTGAGAAAAAAAAACTAATTTTCTGCTTTCATTATCATACAATTTAACCTCAGTTCTGTATTCATCTTACTATAAAATAAAGCATCTTATTGATTCGCATTCAGCCTTGTCTAATAAAGTTTGCTCAGCCCAACTTCAGTAGAATTGAGGCATTACATGCAAGGATAATATCAAGTTTATATCATAAGGACCTACTACTGTTACATTCCAGGGTCACACTTCCATGCAATTAGATTCAGAGTGGAGCGAGTCAACTTTCACAAAGGCAAACTGCTCAGGCCACTTGCAGGCAAATGGCACCACTGAATATAATAAAGGATCAACCTTAATTTATCATTCTTCCTCACCCATAAACTTACACAGAGCATAGAACAGTCCAAAAACACAAATGCTGGAATAACTCAGCAGGTCTTGCAGCCTCCATAGAACAAAGATAAATAACTAATATTTGGGGTCTGAGTCTTTCTTCAAGGTATTAGTAAAAAGCAGGTGTCTGAATTAAAAGAAATGGCAGGGGAGGAGTACAGAACAACGGCTAAAAGGTTTTAACGGAAGTGAGAATTGGTTGGGGGGTGAGGGGTGTTGGCTCTGTGAATGCAGAGGTCAAGATTATGAAAGGGATAGACAAAGTGGATGTGGATAGACTATTTCCGTTAAGGGTAGGAGAGAATGAAACAAGAGGACATGAGTTAAGAGTTAAGGGGCGGAGGTTTAGAGGTAACATGAGGGGGAACTTCTTTACTCAGAGAGTGGTAGCGGTGTGGAATGAGCTTCCGGGAGAAATAGTGGCGGCAGAGTCAATTTTATTATTTAAGAAAAAGCTGGACAGGTATATGGATGAGAAGAAGGTGGAGGGTTATGGTCATTGTGCAGGTAGGTGGGACTAGAGAGGAGTGTTTGGTTCGGTGCAGACTAGAAGGGCCTAATGGCCTGATTCCGTGCTGTAATTGTTATGTTATATATATGTTATGTTAAGAAAAAAGAGATAAACACAGAGAGCTAAAGGACACATAGGGATATTTGGGGGGGGGGGGGGTGGGCTAACAAAAATCAGAGAAGTCGATGTTAATGTTAAAACACAGAAATGAAGGAGGAACTCAGCCGGTCTCACAGCGTTCACAGGAGGCAAAGATATATTACCTATGTTTTGGGTCTGAACCCTTCCTCTAGTTGATTTTCATGCCAATTTGGTTGGAGGGTGCACAGACGGAAGATGAGGTGTTGTTCATCCACTTTGCAGTGGTCTCAGTCTGGCAGTGCTTGAGACCATGGACAGTCAAGTCATCAAGGGAATGGGATGGAAATTTTAAATGGTTGACCAGTGGGAGATCCATGCTAATGTGGTGGACAAAACCGAAGAGCTCAACAAAGCGATCTCCCAGTCTGCTTCTAGTGACTCCGATGTAGAGAACACTGGATGCAGCAGATTCACAAGTAAAGTGTTGCTTCAGTACAGCACAGGAACATGCCCTTCAGCTTACAATGTCTGCACCGAACTAGAAGGGCCTAATGGCCTGTTTCCGTGCTGTAATTGTTATGTTATGTTATGTTATATGAACATGATGCCCAAATGAACCAAATCTTTTCTGCCTGCGCATGATCCTATGCCTTGGTTTTTTTTCGTCTTTTAATTTTTAAAAAATTTCTTGCACTATGAGTCATATCAATAACATCTACAAATGGTCATCATCCATATATACATAGTGACATTTCTTCTTTTCCCCCACTTCCTCTCTTCCCTTCCCCACCCTCATCAAAAATCAATAAATGATAAAACACTTAAAACAAAGAAATAACCAAAAAAGTGAAAAAAAGTTGTATCGTCCACTTTCACATATTTAAATCTTATTGGGCTCATAATTATGTTGTTTTACGAGATGGAGGTTTGTGGTTGGAATTCTCCGGCATATTTTCAGTATGGTTCCCAAATTTGTTCAAATAATGTACTCTTGTCTTTCAGATTGCAAGTAATTTTTTTCTAATGGAACACACTTGTTTATTTCTGTACCACTGTTGTATTTTAAGGTTTGTTTCCAATTTCCAGGTTGTTATAATACATTTTTTGCTACTGCTAATGCTATCATAATAAATCTTTTTTGGGCTTTGTCTAATTTTAGTCCTAATTTTTTGTCTCTTATATTATTTAACAGAATTTTTTTTGGATCTTTTGGTATATTATTTTTGTGCTTTTGTTTAATATTAGGTTTACATCTTCCTAGAAAGTTTTTACTTTTGAGCATGTCCAAATTGCATGTAATGTTGACCCAATCTCTTGTTTGCAACAAAAACATCTCTCCGATGCTGTTGGGTACCATTCTTTTAATTTCTGAGGAGTGATATATAATCTGTGTAGCCAGTTATATTGAATCATACATTATCTATCATTTATCATGTTCCTCATTGTTCCTGTACATAACTTCTCCCATGTTTCGTTCTTTATCTCTATGTTTAAATCTTTTTCCCAACTTTGTTTCGGTTTATACTTTATTTCATCTTCTTCTTTATATTGCAATTTGATGGACATGTTTGTAATAATTTTTTAAATTATCATTGTGTCTGTGATTAAATATTCATAGTTTCTACTTTCTGGTAATCTCAAGCTATTTCCCAATATATCTTTTAGATAAGTTTTCAATTGGTAATATGTAAACATTGTACTTTGTGTTATTCCATATTTATCTTTTAATTGCTCAAATGTTCATAAATTATTTCCCAAAAAACAATCTTCTATTTTCTTGATTCCTTTTCTATCCCATTCCTTGAAAAATAAATTGTCTTTTGTAAAGGGGATTAATGGGTTTTGTGTTAATATCGTTTTTGGTATTTGATAATTTATCTTTTTTTCTTCCAGGTGTATTCTTTTCCATAATTTAAGATGTGATATAGAACTGGTGAATTGTTATATTGCACCAATTTTTCCATCCCATTTATAAAGTATGTGTTCTGGGATATTTTCTCCTAATTTGTCTAATTCTATCTTAGTCCAATCTGGTTTTTCTCCTCTCTGATATAAATCTGATAAGTACCTTAACTGTGCCGCCCTGTAGTAATTTTTGAAATTTGGTAGTTGTAACCCTCCTTGTTTTACTCCATGTTAATTTTCACCTTTCCATAAACATTTCCTTACAATTTTCCATACTATTCCTTACAAATTAAAATATACTTTGAGATAAATATGGAATCAGCAAAAGATAAATTCATTTTATGGGACGCAATGAAGGCCTTTATTAGAGGACAAATAATTAATTATATGACTAAAATTAAAAAGGAATATAATCGGTAAGTAGAACAGTTGGACTAAGGAAAATGTTAAAAGATTTTATGAAGAATTATACCAAACTGAAAATAAAGAAACAAATTACAAAATTGATGAATTTTTATCTAATATTGAACTACCACATCTACAAATAGAAGAACAAAATAAATTGACAGAACCTTTTAAGAATGAAGAAATACAAGATATATTAATAAAACTACCAAACAATAAAACACCAGGTGATAAAGTTTTTAGGATCTATTAATCCCTCCCCTCCGAGAAGTAATAAATCAAGTAGAAGAGACCCAAAATCACGTAAAACAGCAATAATTACAGTAATCCCAATAGAGGGAAAAGACCTACTATTGCCATCTTCATACAGACTGATATCATTATTGAATAGAGATTATAAATTAATAGCAAAATTATTAGCGAGCAGATTGAATGATTGTGTACCGTAAAACAAGACCAAACTGGAGTTGTTAAAAAAAGACAGGCAGATGATAATGTTTGTCAACTTATTAATTTAATACATGCAGCACAAATAAATAAAATGTCAATGGTAGCTGTTACATTAGAGGCAGAGAAAGCCTTCGATAGGGTAGAGTGGAACTATTTGTTTAAAGTGTTACAGAAATTTAAACTATTGGAAAAATGTATTAACTACATTAGAGCATTATATAGTGGACCGTTAGCAAAGGTAGTAATAAATGGATATGTGTCAGATATGTGTTCGCTTTGGTTATTGAACCACTAGTGAAGTTGATAAGGAAGGAAACTATGATAAAAGAAATAAAAATAAAAGAGAAAGAATATAAAATCAGGCTATTTGCAGATGACATCACAGTATATTTAACAGAACCAGATAAGTCATTAACAAAACTACATATGAAACTGAAAGAATATGGAGAAATATCAGGGTACAAGATTAACACCAATAAAAGTGAAGTTATGCTCATCAAAATTGATTATTCAGAATTTTAAAAAGATACCCTTTTCAAATGGCAATCACAGGCGATACGTTACCTTGGTATAAAAATAGATAACTACCTAAAACAT
The DNA here is from genome assembly GCF_036971445.1 of Narcine bancroftii. Lineage (NCBI taxonomy): Eukaryota > Metazoa > Chordata > Chondrichthyes > Torpediniformes > Narcinidae > Narcine > Narcine bancroftii. The sequence goes on along the minus strand of NC_091474.1, from coordinate 223,330,514 downwards.
TTATACAAATTAAATTATGAACCATTAATTAAAAAAATACAGGAAGATTTAGAGAATTAGAAAGAACTACCGTTAACTTTAATAGGAAGAGTAAACTGTATTAAGATGAATGTGTTCCCACGAGTGCAATATCAATTCCAAATGTTACCAATTCCCCTGACAAAGAAACTTTTTGCAAAACTGAAGATCCAATCCCTTGTTGAAGGAAAAATAATCTTAAATTCCCTTCAGCAAGAACTTAAGATGTCATAACTTCACACACTTCCACTAGCATTTCCCTTGCATTCCCAGACAAAAGATTTATTGTACAACTTGCCCTCAATCTTAATTATGGCAAACTACCCATGGCAAGGGAGTTCTGGACTTTGTTGTTAAGTCTTCCAACCTGTCATCCTCCATGCATTTTCTCCAGTCTCACAGGTCTGAAATCAAAATACTTTGTGCTTCCATTTTAATTTACTTTTCCCCTAATGAGTCAGAATTTTTGGGATCCTAACATTATCCTCCATTGTACAATCCTCAACTTTTAAGACCAATTTTAAATGAATTTGATTTATTTTCCCCCATTCTAATTTTTTTAACCTGCAGAGATATGGTGGTCTTTAGAACAAGTAAAAAAGGCACTGCAGTAGGAGAATTCTGATAGATGATCCACTGCATCATAGTCTGTCTAGGAAGTACAATTGAACGTTAAAAAAAAAATCATTATTAATTGGCCACTAACAAAAGCTTCAATATTCAAAACTGCAAATTCTAGCAATTGTTCAAATGGACTATTAAATAAAAAATGGCAGGCCCTTTCCTTAATTGTAAAATAAAGATCATATACTCTAACTTTCTCCATTTCTTGCTTTGGACCATTTCAATTTAACATCTCCAAAGTGAAGGTTGACGATGAAGCCAGAATGATCACCTTCAGTGGTTATGATGGCCTATTACAATTTATCAGCCGTTTTAACTGTTTCTTTTGTTTTCCAAGCAGATTCCCCTCAACAAAGATGTATAGCTTAAGCTTAGTCGTATTTTGAAAGGTTTGAATAGGGTGGATGCGGGTAAGATGTTTCCCTGGGTGGGTGAATCGAGGACAAGGGGGTGATAGTCTGAAAATTAGAGATTATCCATATAAAAAAGATTAGGAAGAACCTCTTTAGCCAGAAGGTCGTGGATCTGTGGAACTCACTGCCGCATACAGCAGTGGAAGCCAGATCACTGGGAGTATTTAAACAAGAAAGAGACAAGTAGTGAGGGCATCAAGGGATATGGGGAAAAGGCTGGAAATTGGAACTAGTGTGGAGTAGCTTAGTGTAGATTTACGGAACAGACTCGATGGGCCTAGTGGCCTGGTTCTGTTCCTTTGTCTTGTGATCTTCAGATAAAGCTTGAATATTTTCCAGGTGTGGAACATCAATAAAATAAGGTCAATACATGTTCATCTAACCTTGAGAACTTTAGCTATAGTTCAGATCCTTTTTCTGCTCTGGGCAAGAAGCAATTCCAAACTTGTAGCCATTAGTTGGGGAATGTAATCTCCAGTTATTTCACCATTGGATATATTCACATATAGCTATGAGGAAGCCATAAAAACAAAAACTGTTCCAGTGTTAATCCTGAAACAACCTTCAATTTGAATTGATTTCAATGATGGCCTCATTTGCAATCCATGCATTGCAATTCTGTATTGAGTAGTTGATAGGTTTGTACTTTGCAGTTTCTCCATCCTTAGTTTGAATAGGAAGGCATGTAGTGTGTGGGTAAAATAATTCAAAGAAGAGTCCAAGCCTTCCACTAAGCTGCAAATAGGAGTGATGTAGAGAGTAAAAAATTTTCTGCTCTGCAACTTCGAAGAAATATCAGCATTATACAGTGGACTGAGCTATCGATGAGCAGAAATGTCTTAATTGACAGAAGGAAGGTGGAGAGGCTTGGTTCAAATTTCTGGGCGTTCACACATGGGAGGACTTCTTGTAGAGTCAGCTCATCAAGAAACCATGAAGAAGGCAAACCAACACATCCACTAAGAATCTGAGGAGATTTGGCCTATCATCAAACAGGTGTACTGTGGAAAGAACACTGACTGGTTGCATCACAGTCTGGTTTGGTAATTCAAGTGCTCAGAAAGACAGAAGGCTGCAAGAATTGGCAAACCTAGCCAGTTCCATCAGAGGCACTTACCTCCCACCCAGTGACGATGTTTAAGTGAAGTGCTACCTCAAGAAGGCTGCAATATCATATAATTACCCATTACCCTGGTCACAACTTCTAACTGATACCTTCAGACACCAGGTATGGAAAACTGAAGGCTAGCACCTCTAGGTTTCTTCTTTTTCTTTCTTTCTTTGGCTTGGCTTCACGGACGAAGATTTATGGAGGGGTATGTCCACGTCTGCTGCAGGCTCGTTGGTGACTGACAAGTCCAATGTGGGACAGGCAGGCACGGTTGCAGCGGTTGCAAGGGAAAATTGGTGGGTTGGGGTTGGGTGTTGGGTTTTTCCTCCTTTGTCTTTTGTCAGTGAGGTGGACTCTGCGGTAACCTCTAGGTTTAAGAAGTAATTAACCCACTGAACATAGAACAGGGCAACACAGTAGGGGCTCTTCTGCCCATGATGTTGTGCCATCTTATAGAAATCTCCTCTACAATCAATTTTGCCCTTCCCTCTGTCACAGCTCATAATTCTCCATTTTCTTACATCCATGTGCTGATTCAATTTAAAAAAACGTCTCTACCATGTTTCCAGTGGTGGGAGAGTCTAGGACAAGAAGGCACAACTTCAGGACTGAAGGGTGTCCACTTAGAACAGGTATGCAGAGGAACATCTTTAGCCAGAGGATGGTAAATCTGTGGAAGTTGTTGCCAAAGGCAGATGTGGAAGCCAAGTCATTAGGTGTATTTAAGGCAGAGATTGATATGTTCTTGATTAGCCAGGGCATCAAAGGTTATAGGGAGTAGGCTGGGCAGTGGGGTCGAGTGTGAAAATAGATCAGCTCATGATTAACTGGCATGGCAGACTCGATGGGCTAAATTGCTTATTTCTGCTTCTATGTCTTGCATCAACCTCCACCTCCATCCCCAGAAGTGTGTTACATGCACCAACCACTCCCTGGGTAAATTTCTTGCCCTAATCTTATACACCTCTATTAAGCCACTTCTCATCCTCCATTGCTCCAAAGGTAAAAGCCTTAGCTCACTCAACTTTTCTTCATAAGACATGTTGTCCAACCCAGACAACATCCTAGTAAATCTCCTCTCCAAAGCTTCTACATCCTTCCAAAAATGAGGTGAGCAGAACTGAACACAATACTCTAAGTGTGGTCTAACCAGAGCTTTATAGAGCTGCAAAGTTACTCCATGGCTCTTGAACTCAATCCATTGACTAATAAGGCCAGCCTTCTTAATCACCCTAAAGATGCAACAACCTAAAGGGATCCATGTATGTGGACATTAACATCCCTCTATTCCTCCACACTGCTAGGAATCCTGCCATTAGCGACGTACTTTGCCTTCAAGTTCGATCTTCCAAAGTGCATCATTTCATACTTATTCTATCTTCCACCTCTTCATCCCAGTTAATTGGCAGTACAGTGTCCTGGGATGGGAAGCCATTTGTGCTGCATCCACTGGGCCATCTTTAACTGGGACATTGAATGCTTTTCCACCGAACAAACTCATCCCCGGGGATCAGAGTATCTACTTTTGAATGGAATGGAATGGATGCAAGTTGTCTTTTTTCTATTGGTTTAATCAGCAAGCTGGTGCCAGCTTTCGCCGGGGGTACGAATAGAGGTAGAGGCCGTCAATCCCCAGCGTTATTTGATGCCAGCATGCTGATTATTTTGCCCTTCCACTGGACCCTTAACCGGTTAATTCCCCGTTAATTCCTGGGACAAGGTGCCAGTGGAAAAGGGGCGTATGTTGCAACAGATGTCAGTCTCTCAAACTTCTCATTACTACCCTTATCCTAACCATAGTCTGCATCCACAAAAAGATTTGTTTGCACTTTTGAAATGTCACTTTAAAAAAAATTTTTCATTAACTGCAGCTGTGAATATTTATCCTTTTGTATTTATTACTACCTTTTTCTGATTTGGAATATTGTAGTAAGTCCTATGGATGTTGCATGACCTGCTGAGTTTCTCCAGCACATTTGTGTATTGAGATTGTTGATGGTGTATCTCACATACTTGTGTGGTTGCAGAAAAAGGAATTTTAGTGCATTGGTACATTGTATTTACGACAAAAACTCCCACTAATCAAGAAACACACATTTTGATGGCTTTTAGCCTCAGGACTTGGTTTAAGGATTGGTCACATTTACTCAGCCACAAGGTCCCAACCATTTGGGGCATTCAGAAGAAACCACAGGGGTGAAATGATAACTGGTTACCGAGACTGGAAAAAATATCGCAAGGAACTGCTTTTTGCTTATGTTCATCATGTCGATCAACATACTTTTTCCCTGAAAAACATTTGGACAGACTGCCCAGTCTCATGGTGCCAGTGTGCTTTGCCGATGTTTCTTTGGCTTGGCTTCGCGGACAAAGATTTATGGAGGGGTATGTCCACATCTGCTGCAGGCTCGATGTTAATATATAACTAAAATACACATAATCTGGTTTCCTTTCGCAGGCCATTTCTAGCATTTTCTCCAAGACTTGGAAGCACAGCTGATACTGATTATTCCTGCTTTGTATAATTCATAGTCCCAATAAAGAGTCTGTCTGAAAATGACACCACGGCCCAGGAGGCAACATCACCAGGGAGTAAATTACCACCCAATGCAGAGGGAAAGCTGAATCGGTACTCTTAAGGAAAATGGATTCAGGAGGTAACAGGCACTACAATCTTGGAACTGGGCCAAAATTGTGATAATCCAGTCCAAATTAAAGCTTAAGTGACTTGACAATAATCGACACCATTGCGGGTAGAGGACATAATTAGAATTATTGTGATATCATTTCTCAAACCTAGCTGACTTACCTGATAGGCAACTGAACCAGATTTCCTCATTCATTCTGCAGGTATTAATAATATAACTGCAAATTATCCAAGGAACATTTCACATGGACAAAGATTTGGGTGTGTGTGTGAGGAGTGGAGTGGGGGGAGGTTGGGCTGCTAGCTTCAAGACAACAGCCATGATTACAAATAAAGGAATGGAGGAAGGAAAGGCTGAAGGGGGCAGTTCAGAACAAAGATATCAATAGATTGACGGATGATCATTTATTTTCTAATTACTTTGTAAAACTGAAAAGCTGAGAGCAAAATTTAAATTGCAAGTGCAGTCAAGCTGATTAGCACACAGAGACAACCTCCCTAGAGGAAGATAGCAGAGAGAACCCATTGTTGGCTGATCTCCTGAATCAATCCAGGCAACTTCCTTCCCAGCACTAAGATCTCCAAAACTCAGAATGGTTCTGCCTCAATAGCAGTGACGTGGGGGTTGACATGCCAGCTGACTCTTCAAACCAAGGAAGGACTTCAGGATATGCAGTCAGCAGAAAAGACTTCTTTTTGACAAGTGCTTGAAATAAAGCTGAATTATACTGTCATTATTAAACCTCATTTAACATTTAAGATTTCATAAATCTGCTTGGGCCAAACCCTAGTTGATTGAAAAATAAGGCATACACACACTTAAAAGCGATGTTGAATCCTTGTGGTTTCTAACATAATGAAAGTCATCTTTGCAAGATGCTCATGGTCTGGAAGCATCTTATAAAAAGAAACAGTGAAGATGACCCACAATTCTGTGTTTCAAAATGTAATACTAGTGTTAATCTGCTTGCTCTTTGCTTTTTTTTCCCCAAGCCCATAACCGAATGTGCAAATTTACTGGTTTATGATACTCCTCTTGGGATTGGTCTTTCCTACATTTGTTAAAGGCTCTTTGCCAAATCCATTTAATTCAAAATTCATTCCTAGATTATCACAAAACTTTCTCATTAACTGAACAATACAGACTTTCAAACAAATATAATCATCCATATTTCATGCTCAAGCTCTAGTGAAAAAATGCCTTCTGAATCCTTGATACAGAAGTCCAAAAATTCAGATGCCAGAAATCTGGACCATCCAAGAATTCAGACTTTTCAAAAACTTTTGTGCGTACATGCATGCATCATGCCACAGATGAACAGAGGCCACAAGTGACCATGCTTGTTGACTTTAAACCTGTGCCTCTAGCTTGAGACACCATGGCCCTGGGGAGAAAGAATCCGACTAATCGTCTTGTCTATGCGTCTCATAATTTTATCAACCTCTATAAAGTTCAAGTTAAAATTCATTTATTAACAGAGTACATACATGACGTCACATACAACCCTGAGATTCTTTTCCCTGCAGGCCAGGCAGAATTTCTCATTATTGGTGTCTGTAAACTGTACTCAAGACAAAAGATGTGCATACAAAAGAGAGAAATGGAAACAAAGAAAATGTAAACAAACTGAACGTGCAAATACAGAAAAAAATTCCATGATAATGTGCAAAGTAAGTCCTTCAGTGAGTCTCTGATTGAGTCTGTTGGTTCAGAGCCCAGTATATTACAGACAAAACTCTTCTGACCATTGAGAACATCTATGTAGATTCCTGTCGTCGGAGAGCAGCAGCAATCATCAAGGATCTGCACCAACCAGGACATCCTCTGTTCCTGAACCCACTGGTATGTGTCCTGTAGCACTGATAGCTCTTTCCTGATGGCAGCAGCAAGAACAGAGCATGTGTCCTGGGTGATGCGGATCCTTGATGATTGCTGCTGCTCTCTACAAAGATTTTCTCAATGGTCAGAAGAGTTTTGTCTGTGATGGACTGGGCTATGTCCACCAGCATTTGTTATTGCTATTGGTGCCTCCATACCAGACTGTGATGCAACTGATCTGTAGAGGTTGGCCAAGGTTTCCGATGACATTCTGAACCCACAAACTCCTGAGGAACGAGAGGCACTGACATGCTTTCTTTACAATGACATTAGTATGTTGTGTACAGGAAAGATCCTCGAGATAGTGACTTCTAGGAATTTAAATTTGCTCACCCAGCCACTTCTGATCCCCCAGGATATAGTACTCTTCTGATCACCCCTCAGCCTCTTACGTTCCAGTGAGAATAAATTCAGCCTATCTAATCTCTTTTTCCAACCACAGCTCTTTAATCCAGACATCAGCCTTGTGAATCTCTTTTGCTCACTACATTCCTGTAGTGCAGCAATCAGGACTGCACACAATAGTCCAAATGTGGTCTAATCAATGTTATGTACAGCTACAACATTATGTCCCAACTTGAAGCCCTGAGCCATGAAGGCAACATATCATGACTCTGTGCACCTGTGCCAGCACTTCCAGAGAGCGATAGACTTGCACTCCAAGGTCCCTCTGTACATCAACATTCCTAAGATCCCTGCCTTCATCCACTTGTAACCTCTAAGTGTGTGCAAGCCACATGTAGAATGTTAAAAAGATAGTTAGCATCATGGGTCAAAGTAAATCTTAGATAGAAATATTATTTCCACAAATGTTACCATTTTGCTTTCCAGATTGGCATTAAATTGTTAACCTACTTGATAAACGACAGAAGATAGCTTGTGAGGGGAAATTGAAATGCTCTGGTGCAGTGAAACATTTAAGAGCAAGTATTTATACAACAGGAAAAAAAATGACAGTATCAAAATGGCTTGACAAGTTGCAGAGGTGAAGAATCAATAGACTGGGTGTATAACAAGAAATTACAAACCTGGTCAGTTGGGTTGTGAATGGAAACTAGAAAAAATGCTTAAGATCCGTAAAACTTGAGGCAAATTTGCGATGATGTGGAGCAGATACCCAGCTAAGGAAACGAATGCTGGTTTCAATCAACAAGTTCATATTGTACTGGTTTTGTGATGGTACGGCTGATGAGGCTTATCAGTGCCTGAGCCAGGAACACAGCAAGGTGCCAGTGTTCTTCCCCGCTCCGTGCTGTTCGTTGATGTAAGTCAGGGCATGTATGGAGATGCCATGATTCATTTTGCGAACAGTTTGTCAAGGCCCAAGAGTTGAATACCAGAAGTGTAATGTGATTGTCCTCAGTGACCTGCGATAGACAGGGTCAGGATGAAATGAGCTAGCATGTTCCATTCCTCATTGCGCCTAGGAGATGCAAATCTAGAAAGCTGCTGAGGGAGTTCATTTGAGAATCTCATTAAAAATGCATAGATTCTTGTGGTGATTTAATAGAACCAAACTACCAAGAATCTAAGATACAGATTTAATTGAACAGGTTGAAAAGACTTTTCTCTGCTCATCAAATGCACCCAAGTGTGAATGGAATTGCACAAGCTCTCATTGATTGTTGATGGCATTGGGGCTGCTGGTTATAATGCCCAGCTATACTCTCCGACCTGGTACCTGGCTTGAAAATAGCCAGAAATGATCTGTATTGCCAGCTATTTTATAAAGGACATGTAGTGTCTCATTTTCCAATTCCCAAAAATTTCCCCTCCACTTCTGATTAATAATCTTGTCCCAACAGAAAGAAGAGAAATTAAATGAATAAAAAGGTTGCTGTAAAATTGAATAATGATGGCCTCTTTTGTAGAACAGATGGATGAATGTGGTTGGAAGCAGAATGGAGGCTTCTTATTTTTGCTGCTGACCTGCTGGGCAATCTGATATATCACGAAGTCGGGCATAGAAAAGCAAGCAGAACCAGACATAAAGAGGCAGGCAACGAATAAATGAGTAGGGGCAGAACTAGAAATAAACTTGTGGAGCAAAGGGGAAACAGATCCACCCTTGATAAAAAGGTAAAACAGACGCTCTAGGCTGTGGAATTGCAACCTCAGTGATGACAGGAAATACAAAAGACTGAGCTTTGTGTGGTCAGCTGTGCTTGCATATTACTGTCTGGCTGTTTATCAGAAAGTATAATTTTTAATATGATCTTAAAAGGGGGAATTAGGAACAATACTTTGTTTTTATTCAATCTTTTGGACTTTTGAGATTCAAACACAAAATGTTAGTTTTCCTCTCTCCACTTGACCCTCAACCATCCAAGATCATTTGGTACGAAATTCATAAGATTATCCATCGAAATTTACAGGATTTCAGAATCATTTTGTGGAGGGGGTTGAAGACATACACCTGGCTCTTTCAGGCATCAATTGTTGTTTTTCAGGACAACCTTTGCCCTCAGCAGTGAATAAGAGTGTGAAGTGAGGACTTCTTTCTCTGTCCACAAGGCAAGATTATTCATTGGTAACACCCACTAAAAAGTGAGTTGATCTTAAATGAACAAAAATAGAACAGAACTTGTGATTTGCATTTTTTTTTTAAATCAATTAAACTTAGAAATTAACACCCATCATTCTGTCACAGTCAGGGTGCAGCAAAACTCTATATGATATTCTTGAATTCAAAGGAGTTTCTCCATTGGAGAAAGTGGGGCATGTAACAACAACTTGCATTTAAATAGCTGCTTGAAAAGACCAAGCACTTCATATCAAGAACTTCAGTACAAAATTCCAGACTGACAATCCAGCATTGTACTGAGGAAGTGGCTGCATTGTGATAGTGCCATCTTTAAGTTGAGATATTAAACCAAAATACTGTTGATTCTTTGGGTGAAATTGAAAAATTGTTTCAAGCTATTTTAAATAAACTGACTGAATGTAATCTCCTTAACCAAGGCTGAAAATTCTTCAAGCCAATCCAAATACACTCTGGATTTCAGCCTTCAAATGGAATATAATCAGATATATTGTGCCTTGAGATCTCCTCCAATGGCTCCCTGCCCTTGCTACCATATCTTCCCACACATCCAGCAGCAGTTTGTGACCACAGTTATTGAGACTGTTGGTGCTACACATGATCAATCTCTGTACAAGTATCACTCTTTTGCTTGTCTGATAAAGAACAGCCTATGCAATCAACATCTCAGTCCAGAAGTTCTATGACACAAGAAATGGGAACGAAGTGAATAGAAGTAGGAGCAGGTGTAGGCCATCTCACTTGTCAAACCTATTCAGTCATTTAATAAAATCAAGGCAGATCTGGGCGTGGACTCTATTCCACATCACTCTCAATTCCCCTATTCTTCAAAAATCTACTTATATCTTAAATATATTCAATGAGGCACCCTCTACTGTGTCCTTGGACAGAGAATTCACTACTCTCTGGGAGTAGTATATCCTAATTGTCTGTCTAAAATATACTCCCCTGAATCTTGAGAATATGTCCCTAGTTCCATCTTAAGCCACACAATGGTCCACATAACCCATTGAAGAGAATCAACAACTGGCTCGTGCAGCTAATTTGCACGAGGTCTTTTATTATCTGTATTTACAGTGAGGCAAGAACACTGTAAACTGTTGAGGAAGTTAGAATGAATATCCTCCTTCTCCACTCTCAGTTTCTGTAATTCTGGACATAACTTGATATGGACAGAAAACTGATTGGCAGGCAGAAAGCAAAGTTGTAATTAATGGGACCTTCTCAATTTGGCTGTGGTTATTTTTAGGAACCACAAGGTTCAGTGGTGCGAACCCAGCTATTTACATTTTTTTTAAATTAAATAATCTAGACATAAGAATTGTATGTAATATCTTTGTTTTCAAATGACACCAAGCTGGGTGGTAGTGTTCTCTGTGAGGAAGATTCCGAGGCTGCACAATTACTTGGACCGATTAAGGAGAGATGGCAGATGCAATATAATGTAGGTGAGCATAAGGTTATCCACCTCGGTGGCAAAAACAGAAAGTAGATTATCCTCTGAATAGGAAAAGGAGAGTTGCAACAAGACCCGGGTGTCATGGTGCATCAGTCATTGAAAGTTGGAATCCAGGTCCAGCAAATGGTGAAGAAAACAAATGGTATGTCATGTCCCCTTTATTTATCATTCATACCATGCTCTCATGGTAAAGATGAGATAAGTTTCTCTAGGACCACAGAACATATTTACATAAATATAAGTTAGAAAACAAAATTAAACACATTAAAATATATTAACAGTCCACGGTACCCTATCCACAAGTGTTCTGGGAATTCAAAAGTCTGATGGCTTGGGGAAACAAATTGTTGCCCAATCTGGACATAAGGGCCTGAGTGTTACGGTACCTCCTACCAGATGGAAGAAGAGAGAACATTTTACATAAGGGATGTGTGGAGTCCTTCACAATGTTTATTGCCTTTCACCTGAATCGAGTGCTGCATATGCCCTTTATGGTAGGAAGAGAGCCCCCCAATGATCTTTTCTGATGACTTCACTATCCTCTGTGGTCTGAGGAGGTGCAGCTTCCAAACCAGGTGGTGATGCAGTTGCATAGGATGCTCTCGATACATCCTCTGTAGAATGTAGTGAGGATGGAGGGTGGGAGATGAACTTTCCTCAACCTTCACAGGAAATAGAGGTAATGCTGGGCTTTCTTTGCCATGGAGCTGGTGTTAAGGGACCAGGTGAGATTCTCACTTGATTAAAGCCAAAAGGCCGAGAAGCGATCAGGTGAGATTCTCCACCAAGTACACTCCAAGGAACTTGATACTCTTGACGACCTCAATGGTGAAGCCATCAATGGTTTGCAAAATGTGGTCCCCCAAGCCCTCCTGAAGTCGACAACCATCTCTTTTTTTTTAATGTTCAGATACAGGTTGTTGGCTCTGCACCAGTCCGTTAGTGACTGTTGGACTTTGTATTGAGTTTTGAATATGGAGCAGGGAGGTCTTACTGCAGTCGTACAGAGTCTCGATGAGACCACACCTTGCGTATTGTGTATAGTTTTTGTCTCCTAATCCGAGGAAGGACATTCTTCCTACTGAGGGAGTGCAATGAAGATTTACCAAACTGATTCCTGGGATGGCATGACTGATGCATGAAGAAAGACTGGATAGACTAGGGTAAAACTCATTGGAATTTAGAAGAATGAGAGGGGATCTCGTTGAGACGTAGATAATTCTGATAGGACCAAACAGGTTAGATGCAAGAAGAATGTTCCCAATGTTGGGGAAATTCAGAACAAGGGTCACAGTTTAAGGATAAGGGGCCAGACAAATGGACTGAGATGAGGAGAAACTTCTTCACTCAGAGAGTTGTGAACTTTGGAATTCCCTGTTCCCCAAAGTTGTTGAGGCTGGTCCATTTGATATATTCAGAAATAAGGTGGATGTTGCTGATGTGATCAAGGGGTATGAACATAAAGTAGGAATAGGGAACTGAGGTTACATGATTAGTCAAGATCGTATTGAATAGTGGAGTAGATCGAAGAGCCAAATGGCCTTCTCCTGCACCTATTTTCTCTGATAACTATAACCAGAAAAACAATCCAGCTACTCTGCAAATACATATTTGTTCAAATAAATAAAACTTAGTCCATAGTGTTTGTGAACTTTTGTGAGTGGATGGAGAATATCCCACATTACATTCGTTGCTATATTTCAATGGTCAGTAAAGTGAGGTGCTGATAGATTTTCTTCTCATAAGAATGAGTGACATGGCGATATTAGGGCAAAAAGCTTGTCCAAATGAAGGAACTTAGACAGACAAATAGGTCTGAGAGGGACTTTCAAAGCACTTCCTCAAGTTTCAAAAGACATGACTACTTATGACAAAGCAATTAAAATTAGCCTTAATTGGAGGAGTGCAGAGACCTCAAAACTGTGAGGATGGAGGATCCATCAAGACAGAGAGGTCATATCATGGAGGGTTGGAATACCAAGGTCAGAGTCCAAACCTGGCTGTTGGTTCAGTAATGTCTCAACATGTATCAGTGAGTTATAGATTCATAGAGGTATTAAAAGGGACAAGGGGTTGATGCTAAATAAAGAAATGGTGGATTCTTTTGTCATTATGGTGCCAGCTTGCCATGTTGAAGACGGGCTCAAAGGAGGAATTCCTACCATGAGAAACTGTAATGGCATTGATTTACTACAGCTTACAAACAAATAAAGAATACACTCACTCATTTCTTTCAGCTTTTTTGAAGTCAACTTTCTTTTATTATTTACTAGACACAACATTGCATTCTTCAACTCCCAAACATCACCCAGCTAAACTCCTCTGACCTTTTCATTGGATCACTGCCACATGGGTGATCCTGACACTCTCACTCTCCTCCTTCTGCATCTGAGATTCATGACTCGTATACTGACGCTTAACACACCTATGCATGTGCGCAATTACTCCTGTGCATTGCATCACTTACGTCATCAGCACCGCTCCCGATGAAGGTAAGTACACAACCGTGACAAAACTGAAATTGTAATTTTTGCCTCGGAAGCTGGAGAGGTCAATGACCTCCATAGCTTGATTGCGGAGATTTCCCTAGCTTACGTGAAGATATGCCACATCACAAGACATAACAGTTTTGTACACTGCTCACATCATTAAACGATCAATATATTGCAGAAATAAAGCAAAGTCTAGTGATCAGAACAGCAGTTGCTACAGCACCAATGGTTGCTTAGTGGCTGCTTCAGAATTAGTTACACCAATTTATTTTCTCAGCAGTTTCAGCCCAACTTGCACCTGCCAGACGGCTTTTACATTAATTTGCAGATAATTCCCATTGCTGCACACATTTCAAGTACAGTCAGGTTCAGACACCAGAGAAGCTACCAAGAAGACTTGTGTACAATGACCAGCAGGAAAACATACAAGCAGCCAAGTAGATCCTTGCCCTTCTCTGTCTCCGAGTTCAGCATTAAAACATAAGAGTAAGTTTTGATCCAACTTTCAGTTTTAAATCAGAAATAACTTAAGCAGCACAAGGCTCACATTAATTATCCAATGTCTTCAACCACTGAAGCAGTTGATCAAGACATTCAGAGAATAGATGCAAGTGAACCAAATTTTGGTTGTTAATGTCAGAATTAGCTGATTGTTGAGTGTTCATTCATTCTTTGTAAAATCTGCATACAATTTGGTCATATGGCATCTCCAAAAGTGTGGATTTATGAGGAATTTCTCACATGTATAAGCAAAGTGTTGAATGGCTGGCTTTTGGTTTGGTACCTTGAGGCATTATGTTTACAAGGCATAAGGGTGAGGCCCATCGTTCAATTGAATTTATTTTGGCTGGAAGCAGAATGCGACAGGAAGCCTCAAAAAATTAATTCTTTTGCAATTCCGCTGCAATGCTTTAAAATGGACAAGTGCAGGGCTTTTTTGATCATTATGATTTTTAATAAAGTCATTTTTAAAATTATAAGTAAGGACTGCAAAAATGGTTTAATAACCAGGTACAACTTACTTTTCACTTATGGTATAAGGACATTAAGTATGAAGAACCAACTTTGAAAAGTTTTCAAAGCTAAAAAGTCTCAACTTTTATCATCCATATTTTTAATGAGAGTGATTTGGGAACAAACATTGTACTTTGCTTCCCACGCTTAACATAGCTTAATGTATCTACTATGAACCTACATTAGTCATTCACCTCTGTCACAGGATTGGCCAAATTACTTTAGTACTTTTTTAGGGAAGTCTGATTGGTGCCTCATATTTTTGACAAGGGTGGACAGAAGTCATTCAGGGCGTGTTATTTAATTTTAAACTTTTAAATATAGTTTTCTCTGTCCATAGTAATTAATGAAAAAAAGCCACTTTCTCATGTCAAACTATAATTAACAGGTCCATGGCAATTATGGCACTATAGTGATGCCAATGGGGGAACAGAGTAATTACACAGTGACAAGTTTACATGAGCAGTTTTCATTGCAAATGTGAATACATGAATTCATATTATCCCTGAGAAAAGCCAGAGAAAAAAAAGATGATTTTCTATGACCATGAACCCAAGGAACTAAGGATTTTTTAAAAACTGAAGCAGGGTGGAAACAGGAGATAAAGTGAATCAGAATGTGAAGGAATAATTTAATCTGTGTATTTAATTCTAATTTTTTATACGTCCATTACAATTTGCTCGGTTTGCAAACATAATGCAAATAACCTACATAAGCATGCAAAATAGATTGTTGCCCTCTCTTTAAATATTTTACATTCATTAAGCTGATTAAATTATGATTTTAAATATCAAATTTCTTATAAATCTTAATCAAAACATTTTTTTTCTGGGCATTCAGCCTAGTATTTAGTGAGAAGAAAAAGTCACCAGAAAATAAAACTTCAGAAAATATTCACAGAAAATTTAGGGAATTCAGGTTCCAAAATGTTAATGTACAAGAAAAATGGACATTTTTCTCAAAACTCAAAACAAATGACAAGATAGGAAGAATAAAAAAACAATGAATGGTGCAAACACAAAACCTGCAGACTCAAGATATTTAGTATATTATAAAGATACCCAGACCATATTTGATTGTGTCATAAACAAGGAAGAAAAGAGAAAATAAATGGCTGTAGCAATCATGAGAATCAAATTTTTAACATTTCTGTTCAAGTTTCATTAAATTGCTTGCATTATAAGTGAATATTAAGCAATATCCTTTGTAGAATCCTTTAATGCAGCAGCATGAGAGATGTTCAATACCAACTTTTGGCCATTTGTCTGATGGAACAAGCAATAAAATTTTCTGTTACCTATTATTCACAATAAAGTATTTAGAACTAATTATGCAGCATATATTGTACAATGTTAAAACAGGGCATTTATTTCAAACATTTGTGCCAGTGTTTAAATTCCAGGGAAATCTCATCCCAATCCATTTATCTAATTTCAGCCTTTCCCTAATGTCTTTCCATTCATCCTTCCCCCCGTTACTCATCCGAACAATGAACCTCAACTACTTCCTATAGCAGCAACTTTTACTTTTTCATTCCGAATCCCACTGTTTAAATCTCCTAATCTGAAACATTGTCTCCTCATCTATAGTGTGTTTACCCCAATCGCTCATTGGTTCTTCATTCACTAATTCAAATATAAAACAACACTGCTTTCTGTTTGGATTCCTCCATGTCCTTAATTTTTGGTATCTTTCTCATCTTCATATCCTTCAGCCCATGAATGCTAACAGTTTAAATTCCTCAATAATTCTCTTGTCATTTCTGCCTTTTTTAAAAAATCTAATCTTCTTTAAAATCTACCTTGCAATCAAATTTAAGATACCTTTCATCACATGGTTTGCTTTGTTTTTTGTCTCATTGTGGTGAAGTGCCTCGAAATGTTTTTCTAGAGGAATGAAGTAGGATGAATGCAATATGTCATAATAACCATCCAGAAAACTAAAGGTAAGCACTGTGAATGAAAAATAGTACTCTTTAGGGACTATATAGTTTAGGGCGGTACAGTTAGGGTAGTTGTTAATGCAGTACTCTTGCAGCGCCAGTGACCTGGGTTTGAATCTGGCACTGTCTGCAAGGTTTCCTCCTGAGTGCTCCAGTTTCCTCCCTTCTTCCAAAAATGTATGGGGTTTGTAGGTTAATTGGTGCATTTGGATGGCATCAGCTTGAGGGCTGGAATGGCCTATTACTGTGCTGTATGTTTAAATTAAATCAAAAATAAAGCACTGATTACCTGTGGAAGATGGGTTCTATGAAACACAAGGGTTCCCATGTTTTATGGGTTGGGCAAAGTGATGGAATGCTGTCTGAGAAGCACGAGGACAAGGATGAATAAACTATGAATTTTGACAACTTTCTCTGGAGATCAGCAGTATTTCACAACATTTATGCTCATTAAAAGGATTTAATGGGGTCTACAAATAGACCGTATCAGCAGGTCAGGACAAATGGTTTTTATTTTGCCCAAGCATTCTTACATTCTGAGAGTTAACATTAATTATTCATAATCCTACTGTCTAATACATTCAAGATCATAACGTGTTTGGAATCAAGAAGGAAGTGTGCAGCATGGCAAATGGCCCATTGGGACACTATCACAGCTGTCGAGTTGACAAAGCTTTGGTTTCTCAGCTTATTACAGACACGTGCCAGTCACACCTTGGGAGTTTGCTGATCTAGGCTAGGGTGTGAGGAGACAATGGAGAAGGAGGGAGGTAAGTGCGGATAATGAAAGGAAAATCATGGCTATAACTTCTGATACTCCACGTGACATTTACAAAAATCTTTAACCTGGTGAGTTTCCCAACCCAATGGAAGAACTTGGGCAGAAAAGAATCAATATAATGGAGGATGGGTTATTTTGATTCAAAGCTGTCTTTCAGAGCCCAAATGGTTAATCTGTGTTATTATCTTGAGCAGCTGCTGGGTGGGTTTACAAGACTCAAAGGATAAAGTTTTTTAAAATGTGCATTTAAATCTACTATGGGTGTAGCATCCCTTTGCTGATGCTCCAGCTGTGGACAGGAACATCTTAAAATTTAATTACAGTAAAACCTTTGAGGAGGCACTGAGTTATACATTATCAGTGCATTTGCTCTAAAAATTGTTCTTTAAACAAAATTTAATTTCTTCCCCAACCTTTTGTGCTAATTTTGAGTGACGATTAGAAAATGGGAGTTGCACAAGGGGAGATTCATCAGTGATACACTCATTAGCATGTTCACTGAGATGACATTTGCACTTGTACCTATAATCATTTCACCTAATCCCTGTTGAGTCCCTCTCTTCATCCGGAAGATCACTGCTTAGCTGCCTCATTCACATATGGCATGCGTATAATTACACTCATTCCATTTTGAAATACATAAATATGACGAATTTCTGGCCCTCTGCCATCAACTTCATCTGCTCTTAAAAAAACTAGAATGTCGCAGTGAAAGTGGGGTGGGAAAATGACGTGAGTCGGAATTTCAATTTAAAGCAAGCATATTAGGCTTAAAAAACAAAGGCACTGCCTTTTCACTCACATTTCAAACAATGTATTTATGCTTAATGAATAAACCAATGTAGATAAAACAATGTTTTTGTTTTAACTACTTAAATGTTTGGTCAGGGTCTCAATATTTACCCATTATTATTATATCACATCAGTCAACCATAGCCACAGTGAAGGGATCAGGGTAAGACAGTAGAAACAGGGCATTTGCCATCCAAAAGCTCGCCTAAGATATTCATGAGTGGAGTGATTGCAGAGAGCTCAGTTGCTCTTATTTCAAAAGACCACAAGACTAAAGGTCCATTCTCCCACTCAGTCTCTCTGCCTGACCTGGTCCCCATAACTTTGGCTGATCAAGAACCTATCAATCTCTCTTAAATAGACCCAATTACTTGCATCCACAACTGCCTGTGGCAACAAATTCCACAGATACACCTTCCAGCTAAAGAAATGTTTCTGCATCTCTGTTCTGTGTGAACCCCTTCAATCCTGAAGTTGTGCCCTCTTGTCCTAAACTCTCCCACCATGGCAAATAACCTTTCTACATCTACTCTGTGTGCCATTCAACATTCAAAACATTTCAATGAGATTCCCCTGCTCCACCCACCCCCCCCCCCCCAAATCATTCTCCTAAATTCCAACAAGCTCAGAGCCATCTAATGTTCTTCATGTGATAACCCTTCATTCCTGGCATCATCCTTGTCAACCTCCTCTGAACCGTTGCTAAAGTCAGCACATCCTTTCGTAAATGAAGAGCCCAACTGCTCACAAAACTCCAAGCAAGGCCTCACCAGCGATTTATAAAACCTCAACATTACATCCCTGCTCTTGAATTCTATTCCTCTTGAAATGAATGCCAGGATTGTGATTTGCCTTCTTCACCACTGACTCAATCTGCAAGTTTTTACCTTCAGGATATCCTGCACGAGGACTCGCAAGTCCCTTTGCATCTGGGAATTTTAAATTTGCTTCCCATTTAGAAAATAGTCTGCCTGTTTATTTCTTCTACTAAAGTGCATGTCCTTTCCAAAATTGTATTTCAGTCAGTAATGATGGGGTCATATTGTTATGATGGGTTGGGGGGCGGTTGAGGGTTGTAGTGGGAGGAGCATAATTTGAACTCTGTGCAGTTTCCAAAAGATTACATTGTGGGCAGGAAAGATCTTTGGAATATTCATGAAAAATTCAACTAAAACAGCCTAAACCTATTAAAATCTGATTATGATCAGTAACCATAGGGAATAGAAATAAAACACAATGAATGAGTTGTTGACATCAATCAGGTTGTGGAAAGGAATGATATTTGTAGATCAATGAGATCAACTTCAGCAGCTCAGAACTGGACTGGGTGGCCACCTGTCTTGTGTGGGCCAAGATAACTCACGTTGGGCAAGGAAAGAAGCAATGTGATGGAGGGTGAAAACAGCAAAGTAACTGACTTGCTGCAATGGGCCAGTTCACTCCACCATTTCTTCCTACTCTATTTACTCACCACTGTCGTATGCACAGTTCCCTCACTCAATTATCTTTCAATAATTCTATTCTGAAAGTGACATTTCATTCTGTACCGGATCTTTTTCTGCAATTGTTTTGGCATTGGAGATCACCCATGACAATGCATATTGGGAGGATTGCAGCCTAAGCTCCAGTTAACTTCCAGCAGTTTGCCCATTGCCTGTCATTGGACACAGAGAATGGCTGGCTTTAATCTTGACCTCAGCCCCACACCCTGGATATGACTCTTGTACTTCACCAGAAGTGTAGCTGATTAGAACTGCCTCATCATGGGCCAGGAACCAGTGAAGGTCAACTCCCCATTATAGAAGCACATATCATCCTCAGGCCACAGTTAATAATTTTTGCACAGTAGGCAGAGGGATGTTTATGGACTCTTATAAAGACATCCAGTACAATTCAAGTTTCCACATTACTGAGTAGACTGTTGAATGCTCAATTACATTTTAAATACTTAACAGTACTGTATTTTCTATATTATGAAAGTGATCATTGAATATCACCTGTTGAACATGATGGGACCCAGGACTACTTTCAAACCGACAACCTTCCGCAGTAAATGGCATACTCTGGCCGCATCACATGAAATGATATAAATACAAGGTAAAAATACAGAGACTTCATCAAAGATTCACAAACACAATATTCACTCTTAACTGTTAAATATGAAAACAAAATGTCCAAGGACCCCTGCCACCATGAACCCACAGATGATATACATTTGGGAACATTTAATGGGTGAAAGGTGATGACATTCTCTGTCCTTACACACTTGGAAGGAATACTTAAGCCAATTAATTTCTTCTCTATGAAAGCCTGCATTCAAATTCTTTTCTACTTGAATAATGTGAAGTACTTCTGTTGCTATAATTATAGATTCCATAGCTCAAATTACTTGCAATAATGGTTGTGCCTCTCCATCCACATGTTCAGAAAACAGATGGCGTAATTTTAAGTACTTAAATCTAATGGCATTTTCTATTCATGATTTACAGCAAGTTTTTGCAATACATTATCAATGGGAATCCTGGTTTCATTGTTATAATTTGCCACAATGGGATCTGACAGAACTCCAGTGGACAATATTTATTCTGTTAATTTCAAGGGAAAATGCAAGGACTGTGGTTTGCATGTTCATATTGTCTTTACTTTCACTGTTTTACTGTCTCTAATCTTTTATAGTTAAGAAAATAATCAATAAAAATAGATACAGTTAGCAAGCCCTTCACAGAATCACAGATATAGGTCATGGGTTCTGCTGCTTAATCAGGCTACGTCACTTTGCAACTTTAAAAAACTTTAAAAATCTTTTAGTAAGCAATGTTGACCACAGCAACTTCTCACCTCACAATCTTCCCTTCCAGTGGTATGGGTGAATCAGGCTTAATCCCTCCAATTTTGGGGGATTTTGACAGACCTCTATTCCAGGCAATTGAATTTTGTGAAATGTCACAATAAGGAGGAATTACACTGCTCTTTCCCTTTATTATTGATGATTTCCTCATTACAAAGGTGTCTGGAGGAAAACCAATGAAGATCAAATGTTGAAGGCAAAGGTAATTTTGTTTGAAATTTGTAACAGGTTAATGTGGTACAACTGCCTCACAATATTGTACAAGTTTTGAGATAAAAGACATTGTGAAATGAATAAAAGACAGCTTTATACACATTTACAAGCTGCCGTCTTGTTCCCCAAACCCTCAGGAATCTTAACCATGACCATATTTAGAGTACAGCAGGGCTGTGCTTTTCATTCAGCCTCCGCATTGTGATAGAGATTTGCTAGACAAATGGGTTTCATAATCATGTCCTCTCTTCACCCCAGCACGAATTCAATTGAGTGTCAGTAAAATGTTTCCCATCAGGGAAAGGAAAACACAGGGCAAGGTCTGGTGCTGGGGAAGGGATAGGTGTGGAGAAGATTATTTATTGAAGCTGAGAACTAGCATAATTCGGCCCTCAGGTGTCTACTGCTGCCTAACTACATCAGTAAATGAGATTGCATTTCCAAAGATGAGGTGCCAAGGAGACAGGTAAACTGAGTGGTGAAGAAGGCCTCTGGTACACTTGCCTTCATCGGTCAGTGTAATGAATACAGGAGCTGGGATATCATACTACAACTGTATAAGTCATTGGTGAGACCACACTTGGAGTAGTGAGTACAGTTCTGTGTAAGAATTGATAACAAAGATATTAATAAGCTGGAAAAGGTACAAAAAACATTCACAGGAACAAGTAGGCTTAAACTTTGAGAGGCTAGATAGGCTGGGACTTTTCTCCCTAAAATGTCAGAGAGTGGTGGGGGTGGATTATAAAATCATGAAGGGCAGAGTTAAATCTTTTTCCTGGGGCAGAGGAGTCTAAAACTAGAGGAAATAAATTAAAGGTGAAGGGGAAAGATTTAAAAAGGACCCAAGGGGCACCTTTGTCCACACAGAAGGTGATAGGTATCTGGAATGAGCTGCCAGAGTTTAGGGTATAGTTGTAATGTTTAAAATACATTTAAACAGGTACGTGGACAGAAAAGGTTAAGAGGGATATGGCAAAACAGAAGTAAACAGGACTAGGTTGGGGACATAACTTGGTCAGCATAGACAATTTGGACTGAAGGGCCTGTTTCTGTGCTCTGAAACTCAATGACATCATGACCCTTACTGACATTTTGATATGCTAATATCCGCAGTCCAGCAAATTATATCAGCGGCTGACCATAGAAAATACCATTTGAAAGGATTAGAACAGCTGAATCACAAATTTACCCCATATTTTCCATCCAAGATAACATTTATTTCAGAAGCTTGATGGTTAAGACACTGGGGAGATAAAGAACATAAATATAAGTAAATAATACTGGATGTAAGTATCACTAGATACAAATGCCCACATTCTGTATTAACGTTCTTAATCCATTTATTCCTGGCAATCCCTCATTTTGTGCTGTTCTAGTGGGAACTGTGGGTGAGACATATGAGAAGAGATGTACCTCTAATTCAAAAAAAGTGTAATGGATAGAAATGTACCATGTTGAATGCTTTTAAACAGTTTAATGATTTTCTTTGACAGATTATTTTCAATACCTGTGAACCACAGTCCTGCAATGACATGATCTGCAGAAATTTGCCTCACTTTGAACTAGTTTATTGATCTGCGGAGCTAACTGGAATGAAATGGCCAATCCAGCACTTATGTAACCAGCACTGCAAAGGTCTAATTTTACATTACAATTCAACTACGAATCTCAAACTTAAATGCACGGTTGCTGAATGTCCATCAACATATACGGGAGGAATGGGCAACAAATACCTTCTCTTTAACTCTTTGAGGACTGCAGCAGCATTTCTGCACCGACATAAGAGGGAAAAAAATTGTAATGTTTTTGTTTTCATAATTGAAGAGAAACCCACAGCTGCTGACATGTGTCCAATTCACAGCATTAAATTTGTTTTCTTTTATTGGAGGTGGGGTGGGGTGTGATGGCATGTATGCTGCAAGACAAAAGCTAATTAAATTTTGTAAGCTGCAAAGGATACTGAGTACTCAAAGGGTTAAAAATCACAGTTATTAGTACAATTACAAAACTTCAAGCAAAATAATTTGTGAGCAGTTAAAACAGAATGGTTAGGTCTCAGTCTTAATTTCCCTCTTGAAACAATGTCAGGACTAATTCTTAGTATGTTGCATATTTGGTTCTTTACCAGCTGAATTAGTCACTGGACACACAGAACATTGTCATTCTTTGGCTCGTTAAACTTACTTGGAGATGCTTCAAAGCTTGATTAAAACCCATTTTGTTCTGTAAATTGATGCCACTACCAAACAGGAATTGGATCAAAAAGTAAAGCTTTTGAAACAAAAGCTACATGTAGTGACAAACTTATTTTTCAGCCTTAGAGGAAACAATTGAGAAATTCCGCTGACAATTGAATCTGAAAACTGCAAAGGTCTCAATGGCTGAGAATGATTCTATGCAGCTAATTTATTTGTAAAAAGACCCTCCATCCACAGTGACCTGAGCAATGGCACGGTGGAAAGATACAAGAGTGGCAACTCGAAGAGAGGATGAGGGTCAACGGTGTCAATGGTATTAGGGTGATAAAGGATGAGAAACTTGGGCCGAGAAACCTCAAGAGTAAGGTAATTTTGTTAACAAGTGTAAAATATCACATTTGAAGAAAAATTTGAGCCATTAAATATGTCAGGTCATCTATCTTATACAGGCAGCAGTCAATATACTCAGACTACAAATAAGACTTTCAAAGTGAAATTGAGGAGACAAAACTGAAGAATTACTTCAGAAAAATTGAACAGTACATTGTGAGAGACTGCAGTTTCTGAATTAATTAATCAAGATGCGTGAAACTACCTTTATCTACTTGTTTTTCAGATAATCTTAATATCACTCCTTCAATATGAGAACTTAATTTACTATAATGGAATATAATTTAACACCATGATAAGAATTATATTTTACTTAGGAACTCAGGAGTGACCTATAACTCACTCACTCCAGAGTAGAAAATGATCGAAATGTATTACTTTGGTACACTATTGTTACCTGTCAACTCAACTCATCTGCAAGTAGAGCTTCATGAGAAAAAATATCAGAGAAGCAGCCACTGTTGGAGAAACCTATTGAGGTTGCAGTAATTAACTCTTTGCAGCCTGGTAAAGATTCCAGTCCCAATGACTTCCCAGCAGAATTTTATGACTTTTTCTTATTTATTGATACCCAATATAGATTCGGTACTTTCTGAATCTTTGACTGCTGGAAGACTTCTGGATTCCTTTTTTTTTGTAATTATTTATCGCACTATGAACCATATCAACCAATATATTTACAGATGCATCTCTTTAAATGTTCACAGTGACATTTTCCCTTTTTTTCCCCATCCCTCCCTTCCCCCTTCCCATCCCCCTCCAAAAACATTGAACATATAAAATACAATAAAACAATATCTTTATACAAAAGGAATACAAACAAAAAAGTCGTATCATCTACTTATACACATTAAATCTGATCGTGTTTATCTTCTTATCATTTTAGGTGGTGGTGGTCCAAGGCCTGCTCTTTCTGTTATGTTTCATATATGGTTCCCAGGTTTTTTCAAACATTGTAACTTTGTCTTTTAAATTATATGTGATTTTTTTTCCCAATGGGATACACTTAAACTTGGTTATATATTCCGTTAATGTTTATAGTCATGTAGTCTAACGTGGCCATCTTATATCTTTATTTTCACTTCTTTTCTGCCGCTTCACCATCTCCATCCCCTTTTTTTCCATTACTGTCTTTTAAGTTTTCTTTTTTAATCTCAATATATGACAACGCACTTAAGACATGAAATACCCCAACAATCCCCAAAAGCAATAACCCTTTAACCCCAAATGAACCTCCCCTCGGTGGATTGCCCCTTGTTGGCAACCACAACTCCCCTTTCCATTTGGTTTGCGAACTTACTGTCAAGCGTCAACCGATTTCACAGCGACCATTATTCTCCCCCCAGCCCCCCCAGAGAACACTATTTTCCTATACATATAACAAAGCTCTCTCTTTTTTTCCCCCTTCCCCTTCTCTTATCCATCTTTAAATCTTTGTATTATACATCATCTTTACTTTATATTTTTACATATTTTTGTATATTTTCTTGCCGGTCTTCCTGCTTGTCACTCTTCCTCCTCTCTTCTCCTGTCCTGCAAATGTTCAGCAAATTCTTCGGCTTTCTTTGGGTCTATTCTGTTCCCCAGGAGGATTCCTTTTATGAAGTCTCAGTCTCTCTTATTCCAAAAAAGAACAAAGATCCTTCTTCTTACAGGTTAATTTCTCTTTTGAATGTTAATGCTAAGATATTGTCTAAGGCTTTGGGGCATAGATGAGAATATATTATGCCTTTTATTATCTCTGAAGATCAAACTGGGTTTATAAAGGGTCATTATTCACAATTTAATATCTGTCATTTATTAAATATCCTGTACTCTCCCACTGTTTCACCTTCTAAGTGTATTCTTTCCTTAGAAGCTGAGAAAGCCTTCGATAGAGCAGAATGGAACTATTTTTTTTAAATGTATTAGATAAATTTAATTTTGGCCCTAAATTTATTAATTGGATTAAATTAATATATTTTTCTCCTATTGCTTCAATTTTTACAAATTCAATGAAATCCAAAGCATTTAAGGTCCACCATGACTAGACAAGGTTGCCTTTTAAGCCCATTATTACTTAATTAGAATTAGAACCATTTGCAGTGGCCTTTCCACAATCTGATGATATTTCTGGTATGACATGGGGTGGGACTGCTTATAAAATCAAGGTTTAAGCAGATGACTTCTTATTGCATATATCTGACACTAATCATTCCTTCCAGCTATTTGATCACTCCTTCATCAATTTGAGTACAGTAACTAAACCTGTTCCTTCACTTAATGGATATTCTGCACTAAATTACTATATATACACTTGAAAGAATAATCATGTGGCATAAAATCAGTTCAATAGATAGCATTAACATTTTGGTTTCCAAGACAACAGGAAATCCTCAACTTAAAAATTACAAATATATAATTAATATATAAATCATCCAACAACTGATGCTTGAACAAGTTGCTTTATTTGATTTATGATGTTTTTCTAAAACTATCCCAGAAACTTAATTATTTTTTGACTTGACTTTTGGTCACTTTTTAAACAAATTTTTGATTTCAACAAGCTGTCAAGTCAATTAAGAAATTGGAAAGTAAAAAAAATTGCAAATACTGGAAATCTGAAATAAAGGCAGAAAATACTGGCAGGTCAGGGAACAACTGTGGAAAGAGAAATTAGAGGAATCATTTCATCAGGATGTGGTCACAGAGAGAACATTTCAGCTATGAGGAGATACTGGATATGCTGGTTTTGTTTCTTTTAGTGTGTTGAAAGCAGGGATGTGGCTTGTGGAGGGACTTGGATGAGAACACAAAATACTGAAGGATATAGATAAATAGTGGTGATAGTGAGAAACCTTTACCCTTTACAGAGCTGTGTATAATCAAAGGTTTAAGGTAAGGGATAGGTGATATAGAACAGTTTTAGGGGTGTTTTCCCCTCCACACAGAAGTGATTGATATCTGCAAAATATACCACCTGAGAGAATGATGGAGAGGTGGGGACACTCACAACACAAAAAAAGAACACGATGGCATAGGTGGCTGAATGCTGGGAAAATGGATCATCAAGGATGCAGACTGAGCCAAAGGGTCAGTTTCATTTTTTAATAATTTTTTATTTTTCACACTGTGAACCATATCAACCAAAATATGTACAAACATTTCTCATTAAATTTACACATTAGTCTTTTCACCCCTTTTTTACCACCCCTTTCCCTCCCTCCCCTCTACCTACCCCCCTCCAAAACCCATAAATATTCAACATATACAACATATACAATACAATAAAACCATAAAACAATATATTCACACAAAGGAAAGTAAACAAGAAAATTGCGTCATCTATTTATTACACACTGAATCTAGTCATTTTGTCTTCTTATTATTTTCATTCTCATTTTAGGGGATGGAGTTCGTAGGCAAGCCTTCTCTGATATGTTCCATGTACGGTTCCCAAATTTGTTCAAACATTGTGACTTTATTTTTAAAATTATATGTTATTTTTTCCAATGGAATACATTTATTCATTCCCATATACTATTGCTGTACTCTCAGGCTCTCTTCTGATTTCTAAGTTGACATTTTACATTTTTTTGCTACAGCTAAGGCTATCATAATAAATCTTTTTTGCGCTTCATCCAGTTTAAGGTCTAATTCTTTACTTCTTATATTACTTAAAAGAAAGATCTCTGGATATTTTGGTAGGTTGCTTTTTTGTGATTTTATTTAAGATTTGATTTAGATCTTCCCAAAAAATTTTCACTTTCTCACATGCCCAAATTGCATGTACTGTTGTTCCCGTTTCCTTCTTACAGCGAAAACATCTATCTGATCATGTTGGATCCCATTTATTTAACTTTTGGGGCATGATATATAGCCTGTGAAACCAATTATATTGTATCATGTGTAACCTCATATTTATTATATTTCTCATAGTTCCAGAGCATAACTTTTCCCATATTTTATTTTTTATCTTTATGTTTAGGTCTTTTTCCCCACTTTTGTTTGGGTTTATAGCTTATTTCATCATTTTCTTTCTCTTGCAGCTTGATGTACACATTTGTTATAAATCCTTTAATTATCATTGTGTCTGTAATCACATATTCAAAGCTGCTTCCTTCTGGAAATCTCAGTCTGCTTCCCAATTTATCCTTTCAGTAGGTTTTCAGTTGGTGGTATGCAAACATTGTACCATGAGTTATTCCATATTTGTACTTCATTTGTTCAAATGCTAATAAATTATTTCCCAAAAAACAATTTTCTATTCTTTTAATTCCTTTTCTCTCCCATTCTCTAAAGGAAAGGTTATCTATTGTGAAAGGGATTAGTTGATTTTGCGTCAATAATAATTTTGGTACTTGGTAATTTGTTTTCTTACTTTCTACGTGAATCTTCTTCCAAATGTTGAGCAGACGGTGCAGTACTGGGGAACTTCTATATTGCACCAGTTTTTCCATCCCACTTATAAAGTATATGTTCTGGTACCTTCTCTCCTATTTTATCTAGCTCTACCCTGGTCCAATCTGGTTTTTCCCTTGTTTGATAAAAATCTGATAGATAACTTAATTGTGCTGCTCTATAATAATTTTTAAAGTTTGGTAGCTGCAAACCACCTTGTTTGTACCATTCTGTTAATTTATCTAGTGCTATTCTCAGTTTCCATATTTGTACTTCAACTGTTCAAATGTTAATAAATTATTTCCCAAAAAACAGTTTTCTATTCTTTTGATTCCTTTTCTCTCCCATTCTCTAAAAGAAAGGTCTATTGTAAAAGCGATTAGCGGATTTTGCGTCAATAGTAATTTTGGTATTTGATAATTCGTTGTTTTCCTTTCTAAGTGGATCTTCTTCCATGTATTAACTAAATGATGCAGTACTGGTGAGTTTTTATATTGCACCAGCTTTTCATCCCACTTATAAAGTATATGTTCTGGTACCTTTTCCCCTATTTTATCTAGTTCTATCTTAGTCCAGTCTGGTTTTTCCCTTGTCTGGTAAAAATCTGATAAATACCTCAATTGTGCGGCTCTATAATAATTTCTAAAATTTGGTAACTGTAAACCACCTTGATTATACCTCTCTGCTAATTTATCTAACGCTACCCTTGAATTCCTCCCTTTCCACAAGAATTTCCTTATTATTCTCTTTATTTCCTTAAAGAATTTTTCTGTTAAGGGAATTGGTAATGTTTAAAATAAATATTGTATCCTTGGGAACACGTTCATTTTAATGCAGTTTACCCTCCCTATCAACATTAGCAGTAATTCTTTCCAGTGTTCCAAGTTTTCCTGCAATATTTTTTATTAGTGGCTGATAATTTAGTTTTACAAGTGGCTTAAGTTATTATCTAACCTGATCCCTAGGTATCGGATTGCTTGTGCTTGCCATTTAAATGGTGATTCTTTTTTAAATTCTGTATAGTTTGCGTTACTCATTGGCATCACTTCATTTTTATTTGCGTTTATCTTGTACACCGATATTTCTCCATAATTCTTTTACTGATACCTTTGGTTCTGTTAGGTATACTACGATGTAATCTGCAAATAAACCGATTTTATTGTCCTCCTTTATTTTTATCCCTTTTATTTTATTTTCTGTTATCAGTTCTGCCAATGGTTCTATTGCTTAAGGCAATGAGGGGGATAGTGCATATCCCTGTCTAGTTGACCTACTTAATTTAAAGTGACTCGATACATATCCATTTACTGTTACCTTTGCCAATGGTCCATTATACAATACTTAAATCCAATTTATATATTTTTCTGGTAGATTAAACTTCAGTAATACTTTAAATAAGTAATTCCTCTCTACTCTGTCAAAGGCTTTCTCTGCGTCTAGAGCAACAGGCACTGTTGGTTTCTTATTTCCTTGAACTGCATGGATTAGATTAATAAGTTTGCAGACATTGTCCGCTGTTCGTCTTTTCTTAATAAATCCAGTTTGATCTTGTTTTACTATTTTTGGTACACAATCGCACAATCTGTTTGCTAATAATTTCGCTATTATCTTATAGTCTGAGTTAAGTCGAGATATTGGTCTATATGATGCTAGTGTTAATGGATCCTTCCCCATCTTTGGTATTACTGTAATTATTGCTGTCTTACATAAATCTGTTCCTCAACATGATTATCCAACTGCACGAAAACCAACAAGGTCGGGTCAGATACAGCAATGAGCTCTCTGAACCCTTCTCCATTAACAATGGCGTGAAGCAAGGCTGTGTTCTCGCACCATCCCTCTTTTCAATCTTCTTCAGCATGATGCTGAACCAAGCCATGAAAGACCCCAACAATGAAGACGCTGTTTACATCCGGTACCGCACGGATGGCAGTCTCTTCAATCTGAGGTGCCTGCAAGCTCACACCAAGACACAAGAGAAACTTGTCCGTGAACTACTCTTTGCAGACGATGCCGCTTTAGTTGCCCATTCAGAGCCAGCTCTTCAGCGCTTGACGTCCTGCTTTGCGGAAGTTGCCAAAATGTTTGGCCTGGAAGTCAGCCTGAAGAAAACTGAGGTCCTCCATCAGCCAGCTCCCCACCATGACTACCAGCCCCCCCACATCTCCATCGGGCACACAAAACTCAAAACGGTCAACCAGTTTACCTATCTTGGCTGCACCATTTCATCAGATGCAAGGATCGACAATGAGATAGACAACAGACTCGCCAAGGCAAATAGTGCCTTTGGTAGACTACACAAAAGAGTCTGGAAAAACAACCAACTGAAAAACCTCACAAAGATAAGCGTATACAGAGCCGTTGTCATACCCACACTCCTGTTCGGCTCCGAATCATGGGTCCTCTACCGGCACCACCTACGGCTCCTAGAACGCTTCCACCAGCGTTGTCTCCGCTCCATCCTCAACATCCATTGGAATGCTTTCATCCCTAACGTCGAAGTACTCGAGATGGCAGAGGTCGACAGCATCGAGTCCACGCTGCTGAAGATCCAGCTGCGCTGGATGGGTCACGTCTCCAGAATGGAGGACCATCGCCTTCCCAAGATCGTGTTATATGGCGAGCTCTCCACTGGCCACCGTGACAGAGGTGCACCAAAGAAAAGGTACAAGGACTGCCTAAAGAAATCTCTTGGTGCCTGCCACATTGACCACCGCCAGTGGGCTGATAACGCCTCAAACCGTGCATCTTGGTGCCTCACAGTTTGGCGGGCAGCAACCTCCTTTGAAGAAGACCGCAGAGCCCACCTCACTGACAAAAGGCAAAGGAGGAAAAACCCAACACCCAACCCCAACCAACCAATTTTCCCCTGCAACCGCTGCAACCGTGTCTGCCTGTCCCGCATCGGACTTGTCAGCCACAAACGAGCCTGCAGCTGACGTGGACTTTTTACCCCCTCCATAAATCTTCGTCCGCGAAGCCAAGCCAAAGAAAAAAGAAACATAAATCTGGCAAGTTTTGTGTTTCTTCTATCTGGTTCATTACTTCCAGGAGAGGAGGAATTAAAAACTCTTTATATGTTTTATAGAATTCTATTGGAAATCCATCCTCTCCTGGTGTTTTATTGTTCGGCAGCTTTTTTAAAATATATCCTGTACTTCTTCTATTTCAAATAGTTTTATTAGCTTGTTTTGTTCCTCTTCTTGCAATTTCGGCAGCTCAACTTTAGCTAAAAATTACTCTATTTTATTATCTTTCCCCTCGTTTTCAGTTTCATACAATTGTTCATAAAATTCCTTAAAATTTTCCTAATGTCTGTTGGATTATATGTAATTTGTTTGTCCTTTTTCCTTGATGCCAGTATTGTTCTTTTAGCTTGTTCTGTTTTAAATTGCCAGGCTAATATTTTGTGTGTTTTTTCTGCCAGTTTGTAATACCTTTGCTTTGTCTTCATTATGTTCTTCTCCACCTTGTATGTTTGTAATGTTTCGTATTTAATTTTTTTGTCCGCCAATTCTCTCTTTTTCGTTTTATCATCCCTTTTTACTAATTCCTTTTCTGTACTTACTATCTCCCTTTCCAACTGCTCTATTTCCTAATTGTAATCCTTTTTCATCTTAGTCACATAACTTATTATCTATCCTCTAATGAAGGCTTTCATTGCATCCCATAATATAAATTTGTTTTTCACTGATCCTGTGTTTATTTCAAAATATGTTTTAATTTGGCGTTCAATAAACTCTCTAAATTCCTGTCTTCTAAGTAGCATGGAGTTTAACCTCCATCTATATGTTCTTGGTGGGATGTCTTCCAGTTCTATTGCTAATAATAGGGGTGAATGATCTGATAGTAGTCTAGCTTTATACTCAGTTTTCCTAACTCTCCCTTGAATATGGGCTGACAACAAAAACATATCAATCCTTGAGTAAGTTTTGTGCCTACTCGAATAATATGAAAATTCCTTCTCTCTCGGGTGTTGCCTCCTCCATATATCCTTATGTTTCATTTCCTGCATTGATTTAACCATAAATTTGGCTACTTTATTCTTTTTACTTGTCTTTTGTCCAGTTTTATCCAACATTGCGTCCAAATCAAGGTTAAAATCCCCTCCTATCAATATATTTCCTTGTGTGTCTGCAATCTTCAAAAAAATATCCTGCATAAACTTTTGATCCTCCTCATTAAGTGCATATATACTGGGCAAATTCCAAAATTCTGAGTATATCTGACACTTTATCATTGCATACCTACCTCCCTGTCAGATGTATTATTTCTTCCTCTATTTTGATTGGTACATTTTTGTTAACTAGTATGGCTACACCTCTAGCTTTTGAATTATAGGATGCTGCCGTCAAGTGTCCTACCCAGTCTCTCTTTAGTTTGTTATGTTCTGCTTCAGTTAGATGCGTTTCTTGTACAAATGCTATATCAATTTTTTCCTTCTTCAAAAAATTTAGTAGCCTCTTCCTTTTAATTTGGTTATGTATTCCATTAATGTTTATAGTCATATAGTTCAACATGGCCATCTTATATCTTGCATACATCTCTTTGCCACCTCCAAACCCCTTTTCCCCATTTTCATCTCTTAGTTTTCTCTTATTATACTTAATGTATGACAACACATTTAAGACATAAAGTACCCCCACAGTTCCCACACCCACTAATACTTAAACCCCAAAAGTTCCCCCCCTCTCTGAGTTGCCCCATATCCCTTGCCGGGCAACCACAACTCCCCTTTTCAATTGGGTTGCGATCTTGTTTGCAGTGTCAACTGATTTTGCAGTGACGGTCATTCCCTCTCCACCCAGACCTCTCCAGAAAACACTTTTTTTAAAAAACACATAGAACAAAGCTCTCTCTCTTCTTTTTTCTCCCCCTTACTCCCTTCCTTACCTTCTCTTTTCCCTCTTTAATTCTTTATATATACATTGTTTTTACATCCCCGGGTATAAATATTTTAAGCACGGCTGGATGTCTTAATATGAATTTGTAACTTTTTTTCCATAAAGTTGATTTTGCTGTATTAAATTCCTTCTTTCTCTTTAAGAGTTCAAAAATTATGTCTGGGTTAAAAAATATTTTTTGACCCTTGTATTCCAATGGTTTATTATCTTCTCTAATTTTATTCCTTGCCCATTCCCGTATATTTTCTCTTGTCGTGTATCTAAAAATTTTACTAAAATGGATCTTGGTTTTTGATGTGTCTGTGGTTTCGGAGCTAGTGGTCTGTGTGCCCTTTCTATTTCCATTTCTTCCTGCATTTCTGTCGTTCCCAGGACCTTCGGGATTCATCCTTTTATAAATTCCTTCATGTCTGTGCCTTCTTCACCCTCCTTCAGGCCCACTATTTTTATGTTGTTTCGCCTACTATAATTTTCCAACTTATCAATTTTCTGAGATAACAACTCTTGTGTCTCTTTAATTTTTTTGTCACTTTCTTCCAATTTTTCTCTTAAGTCATTCACTTCCATTTCTACAGCCGTTTCCCGCTCTTCCACATTCTCTACTCTTTTCCCTATTTCTGTTATCTTCTGTTCTTTTTATTTTTCTTTTAATAGCACTAAATTCTAATGACAACCATTCTTTTAATGCTCTCATTTGTTCTTCAAAAAAGACTTTATCTATATTCTGTCCATCAGTTTTACCTTCTATTTATCTGTGAAGATCTTGGTCTTCTTCTTCCTCTTCTTCTATGTCTGTATCTGTGTTTGTGTCTTCTTCTTCTCTTCTCTGTGTCTGAGTCTCTTCTGTTTTTCCTGATGAGCTGCTTGTATCTCTTTGATGGGCCTCTTCTTGCTGGGCCTCTTGTTGCTGTTCCTCCCCTCCTGGGCTGCTTGTCTGTTGTGCTTCCTGACGTTGGTCTTCTTGTCGATCTTCCCTCCGTCTGTCTTCCACGTCTGTTTTGTCGCACCCTCTTCTGCTGTCTTCCTTAGCCTCCATCTGAGAGCCCTGGTGTCGGGCATCCCTCAGCTGCTCGGTCTATGACAGCCCACTCCTCTGCTGAGTCCCTCTCCCGCCGGTTTCTCCTTTGACTGCGCACTGCGCACTTTTGTTTGGCTCTGAGAGCCATTTGTGTAGTGCACCAGCTGGTGGGTCGCGACTCTGTAGGGCAGGCACTGACCTGTAGGGTCGGGTGCTCCTCGTCACCACAGCGTCCTGTTCCTTCCTGCAGGTAAGGCCTTCTTCTTTCTTCTCCGGTGACTTTTCTACTTTTTTTTCCAGTTGTTCTTACTTTCTCCTTCTTGAAAGCCATCTTCATTCTCTTATCTGTATCTTTAGCTTCTATTTCTTGTACTCTATTTTTGTTATGCTTTGCTTTTTCCTAACTTTTTTTCCTATTTTCCTGGAGAGGGCTGGTTTTTCCGACCGGCCATTACCCTATCACGTGACTCCAGGGGGTCAGTTTCAATGCTCTATGACAGTATGATTCTTCACCTTTCAGGATGAAGATCATCTCTTAGAATACTTTTAACTCTTTCTCTTTTCACAAATGTAGCTTGATCCATAGAAATGCCCAGAGGTTTCTCTGAATTAAGAATTTGGATGCAAGGATGAAGGATATTTTCACTCATGAAACTCTTGACACCTTTCCTAACATAGAACATTACAGGACAGAAATGGGCCCTTCGGCCTTTCTAATCTGTGCCAAATTATTTTTCTGCCTTCTCCCACTGACTTGCACTCAGTCCATAGCCCTCCATGTATTTGTCCAAATTCTTCTTAAATGTTAAAATTGAGTCCACATTCACCATGCCAACTGGCAGCTCAATCCACATTCCCAACACTCTGTGTGAAGAAGTTCCCCCTAATGTTTCCCAAAATTTTTTCCCTTTCACTGTTAACCCATGTCCTCTGGTTTGTATCCCATCTACCCTCAGTGGAAAAAGCCTACTGTCTATACCCCTCATAATTTTAAATATTTCTATCAAATCTCCTCTCATTCTTCTACATTCCAGGGAATAAAGCTATAACCTGTTTAACCTTTCCCTTTAACTCAGTTCCTGAAGTTCGGGCAACATCGTAGAAAGTCTGCTCTGCACTCTTTCTACCTTATTGTTATCTTTCCTGTAGTTAGGTGACCAAAATTGCACACAATACTCCAAATTTGGCCTCTCTATTATCTTACACAACTTTACTGTAAAATCCCACCATCTATATTTAACATTTTGATTTATGAAGGCCAATATGTCAAGAGCTCTTTTTACAACCTTATCTTCCTGTGATGCCACTTTCAGGGAACTAGGCATCTGTATTCCCAGATCCCTCTGTTCTACCGCACTCCTCATACAGGTGGGGGTTGTGAGTGTGGGGAGGCCTGACTAGAATTGAAAACTTAGTCAGCTTTTAGAGTGAGATATTGTGACAATGAACTAAAACAACAATGGACACTGGAAAACCATGCATTCCGGTCAAATGCCACCAATTCTTTTGAGGAAATATCAGATGATGAGTACAAAATAGACAAGCACAGGTTACCCATTATGTGCACATCTTAACTGCTGGGTCTGCCTACTGCAGCACAGAATGCATCGGACTTCTCACTCGGCCCTTGGATTTAGCATTCAGTCCAGGGGTGGTTTCATAATTTAATGAGCTAATGAGCTTATGATGCTCAAGAGTTTTAACTGTCAAATAAAATGGTCTCATATCCTGAACATGAAAGTCTGAAGTAAAGGTGCTAAATCAAAGCAACTCCAACCCTGTGATTCCTTCACCAACAGAAAGTTTTTACAGCAAAAGGCTCCAGAAAGGAAGTCTCCACAATATTGAGGCCAATGCAAATTATGGAGAATTGACTATATTTACCTTCATGAATCAATGATGTTAAGCAGTGATTGAAGACAACTTCAAGACACAAATATGTGGTTAAATGGGCAG
Organism: Narcine bancroftii; assembly: GCF_036971445.1. Lineage (NCBI taxonomy): Eukaryota > Metazoa > Chordata > Chondrichthyes > Torpediniformes > Narcinidae > Narcine > Narcine bancroftii. The sequence goes on along the minus strand of NC_091474.1, from coordinate 223,294,890 downwards.
TTTATTGACATCGCACCAGATTTTTCAATAATGGGCAGGGATGTTCCACAGAATTTATGTGTAGATTTGGTGTTAGCCACAGTTTTCACTAACGAGATCAGGGGCCTCCAAAGTGGACGATATTGACCCCTGGGGGGACATTTATGGGACGATCCAAGGGGTCGATAAATGCCAAAGGGTTGATAAATGCCAAGGGGTCAAAAATGGGTTGATAAATGTCTGGGGAGGGGCAGGGGGAATTTGATTGAATTTTTGTGGTTGAAAGCAGGGGCGTGTCTATGGAAAACAGCCTCTATGGCAGGGGTGGCCAACTTCTCGTGAGAGCTGGCCTTGGTGGCCGCCATGTTATATTTGATTTTGGCCTCTTAATAAGTAGAGAGCGAAGGATTGATGGAGCGAAGATGAAGGAGGTACGCTGCTGCCACCCTCACCCGCCCACCGCCGCCACCCCCAACCTCGTCCAGCACCGGCACCCCCACATCCTGGTCCAGCACCACCATCACCCCAACCTGATCCAGTGCCGCCACCACCCATGCCCTGGGTTCTGCGAAGGATCAAGGATTCCATGAAGGGTGTCGATGGTCTAAAATGTTTGGGGAACCCTGAACTAGATCTACCAGCTGAATTTGGATAAGGAGACCAGCAATATATGAAAATATAAAAGGTGCTGTATTTGTACTTAAAACTAATTTTATGGTGAGGAATTATCAACAAAGATCTTTCAAGCTATCACTAACAAGAGAACACAAAGTACTGTACAACATTGCCTATACAATCAGGGCAAATGGAAAGATCCAGTAATAGTTGCAAGTACTGTACATTTTAATATTAGAGATATTACAAACATAATATAGAGCTCAAAAGAAGTTTGCCAATTTGCAGGTGAGTTAATTTAGGCTAAATGCTTATGTGAAAACTCAATCATGAAGAAGGTAGTAACAATTACAAAAGGAAGGAGATTTGAGACATTTCAAAGCTCAGGTCATTCTCAGGCATGGTACGGTACTGTGTGAAATTTTTGCCAGAATTTGCCATTGATGCTTACACATTAGTTATTGTAAAAAGCCAAAATGGAATTGGAACAAAGAACAGCAAATGGCATAGGAAGTATGAAAGAAGAGTCTGGTAAGATTCGGTATATGTACAAAAATGTGTCATCTCTGCTCTGAATTACAAAGCAGGTACTGTCCTAAGGGAGATTGATCCCAAACAATTGATTGCAATGGTCACATGTACACTGACTGAAAGTGACTGCAAAATACCTCAAATGCCAGAGGTTCCGTGAGGATTTATATATAGTGAATGAAACCGTGAACTTCACAACAGGTCACACTCCAACTGAGTTACAAAATGCAGTCAGAACACAAAAAAATTTCTTCAGCTAAATCTTGGGGAGAAAGTGACAGCTGAGATATTATTAGCATGGATAGAGGATTGGTTAACCACTAGAAAGCAGAGAATTGGGAAACAGGGGTGCTTTTCTGGTGGGCAATCAGTGGTGAAAAGTGTGCAGCAGGGGTCGGATTGGACCAGCAATTGCTCGTGATGTACATAAATGGTCTGCAAGAGAGGACATTGTAGTGTATCTAAATGTGCTGATGTCACTAAATTGAGTGGAGAAGCAGAGGATATGGAGAGTCTGCAGAGAGATTTAAGTGAGTGGGCAAGGGTCTGGCAGATGGAGTACAATGTTGGTAAAAGTGAGGTTATCCACAAGGAAAAATGGAAGATCAGAGTATTATTTAAATGGCAAGCGAATGCAGCAAGATGCCATGCAGAAAAACAAAGGAGTGCTTGTGCATGAATTGCAAAAGGTTGGTTTGCAGTTGCAGCAGGCTGTCAGGAAGGCAAATGGAATGCTGGCCTTCATTGCTAGAGGGATTGAATTTAAGAGCAGGGAAGTTATGCTCCAACTGTACAAGGTACTGGTGAGGCTGCATCTAGAGTACTGCTTGCAGTTCTGGTCTCCTTACTTGAGGAAGGATGCACTTGGTTTGGAGGCAGTGCAGAGGAGATTCATCAGGTTGATTCTAGTGATGAGGGATTAGCCTATGAGGAAAGATTGAGTCATCTGGGACTGTACCCACTGGAACTTAGAAGAGGTAATCTCATGGAAACAGTATAAAATTATGAAAGGCATAGAGGAAGATAAGTTGTTTCCATTGATTGGGGAAACCAGAACTAGGGGACATAGCCTCAAGATTCAGGGTAGTAGATTTAGGACAGAGATAAGGAGGAAGTGCTTTTTCCAGAGGGTGGTGAATCTGTGGAATTCGCTGCCCTTTGAAGCAGAGGAGACTATCTCAGTAAATATATTTAAGACAAGGTTTAATAGATGTTTACATAGTGGGGAAAATAAGGGATAAGTGGAGAAGCCAGGTAGGTGGAGATGAGACTATTAGATGAGCCATGAATGGCAGAACAGGACTGATGGGCTGGATGGCCTACTTCTGCTTCTATTTCTTATGGACTTAAATTATGACAAGTTAGGGACAGAAACAACTGAAGCAACATGATATAAATTATGCGTTTAGCAAATCTGCCATTTGGAAATGGTCATTGGACTGACAGTCAAAGCATGCTGTATAACAAAGTATCTGGGGATAGCATTTAAAAAATACCCAGTCATCGAGTTGTACAGCAGGGAAATAGACCCTTCAGAGCTCCATATGTTCATGCCGACCAAGTTGCCCACCTGAGCTAGTTCTATCTGGCTCACATCCCTTTAAACCTTCCCTGTTCATGTACTTGTCCAAATACCTTGTTAAGATAATTACATCAGCTTTACAGCTTCCTCAGGCAGCTCCTTCCATAGATGCACCACCCCTGTGTAGAATTCAAACCATTTAATTCCACAAATAGATTTTAAAAATTAAAAATGGAAGAGTTAATGACCTTGTGTATATTCTCAAGGTTGATCCAGTTAAGGCTGTGGAGGAAACAAGGCTCTTCTCAAATACATAAAGTAATTACACGCTTAAGATAAGGAGTGGATACAATGCCAACAACACACATTTCTTTGAGAAGATCAATGTAGTCCAGAACACAAACAGGGAATGCTGGAAACACACAGCAGGTCTGGTAGGATTTGTGGAACGAGAAACAGATTCAACAAGTCAAAGACATTGCCTAACCTCCTGAGTGTTTCCAGCAACTTCTCATTTCAGTTTTCAGAATCTTCAGTTTTTGATTTTCAAACTTGTGAAGAGGTTAGATCTGTAACAACATGTACATATGATTTCTTTTCTTTTCAAAAGTGGAAAAGCAGTATGATGCATCCGAATGTTCAAAATGCATGACGCACATGCATAGATGAAAAAACAAGTTTCAGTGAATCACGTCAAGGAATGGATGAATATGCACATGACACCAGCCCATTCTTTCATCGAATCAATCCAGTTGTGAGTGGGATATGGGTTAAGGAAGCCCAAGTAGTGCCCACAAGGTAGCTGGGTAATCAGCAATGAAGTTCAGATTTTACACATTAGCTCATCTTTTACTGAGAATCCCACACCACTCCTGGCCATCGGTTTGTTGGGGTGGCAGAAGAGAGAAAGAAATAGATGAAAAAGATGAAGTAAGGAATATAGGCCCAGCATTTGCTATAATGATGTATTGGTGGTCACTGTCATTACATTAGGAAACTAACAGCAGTTTTAGAATATTAGGTGCCTGGTTTTACAATACAACTTCCATGGTCCAAAATGGTCGGGACTGGGCCTATGTCATATAAAAAATTTTTTCGGAGAACTGGTCATTTTATAAAAACAGCCCAGTACCAACAGCAAATCATTTGTAACAGTGTTTAAACCACAACAATGAGAAGGCTTTGAAAGCATTAATGTTTAATTCTCACCAAAAAAATGCTGGCCACTGCCAATCATTGATACCTCCCCACTGAAGCCCCACTCATGGTGGGAGCCCGATGTCTGCGCTGCTGCTGGGAGCCCAAGGTCCCCGCTGCTGCCAGGTGGCTACTCTCCTTGATGATGTTAGTGATGAGAGAAGGGATTCTTCCGACTGCTTGTGGCTGGGAAACAGTGGCACGCAGTTTGAGAGGGAGAATTGGAGAGAAAAGTCAATAGTGGTAGATAAAGTAGAAATGGAAAGAGAGGGGAGGGAGTTACCTGAAACGAGGACAATCGTCATTCTACTTTCACGTCGGGTGGATTTTTTTTCCCAACCTGTGAAGTCAGTTCGGCTCCAAAAAATTTTTGGATAAATGAGGATTTCTGATTTGTTTTGGATGTCCTCATTTATCGAAAATTTTAGAAAACATTTCAGATAAATGAGGATTTTGGAGAATCGGATTTTGGGTAATTGGAGTTGTACTGTACATGGAAATTCTGAATGAGGTGTAGCTTTCATTGTCACTGCCAAAATCAAGGAAGATCGGGTGAATTGCAATGATTTTATTTACAAATGAATTCAACTGAAAAATCTTTGCTTGCATTGCATGGGGGTTGAGTCGGCTTTAAATCACAAAAACAATTATACAGCAAATTTTTTCCCACAAATATTTCAATACGGAATTTTTTTTTGAAGAAATGCTTGTGGTTTTGCAGCTTTCTGCTTCCCATGTGTAGGTTTCTGACTTTATTTAACAGTGCATAATGCTTGAAAGGTTAATTAAAAATCCTTTTCCTTTTTACTTTGTCATTCATGACAATGACTTCACTGGCTGTTCAACTTGTTTCATTTAATTCATTATCCCACCAACCCAACCTTCTCCCCAAGCAGCAGCTAATATTGCAAACAGATCAATGTGGAAAGCTTTCTTTGAGATCACTGGCAACAAATTTTGGACCAATGGCAGTCTGGAGGAGCAGGAAAGCAAAGCAAAATTCCTTCAAAATCATTCATTAGCATAACGAATATTTGCATAAATGACGTATTTTCATTTAGAGGGGAATACTGTCAATAAAATATTTGGGATCAGCAAGCATTAATTAATTGGTTTCTGCTGGGCTTTTGCAATAACTGATTCCTTGACAATAATAAATGCAGCTCAGAGGCTTCACTGACAATCCAAATGTTAAAGCAGCTGCATTCAAACAGCTGTGGTCAACTCAGAAACAGGACCCAGACCATACTCATTCCCAAAATTGCATTCAAGACTGAAACAGGAGGAATCTAAACACAATGGGTGCACGTTTATTATCCTTTAACAAAAGCCTAACCCAACCAACATCTGGGGTTAAAAGCCTCTTCATCTGATATTTCTTTGGACTCTGCTGACCCCTGCATTGAGTAAATTGACCACAAAAATCACAATGGTCAACACAAATTTAACAACTTTAGCATTCTGTGGAACTTGATTCCAGTCTTTGTTTACTACAATTGCATGACTACAATCAGTTCTGATGCTTAATGAACTGAATGAACTGAATGAAAAATGTTTCGATTATTATCCATTCAACCAAGACCGAGAGTTGCAACGATCAGTGAAAACAAACTACCGTATCTGCAGATGCTTTCATTTTTATCTATCCTGCAACCTCCAAACCTATCACCAATATGTATTCCTAATTCCTAATATTATTTGTGTAGACAATTATTTAAAGAGGGACACAGCCACATACACCATTTGCTCAGAATTGTACATGAACTACGTTTCACTTGTACGGAAAGGAACTGAAGAATGCGGCAATGCATCACAAATTATTTGACCAATGTACCAAGTCAAATCCTACATTTCTTTTATTTCTCCCACACATCACTGCAATTTTTTTCAAGCAATTAAATATTCTTCATAATTGATATGCCAGACAAGTCATGTTTTAATATCCAAACTACTCTAGGTACAAAAAGAAGCCAACTCCAGAATGATTGTGTGGGCAATGATCTTATCACTGTACTAAAAGAGAGCCTCACACTTACATGTGTCCTTTCACATGTGATATTTACATTTCCTAGATGAATGTAAAATATCTCAAGGTACCATGTAAGACATACGGGCATATAAGAAACCCCCTCCCCATTTTAGCAGGGAATATTAAGAATTTTTTTAGTATATTTACAGGTAAGCATTCAATATTATTAAAATATGTAGCTACAGTATAGCAGAAAAAAACTTGGACAAAACATGCAACTAGGACAACAAGAAAAATCTTTTTAATAATAGTACTGTAATTTATAAGATAAAAGCTGCTTAGCTATAGCAGAAAACATTCTGTAAAAACAAACTGCTACTGTCAGTTCCCATGCTGGTTCCACTGCCTGTTCTCTCCCGGCAGCCTGCAGTTGGTCCTCGCACTGGTCCCACTGCTTGTTCTCTCCTGGTGGCCAGCAGTTGGTCCTCGCACTGATCCCACTGCCTGCTCTCTCCCAGCAGCTGGTTCTCACGCTGGTCCCAATGCCTGTTCTCTCCTGGCAGCCAGCAGATGGTCCTCGCGCTGATCCCACTGCCTGCTCTCTCCCGGCAGCCAGTAGCTGGTCCTCGTGCTGGTCCCAATGCCTGCTCTCTCCTGGCGGCCAGCAGTTGGTCTTCACGCTGGTCCCAATGCCTGTTCTCTCCTGGTGGCCAGCAGTTGGTCCTCGCACTGATCCCACTGCCTGCTCTCTCCCAGCAGCCAGCAGTTGGTCCTCACGCTGGTCCCAATGCCTGTTCTCTCCTGGCAGCCAGCAGATGGTCCTCGCGCTGATCCCACTGCCTGCTCTCTCCTGGCAGCCAGCAGTTGGTCCTCGCACTGGTCCCACTGCCTGCTCTCTCCCGGCGGCCCATTGTCGGTCTCCGTGCTGGTTCCATTGCCCCGCTCTCTCCCGGGGGAGCAGGGTGGTGGGACCTGTGTGGGGACTGACAGCGGGCTGTCGGGAGAGTCTCATGACAGCCCACTATCAGCCCTCACCCTGATCTCACCGCCCTCGATGATAGATGGTGGTGATGCAAGTGAGTCACGGAGCGACAGTGATCATTGTTGATGTCTCTCACCATTATCACCCTAATTTCAACTTCGCATACAAGACCTGGGGTATATTTTAGATCCATTTTTGGGGAAAAAGTGAGTGTTATATCCTGTCAAATATGGTAAATTTTAAACTAGATTAGCAGACTAATCATTTGAACAAAATTGCTCTCTTATCAATAGAAAATAATAATTGGTGTTATTACAATGTTTAAGAGAGCTTGTGTGTAAATTCCCACTGGTTGACAAGCTTGAAAATCTATGCATCTCAATTCATTAGTTTACAGGTTACAATACCATATTATAATAAAAAGAAAAAATGTTGAAAATACTCAGGGGATCATAGAGTTACACAGAATGGAAAACAGGCCTCACAGCCCAACTTGCCCATACCCACCAACATGTCCCCCCGACACTCGTCCCTTGTGCCTACATTTGGCCGATATCCCTCCATGGTTCTCAACCGTTTTTTCCCACTCACATACTGCATTAACCTTACTAACTACAGAGCACCTATGGCAGCATCCTTATAAATCTTTTCTGCACCCTCTCCAGCTAAACAACATCATTTCTATAGCACAGGGACCAAAACTGAACAGAATATTCCAAATGGGGCCTCACTAACATTTTGTACAACTGCAATGTGACTTGCCAACTTCTATACTCACTACTGGCTGTTGAAGGTCAATGTGCTGAAAGCCTTTGATGTCACTTCCAAGGTATGGTACTTATACTCCTAGATCCCCCTTGCTCTACAACACTCCCCAAATCCCTATCATCCAACCAGTAGGTCTTACTCAGATTAGATCTCCCAAAATTTAACAGTTCATATTTCTCTCTATTAAATTCCATCAATCATTCCTCTGCCTACCAATCAAGATCCTGCTGCAATCTTTGGCAATGTTGGAGGAAAGAGAAACAGCTAATGTGTAATGTCCAAGATATTTTGTCAAATCTGGTAAAGGGCGAAAACGAGCTAGTTTTTATTTGCAGAGAAGGGATAGGAAGAATAAAGGGAATATCTTTCATAGAGTGAGTCCAAATGAGTTAATGTGGAAGTTAGATGCAGATTGTGCATTTTTCTGTGTTGTGTGTTGCCAATCGCAGGGCTGTGGACGAAACCTGCAGGCTAGGTTCTACTGATTATTTTCTCTCTTTCCTATTCTCTTGGTGGAGCTTGGTCCATAGATTCTGCCTGACCTGCTTAATTTCCTGAACTTTGTTTTAATTTCATATTTTTATTATCTACAGTTGTTTTGTTAAATTCCTTCACAAGATATGCACTTCACATACATAAATCCCTGAAAGCTGCATCACAGGTAGATAGGATTTTAAAGATATCTTTTGGCACATTGGCCTTCATAAATCAAAGTAATGAGTGTAGGAGTTGGGATGTTTGAGGAAAGTTGACTACGACATCAGTGAGGCCAAATTTGGAGTCCTGTGTGCAGATTTGATCAGTTAAGTACAGGAAGGATATCAGTAAGATTGAAAGAGTGCAGAGGAGATTTACAAGGATATTGCCATGACTTGAAGAACTGAGTTAAAGCAAAATGTTAAACAGGTTAAGATTTTATTCTCTGAAGTGCAGAAGAATGAGGGGAGATTTGAAGGGTGTTGATAAAGTAAATGCAAACAGGTTTTTGCCTCAGCACAGAAAACAGGCCATTCGGCCTCTCTGGTCTGTGCCAACCATCAACTTGCTAGGCCCACTGATCTGCTTCCATTCCATTACCCTCCAGACATCTCCCATCCACGTATATATCCAAGTTATTCTTAAAACACACGATTTAGCCCACATTCACCACATCAGATGGCAGCTCATTCCACACTCCCACCACTCTCTGAGTGAAGAACTTCCCCTAATGTTCCCCTTAAACCTTTTCCCCTTTCAGCTTAAAACTATGATCTCTTATATTTATCTCCCCCAATCTAAGTGGAAAAAGCCTACTTGCATCCTCTCTCTCTATACCTCTCATATCAAACCAACTCTATCAAATCTCTCCTCATTCTTCTTTGCTCCAAGAAATAAAGTCCTAACCTGGTTAATCTTTCTCTGTAACTCAACTCCTGAAAACCCGGCAACATCTTAGGAAATCTTCTCTGTTCTCTTTCAATCTTATTGATATCCTTCCTGTAGTTAGACGGCCAGAACTGCACAAATATTCCAAATTTGGCCTCACCAATGTCTTAAACAAATTCAACATAAAATTAAAAACTAGAGGACATGGTTTAAAGGTGAAGGGAGAAAAGTTTAAAGGGAACATTTTCCCTAAGGGGGAACTTCATGCAGAGAGAGGTGACAGTGTGAAACGAGCTGCCAGCTGAAGTAGTGAATGTAAGCTCAATTTTGACATTTAAGAAAAATTTGGATGAGTAAATGGATGGGAGGGGTATGGTCTGAGAGCAGATCAGTGGGACGAGGCAGAAAAATAGTTCGGCACAGACTAGAAGGGCTTGTTTCTGTGCTGTAGTGTTCTATGGTTATAGGGCATCTTATTTAACTTTGAAACAGCTGTAGCTGGAGAATGATAGAGAATGATAGAGGTCCAGTATGCTTCAAGTGTCAGACTGGGAAGAACACCGCTGGAAAAACTGAAAAATTACATTTCTGATCTGATCTTCAGCTGAGCTGAACTGAAGCCCTCCATGCAGATCATTGTGCCCACTCTGTCAATGCAAGAGTAAATTCCATTTCACCAACCTTGATCCAGTATTCCAAAGCTCCATCAGAAAAACAAAGGCACAAATCTTGCCAAACGAAGAGAAGCGTTTCCATACAGTGTGGAAAAAGGAGATTCACCGGCCATTTGAAGTCAAAGAATAATGTGTTGATTTGGATATGGAGAAGGACTTGTACTCTTGCTGCACAGCCCACACTGGGTGACATGCTCCAGTGCTAAAATGCAAACACTGTCAGCCTGTTTATATCAGAGAGTAGTTTTGTGCACTACTGGAAAGAAATATGTTGGACTATTCATTGTTCCTTCTTACTTGTAGTGCAAGAGGAAAACCAGGTCGCCTGGCCTCTAATGCCTGCTCTACCATTTGATATAATCATGGGTGACCTACCCCATGCTTCAACCTTTCTTTTATGCCCCCTGGTTTCTTACAGCGCTTTGGGGAAAATTTCCCACACAATGTGCCCTATCTGCACTGTACATTGTCTGGTGAATGAGGACACACAGAAGTCTTTGTCCATCATTTCCCAATCCAACACAATTTAAAGAACCCTCTGCCCTTTTGTATTTTGTACCAAACTAGATAACTTCACATCCCCCTGCAAAGTACCATTCACTCAATGTCTCAGTTACCTCATAACCAAAACTAGTTTCATACTGTTTGCAAATTTTGTGAAATCATCAAAAGATTTAACTCAAAACGTGAAATGATTTTTCAGGGAAATAAACTGATTTTACCTCAAAGTTAAGTTAAATTTATAATTTTCATATCTAGATTGCATAATGGGAAAATCCATTAAGAGCAAACGACCCGACAGAACTGTTACATTTCTGACAGCGTCACTGAAAGCATAGTTTCACGGACAAAGCAAAATCAAGCTGCCATAAGAAAATGTTTCACCAGGTGAAATGTTAACAGGCTGCCTAAAATGGCTCCCTAAAATTAACATTCTTGCAGATTTGATCTTCTTTAAAACAACGTATAAACCCATGTCAGTGGCAAAATTTATACGACATCCATTGAGGAAAAGACATTCATGCGATCATGATACATCATCATTTAAAAGGAAACAACAGAATATTTTTCCATTCAATGGTTAACTGTCAACATATGCCAGACAAAAGGATTGATGCTTCACCCCACCATTGCAGGCACAGGAAAGTATGTAAGTGTCCGTCCGAGTGATTGAGCCTGTGCAAAACAACAAACAAGGCAACATCTTCCCAAAGCACAATGTATTGGCCAAGAAACTAGAAGGCTCAAAAAATAAAATAAGCCACCTTTCTTGTTGATAAGTAGTGTTTGAACATTTTCCTCAAAGTCTACAGCCTTAATAAATCCTGACCTACATTCTAGCCTCATTCAACACTTGCAGGTTAAAGTTTAACTGGGTAGTTTGCAGCCAGAACAATCCAATACATACAAAAACAAAATCCTGACTGAATGGCGTTGGTCCAGTGGTGCCTTTTCAATCACTTGACCAAACGGAGGTTGGTTGACGACCATGAAGTCTCCCAAATATTAACAGGGGAACAGAGAAATCAGACTACTAATTTTCAAATTAATTTATGTATATTGTCACCAATATTTTTCTGATGTTTCAGTAATGTTGCATCTACAGGTTTCTTTCATAAGCTGAACAAAACATTTACACAAATTTAAACTAGCACCTCCACAACACGTCAACTTTTTTAATGGTAATTGCAGATTTCTCCATTCTCTTTGCACATTAAATCTCACCAAAAGGATGGCATGAAAGAAGTCCTCATTATTTCTTCCAACACTTTTCAAAGAACCATGAGGGATAGATTCATTCCACGAAATTAACAGCTCAATAAGTAAGGCAGTTTGGATGACGACAAGAACAAGATCAATGTCCTGGAGCTTGGGTGCCAATGTGTGCATTCGTAAATCAGATACAACTGATTGAGCACAGAGTATCCTTTACAGCTTTAAGAAAACCAAATACCTACAAGGCATTTGAAATAAATATCTTCAACCATAATGACCAAGTTTCAACAGTGAATAAGAAAAGGATACAACAGACTCTGAGAACATGGCTTGATTTACACTGCTTGTTGAATCAAGAAATGAACCTCTGGACATCAATGCTCATTTAGCTGCTCTGGCAAGTACGTGTTTGTGTGGCAGATCATGGCACTGAGATGCCAGAACCTGGCAACTCCATCGATTTCTCTCACCATTGCATCCAAGTTAAATTAACTGGGAGGAGCCAGGTGCTTGAGAATGGAAAGGATGACGACGAATAGGTTGACCTTTTCATTTTAGTCTTTCCGTACCAATTTGTATGAAGTCTGGAAAGGTTTGTTGTTGGGCAAGCAGCATCAGTTCAGGATTTGAGCAGTCAGGGGACAGGGAAAACAGAAAAATAGCAAAGTGTAATTGTAAAATTACTGCTGCAGTCCTCAAATGATAAATTGTGGTCACAATAGATGCATTTTCCTGACTATTAAAAATGCAACTGCATTGGTGAGCGTGAAAAACGAGGTGACGGGAACAGTATTGCCACTGGCATCACACTGCTCAGATTTATGGCCTCTTACCTTATTACGTTTGAAATAAGCCCGCCTGCAAGCTGCAAAGCACTTCTCGCTGCAGAAACTTTTCACCTCACTTCCCATGCTGAGGGAATAACGCTTAATTCCCAGCTTCTGGCACCAGGCACAAACTATCTGCACATTTATCATTTCATCATCTGCAATAGGAACAAACAGGATGAAAACCAGTGAGAAACAACATCACTGCTATTGAATAAAATGGAGTGCAACTCTATGCTAGTGAAAGCACATATTTAGATCAAATAGTTAAAAGGCAATTTTGATTTGAGCAATGCATTCCATACAACTGAGCTGTCCTGTCAACACTCCAGTCCATTGAATTTACATTCACATTTTTTACTTTAAAAAAATAGAGCAGAATATACTTACTGGCTTCTTAAATCTAAAATATGGGGAAAATTAATCTTCATATGATTCTGGTAGAAAATGTTCCCAAAGGATAAAATGTAATACTGCACTTTTAATGAACTATATGTTGATAATTATCTAATTGAAAAGTTCAATTGAACGAAGACAAACTGCAATATTAGTTTACGCTGCAACCAGACACACACACAAGGATTGTTGTCAACTCTTATACCAAAGGTCAATTAGTTCTAAAGTTTGAAGCAAAATACCAGATGAAGGAATTTCTCTAACGATACCTTTTTTTAAAATTTTTTTATTTTTCACACTATAAACCATATTGACCAAGATACATACAGACATTTTTCTTCTTAAATATATAGTGTCATTTTCTCCCCCTTTTTCCCCCCCTCCCTTCCCTTCCTCCCTCACCCCCTTCCCCATTTATTTAAAGTTCAATCTATAAGATACATTAAACCCATTAAACAATGTTGTCACTTAATAAAAATAAACAATAAATTTTACTGAGTCAGTTCTTTTCGTTGTCTTCTCCTTCTGCCATTTTAGGTGGTGGAAGTCCACGGTAGGATTTCTCTATTGTGTTTCATGTATGCCTCCCATATTTGTTCGAATATTGTAATGTTATTTCTTAAATTATATGTTATTTTTTCTAATGGAATACATTTATTTATTTCTATGTACCATTGTTGTATTCTCAAGTTGTCTTCTAATTTCCAAGTTGACATAATACATTTTTTTGCTACAGCTAGGGCTATCATAACCAATCCTCTAACGATACTTTGATGCACTTGAGCACATAAACCTTGCTTTGTTCTTTAAAAAGAGATAATTTAATCCGAATTTAACCCTAACCCTAACCCTAACAGTCAATGCAAAAATTATTTTTCTCTGCTGGGTGGCTGGAAACATCAGTTATAACCTCAAAGTAACAGGTTAGCCATTCAGGAAAGAGAAGAAAAACATCTTCATACAGGTGGTGGCAAAACTAAGGAGCTGTTTCTTCAGGTCACAAACAATTTAAGACAGCAATCAATAGAGATTTGGCGTTCAAGAACATGAAGGAATTTGACGTCTGTGAAGAAGAAAACACGAAAAGATGAGGCTTAATATTGAATTCTGCAGTTGATTTGAAGGTCTCAATGTCATGCTCTTTCTTCTATTTTTCATCTTCTCAATGGTAAATTTGGTTGGTTCCTATCAGAGATGTTATATCGAGTGCTTCCGAAAGTTCTGGTGGGAACTTGCCATTGGATGGGAGATCGAGTGATAATATTTTACCCTGGCTGATAAAAGTCAACTTATGATCACTAAGGTTAAAGAAAATAATGAAAAATATTTTAAAATATATATTTTAAAATACCTAATTCCACGAACAGAACTTTGCACATACAAATATGCACATACTCCGGGAAAGCCAGTACAAAGGCAAATAACCTCACAAAAACATGCACACAACTCCATTGATCCAAACCATTTATTTTGTTGCAGAAAACTATCACTGGATCAGAATCCTATTCAGTGCATTTCTGAAGTAATGTGAAATGTTTCGGCCTGGCTGAAATTCCACATTTGCACTGCTATTTGAGATGCTGAACTAAGCTGAATCACTTCTTGCTGGGGGCTTGCTCATTTTGTGCTCATGTTCCTCGTCTTCATTCCTGTTCCAATGTAAATAGTTTGCTTGAAAATTAATCCCAACATTGAGGAATAACTGGTCACCATCACTCCTAAGAGGAAACCGCTTTAAAACAGAGATTTGGATCCTGTGATTTATGAGGAGAGAAGATGAAAACTGCCCAAGAGTTGGAGGAATGCAGAATATGATAGGTCATTGCATACAATTTACAGCAAAACATATCTACTGGAGGAACTCAGCAGGTTGAGCAGAATCCTGTGAGGTGGGGGGAGGGGGAGGAATTCAGGATTTTTCAGGTTGACACCCTGCATCAAGACCGAGTGTATCCAATAAAAGGAGAGGGTGGGAGGGGTGAGTTCCCCTTCCTCCAAACAGAGATAGAGTTCCCCTAGTCCTCACCTTTCACCTTATCAGTCTCCACATCCGGTACATTTACCATTTCTGTCAGCTGCAGCAAGATTCTACAACCGGACACATCCACCCTTCCCCATCCCTTTCCTCCCTCAGCTGGGACGGACCACTCTCTCCGACACTCCTTGGTCTGTTGACCCTTTCCAACCCACCTCAAATTCGCCACAGGAAGTGCAATACCATGCTCTCTAACACCTTCATCCTTGTGGATACAATTAAAAATCCACAAGGGTAAAAAGAAAGGAAGTAAAACACAAAAATATGTAGACACTGTGGTTGAAGTAAAAGGACAACGCTGGAGAAGCTCAGCAGGTCAAACAGTGAACTTCATATGCAAAGATAAAGATGCATAACCAAATTTTCAGGCTTAAGCCCTTCATTAAGGTATGGGGCATCAGGGTAAAGGTTAATAGGCCCTGATGGAAGTTACATACTGGGCTTGAAATTGCAGTCAGAATGTAGGGTGCAAATTACAACAGGTGACAGTGAAGGCATGCAAAAAAGGCAAGGTTACGGTGGGCATGGGGGACTTCAAAGTGCAGCTAAGCTGGGAAAATCAGGTTGGCGCTGGATCCCAAAAAAAGAAATTTGTAGAATACCTACTTCATGGCTTTTTAGAGTAGCTTATGGTCAAGCCCACAAGGGAAAGGAAATTCTGGATTTGGTGGTACGTGTTTAACCGGATTTGATTAGGGAGCTGAAGAAAAAGGAACACCTAGGAAATAGTGATCACAATACAATATAATTGGCTCTGCAGTTTGGGAGTCATCTCTTCCCATCAAATTTCCATTGGACTGCTCCTTCCATGAGTTCCTCATCCAATCATCCCTTTGGTACCTACCCCTGTGACTGCGAGAAGTGTCCACTTGCACTTACAGTTCCTCTTCCACCACTATTTGGGGCTCCAAACAGTCCTTCTTGTGAATCTGTAGGGGTTACTTTCTGCATCTGGTGCTACCATTGTGGCCTCCTCTTCATTGGGGAGATGGGATGCAGACTGGGAGATGATTTAGTTAAGCACTTTTGTTCTGTCTGCTGCAACAGCAAGGACCTTTCAGTAGTCATCCACTGTAATTCTACTCACCATTACCACGCTGACATGTCTGTCCATGGCCTCATGCTAATTGGAGAAACAACACATATCCATCTCCGCAGACTTCAACCAGACAGCATCAGTAATGACCTCCAATTTCCATTAAGCCCCCTCACCCAATCTCTCTCATTCCTGATCCCTCTATCTCCCTTCCTCCAACTCCCCACCACCTACCCTTCTTTCTATCTGAACTATCCTTTTTAGACCTCTCCCCATCACTTCTCAGCTTCTCTCTCTATACCACACATGTCAAACTCGGGCCCACGGGCCAAATTTGGCCCGTGATATAATTATATTTGGCCCGCAAGATCATATCAAATATGTATTAGAGCTGGCCCGCTGGCCGCCGCGCCAGTATAGCGCATGCACAGCTAATACTACAAATCCCAGAATGCTTTGCAAATGCGTTGGCGCCGGCCCGTCAGCCCGCTAATCGCCCCCACCTCCTCTCTTTACTGTCATTAGCATCTGCGACCTGTCGCCGAACTCACACGTAATAAACCCCTTACGAAAAATGGCCAAACGAAAGACAGAAAACAGGACCTTTCAAGACAGGTGGGAGGCAAACTCTGACCCCAGAGTTTGATGAACTTGCATCTAAGAAGAGATGCCAAGTATCTGGTTTAGACCCAGGGGCATCAGAGTAAATCACAGTGTAGCAAGCTAAGCTTGGATTAATATTTTCTTTGGTTAACTTTGGACTGTTCATAGTTGAAAGATTGGATTTTCATTGAAGCAAGTTGTTATTTTTTTGACTTGTTGGCTTGTGAAAAAAATACATTTAAAAGGAGCTTAAAGGCTCTAGAGAAATATTATTCATTGAATATTTTATTTCTCATTTGTTAATGCTTCTTCTGGAAAGAGTTTAACCAAAACTATTATTAAACATTTATTTTAATAAGAAAAAGTTTAACATTACAGATGTTGAAAGAAGAGAAAACATGCAGATGTTGTTGAAAATTTTCAATAAATATTTAGTTTGGCCCACGACTTAGTCCAAGTTTTTAATTTTGGCCCTCTGTGAATTTGAGTTTGACACCCCTGCTCTATACCCTCCCACCTGTATCCATCTGTTACCTGTTAACCTGTGCTTTTCCACGTCACCTCCCCCCCTCCATTTTTTTTATTCCGACATCTGCCTGATTTTTGAAGAAGGGCTCAGGCCTGAAATATCACTGCTGGATGACCAGCTGAGTTTCTTCAGCACTTTTGTGCACTGCACTGGACCTCAGCATCTGCGGACTTTCTCATTTACCTCCAGAAGCCAAAATCAGACAAGCCAGTGTTACAATGGAGCAAAAGTAACTGAGGAGGCAAAAGACAGAAGCTGGCCAAAACTGATTGGAATGAAACCTCAGCAGGGAAGATGGTTGAGTAGCAATGGCAAGGAGTTTTGGGGAAGAATTCAGAAGGCATAGGATAGATACATCCCAAAGAAGCAGCAGCATTTGAGGGGCATGTCCGGCAACCATGACTGACAAGGGAAGTCAATAACACCAAAAGCAAAAGAGAGGGCACACAGTCTCGAGAAAATTAGTGGGAAGTTGGAGGATTGGGTAGTTTTTTTAAAAAGACAACTAAAAAAACCAGTAAGAGAAAAGATTTAAAAAAATACAAAGGCAAACTAGCCAGTCAGGTATGAGAAAGAGAAACAAGAGTGGACTTCAGACCACTGTAAAATTGGTAATGGGAAAGAAAGAAGTGACAGATGAACTGAGAAAGCATTTGCATCAGTCTTCACTGTAGAAGACACCAGTGAAATGACAGAAATTCAGGAGATTCATGAGTTGAAAGTGAGTGCTTTTGCTATTACTAAGGAGAAGGTGCATGGGAAGCTGAAGCGTCAGAAAATGGATGTCACCTGGACCAGATGGGCTACATCCTATGGTTCTGAAAGAGGTCGCTGAGTCTGGAATGGTTTCAGCGAATGGAAAATTGCGAAGGTCACTCCACTCTTTAAGAAGGGACAGAGACATGAAACTATAGGCCGGTATGCATGACTCGAGAGTACAATAGTGAGGATGTGATTTCGGGGTACTCGGCTTAAGTCAGCATGGTTTCCCTCAGGGGAGATCTTACTTCATCACAGAATTCTTTGAACAGGGTAAATAAAGAGTGTGTGGATGTTATTTATTTGGGTTTTCAGAAGGCCTTTGACAAGGTGCCGCGCATGACGCTGCTAAATAATATAACAGTGCAGAGTATTATGGGAAAGGTTCCAGCACAGATAGAAGATTGGCTGACTGGCAGAAGACAAATAATGGGATAAAGGGAGGCTTTTCTGGCTGGGGGTTACTAATAGTGGTCTGCAGATATTGGTACTTTCAACGATGCAAAATATTTAAATGATGGAATTGATGGTTTTGTGACCAAGCTTGTGGATGATTGTACCTTGCGTATTTTCTTTATTCATTAGATTGCAACACTAGTCCCACTGCTCACCTCCAGCAGCAGTTTCCACCTTCACCCTCCCAGCCCATCTTGCTCCATCTACTCTCGTTTTCTTTTTTCTCTTCTCTCCCTTTTTGTCTGGTACCTATCAATCTCCTGTCTCTGTCTCCCAACATCACCCCACCTCTCCCTATCTGTCCTTCATCCTCCCTGGTGCAATCTCCACTGGCTCCTGTATCATCCCTCTCACCTGCTCCTCCTTATACAGGCCATCTCCTCTCCCAGTCCTGATGCAGGGGCTTGACACAACATAACAATCATTCCTTGTTTCCCAACAACACCCCTCCCCCCAATGACAGGCCACACCCCCCCCCCACCCCCTCCTGAGATGTGGCTCGGCTTGCTGATTTCCTTCAGCAGAATATTTTTATATTTGTTTCATATTTTAGCATTTGCAGTCTAGTATCTCCATGAACAAAGTTGCAATTCGCTCTCATACTTGGCAGCTCATCTAACAGCTTGAATGAGGGACAGGAGCACTCACTGAGGGAAGCATCCCCTACAATGAGGTGGTCAACTTACATCAAAAGAAGTTTTGGAGGGAAGAGGCCCACATCAGTGGAGGGGAGTGGGTTGGGTGTGGGGGGTTGGCGGTCCATGCTTAGAAACTAGAGACCGAAGATTTTTCAAGGGGCCAAGCACAAGCACCCCAGTTGAAAACAGAGCTGGGATCTCCCTCTGATAAACCTCCCATTAACTGAAAACTCACAAAGCAGAAGGATACTTTGAATCCAATTCTGAAATACAATGGTTTCCAATTTTACCTTCATATTCTCTTTGGCTTGGCTTCGCGGACGAAGATTTATGGAGGGGGTAAAAAGTCCACGTCAGCTGCAGGCTCGTTTGTGGCTGACAAGTCCGATGCGGGACAGGCAGACACGGTCGCAGCGGTTGCAGGGGAAAATTGGTGGGTTGGGGTTGGGTGTTGGGTTTTTCCTCCTTTGCCTTTTGTCAGTGAGGTGGGCTCTGCGGTCTTCTTCAAAGGAGGTTGCTGCCCGCCAAACTGTGAGGCGCCAAGATGCACGGTTTGAGGCGTTATCAGCCCACTGGCGGTGGTCAATGTGGCAGGCACCAAGAGATTTCTTTAGGCAGTCCTTGTAACTTTTCTTTGGTGCACCTCTGTCACAGTGGCCAGTGGAGAGCTCGCCATATAACACGATCTTGGGAAGGCGATGGTCCTCCATTCTGGAGACGTGACCCATCCAGCGCAGCTGGATCTTCAGCAGCGTGGACTCGATGCTGTCGACCTCTGCCATCTCGAGTACTTCGACGTTAGGGATGAAAGCGCTCCAATGGATGTTGAGGATGGAGCGGAGACAACGCTGGTGGAAGCGTTCTAGGAGCCGTAGGTGGTGCCGGTAGAGGACCCATGATTCGGAGCCGAACAGGAGTGTGGGTATGACAACGGCTCTGTATACGCTTATCTTTGTGAGGTTTTTCATTTGGTTGTTTTTCCAGACTCTTTTGTGTAGTCTTCCAAAGGCGCTATTTGCCTTGGCGAGTCTGTTGTCTATCTCATTGTCGATCCTTGCATCTGATGAAATGGTGCAGCCGAGATAGGTAAACTGGTTGACCGTTTTGAGTTTTGTGTGCCCGATGGAGATGTGGGGGAGCTGGCTGATGGAGGACCTCAGTTTTCTTCAGGCTGACTTCCAGGCCAAATATTTTGGCAGTTTCCGCAAAGCAGGACGTCAAGCGCTGAAGAGCTGGCTCTGAATGGGCAACTAAAGCGGCATCGTCTGCAAAGAGTAGTTCACGGACAAGTTTCTCTTGTGTCTTGGTGTGAGCTTGCAGGCGCCTCAGATTGAAGAGACTGCCATCCGTGCGGTACCGGATGTAAACAGCGTCTTCATTGTTGGGGTCTTTCATGGCTTGGTTCAGCATCATGCTGAAGAAGATTGAAAAGAGGGTTGGTGCGAGAACACAGCCTTGCTTCACGCCATTGTTAATGGAGAAGGGTTCAGAGAGCTCATTGCTGTATCTGACCCGACCTTGTTGGTTTTCATGCAGTTGGATAATCATGTTGAGGAACTTTGGGCTCTAGTATTTGCCAAAGCCCTTTCCTGCTCACGGTGTCGAAGGCTTTGGTGAGGTCAACAAAGGTGATGTAGAGTCCTTTGTTTTGTTCTCTGCACTTTTCTTGGAGCTGTCTGAGGGCAAAGACCATGTCAGTAGTTCCTCTGTTTGCGCGAAAGCCGCACTGTGATTCTGGGAGAATATTCTCGGCGACACTAGGTATTATTCTATTTAGTAGAATCCTAGCGAAGATTTTGCCTGCAATGGAGAGCAACGTGATTCCCCTGTAGTTTGAGCAGTCTGATTTCTCGCCTTTGTTTTTGTACAGGGTGATGATGGTGGCATCACGAAGATCCTGAGGCAGTTTTCCTTGGTCCCAACAAAGCTTGAAAAACTCATGCAGTTTGGCATGCAGAGAAGGTAAAAATACATAACTGACATTTCAGGCTTGAGCCCTTCATCAAGGCCTATATAAAGGACGCTGTTGACCTGCTGAGTTTCTCTAGCATTGTTTTTTTACATGACCCATCAGATTTTTCTGCTTTCCTGTTTGTCAGCTCTGCAGGCAAACTTTCTTGGTTTTTGCCTGTCAGATTTTGCTATTCTGTATACCACAATAATGGCTTACTTCAGAGTCAATAGGAGGTCTTCAAATTAATCCTGCAACAAATCACAAAGCCGTCTCAAACGTGCACTCAATCAAAATGTGGGAAGAGGCATCAGCTCTTCCTTACAGTCTCTCTTTCCTATCAGGCTCTGTTTAAGGCTCTGTGTTATTATGTGTGTAAATAAGAACTGCATTTCCCAGAATGCAATGTGCATGGTTGGGCGGAACCAGACGTGGTCTATTACGGGAGTTGCGGCCGCTGTCATTGGAAGTCGGTTGAAGTAGGTTAAGTGTTAAACCCATGTAAAGTCGTTCTTCTTGAAAGAACGAGCATAAAATGGTGTTAGAAGTGTCTGAGTAAGTAAGAGAAGACAAACGTTTGTAAACATGGATAAGTTAAGTCCCCCCACACTTATGCAGTTTACTGGCAATCTAACTGATAATTGGAAACGCTTCAAACAGCGATTCAACATTTCTTTCCAAGCTGGTGGAATGGAAGAGACTGATGGAAAACGGAAAGCATCTATGGCTCTGTATGTGATGGGTGAAGATGTCTTGGACATCTATAACATTTTAAAAATTGATGAGACAGCTTTCATGTTGGACACTCTGATGACAAAATTTGAGGAGTATTTTGTTCCAAGTAAAAGTGTCAAGTTTGAGAGTTTCAAGTTTTTCTCCTGTGACCAGAAACAAGCTATGGAGTTTGACCAATATTTATCTGAGCTTCACACACTGAGTAGTCCTGTGAATTTGGAGATTTGAAAAATTCACTCATTAAATTCAGAATAGTTTGCGGAATCCAAGATAATGGACTTAGAGAAAGACTGTTGCATGATAAATATTGGACTCTGGAAAAAGGCTGTGAATATGTGTTAAGCAGCAGAGACCATACGAGCACAAGCAAAGGAGCTGCACAAAAGAGACAGTGCAGTCAAGGAGCTGCACAGGATAGACATAACAGTGCATGTGTGGAAAACAGATAACAAAGCACCAAAGCAAAGTGG
This sequence comes from Narcine bancroftii, assembly GCF_036971445.1. Taxonomy (NCBI): domain Eukaryota; kingdom Metazoa; phylum Chordata; class Chondrichthyes; order Torpediniformes; family Narcinidae; genus Narcine; species Narcine bancroftii. The sequence goes on along the minus strand of NC_091474.1, from coordinate 223,273,137 downwards.
AAAGTTCAAACGCAAATGCAGCATGTGCGGAGGTAGACATATTCCAAATCTGTGTCCTTCCTATAGAAAGTCCTGCTATAAATGTGGGAAGAAGAATCATTTTGCAGAGTGCTGCAAAGCAGGGGATACCAAAGGAAAGATGTACACACTGGACAAAGAATGCAGGAATTCTTCGTGGATTCACAACAGACTGCTGTCAAAACAGAATGGATCATTCCAATGTGATAGATTATGTTCTATTTTATGTTGTATATAGAAATGTTTTATAGGAGATAAAGTGTGTACGTCACATACAAACACTTCAAAACAGATCTCACTTACAATGCCGGAGCTCATCTCTAGCCAGACAGTCCAGGCTCCGAGTGCCTTTCCATAAACTTTGAAGAGTGCCTATAAGGACTTCACAAGTAGGTGTTAATTGGACATGTTGTGGAGTAATGGATTACTATTTTGGAAAGCAACAGATGAACGAACTCGGAAGATTAGATCCAGAGCCGCAGTATTAGTTGGCAGTTCTAAGAGATCATGTGGTTTCCTCTGAGAGAGAGAGAGAGAGAGAGAGAGAGAGAGAGAGAGAGAGAGAGAGAGAATTCAGTTCTAAAGTTCAGCAGCAGTAGCTGGGACTGGAACAGGATAAGCTGGCAAACGTGGAAAACCCCCATTTTGAATAGGGGTTGTGAGTTCTTAGTTCAGCCTGGTCAAAGCCCTTGTGGTCCATACAAGAAGAGAGGACTGGCTGCATAATGTTTCACTTGAAATAAGGGAAACAAAAAGGAACTCTGTGGTGACCTGAAAGAAAGAGGTTATCACCTGGAAAACCCTGATGGGGCAAGTTTCTTCGGCAAGACATTGAAATGTTTGATTAAAAGGAATCAGTGTGGGTATCCCACGAGCAACAAATCTCTCTCTGAAAACCGACAAGAACCTTCCTGAGCAGTAACCATTTACTTTTCAAGCATCAAAGCCTGATGAAATTCATAAATGTTAAATTCTGTGCACAGTATAAGAATTGCCTGCAACCAGTGAACTTGATTGAGTGAAAGTGAGATTGGACTGTGAATCAAAGAACTTCTCTGAACTTACACACACATTACATACATGTGAATTAGAAGGGGGTTAAGTTAAGTTAAAAGTAATAAGTTAAAGTTTGATCCTGTTTTCATGTTTAAAGATAATTAAAAACAATTTTTGTTTAAGTAACCATTTGTCTTGGTGAATTTCTATTGCTGCTGGGTTTTGGGGTCCTCTGGGCTCATAACACTAGTGACTTTGAAGGAGACAGTAATTCCATTTAAGCTTGACAGCGGAGCCCAGGTGAATCCATTATCTCTAGATGATTACAAGACCCTCACTGTAAAGAGCAAGATTTATCCTGTGAAATTAAAAGTGACATGCTACACTGGACAGAATGTTCCAGTCAAAGGGGGCTGTATGGTGAGCTTCCAAGACAAAATGCAGCATCTAAAGTCACAGCTACTGATTGTAGAAAGGGGAGTACATGTGAAGAGCTTGACTTGAAGAGTTTTCATAATGGCTTCACAGACCGAAGATAAGCACACAACAATCATGGAAGGAAGGAAAACTGTATTGGAGAAGTGATCCCTTAATGCACAGACAGAATCAACCTCTTTATATGACATGATTGACAAACTGGAAAATGAGTTGGCAAATAAGGATGCCTTCATATGCCAGCAAGAAGGCAAAAATAGACAGTTACAGGAATGTCTGGAACTTGCTGAACAGAAATTGCAGCAAACAACGAAGCGAGAGAAATGTTACCAGAAGTAGAGACTGAACTTGCTCAGCGAATTGCGGTTCTGACAAAGGCTGAAGAACGACGAGGCAGCATAGAAGAACATTTGAGACATTTAGAGACTCAGCTTGAAGAAAAGAATCAGGAACTGCAAAGGGCCCAAAAGAGAGAGAAAAGAATGAAGAACACAATAAATAACTGTCAGATGCAGTGGACAGATTGTTGAAAGAGTCTAATGAGCGACTCTAGCTGCATCTAAAAGAATGGCTGCATTAGAGGATAAGAATATATGAGACAAGAGTATGAATTCTTAAGAAAACAACTTGAAGAGTCTCTTCATGATAAGGAATTGGAAAATGCAAACCATTTTCTTTGAACTGCAAAGCTTAAAGGAGCCGCCACACTATTAGAAGAGGAATTGGCACCTATGTCAATTACTGTAGCAGCTGTGGCCAAGATTGTGAAGCCTGGAATGAAGCTCACAGAGTTGTATAATAGATATGTTGAAGCCCAAGATCAATTACTATTGGCAAAACAGGAAAATTAAAGAGTGATAAATATTTAGATGAAATTGTGAAATAATCCTATTGATGCAACATTTAAAAATCTTTAGGTTTGTGACATTCTAAAAGAGAAAATTTGGGTTAAAGGTTCTATTGCAGACTCCGAATCCTGCTGGAACTAACAATTTCTGAGAATTAACTTCATTAAGATTTTCCACTTTACAGGAAGAAGTGAATTTGTTGCATTGTTCAAGTGAACCGGCGTGGACTTGAAGGGCCGACATGGCCTGTTTCCACGCCATATACAATTATATGGTTATATAGTTATAAGTGGAGATGAAAGCTCCGCTTCTGAAACGCAAACTTAAAGAATATGAAGGTATGCAAAAAATCTGTGGCAAGTCTCTCAGCTAAATTAGAAGATGCCATGAAAGAAATTCGCCGTTTACAAAAATGCACTGATGAGGCAAAAGAGCATGCTAAATTAAAGGGAGAATCAGAGATACAAAATGCAAGTGTCAGATCTTTCACAGCTTTTGATGGAATTAGAAAATGCATGAGGAAATCATATTTTGTGCGAAGATGAAGTTAGTTCTTCTGACATAATCAGTTCCTCTGAAGTGATTTCTCAGCATCTGGTGACCTATTATAATGTTGAGGAATGGCAACAGCAAAATCAATAACAGGAAAAGGAAGGGCAGGAATAAACTTCAACGACTTGTGAAGCTAGAAGTCATCAGATGCAACTGGTGGAAAGAAACTGACCATGGAATGTAGATACTTTTGTTATGTAGACATGGTATTGTGTTTGTTTCTTTCTATAAAAGGGAAATGCATTATTATGCGCATAAATACGTTTCCCAGCATGCAATGCGTGCAGTTGGGCAGAAATCAGAAGTGGTATATGATGGGAATCACGGGCATTGTCGTTCAAAGTCAGTTGAAGCAGCTCAAGGAAAATGAAGCCGGTTAAATGTTAAACACATGTAAAGTTGTTCTTCTTGAAAGAATAAGCATAACATATTCTAACATGTTTCAGAATGCAACATTGCAGTGCCCAAAGAAGAAAGGCATTTGCCTGACATTGGGGAATGATGCCACCTTTTACACAGAGAATTCAATAATGCATCAGGAGGTTGTTATAATATGTGCAGGCCATAAAGGGCTGATTTTCCCACTTATGCACCATAGAATCTTGAGTCCTGCACCTGGCACACTGCTCATAGTCTGCTTGTTTGGAAGTTGCACTGGGAATGTGCTCCATTAACATTTTTTATCTGAAGGTCCAAGACATGCTCACTTGATGTAGAAGTGACAATCCCATTCACTCAGACTACTCTGCACAGGAATAAATTTGACAGTTTCTGATCTGTTGCTCAAGATTTGCAAACTATCCATGTTCAGAAATACTACTGCCATTGTCCTTTCTAACTTCCAGACCAATGCAGGATGAATACACACTATTATTTTAAGTCTCCAAAAAATGTTGCTAATAAAGCTCCATTTAAAACTGGCAGCTAATCACAATCTCATGCACCTTTTGTGCTGACCTTGCTTCCAGCCCACATCATTTAGGCACAGTACTATCCTTGAATATCACATTAGTCAGACTGCAAACCTCACTATTTTGTGTACAAGTACTAAACCATCAAAGGGTGAAAAGGCCATATTACAGTTCATTGACCTGATTGAGGAACGCCACTTGCAATTTAACACGACTTTACAATACAATTTCACGTCTTAAAGTGCTTCCCTGATGAGTAAAATTCTGCAACAGCTCAGGGCAGATATAGGTCAACAAATGTGTTCAGTCAGAAAAAAAGCAGCACGCTGACATTCAAAGTTTTCTTGGTTAGTGCCTTGTTCTGTGCTTTGAGGTGATTGTTGAGACAATTGTGGGACCTGCAGGAAGTGCTGGGGGGGGGGGGAGTTGTGGTACTTCTAATAAAGGGGCTTGAACATGTTATTGTTAGGCCAAATTCTGTGTGGCAATGGGCCAGGATCAGTGGAGATAAGGCACATCAACAAGGAGGCTTGGGCAACATCCTTCAATCTTTTCCTGTCCCCTTGCTGTCCAATGATGGAGCTTGGAGCAGAGTCTGCTTTTGAAAATCATATTAGTGATATGATCTCCCTTTTCAAGATAACAGAGAACAATTAGGGTCTCAATGCTAGGGTTGGTGGCCTGGGGAAGGAAACTGACAGCGGGTAATTTTTCCTGCCGGTGGATCTGGAAAGAGACGGCATTGGTTGTGCCTTTCGGAAGTGTGCTGTTGGTAGTTAAACTGCCTAAACTCAGGAATCATGGCTTGAAATTAGACCAGGGACTTATTTTCATTTTATTTACAGCACAGTAGAAACCGTTTTCAACCATTTCAACCTTGTGCTGCCCAATTACATCCAAATTAACCTATAACCCTGCATGTTTTTGGAAGTTGAAAGGAAACTGGAGCACCCAGAAGAAACCTACACAGGCACGGGGAGAACGTTCTTGATCTTCAAATACTTCTCGTCAGGTTATCAGAGACCCTGGTGGAATGCTAAAGGAGAAGATGATTATGATCTTAATCTCTCTTTGCTGAATGGTACTTCCCAAGACATGGTTAATATGTTTCAAGGCACTCTTATGGATCTACATAGCTGGGAAACATTTTTAATTGAGGAAGAGGGTGTGGGCTGCGAGAGAACATTATTTTGGCGCCTATTTAGTGCAAGGCATGTTCATACTTTGCAGTGAAAGGATGGACTGTGATTTGGAATACCGCCTCCAAATGTGCACAAATGCAAGTGTCACCCATGTACCGGTGCCACATCTGAAGATGGCATGAACTTGGTTTAGGAGTATTCACATACACAGCCTAATTCATATTAAAGTATTATGAATACATAATTGTGTACACATGCAATCTCACAAAGTAGATTAATACGCACAAGTGCACACATACACACAACTACATGAATGCAAGCGCAGCCTTACACAACGACAAGCACACAAGGACAAATTCTTTTTTCTTTGGCTTGGCTTCGCGGACGAAGATTTATGGAGGGGGTAAAAAGTCCACGTCAGCTGCAGGCTCATTTGTGGCTGACAAGTCCGATGCGGGACAGGCAGACACGATTGCAGCGGTTGCAAGGGAAAATTGGTTGGTTGGGGTTGGGTGTTGGGTTTTTCCTCCTTTGCCTTTTGTCAGCGAGGTGGGCTCTGCGGTCTTCTTCAAAGGAGGTTGCTGCCCGCCAAACTGTGAGGCGCCAAGATGCACGGTTTGAGGCGTTATCAGCCCACTGGCGGTGGTCAATGTGGCAGGCACCAAGAGATTTCTTTAGGCAGTCCTTGTACCTTTTCTTTGGTGCACCTCTGTCACGGTGGCCAGTGGAGAGCTCGCCATATAACACGATCTTGGGAAGGCGATGGTCCTCCATTCTGGAGACGTGACCCATCCAGCGCAGCTGGATCTTCAGCAGCGTGGACTCGACGCTGTCGACCTCTGCCATCTCGAGTACTTCGACGTTAGGGGTGTAAGCGCTCCAATGGATGTTGAGGATGGAGCGGAGACAACGCTGGTGGAAGCGTTCTAGGAGCCGTAGGTGGTGCCGGTAGAGGACCCATGATTCGGAGCCGAACAGGAGTGTGGGTATGACAACGGCTCTGTATACGCTTATCTTTGTGAGGTTTTTCAGTTGGTTGTTTTTCCAGACTCTTTTGTGTAGTCTTCCAAAGGCGCTATTTGCCTTGGCGAGTCTGTTGTCTATTTCAATGTCGATCCTTGCATCTGATGAAATGGTGCAGCCGAGATAGGTAAACTGGTTGACTGTTTTGAGTTTTGTGTGCCCGATGGAGATGTGTTCTCGCACCAACCCTCTTTTCAATCTTCTTCAGCATGATGCTGAACCAAGCCATGAAAGACCCCAACAATGAAGACGCTGTTTACATCCGGTACCGCACGGATGGCAGTCTCTTCAATCTGAGGCGCCTGCAAGCTCACACCAAGACACAAGAGAAACTTGTCCGTGAACTACTCTTTGCAGATGATGCCGCTTTAGTTGCCCATTCAGAGCCAGCTCTTCAGCGCTTGACGTCCTGCTTTGCGGAAACTGCCAAAATGTTTGGCCTGGAAGTCAGCCTGAAGAAAACTGAGGTCCTCCATCAGCCAGCTCCCCACCATGACTACCAAGGACAAATTAACATCCATATAAACATACACAAAAGCATACAAATGAACCTAAGCAATTTGCCAACTTTATAAATTGAGAACATACTCAGAGGAGCTGGAGATTCACAAAAACATTTTCAGCCCATTAATAAATCTAATTGCTGACTATAAAAATTCTTACCTACTATAAGATGAGGTAGTTAATCAGGAAAGCATACGACTGAAGTACAGTCATGCAGGTAATGGGCTAAGTCGAACTTATGTAAAATCAGTCGACTCAGAAAAACTATCCCTTCTTTTAGTCAAACAGCTGCTTAACAGCAAATCATTTGCCTTAGCCAGGTGGTTACAATTAAAGTTGTGCCATAGTGGATGTACTGTATCACAAATATATTCACTCAACAGTGTACAGACCACAGGTCTGCTATTAAAAATGAAATAAATTGTCATTTTGACTGTATGAATTAAAAATAACTTTCTCTAAATTCCAGTATCCTTGATACTTTTACAATTCTGTGGACAGGCTTTTTTTATTTGAGAGGTTTGGGTGCACTGAACAAACAGAACCCTTCATCAGCCAAATTACTCTGCATTCGAAGAGTGAGGAACAGTAGAATTCACCCCAAAATTCAGAAAAAAATAAAACAAAGACAACTCTGGTATAAATGGAAAACACAGAAAGTCAATTCTCTCTTGGGGATCACCAAATTGTGCATTCAAATCTCACTGCAGATGCTTAAGCAGAACATCCAGGCTGACACACCAACAAAGACACCACAATGGCATAACTGCAGCCAAGTTCCAGGGTTCAGTCTTGAGTTTTGGTGCTGTCTGTATGCAGTTTGTCTGTCCTCTTCCTGTGATGGTGCAGGTTCTTCCTCATGCTCCGGTTTCTTTACCAATCACAAAGAAGTACAAATTGGTAAGCTAAATGGCCATGGTAAATTACCCCAAGAGTTCAGACGAGTGGTAGAATCTGGGGGGAGTTGATTATATTATGGTGAGAGGGATAATTAATGAGGGGATTGGAAGAATTGCTCTGTGAGCTGGCAAATGCTTAATGGGTGAACAGTCTGCTGTATAGAAGAGCTGGCAAGTGCTACATGATCTTAACCTGAGACAAAATAGTCTGTAATGATATGGCACTCAAAAGGAAGGGTTCCAATCATGACTGGGACAAATCCACAAAACTAAAAGTAACCATGATGGTCTTTGTGGGATTCTGATGTGTAAATTAGCAGACAGTTCTTAATTATCAACAAGGATCATACTTTTTGGTTGTAAAACAATTTGGAATACAGGGTTATCTCTTTTAAAATGCTGAGGGTCACAGTTCACTCTGGGGCTCGCCTGCTTTATCACCACAAATAAAGCACTCCTTTGGTAACTGGGATGAACCAAGCATAAACAAAAAGGCAATATGATAGCAAGAGAATGAGAAATATCCAATGATAAAATCAATTCAGTGTCAATGGTTTATACCATTCAACAGGACTTTGTGAAACTGAAGGACAAACCTGCAGTGAACACTTTTCATTGAGATGGCATTTCCCTTTGTCTTTATCTAATAAAAATAAATTAAATATTTTTATTCTCTATTTTGAAATAACTTTGCATTAATAATAATGTTGAATCCTGTCACCTTAGGTCTTTGTCAGATAGAGATCAGTGAGAAGGGAGAAAATAGTATGTTACCTATAGCAGCCTCATTCATTGCAATCACAACTGGCACAAGATCTATCTGGAACAAATCCACAGCGCCGGAGGTCTTGGAATGAAACACGGCCAGGCAGCTATTTCTATATGTTGACGTAGTACTGGGTTTTCATCAAAAGCTTATATTTACATAGCACATTTAACCTGGCAAAACATTCCAAGATATTTCAGGTCCATCACAGGTTCCAACCTCGCTGAATTTGCAGACATCGATGTGAGATAATGCCTCAAGAAGGCAGTCAACGTCATAAAGGACCCCTACCACAATGGTCATAACCTCTTCTCACTGCTTTCCTTGGGCAGACAGCACAAAAACTTGAAGACCAGCACCTCTAGGCACAAGAACAGTTTCTTTCCAACATCCATCAAACCATTAATCCTCCCCTTGTTCCCCTTGGTTTACCAATCATGAACTGTTTCCACTATAAAGTAACCTTTTTTTTGAATTAGGATTGTAGTGAATATTTGTATATACAATCTTGTTTATAGAAGTTTGTTCCATCTTGTATATCTATTGTCTCTTTTAATTTAATTCAATTTGTTTACTATTATAGATTTTCTTTACAAGTACCTGTGTTGCTGCAACAAGAAAGAATGTCAATGCATTTTATTTTAAATTTTTTAAAGCAATTTAGGCATACAGCACGGTAACAGGCCATTTCAGCCCACGAGTCTGTGCCGTCCAATTTACACCCCATTAACCGGTACGTTTTGAACAGTGGGAGGAAACTGCAACCCCCAGAGAAAACCCACACAGACACGGGGAGAATGTACAAACTCCTTACAGAGAGCGTGGGATTCGAACCAAAGTCTGGTCCCAATCACTGGCACTGTGAAGGTGTTGCGCTAACTGCTACGCCAACCATGCCGCCCTTTATTATTATGACAATAAATTCATCATTGTCAAATAACCACAGATAACCAATGATTCAAGCTTGAACAAAATGTTATCAGGCACCTGAATAAAATGGTGGGGGGGGGGGGGTGGTGGTGGGAGGAGCACAGGTCTACAGGCAGGAGGTGATAGGTGGATAAGAGAGGGAGGCCACCCCATTCTAGAGATCCACTACTCTTTGTGTAAAAAACATTTATCCCTGACCTCTCCCCTCCCCCCCAACTTTGTACAGATGTCCTTGGATGTTTGCTACTCTCTCACCAGGAAAAAGGTGCTTCCTTTCCACCTATCTATGCCTCTCATAATCCTGTGAGTGATTACAGTAAAAGCAATGCCTCACAACTGTGAAGACAAACAGGATCCTTTTCTCCTCTGACGTCTGTGTGAAAGCACTTTCTATCACCTCTCATCCTTCTTCACTGCAAAGAGAAAAACCCTAGTTCTGTTGACCTTGACTCATAAGACATCTTCTCAAATCCAGCCATCATTCTGGTAAATCTCCTCCACACCTTCTCCACAGAACCCAATATTCCAAGTGTGATCAAACCTGAGTTTTATAGAGCGCAACATTACCTCTCAATTTAAAAAAAAATTGTTCAGGCTACTTTTTGCTCATACATTGATGATGGGCTCAAATCCAAAAACTTGGTTATGTATCTCTATTTTTGCTTTATAAAATACACTGTTGAACTTGGTGAGTTTATCCACATTGTGTTTTTATTTCAATCACAGTGACTACAGACTTTGGGGTTTGACTCCATTACCTCTCAATTCTTGAACTCAATTCCCTGACTAATGAGGCCCAGCATTGCTTAAGCCTTCTTAATCACCCTATCAATCTGAGCAGCAACCTTGAGAGATCTATGGATTTGGACCCCAAGGTCTCTGTGTTCTTCCACACTTAACCATACACACTGACTTCAAGTTTAACCTTCCAAAACATATCACCTCACACTTTTCCAGAATGAACTCTGTCATTTTTCCATCCAATTCTGCGTACTGTATATATTCTCTTGTAACATACAACAACCTTCAATACTATCCACAACACCTTAAACATATCATCTCAAAACTTACTGACCCATCCCTCTACATCTTCGTCCAGGACATTTCTAAAAATTACAAAGAGCAGGAGGTCCCAGAACTAAACTCCACTTGCCATTGACCTCCAGACGAATGTATTCTGTCCCTACTACTCTCTGCTTTCTACAGGCAAGCCAATTCTGAATCCACACAGCCATATTTCCATTCCTCATGACTTTCTGAACAAGTCTCCCATAGGGGACCTTATCAAATGCCTTACTAAAAATTATTTCCATCATATCTACCACCATAACTTCATCAAATTATTTTGTTATCTCCTCAAAAAACTCAATTAGGCTCGAAAGGTATGACCTTCCCCTTACAAAGACCTGCTGACTATCCATTAGAAATATGTACTTCTCAAAATGCCATAAATCCTGCCCTTAAGATTCCTCTCCAATAGTTTTCCCACCACTGATGTAACACTAGTCTATATTTCCAAGGATTCTCTCTGTTAATTTTTTTTTAAACAAGAGGACACATTTGCCATTCTCAAACACTCCAGTCCTGGGGACTGATCAATTCTAATGTTTAAGAACTTCTTCTTTCCTAACCTCAACATGCTCCAGCACATACACTTGTTCTAAACTGACCTCACGTGGATCAAGTGGATCTGGTGAACTCTGAAGCAAAGTATTCATTTATGATCTCCTCCATCTCTAGGCACACATTGCCTCCTTAATCATTAAGCAGCGCTACTTTCACTCTCTTTATCCCTCTGTTTTTGACGTGTTTCCTTAATCCTACTTGCCAAGGCCTTCTCATGCCCCTATCTACCTCTCCCAAGTCCTTTATTGAGTTCTTTGCTGGCTACCACATAATTCCCTCTGTATTTTGCTTCAAAAATCTCATGCTTTCTTCCTTTTTTCTTTTAACTAACTGCCTCACCTGTTTTCTCAGCCACGGTTCCCTTTTCCTACCATCTTTTCCCTGTCTCAGTGGGGCAAACCTACCCAGCACCCCATACAAGTGCTCCCTAAAACCCTCCAGATTTCTTCTAAGCTTATCCCCCGAGGGAGTGCAAAGGTGATTCACCAGGCTGATACCTGGAATGGCAGGAATAACTTATGAGGAAAGATTGAGCAATTTGGATTGTACTCGCTGGAGTTTAGAAGATTGAGAGGCAATCTCATAGAGACATATAAAATTCTGGCAGGAATGGACAGAATGGATGCGGAAGGGATGTTTCCAATGGTGGGGGAGTCCAGAACCCGGGGCCATAGTTCGAGGATAATAGGCAAACCATTTAGAACCGAGATGAGGAGGAATTTCTTTACCCAGAGGGTGGTGAATCTGTGGAATTCATTGCCAGAGAGGGCAGTAGAGGCAGGTTCATTAAATATATTTAAGAGGGAATTAGATATATTTCTTCAGTATAAGGGAATTAGGGGTTACGGAGAGAAGGCGGGGATGGGGTACTGAACTTTAAGATAAGCCATGATCTCATTGAATGGCGGAGCAGGCTCGAAGGGCCGAATGACCTACTCATGCTCCTATCTTCTATGTTTCTATGTACTCAATAGTGAGGAGAGTTTTGCCTGTGATGTCCTGGGGTTTTGGAGAGCTTTATGCTCAGGGGTATTGGTGTTCCCATATTAGACCATCAGCACATTTTCCACCACGCCTCTGTAGAAATTTGCCAGGGTTTCTGGTGTCATACCAAACCTCCACAAACTCCTGAGGAAGTAGAGGTGCTGACGTGCTTTCTTCACGATATCATTGGTGTGTTGGGTTCAGGAAAGATCCTCCGAGATAGTAACTCCCAAGAACTTAATTTGCTCACCCTCTCTATCTCTGATTCCCCCAGTGATCACTGAATTGTATACCTCTGGGTTTCCTTTCCTGAAGTCAATAATCTTTAGTTTGGTGACATTAAATGCAAGGTGCACCATTCAACCAAGTTTTATACAACCCGTTTTGAGTTTTGTGTGTGCCCGATGGAGATGTGGGGGGGCTGGTAGTCATGGTGGGGAGCTGGCTGATGGAGGACCTCAGTTTTCTTCAGGCTGACTTCCAGGCCAAACATTTTGGCAGTTTCCGCAAAACAGGACGTCAAGCGAGATAGACAACAGACTCGCCAAGGCAAATAGCGCCTTTGGAAGACTACACAAAAGAGTCTGGAAAAACAACCAACTGAAAAACCTCACAAAGATTAGCGTATACAGAGCCGTTGTCATACCCACACTCCTGTTCGGCTCTGAATCATGGGTGCCTCTACCGGCATCACCTACAGCTCCTAGAACGCTTCCACCAGTGTTGTCTCCGCTCCATCCTCAACATTCATTGGAGCGACTTCATCCCTAACATCGAAGTTCTCGAGATGGCAGAGGCCGACAGCATCGAATCCACGCTGCTGAAGATCAAACTGCGCTGGGTAGGTCACGTCTCCAGAATGGAGGACCATCGCCTTCCCAAGATCGTGTTATATGGCGAGCTCTCCACTGGCCATCGTGTCAGAGGTGCACCAAAGAAGAGGTACAAGGACTGCCTAAAGAAATCTCTTGGTGCCTGCCACATTGACCACCGCCAGTGGGCTGATATCGCCTCAAACCGTGCATCTTGGCACCCCACAGTTCGGCGGGCAGCAACCTCCTTTGAAGAAGACCACAGAGCCCACCTCACTGACAAAAGACAAAGGAGGAAACACCCAACCCCAACCAACAAATTTTCCCCTGCAACCGCTGCAACCGTGTCTGCCTGTCCCGCATCGGACTTGTCAGCCACAAACGAGCCTGCAGCTGACGTGGACATTTACCCCCTCCATAAATCTTCGTCCACGAAGCCAAGCCAAAGATACAACCCACTACTATGGTATCATAGGCAAATTTGTAGATGGTATTATTGTTGTATCGAGTTACACAGTCATAGGTGTAAAGTGAGTAGAGCAGGGGAGCAAAGAACACTCTACACTGTGAGAATACATTCAAAGGACTGGAATGTTTCAAGGTTGCAATTCCCATCTCACTAACTAGAAATGGGCATTAAATTGCAGACCTGTCAGGACCTCCCAAAATACTATGAATGAAAGAAAAATGCTCACACAGGCAATTTGCTTAATGGTGGCTAGCCATCTTTATTCTAAGAAAATTAACTGAAATGTTTATAAATATATAATGATAACTCTTTTGAGAACCCCTGAATTATAACAGTGAGGGGTAGAAAAAGTGTAGAATACAGAGTTAGACAGAAAGCACATAAAATTTGTGATATAAATGTCGACAGTTCTTGGTGTGTGGGAAGATGTGATTTGCTTCCACTTTAAAATCTTACAAATAGTTTTAAGATATTCAACTTCAAAGGCAGTCATCAGTAGTTGTCCAGCTTTAAACTGTAATTATCATCCATTACAACTGAACACAAGTGCAACACCTACCCCACCTCCTTACGTAACCAGTTGGATAATATGTGATACATGTTTCATTTGGATTGAAATAATGCTTAGTTTCTAATATTAAAGCCAAGCTGGGTATTTTGTTGCTTCTTTAATGGTCAAAAGTAGCACAGATAGAAACTCAAGGGAAAGAAAATATTTCTAACAATGTATTTTTGATCATCATTATACATGTGCGACAAGGTGGCTGTTCAGTGTGATTGTCCTGAACAACATGTTACGATGACATGGACTAAATTTAAACCACAATAAAACAAGGGGTTTCGTGGAACCAAGAAAACAAAACTATTTCTTCATGGAACTAGTAATTATACCAAACAATTTTTGTGTGTGTTTCAGAAATGAATTAATTACACACGGGGAGGGGGGGGGGGGGGGGGATCGTGGAAACAATGCACTAGGAATTTGCAAAACATTACAACAGTGTCACAAAAATGATATTAATTCTTTTAGCATTGGAACCCTGCTAAATTGGCGTGTGAATTACCTGTTTTTAAATCCCGGTAGGGTAGTTCACACTGAACCAAGAAAAACCGGTTCTGGGCGCCCTTTCACATTACTTCCCCAGTACCATGGAGCAAAGGGGAACCTCACGTCCAGCAGTGAGTCCTGAGTGACGTATTACGTACGCTCAGGGCAGTGACATCTCTCCGTTCTCAGTAGTGGAAGAGGACTATGAGGTTCATACGATTGCCTTGAAAATTTGAGCCTCTCTTAACACACAAGCAAATCTTCTCGACATCACTATCAACAATAAGATGCCAACACTATCAGAGCCTTGAAGACCATTTATGTACTGTCAGAGAAAAGTTCGTGGAGAAATTGAGGAGAAGCAGGGAGCAATTGAGGAGGAAACAAAAGCTGAGCTGACTAGCCGTAGATATTTTGAGGCACTTTTGCATGGCTATAGAGAGAGAGAGAGAGCGTGCACAGGGAGATTGTCTAATGTCCTTGATAATTTTGATGAAAAAGTGGTGGAATAATTTTCGAATGTCACAAAGCACTTTTGACATTGTATGCAAGCTGCTCGAGCCAGAACTGAGGCACAGGAGAACAAACTGCCGAAAGCCTATAGAACCCCGGCTCAGACTCACCATCGATATGTGGTGGTATATGTCGCCCCATGTGAATTTCAATCCATCATTTGTATTTTTGGTGTAGGTTTCTCCACTGTGTGTATAGCGGTGTGCCAAGTTACTGTCGCATTCAGGAAGACCCTTCTGAAACTTTCAAGGACCTACCGAGTGGAGCATGCTTTAGGAAACCATCAACAGATTTGCAGAACGGGGGAATCCAATGTGTGCTGGTGCCACAGAAGGCACACATATTCCCATCTCTGTCCCACATGACGACGCATCAGCCTACTACAATCAGAAAGGGTGGCACTCTGATGTTCTTCAAGCTGTTGTTGACCACATCTACCAGTAAGGATCACTGGCTGGGATTACAATAATTTGTCTTCACAGAAAAGTGTTTCCCACATGGTAATCATTGTGCTTTCGTGGTTCCAGCTTCGCACATGATGCTCAAGATTTTGCCAATTTGTCCATTTACAGAAAGACTGAGGATGCAGGTGGGTAGCTCTTCCCACGTGAAGTCAGTCTAAAATGCCCCACTGTACAGTGATGTTCGTGTAGTTCAAGCAATGAAATGTGTTTCCTTGCAACATGTACACAAAAAGGTCACAATCTTGTGAAAAGGCCTAAAGTGACATATATATCTATGTATAGGGCTAAGCAAGGGCTGACTGGGGGGGTCAGGTTTGATCTTTGCATAGTGCAAAAGCCACAGGAAATCATCAGTGAATTGGCTGTTTGTGCTGTCAGAGGTTGCATGAGATGCTTATATAGCTGCATGGCTCTGCCCACAGATATCCAAGACTGTTAAAGGAGTGGAGATCCCTGTACACTTGATCGGGGACCCCGCCTACCTACTCAGGACTTGGCTGATGAAAGGGTAAACGAACCACCATGCTCTCGATCAATGGAAGTGACACTTCAACTACTGTCTGAGCTTGGCACAAATGGTGGTTGAGAATGCTTTTGGACATGTCAAAGGTGGCTGGAGGCGCTTGGCCAAATGACTTGATATTCGTACCACATTTGTGCCCTTCATAATATATATGAAATTAACGAGAAGCACTTCTTGCCAGAGAGGATCACGGAGGTACCAGATCTCCATAAGCCAGAGACAGTTCCTTATTGGGATGAAATACCTCAGGGTCATCAGGCTACCTGTGAAGGTATAATGTCCATTCTGTAAATGCATCAGGCAAACAAATTAAGCTTTTAAGTAAATGTTTAATGCACAATCTTAAAAAAAACAAAGTACTGCACCAGAAATATGTAAAAGAGGTAGAGCCATTTGTATTAAAAAGGGATGGCATCAAATTTTAAGTTAAAATGTAAACATACTGGAGGTGTTGGTTTCCTCAGTGGTGCTGACGTCTCCCCTCTCTGTGCTGGTGGACGGCACCAGCGACTTGATGGAAGTCCTCTCGCTGGGCGCCGGGTCATCCATGAGGGACAAATGTTGGATATCAGGGGCACAGGATTTGCTGACCAGCTGGCCCAGATCCAGTAGGCGAGGTCAAAATAAAGCCAGTCCAGCTGGCCTTTCTCACTCCTACTGTTTGTGATCAACAGCCTGAAAAACTTTATACAAAGATTGTTTAGTTGGTTGATCATCTGGGCCTTGTCCCAGTCAAACCTTAGGTCCCTCCTTCGTCCTGCTGTTGCTGGAACATAATCATTAGTTGACCACATTATTTTGTGCCTTTAAAGTTGTTTATTGGTGTCTAGTCAGGTTTACAGTTGTACATAGTCATTAGCAGGTTATATTTTGAATCTTGCACTCTCTTCATCGGCCCTGATCGAGAGGAGTTCCCGCACCTCCTGATCCACACCAATTAACCACCGTTATCTTTATATCACTACTAATTCCCACTCTTGCCATGCTAAAACCACTGTACCTGCCTTCACCACCTCTCTAAACTGATTAACTGTCCCGCCAGGAGGTCGCACGCAATGAACATCATCAAAGCTTCATTAATGGGACCTGGCAAACTGGCTCGTCCATTCACACTGGAGCCGATTTGAAATAGATTGGCTCCAATACTACCTCCTTAGGTGGTTGAGCCCCAGGTCGAAAAGGAGCCCCATACTGGTTTGGGAGCGTTCACACAGGTAGGTCAGCCGCTAAATTGCCGTTTAATTCCCATTTTCAAGCGCCAGTGGAAGTGATCTACTCTTGTAGGGAACCTTAATCTATCACATTTAGCCAGTTATTTGAAATTCCCATCATTTAGACTCCGACTCACAAAGAAAACGCAAACAACTTCACCGGCACAACAGCAGTACAACACTTGATTATAAAAGAAAAAAGATCCACCTGGCCAATATTCTGACATTTCCATCTTTTATAATGTTTGCAATAGTTAAAATTTTTTTGCATCATAATTTTTATTCACTTTGCAAGGATAAGGAAGGGAAATGCAAAACTTAAATTGAAATGTAAAACTTAGATAATGGAACATTGATTCTGAAATGCAGGATAAACAATAGTTTATAAAGAATGCAGCCAATACATTAAATTGAGTTTATCTGCCAGATGCTGACTGCTTTATAGTGTTCTCACATCCTTCATGCTTTCTCCCTCTCAAATTATTTTTTCAGCACATTAAAGATCAAGCTAAAGGAAGAGCTCAGAGGTGGATCTCATCTGACCTGATCATTGACAAAGAAACAACAAGCAATTTCATCCATCACATGGTAGAATGGTCGGTTCTACCATTCTGCGATTTTTACTAGGTCCTAGTTTTTGAATACCTTACTATTAGGTCCCAGGGATGTCACCATAACAAGGCAACTCAACATTTTGTGTATAATATAGCTGGGCCAAGCAGCTTGAATGCCAAAATAGAGGTCAAAATAGGTTTAAAGCTCAAGGAAATCCTGGAACATGGCAACCAGATGGTGAAGAAGGCACATGCTTGCTTGCCTCCATCAGTCAAGGCTCTGAGCATAGGCATTAAGGTATTAGATTATAGCTGTGCAAAATGTTGGGTGACGCCATATTTGGAGTACAGTATGCAGTTTTGATTGCCATACAATAGGAAGGATGCTATCAAGCAGGAGAGTATGCAGAGAAGGTTCATAGAAATATTGAGTACACTGGTGGGCTTGATATACAAAATCAAACTGGATAGGCAGGGAATGTTTGTGCTGGAGTGAAGGAGGTTGGCGGATGACCATTTAGAGGTGTATTAAATATTTTAAGGACATTGATATGGTAGATAGTCACAATATCTTTTGTAGAAGGGTCCAAAATCTTTCCAATCTCACCTTTTCTCAGCCCAGAGGACATACATTTAGGTTTAGAGGGTTTAAAGGGGATCCGAGAGGCAAGTTTTTCCACACAAAATGGTGAAAATGCAGAAGGAACTGGCAGAGTTTAAAAAGACAAAACACAAATAGGAACTAATTACTGGGATATAGGTCAAATGCAAATGTTGGCCGCTATCACTGAGTCTGGCTGAATGGTCTGTTTCCATGCTGCCTGATTCATTTATTCTCTCATCATGACAAACGAGAGAAATTTCACTCACCGCCAATTCTCCAGTCAATTCCACATGCAAATATTTAATGTGAACTCCACCTCAAATGCCACCCTACAAGTAATGCTGAATCGCTTCACCAAAAAAAAATGTCAAATATCTTCACACTGGCCCTCAGCAGAAAAACTGAAGAAAGCCAGCATTTTTTAAAAAATCTCTTATTAAGGGTTTATTTCTTTTCTATCAAGGAGATATATTTTACTTGGCAGTTTAACCGTGGACAGGGGTACCATCCCAGTGGGTGGCGGAAGTTTGACATTCACAATATTTAATATGGTGGCAAGTAAATTAAATTTCACGATATTTAATGTTAATGGGCTCGATAGTCCAACTAAGAGGAAGTGAGTTTTGGCTTATATTAAAAAGTTGAAAGTAGATATTGCTTTCTTGTAAGAAACTCATTTGACTAAAAAAGAACATCAGAAATTGAAAGGGGATTGGGTTGGTCAAGTTACAACTTCTTCATTCAATTCAAAAGCGAGAATGTTGCTATTTTGATTAACAAGAACTGCCTTTCAAATTAGAATTAATTGTTTGTGACTCAGTGGGGAGACTTTTAGTAATTAATTGTCAAATTTATTTGGAATTTTGGACACATATTTATGCACCAAATGTTGATGACAAAAAAAATATTCAAGATTCCTTTTTAATTTGGCATAGGCATATGTAAAGGTAATGATTGGAGAGGATTTTAATTGTTCCCTGGATCCATTATTAGATAAATCTCCAAAAATAGTGACTAGATCCAAAATGGCAAAACACATTTTAGCATTAATGAAGGAAATAAATGTAGTTGATATTCGGAGAAAGTTGAATCCTAAAGAAAAAGATTTTTTGTTTTATTCATCCCAATATGATTCTTATTCTGGAATAGATTTTTTAAATTCTTGGCTCATTTGCAAGGATGTGTATTATTTACTGAATTTAAAACTAGAATACTGTCAGGTCATTCTCTTTTACTATTAACATGTACAGCTTGAGAAAAAAAAATAGAAACTACATATAGATCAAGATTTAATTCTTATTATTAAGAAATATAGAGTTTGGTAATTTTAATAAGAGATCAACTACAACAATATTTATAAATAAATAGTAATTTAATAGTAAATTTGTTTTGTGGGATACTTTAAAGACATATTTAAGAGGACAAAATATTAGCTTTTTGACTAAAGTTAAGAAACAGTATTCTAGCGAGATGGATAAATTGGAAAGAGATAGAAAATTTAGAAAAAGATTTACAGCAGAATTTAATAGAGCCTAAAAGGTTACAAATGTTAAATAAAAAATTGCAATGTAATTCATTACAGACTTATAAAACGGAGAAATTATTAAAAAGAACAACAAAGATATTATGAATTAGGGAAGAGAGCTCATAAAGTATTGGCATAGCAATTAATGACAGAGCAAACTTCTAGAACAATTAACATTATTAGGAAAGGTTTTAAAATTACATATAAACCCCAAGATATAAATGATGCTTTTAAGGAATTTTATATGAATTGATAAATTTTTAGCTGACTTTTTCAAGAACATAATGACTTAGATGCTCCTTTTACTTATAGAGAAGTTATAGAAGCACTTAAATCAATGCCTAATGGGAAATCCCCTGGTGAAAATGGATTTACTTCTTAATTTTATAAAAAAAATTCAAGGCTTATTAAAGCCTTTATTAATGGATATATTGAAACAAGCAATGGAGGTTCATTCTTTACCAGATTCTTTTTCTCAGGCAATTATAACTTTAATTCTCAAGAAAGATAAGGATCCTTTAAATACTGGTTCAATATAGACCTATCTCTTTATTAAATGTTGATTATAAAATTATAACTAAGGTTCTAGCAACTAAATTATCAAATGACTTACCAGGTTTAATTCATTTAGATCAAGCTGTATTTATTTTTAAAAATTGTTATTCTGAAGATAATATTGCAAAATTAATTAGTTTAATTCATATTTCTCAGGAGGAATCCAATGTACCAATGGTCTTATCATTAGATGCCAAGAAGGCATTTGATAGGGTAGATTGGAATTTTTTATTTAGAGTACTGAAAAAATTTAGGTTTGGACCAATGTTTATTAGTTGGATTGAATCTTTATATAGAAACCTTTCTGCCAGAGTAGTGATAAATGGCAAAATATCATCGTCATTTTTATTAGAAAGATCTACTAGACAAGGTTGCCCTTTGTCTCCAGCACTGTTCACATTAGCTATTGAACCTTTGGCGCAATTGATAAGAAAAGATAATAATATCAAAATTATTAAAGTGAAATCTAAGAGTATAAGATCAATTTATTTGCTGATGATGTTTTGATTTATTTAACAGAACCCCAAAATTCTTTAAAATCGTTATATGAAAGATTGAAACAACACGATGCAATATCAGGTTATAAAATTAATTGGGAGAAAAGTGAGATTTTGTCATTGACTGATGTAAGAAGATAGCCCAATTTAAATGGACAGATCAAATTAAAACTGGATAAGAACTTAGATCATTTATATGATTGAATTATTTATATTTATTTCATAAAATTAGAAATGACTTAAATAGATGGAAAGATTTACCTATAACATTAATAGGTAGAGTTAATTGTATCAAGATGAATATTTTTCCTAGACTACAATATCTTTTTTAAATCTATTCCTTGAAAAGTTCCACAAAAAAATTTCAAAGATTTGAATTCTATTGTTAGGTAGTTTTTGTGGAAAGATAAAATGGTTAGGATATCTTTACAAAAATTAACTTGGAGGTTTGCAATTACCAATTTTTCAGTAATTATTATAAACCACTGCAAATGAAATTTATTATTATAGAGTTAAATAAAATTGGTGAGAAGAAAATGGAGTAATTTATTCATAAATTATTACTTATTTACAATTCACCTAATTTGAGACATTTAATTGAATTATGGAGAATGATAAATGAGGAAATAGGTACACAGGGGAAAATTTCAGGCATCCTTGAATCAGAATTAACTTTTTCCTTTTACTCTTAATAATCAACTTTTGAAAATATGGGATCAGATAAGAAGACTGTATAAGATTGCGATGAAGCTGGTCGTTTTATTTCTTTTCAAAGAATGAAAGAGAAATATGAAATTCCACAAAGTACTCATTTTTTGCAACAATGGCATATAGAATTGAGATCATGTATTCCATTGGAAAAGATCATGTATAATTTATATGATAATTATTTTTTTTTAAATCGGAAAATGTGGAGCCCTTATTTGGATAATATGGGTTTAAAGTTTTGAACTTTTTTTGGAATGTTGTGGTGGTGTTCCCCTATTCTATGGCATTTAATTATGTGATTGATGGGCGCATCTCTTTTCTTTCTTTCTTCTATCTTTGGAGTTGGGGATAGTAGGGAGAGGGAGAGATTTGAGGGGGGGAGGTACTGGGGTGGATGGGAGGGAATGAGGGAGAGGTGGATTTGGTATATACCACATTATTTTTTGTATATGAATTATCATATTGAATATATTTGAATGTAATGTGAATTAAAATTTTTAATAGTATATTCAAAAACAATTCCCAACCTCTATGAAGGGCAGAAGGGATTATTGTCTCACACATTATTCATTTGGTATCCTTGCAATACTTTTGTGATTTGTTCAAACGATAAGTCAGAAATGATATGTAACAAACTTTAGCCACTTCAAGGAAATACCACTCTGGCATTCTGTGCTGTATGGAGAAATGTGTTTATTTAGTTTAACAATTAAAGACAGGGCAGTGTCAGGTCACTCATCTGAATGCTACTGGTACCATGTAACCCAGTATTACCAGTGTCATGGTTGGATGGTGAGCGACTAAATAGTTGCCTGGTGCAGAGGGTGGCCTGACGCCCTGCAGGATGAAAAAACAAGACCTGTCAAAGTGCGGACAAACCCTCTCATAGGGTCAACGGCCATCTAGCAAACACATGCCATGAAGCACAGAAAGGGCATCCCTTCCATTGAAGCTTGGTCTGGCCATTCATTGCAACAGACATCCCCCAGCCTTCTTGGACCTCACCATGCCGCTGGATCTGGGAAGAGATGTCGAGAGGATGGGTCTGGACTTGTGCAATCCCGACTCGGCTTAATCCATTCAAGCACACACTGTTCCTTTCTGAGGAGTGTGGCATCCTCATATCAAATCTCACAAACTGACTGAAAGGAACCACCATCATCTTATGGGATGGATAGTCAGAAGAAAAGATGATGATCTTGGGATCAATTTCAATATATAATTTATTTGAAGAGAGTTTGTTGATAGGAGTTTTAAAGAAGATCTGAGGGGTATATTTTTTTGCACAGAAAGTATGATAAGTGGAGATAAAACAAGAAAATGTGTAAATGGTGGTGCATGAAACCTGCTGAGTTTCTCCAGCAAATCTCTGTATTGCAGTGTGACATCTGGAACACACTGGGCCAGAGGCGATCATGGAATCAGGTATGATCACTATGTTTAAGAGGCATTTAGACAAGCATAAGAAGTTAAGCATAGAAGGATATGGATCTAATGTGGGATCAGTGAAACTGGTTGGTAGCTTAATGCCCTGTTTTTGTTCAAGATGCCTTAATGATTCTGTCTCAAGTTACAAGTAATACTCAGCAATGGCTGAATCCAAGAACATATTTAAAAAATACTGCTGGAGGAACTTGAAGTTCAGCCAGCATGTGGGTAGGCAAAGGAAGAGCCAATGTTTTGGCTTGAGACAACTGCATCCTGTGTGGGCCAGCAGATTGGGAGGGGGGGTGGTGAGAAATGAGGCAGTAGAACTGGGTTAGGAGTGGGATAATGGGCAGATGGATGCCAAGTAAAGGGGGGGGGGGGGGACAGTTGTGGAGGTAGAAGCCGAAAGGTGATGAGTAGCTCTTCCAATGGGATCCAATGCCACCTGATAGGTGGAAGCTGACAAAGGAGGGATGAGGTGAGGAAATAGGTGACCCAGTGGGTGAAGTGATGGGCTAATAGAAACTGGCAGAGATTAAAGAAACCAGCCATGAAATGATGACTTTGTATTAGGAGACATCTCACTGTTAAATTAATCAGGAAAGTTAAAAATTTTACAATGATTAAGGATGAAAGGAACACTGACAGGTTGGTTGCGTGTTGGTAAAGGAATCCATTTTTGCTGCAGATAGGATACAGACATTAACCTTGGCTGCAAGCACTCTTCACTTAGCTACTGCAGGCTCAAGCATGTTTGATTTTAATGCAAGCTAATCAGTGAACCATTTGATTTATTTCACAAACTTCAACACTGCAGCATGGCTGGTTATATAAAGTGGGACTCAGACTATTCTCCAATGAGATTAAAACAGCAAACACTGGAAATCCTCAACGGATCAGGCAGGACCTGCAGAAGGAGAAACCGAATGAAAGCTCAAAGTTAGTAACTTTATCAGAACTGGAAATAAGGTAAAAACATTAACTCTGTTTTGAGCCATTGAGTTCTGCAGCATGGAAACAGGCCCTTTGGCCCAAATCGGCATGCCAACCAACCTATTCTGATTGCCTACATTAAGCCCATATCCTGCAAAGCCTTTGTTATCCTTGAACCTGTCTAAATATCTTCTAAATATTAGAATTGTCCCCTCTGGCAGCTCATTCCATATACCTACCACTTCCTGC
This sequence comes from Narcine bancroftii, assembly GCF_036971445.1. NCBI lineage: Eukaryota > Metazoa > Chordata > Chondrichthyes > Torpediniformes > Narcinidae > Narcine > Narcine bancroftii. The sequence continues at coordinate 223,249,410 of NC_091474.1, read as the reverse complement.
TCCCTTTTTTTTAAAATTTCCTCCCCTTGGAAAAAGACTATTAACTTTATCTATGTCCCTCATTATTTTATTCTTCTCCATTATGCACGCCGCCCCCCCCCCCGCCCCCCGCACCTCCCCGCCACTAAACCACCTCAGCTTCAGGGAAAAAAGTTCAAATCTATCCAGCCTTTCCCTATAATTCAATCCATCTATTCTGGCTACATTCTCATGACTCTTCTCTGCTCCTTTCTGAGCTTAATAATAATCCATATCATAACTGGATGAACTGCGCACTGTGCTCCAAGCACAGTTTCACCAATGTCCTGTACCCTGCTCCTATGTTCAATGGCATGACCAACAAAGGCAAGAACGTCAAATGCCTTCTTCACCAACTTGTCTACTTGCATCATCACTTGCAGGAAACTGTGTATCTGCACCCCTAAGTCTCTCTGTCCTACAACACCATCCAGGGCCTTACCATTCACCCTGTAAGTTCTGGTTTGGTTTAATCTCCAAAAATGCAATAGCTTGGATGTGTCAGAAAATGGTGGGTGCATTATCAAGGATAGATTGTGAATTGAGAAAATCAAAATATAATCAAGCAGATTCAACAAGAAAAAAAAAATGCTTGTCAAGTTTATTACAATATTTTGAGAAGGTAATTATCAGCTTAGATAAAGTGTATTTGTATTTTGAAAATTCCTGTAACAGGACTGTTGAGAATAGAATGTTGAGAGATTATATTAGTGAATGATCAGTGAGTTGAAACATTAACTCTGTATCTATCCTTGTAGATGGTGCCTGAGTTAAAACTGTTTTTTGTGACTAAAACAGAACACTAATCAAATAATTTTCAGACTGATTAACTAGTGAGGCAGCATAGAGATCAGAAGCAGGAACTCAACTAGTTGCAATACCAATGACAGGAAAGAATGCACTGTAAAGGTGTTTCTGATTCTTAGTTAATTTTCTGCTTGTCTTTTAAATTAAAGTATTGTTTGTAGTGTTACCATAGTGACTATGATGTAATATGTCGTAGTATCCACGCAGGCTAAGAGCTTACATCTCATTCTTCGACAAACTATGAAGGGAACGTGAGCTCAGATGATTTTCTTTGAATTCGTCTTATCATGTAGAATTTGTTATATCTTTAAATACAGTATATGCTTGTAATGCATCATTATGAAAATCTTAATGAGAAGTCACGCAAAATGTTTATCTGTTTTATCAATGAATTAAAGCTACATAAAGCTGCATCTACAAAGTTTGGTTTATTGGATGAAAGAGATTGTAATTTGGAATATTATCCCCACGTTGCCTTGAAGATGACATATATTTAAAGTAGGAAATACTAGGAAAGTGTTGTCTATATTTTGATTCAAAGAAAATTCCAATTATGAACAGAAAGGCTCGTAAAATTTGTCTAAAATAATTGCAAATTGATTTAAAGCCAGGCATCTATGCTGTAATAATAGAATATTCCAGAAGCCTCAATGAGAACATGTCCGTGAATTGCGCAGTTAAAATTGAGCTAAAGTCTTGGAAGACACCTATGACCTCGGAAAGATAAGATACAGCTCTGGTTTGCAGAATCTGGCACGAAGCCCAGAATTTGTTATTATAAACATGAGATAAGGAAAGCTTGAATGCATATTCATAGATTCAAGACAATTCAGAGAAATCTCTTAAAGGGACTACATAAGATACAAATTTGTTTACAGTTCCCAGGAACCAGGAGACGACAGGCGATGGTGTGAAGAACCAAAGATGGTTAAGAAGAAGTCTTGTCGGGCTAAAGACTTCAAGCAAACAACTCCGCTCAAAGAACAAATTGGTTGCGAGTTGAGCCAGCAAGCCAGACTGACAACACTTGGCAGAGGTTGGAGCCAGACACCAAAGAAGAAGTGGCTTCAACTTCCAAGCAAGAAGAGGACTCTGTTATGAGCCCAGAGGACCCCAAAACCCAGCAGCAATAGATATTCACCAAGACAAACAGTTACTTAAACAAAAGTTGCTTTTAATTATCTTTAAACATGAAAACAGGACCAAACTTTATCTTATCTTATCACTATTAACTTACTTAACCTATCTTAACCTCTTTCTAATTCTAAACACACGTGTACGTAGTGTGTGTAAGTTTAGAAAAGTTATTTGATTCTGTCACAACTCCATTAACGCACTGCAGACCTTATTAGCTCACTTAAAAGTTAGTTGCAAAGTCCCACTGGTGCTGTACTGAGCAAAATGCTGAAAATAGAGACTTATTTAGCGGTATCTGAAATGTCTCACAGATATTCAAGAACCTTTGAAGGAGGACAAGCAGTTTCTGGATTTAGTTTCAAATTCTGTTAAACTTGTTGATGGTCATTACTGTACAGCTTTACCTTTGAAGAAAAGGGAAATTTGTATGCCAGACAATAAAATAATTGCAGAACAGCGTATGTTGAATTTGAAGAGAAAATTCAAGATAAATTCTTCCTTTCATTTGGAATATACCAATGTCATGTTGAACATGATAACCAAGGGTTATGTAGAAAAGGTATCTGAAGATATCTTGGAACGTAAAGATGATGGAAAATGGTACTTACATCATCATGGAGTTATACATCCACAAAAGGAGCAACTATGTGTAGTATTTGATTGTGAAGCATCATTTCAAGGAGTTTCATTGAATTCTACAAGGTCCAAACTTAACCAGTACTTTAATAGGTGTTCTGATGAGATTTTGTAAAGAGCCTATTGCAATTGCTGCAGATATTGAAGCGATGTTTCATCAAATGAAAGTACCATCAGAAGATCATGATTTTCTACGGTTGTAATGGTGGCTTAATGGCGATTACAGTAAAGATGTGATTGAATACAGAATGACATTTCATTTATTTGAAGCAACTTTGTCACTGAGTTGCACAAATTTTGCTCTCAGGAAATGTGCTGAAGATAATGAAGTTCAATTTAGTTCTCAAACTATAAACATCATCAGAAATTATTTCTATGTTGATGATTGTCTTACTTCAGTGGTTTCAGAAAAAGAAGCAATAGATCTTTATCAAGAGTTAAAAGAGATCTGTAATAAAGGGGGTTTCTTCTTTACAAAATGAATTAGCAACAGTCGAGATGTGTTGGTTGTTATTCCTGAGACAGAAAGTCCAAAGGAAATAAAACATTTTAATTTAGATTGTGACCTTCTACCTGTTGAATGAATTCTAGGAGTGCAATGGTGTATTCAATCTGATGTATTCAAATTCAAAACTGTTTTGAAAGAACAGCCTTTGACAAGAAGAGATATTCTTTCAATCGTAAGATCAATATATGATCCTTTGGAAATATTGGCACCAGTAGTATTGATAGCCAAGAAAATATGCAAGAATTGTATAGAAGAAAATTTGGATGGGATGACACTATACCAGATTCAATCTCACAAGATTGGATAAATTGGATTGAGAGTCTTAAAATGTTAGAAAATTTTGAAGTCAACAGATGTTTTAAATCAACAGACTTTGGAATTGCCGCATTTGCACCATTACACCATTTTGCTAATGCAAGCGAAGGTGGTTTTGGTATTGTCAGTTATTTAGTACCGCGAAATAACCAAGAGTGAGTACGCTGTGGATTTGTAATGGGTAAAGCCAGAGTAGCTTCATTAAAGCCAGTCACCATACCACAAATAGGATTTACTGTGAGGAAAAAACAGGTCATGCAGGTTGTAATCACGTGCTAACAGAATTTTGCCAGAAATATTGGATACTTGGTTGTTCAACATTGATCAAAAGAATTATATCAAAATGTGTTAATTGTCGATGTGCAAATGCTAAACCTGGACAACAAATGGTGGATTTGCAACAAGACAGAGTTTCACCCGATGAACCCCCATTTACATACATGGGAGTTGACTATTTTGGTCCTTTACAAGTAAAACAAGGAAGAAGTGTTGAAAAACGATACAGAGCTATTTTTACCTGTTTGAGTATGAAAGCAATTCATCGCTTGATACAGACTCTTTTATCAATGTTCTTCGACATTTTATTACTAGACAAGGTCAAATAAAGGAATTACGTTATAATAATGGATCTAACTTTACAGGAGCTCAACTAGAGTTACGAAAAGCAACTCAAAATTGGAATCAACATCAATTTCATGATGCATTACTTCAGAAAGAAATTAGTTATATGTTTAACCTACCCACAGGATCATATCATGGAGGTGTGTGGGAAAGAATGATTAGATCAGTCAAGAAAATTCTTAATTCCATTTTGAACAGTCAAATACTCAATGACGACCATCTTCAGACAGTTTTGTGCGAAATCAAAGCTATTTTAAATAGTTGTCCAATAACAAAACTTTCTCTCGATTCAAATGACATTGAGGGACTGACACCGAATGATCTCTTACTTCTTAAAACTAAACCTTTAATGCCTCCAAGTCAATTGCCTTCCCTCCCCACAGGAAACTGCTTCCCCAGCAAACAAGGGTTTTTCATAGCTTATATTAAAAATAGTCGGGGAACAACCAAAAACAAAGACTTTTGGTAAGTTATAACGATATATTTATTATGTTTAATTACATATAATGGAATATATAATTAATTGAATTTATATATGATTATTTGTATAGGTATAATAATAAATCCCAAAATATTGTTTTCCTCTCCCCACAAATGCAGACTGACCAAAAGCTCTTGTTTTTTATTGCTCCCTGACTGTTTTTAATAATTTAAATATATCGCTGTAAGCTACGAAAAGCCCTTGTTTGACAGGGGGCCGGTTTCTTGGGAGGATGGAATTTCTGAAACACCAGGGGTTCAGGCAGCATTGCAATGATTGGTGGGGGAGTTCAATGCCGGGGGTTCAGGCAGTACCACAACGCCAGACAATGCAGCAAGACCTCGGCCAGCAGACGGTGAGTGGGTCGGGAAATTGGACCAACATTTCCAGCATCAAATGTGGGCTCAAAAATGTCTGAAGGGATACAAAAGTAATTTTTTTTTGCCAAAATGTCCAGCATCAAAATGTCCGTCCCCAAAATGAGGGCACAAAAATATCTGGTGCCAAACTGCGGGCACCAAAATGTCCAATTCCATCCGCAACTAACGTCGAGGGAATAACTACAAAATTTGCCAACATGTCATGTTGGGCAGCAGGTGGAGGTGTGTGATAATCCTCAATCCTCCAATCAAATTTGGTGGTTTCAGCATTTAATTGAAGCGCTACGGTTAGAGGAGCTGCGAGAGCATATGGGAACATATAGAACTCTTGCCTGGACGAATACAGCATAAACGGTAAATGATACAGCCAAGGACAAATTACCTCTTTTTGTTACCCTTTCTATGATCTAAATCATTCAATATATGCACAACTGAGATATCATGCATTGTAGTTTCCTGATCAGGCTATTGTAACAGCACCTCCCAACCACAAAACCTCCACCAATGTCAAGGGAGAAACCTTCAGCTTCATGGGACTACTAATACCTGTACGTTCCTTTTCAAGTCATGCATCATCCTGAACAATTCATATTTCACATGATGTAAGAAGCTATTCAAACCATCTCTCATGCATGTCCATCAAGTTTCAACCCCTCCCCCTTCCCCCATTGATTTTCCCATCAACCACCCACATCAGAAGCAATTTACAGTTGTCAATCAATCTCCTACACGTTTGAAGATGTGGTAGGATGTAAGCCCTCCAGATTACAAGGAGAATTTGTGAACTGCACACAGACCAAGGTAGAGTCTGAACTTGCTTATCTGTAGCTATGAGACAGCAGTGCCAACCGTTCTGCTACTTTCCCAATGAGAAGTACATCACATAGCCTTAATCACAACTTGGTCTAAAGCCGAGAGCATTGTTGAGTAGCTGTACCAGAAGCATTTCAATGGTTTGCTGTAGTGGTGAGCCTCAAGGACAATTAGCGTTGGGCAAAAATTTTCAGCAACGTGCAGCTCACAAAAAAATGAATAAATAAAAATAATTTCTCTTTCAAAAGGTAATGCATTTATTTCAATGGGAAATAGGTAGCAGTATCCCCATGACCCCCAAAATCAAGTTTAGAAATTATCACAAGTTGTTTTCCATCACATTCATAGCAGCCCAACTATTTGGCCACACGACATTACATTGAGGATGAATTCTGAGAGGAGTTGCAATGTTACATAGTTACACTGTCTTGTAAATGAAATTGCCCATCTGTTTTAGTCCATATACAATGCTAAAAGGGAGTGATATTTCCCCAGCATACATTCAACCATGCCTCCCTCCATTCAATTTGTTCACGAGACAAGAGAATATGGTGAGAAAATTATAAAATATATTCAGGAAAATAATGTTTTAAAACACGCAGACTTGCAATAAACATGAAGAGAAAGCAAAGATACACTTGCCCAGTCTACTTTGCAAATTTCTCCTTACTAACATCTGAGAACACAGGTCAAAAATGTGAGCTGACTCACATTGAACAATGTAGATTTCCTCATTCATTATTCCACAGTTATTGCTTGAGAACCCTGCAGCACTATCCCTTTCTCACAAAGAAAGCAACATGATGTACTGAGGATGCAACTTGACTTTGCAAATCATAACAATTTTAATGGATTCAAAGACATTTTAAATGCATGAGAAAAAAATAAAACACTGATCATGATTCACTGCTCTCCATCAGCTGTTCTCCTTCCAAATGAGCAAAGCAGTATCACAGAACCAAATCTGTAAAGGTCAGTATTCATCACCAACAGTACTGCAGACAAGACTTGGCCTTATCCAATTTAATACAGGTGGGTCTGAGACTGGGTAAGAGTGGCAGATGCATTTATACAATTCATCAATCCATTTCACTGTTGGTAGGAGAGACCACTACCCAAACCTCATGGAGTCAAAATCCTGTCATCCTGAACATACACTCCCTTGAAGTGAAACATGAAAGTCTGCAACACACTGTGATTGCCAGAAAAAAAACCCACAAAAGTGCTGGAGGAACTCAGAGGTTCGAGCAGCATCCATAGGAGGTAAAGATATATAACCAACATTTCAGGCCTGAGCTCTTGAAGAAGGGCTTGTTACGAGCCCAGAGGACCCATAAACCCAGCAGCAATAGATATTCACCGAGACATATGGTTACTTAAACAAAAGTTGCTTTTAATAATCTTTAAACATGAAAACAGAATTACACTTTAACTTATCACAATTGACTTAACTAACCTAACTTAACCCTCTTCTAATTCTAAGTGCACGTGTATGGAATGTGTGTGTGTAAGTTCAGAAAAGTTGTTTGGTTCACAGTCCAATCTCACTTCTCATTCCTCCAAGTTCACTGGTTGCAGGCAATTCTTATACTGTGCACAGAATTTAACATTTATAAAGCTCACCAGGCTTTGGTGCTTAAAAGGTAAATGGTTACCACTCAGGAAGGTTCTTGTTGGTTTTCAGAGAGAAATTTGTTGTTCCAGGACCTCCACAACTGATTCCTTTTTAATCAGCCACTTCAGTGTCTTGCTGACGAAACTTGTCCCATCAGGGTTGTCCAGATGATAACCAGGTCACCACAGAGTTCCTTTTTGTTTCTCTTATTCCAAGTGAAACATTAGACAGCCAGTCCTCTCCTCTTGCATGAACCACGAGGGCTTTGACCAGGCTGAACTAAGAACTCAACAACCCGTCTTCCAAATGGGGCTTTTCCACAAGCTTGTCAGCTTGTCCTGTTTCAGTCCCAGCTGCTGTTGCTGGCTGTAACACTGTAGAAGTGATATGTGTATCTCTCTCTCTCTGAGAGAAAGCCTGTTTTGCTTGTAAAACCTCTTAGAATAACTCCAGACAATCTGCAGCTCTGACAAGATCTTTCATCTATTGCCCTTTTGTAAACAACAATCCATTAGTGAAGTCACTTGGGCACTCTCCAAAGCTTTTGCAAAGGCTGTGGGGCCGATGTGTCTAGCATTAGCAGAGCTCCAGTATTTCAATTAAGATCTGTTTTAAAGTGTTTGTATGTAACCTATTCTAACAAACCATTCCCAATTTATCTCCCAAAAATATATCTATATACTCTGTCACAGGCTCAGATCTGAAATTTTTGATTATGTATCATAACCTCCCTTGTACTGATTCACATAACTAAAATGCTAAATGAGAGGAATTCAATACAGATCAAATTACTCCAAATCCAGGCATTTATTAGGAGCTTCGGGCCAGTAGCAGCATCATAATTTGTTACCTCAAGGTTTGCATATTGCTCCTCCTTTCACTAGCAGCCCTGGTTGAAACTTCAACCAGAGTCGAAATTAAACTACTAGTATAGGGAGGCTGCAAGCTCATTGGAAAAGCATTGTGTTGTAGACAGAGCTAAATTATCTCACTGCCATCAGGTCAAATCTCTGCACTCTCAGGATGATATAAAGGGGTTACAATCTGACATTGAGAATTGGTTAGATTGATCTCTCTCATCGAGTTAGTACATTCAATTAGAATAATGGAGGATGACTACTTGGGAATATTAGCCAGTATCGGACACATCTTCAATTGTATTCGCTGGTATCATTGGGTGTTTCGGCCTTTTAAATACAAGACACCTTCTGCCAAGGCAGGCCCACCACAGGCTGATCATACCTTGTGGGTGTTGCACATCTGTTTCTCCTAGTGGTCATTTGGAGGCCAGATATGATCCCTCCTTTTCAGCCAGACCCAGTGACTGCTCATTTCATCTGAGTCAGAGAGGGATTTAATTGCCTTTCTGAGGGCCTGCCCCGTGATACCTACTTCTCTCAGAAGTTTGGTCATGGATTTGACAACAAATCCTCTATATCTGACTGGATGCACCCTAACTTTCCAGCTTCGCTCTTCTAAGGCATGATTTGTAGAGCACAGTGTCTTCTGTTCTTGCGCCTCATCCATGGAACCGTCAGCTCAATAATAAAGAAAATCGGCTGAGAGCTGGACCAGAGTACCAGATCTGGTCTTAAGTGGGCGCTGGCAATTTCTGGTGGGAAGACGAGACGCTGACCGAGGTCGACAAGCAATTTTCAGTCTCTGGCTGTGTTCAGTTGGCCAATGTTTCGGAGTGAGGAGCAGTGGGTCCTGTGACATTCCCTCCCGAATGAAAGGTATTAGACATGGGAGGGTGTCCGGTTTCTGGATGTTTGATGGCAGGGCATTCAAAGTTCTTTGTTTTCCTTCAAGTTCAACGGCTAGACATCTCAGCATTTGATTGTGTTGCCAGCTATATCGGCCTTGGATAAGACTGCCATTGCACCCAACCAAAATGTGTGCGAGGGCAGATTTAGGTTTGTGAGAGAGGGCTTTGATGATAAAACTTGTTCTATTTAACTCTTTATTCTACAGGTCCTTCCAGGTTAGTCTCCTTCTTTCAATGCCCTCCCATCTTGTTTTGGTTGAGATATGGCTTTGGTAAACCTGGTCGCTTCTTGTTCCACCACCAATTGCTGACATTCAGATGGACTTGCATTCTGCCAGGTGGGTTTCTTTGCTTCGAAGCCAAATCTCCCTGTACCTGTGGCTGCACATAACCCACTATGTCCCAGTGTCGGAGTGCTGATTTTGCATTCTGTTCTGCTGCTGCTGCCATGGTCCATTCTCTGCCTGTTTATAAGGCTGGGGCAGCACCTCTGATGCACAGGTCCCGTGATTCTCTGAGCGTCATCTCCAGCCTCACTTTGGTACATTTCTATCCAAATAGTGACACTATTGATAGGTGGTTTGGACAGCTCTTGGCAGGTGTTGGGACATGATGTTACAGCTATACAAGAGTTGGGTGAGACCACACTTATTGTGTGCAGTTCTGTTCTACAGCAATAGAAAGATGCCATTCTGGTCCAAACTGCCCAGAAAAGATTCACGAGAATGCGACAGGAGTTGAGGGCTTGAATTACAAGGAGAGGTTAGATAGGATGGGGTTTTTTTCTTGTCGAGCTTAGGAACCTGAGGGGTGACCTTCTTAGGGCAAAGGACAACAAATTGTGTGTATTCTGCTGAAGTGAGGAAACAAAGAATCTGTGGTAAGCAGCCTCAAGAAAAGGATGATACAGTAATATCCTCACAAGTTAAGGATTTACCAATCTTTCTCCATCAACATAATTTGTCTGCCACAGACAGCACAGCTTCTCAGATTTATAGAAATTAAAGGAATGAAGAGATATGGGGTTAGTGCAGGAATAAAAGATCGGCATTGATCTATCTTATTGAAATTCAGAGCTTGCCCGAGGTATCATCTACTCTGATTGCTTATATTCTCAAACACAAAACCGGGACTAATAAACATAGAGCAGAGTGATTAAACAGAAGGAGAATGAGGAAAATCTAGTGTAAAGTAAAAAGTGAAAGTTTTTGGAGCAACAGTTATGAAAATGGATACAGTAAGTTTAGACAGGCAAGGGTTTGTTGGAATTCTGTCTGTTTTGATTAAACACTACATGGAATGGATCCACTCACTGGGAGGATGGAGGGAGTGAATGTGGTGTGGCATCGCTCTAGACTCAAATAATCATGGAATTGTGGCATGACTCAGGAATTTTGTCAGGCATCAGGTTTATAAAATATTATCTTCAGAATTAAAAGGAGTCACATTGCACAAAACTTGATTAAACCGGAGTGATGTTAATAAAACTAGTCATTTCCTCTCCTCCTCCTTGGTTTTCTTCATCAGACAATCATTGAGGAAATGAGATTGACCACAAATATAATCCTCCAGTAAGTGCCCTTCCTTGGGATAAGATTAACCATATAGTTCACATTGGCCGTGCAGAAACAGAATTCATCTCCCTTGTGCAGCATTCCATTTCTCAGCAAAAATATTGGTATTTCATTGCTCACTGCATAACAAAGACCTAGAAGCTGAACCAATAATGGAATATAGTTTGGAGACTGACAGTTTTCTCAGGACTGAAATCTTACTTTCTGCCATAAAAAATGTACCCGCCAACACCTTGGTACGTGATGTAACATGGGACAGCCAAGCAAGGTGGAACAACATCTTTAGTTTTATTGAGTGCAAATCTGCATGATAATGAAATTTTGATTCCTCCTTAAGGCTTCTTAATCCCTTACAAATGGCTGCATTTATTGGTAATTTTGTAGTAATGCCATTCATTCAGAATCTCCCACACAGAGAAGTTTGATCAAGGTGGGTGTGTATATATGTATGCGGAGATGCAGCAGAGATGAAATGGGTGGATAACCGAATCTGAGTTGATGTAGAAAGAATGGATTTCTTATTCCAATAATCATTAAAAAAATGAATAGAACATGTTCATTATATAACAAGGTGAACATTCACTAATTTAAAAAACAATACTTGAATGATTAGCTAGTATCAAAGTTTAAATATGGATATCATTTTTTGCACCCACCCCAAATTATTTATTCTTCTGATGAGTCATTCAATATATCTGATTGGTGCCACATCTACAACGTTCAAGATTAGTAGAAGAGGGAGAAACACACAATGTTCAGCACAGAAATGAGAAAAAGAATTAAGGTGGCCATTCAGTAGTTAAGTACAGATGAAATAGCTCTAGTCTATGGCCAGAGTGGCTGGAAGACCAAGAAATGACTGGAAGCTGCACAATTAGATTCAAACAGGGAGCTTTGGGAGGTTGACATAGACTTGGGCATTGATTAAAAATATTTAGCATTGATATTAGAAATGGGACGAGCTTTGGCAGTATCAAATTGGTTGAGAGTGAGCAAGTGCTGAACTGTAAGACACTTCCTTTCATGACAAGTAACGTGCAAAAATGTTCTGTTTTTATATTACATTTAAGCTGAGGCAGATCCATGGTAAATTAATAAAAATGCACTCCATAATGTAAATAGCAATAAGTTTTCCATTATTTGGTAATAATATAAAGAAACTTGAAACATAATGCATGTCAAATCATCAGGTTCATTTCCTGCATAGCATCTTGTATCCGTCATTATTGATTATAAACAATGGATGGCCAAAAGAATGGAAGTTAATTTTAATGGATTGATCACTGATAGCCCAGTCCTGTCACTGAGAGGCTCAAGACCAATGCAGATATCACTGAGAAGCTGCCTGAAGAAAAGGATGACACAGTAATATCCACATAGCATGACACAAAAAGGAACAAGAAATCCTTCTCCAACACCATACAACACATCTCAGAACACCCCCATCTTCTCAAACCATCCTCCTTTTACTTGCCTGAATTAGTTACATATAATTTTAATTCCTTGGAAGGAATTCTTCTTTATGCCTGAAGACTCAAAATTGCACCTGCATTACAAGCCTACATAACAGATTTTGTAGAACAGCTAACATCAAATCTTTGCTGGAATAATACTTGCTTTGACTGCAAAACTAACAGAGAAAAGAGGTGTGGTTTTTTGGATCAGTCACCAAGACTTGGATGCAAATACTGTATAGGCAAAGTGAAAGGTTTTAAATCCTTTATCTATGTGGTTACAAGCAAGAAACCACCACAAACCTTTTTCAGAGTTTTATTTTAATAGTCATTGTGCATTTGCATTCACAGATGTGGATTTTGATTTTAAATACATTTATCCTACCAGCTCATGTATATCCATGATACTATATTAATAGACAATCTAAAGAATGCACAGCTGCTGTGTAACTCTTCATGTTGTCCGCACATTATCCAGTCAAATTTCCCATTGTTAAATCATTCTTGTATAGTTTTAAGTGCTTTGTGTTTATTTACTGTTACAATGAAATACAACTTTGTTTGGATTTGCTTTAATACATTCATATTCCTCTTCAGATTATTTCCAGAGTCGAATGCAAAAACAACCAGTTCAGGATCAAATTGCATCCTATTTAAATGCTGGAAATTCGCCTCAAATTATGAACCGTCCTTATGCTACAATAGGATTCCTTCTCCAATTACCCATCAGATGCTGTCCTTTCCTATGCAGTGACTTCATGCTATTGCAAGGCACATCTACTGTTTTACATTCCCTGTACATCAATATTTGCAAAGGCAGGAGCTCAAGGACTCTGATCATAGGTTTATTGTTATCTATATAGAACAACAAACATAAGCATTCTTAATTGCAGTAGGCAAACAACTATTTGTTAAAAACCATAACAGTAAACTTAATTGAATTAAAAAAGATAATAGATACAAGAGAGATAGATAAATAAAAATCGACAGTGATCCAAATGCAAAGCAGTGACTTGCAATAATGCAGAAAATCAGAGCAGTGTAATGAGTCTGATAGCTGTGGGAAATAAATTGGTTGAACTGAGAGATGTTGCTTTTCATGCTTCTGCACCTACTGCTGAAGGGAGCTGTGAGGAGGTTGGGTCCTGGAACCCTTTATGATGTTGGCTGCCTTCTTTTTTTAATTTTTTTTAAATTTTTCACACTATGAACCATACTGACCAAAATACATACAGACATTTTTCTCTTGAATATATACAGTGTCATTTTCTCCCCTTCCTTCCCTCTCTCCCTCACCCTCTCTTCCCATTTATTCAAAGTTCAATCTATATTAAACCCGTTAAACAATGTCGTCATTTAATAAAAATAAACAAGAAATTTTTATCTTTTACTTTTATATACTGAGTCAGTTCATTTCGTTATCTTCTTCTGTCATTTTAGGTGGTGGAGGTTCATGGTAGGATTTCTCTATTGTATTTCATGTATGGCTCCCATATTTGTTTGAATATTGTGATGTTATTTCTTAAATTATATTTTATTTTTCTCTAATGGAATACATTTATTCATTTCCATGTACCATTGTTGTATTCTCAAGTTGTCTTCTAATTTCCAGGTTGACATAATACATTTTTTTGCTACAGCTAAGGCTATCATAATAAATCTTTTTTGTGATCCATCCAAAACGAGTCCAAATTCTTTATTTCTTAGAAGGAAGATCTCTGGGTTTTTTGGTATATTGCTTTTTGTGATTTTATTTAATATCTGGTTTAGATCTTCCCAAAATTTGTTCACTTTCTCACATGCCCAAATTGCATGTATTGTTGTTCCTGTTTCCTTTTTACAACGAAAACATCTGTCTGATACTGTTGGGTCCCATTTATTTAACTTTTGGGGTGTGATGTATAGCCTGTGTAACCAATTATATTGTATCATGTGTAACTTCATGCTTATTGTATTTCTCATGGTTCCGGAGCACAGCTTTTCCCATGTTTCATTCTATATCTTTATGTTTAGATCTTGTTCCCATTTTTTGTTTAGGTTTACAGCTTGTTTCCTCGTTCTCCTTTTCTTGCAGTTTGATGTACATGTTTGATATAATTTTTTAAATTATCATTGTGTCTGTAATCACATATTCAAAATTGCTTCCTTCTGGTAACCTCAGACTGTTTCCCAATTTGTCCTTCAAGTAGGTTTTCAGTTGGTGGTATGCAAACATTGTATCATGAGTTATATTATATTTGTCCGTCATTTGTTCAAAAGATAATAATTTAATTTCCAAAAAACAATTTTCTATTCTTTTGATCCCTTTTCTCTCCCATTCTCTAAAGGAAAGGTTATTTATTGTGAAAGGGATTAGTTGATTTAGTGTCAATATTAATTTTGTTAGTTGATAATTTATTTTATTCCTTTCTACGTGAATCTTCTTCCAAATGTTGAGCAATACTGGTGAATTCCTATTTGGCACCAATCTGGTTCAATCTGGCTTTTTCTTTGTTTGATAAAAATCTGATAGGTATCTTAATTGTGCTGCTCTATAATAATTCTTAAAGTTTGGTAGCTGTAAGCCTCCTTGTTTGTACCATTCTGTTAATTTATCTAGTGCTGGCCTCGGTTTCCCCCCTTTGCATAAGAATTTCCTTATTATTTTCTTTAGCTCCTTGAAGAATTTCTCTGTTAGGTGAATTGGTAATGATTGAAATAGGTATTGTATTCTTGGGAAGATGTTCATTTTAATACAGTTTATCCTTCCTATCAGTGTTAGTGGTAAGTCTTTCCAGTGCTCTAAGTCGTCTTGTAATTTTTTCATTAATGGCTGATAATTTAATTTATATGGATGGCCAAGATTATTATTTAGTTGTATACCGAGGTATCAAATTGCTTGTGTTTGCCATCTAAATGGTGATTCTTTCTTAAACTTTGTGAAATCCGCATTATTCATTGGCATTCTTCACTTTTATTTGCGTTGATCTTGTACCCCGATACTTCTCCATATTGCTTCAATTTCTTATGTAATTCTTTTATTGATATTTCTGGTTCTGTTAAGTATATTATAACGTCGTCTGCAAATAGACTGATTTTTTATTCCTTCTCTTTTATTTTTATCCCTCTTATTTTATTTTCTATTCTTATCAGCTCTGCTAGTGGTTCTATAGCTAACGTGAACAGTGAGGGAGATAGTGGACATCCCTGCCTTGTTGATCTGCTTAATTTAAATTGTTTTGATATATATCCATTTACTGTCACTTTTGCCGATGGTCCCTTATATAATGCTTTAATCCAATTAATATATTTCTCTAGTAGGTTGAATTTTTGTAGTGCTTTGAATAAATAATTCCATTCTACTCTGTCAAAGGCTTTCTCTGCGTCTAAAGCAACCGCCACTGTTAGAGTCTTGTTTCCTTGTACTGCATGATTAAGTTAATGAATTTACAGATATATTGTCCGTTGTTCGTCTTTTTTTAATAAATCCAGTTTGATCTAGTTTTAGTATTTTTGATACACAGTCGGCCAATATGTTTGCTAATAGTTTAGCTATTATCTTATAATCTGTGTTAAGTAGAGATATTGGTCTATACGATGCTGGTGTTAGTGGATCTTTCCCCATCTTTGCTATTACTGTAATTATTGCTGTTTTTCATGAATCTGGTATGTTTTGTGTTGTTTCAATCTGGTTCATTACTTCCAGGAGAGGTGTAATTAATAAGTCTTTAAATGTTTTATAGAATTCTATTGGGAGTCCATCCTCTCCCGGTGTTTTATTGTTTGGTCGTTTTATTAATATCTCCTGCATTTCTTCTATTTCAAATGGTTTTATTAATTTATTTTGCTCCTCTGTTTGCAATTTTGGTAGTTCAATTTTAGTTAGAAATTCATCTATTTTGTCTTCTTTCCCTTCGTTTTCAGTTTGATATAGTTGGCTGCCTTCTTAAGGGCAGATGTTGGCAAAGTTTATCTATTGCATGCTGTTCAGTACAAAAATTTAAGAGAAACATAGAAGGAAGAGTCCTCAAATTATAGATAAGCAAGAGAGTGAGGCCCTGAGAATTTTGGTACTGATTGGTAGAGATCTTAAATTCATTCATCTCCAATTTGCCTGGGAATTGTGCACCAGGACCCAGTAGGTGATGGCCCTCTGCTAAAGCAGGCACCTCTGGGTCAGCAGCACACAATGAATTTTTGGGTTTGGGCAAAAGTCTCAGGATGCTAGGACCTTATAGGGAGCAGAAAGTGGAAAGAGAGAGAAGGATGGGTGTAGATCATGGAATCAGAAATGGCTCCAAAGAAGGTTAATGGCAGTGGTGGGTGGACAGCCTTTCTCATCAAGAAACCAGCAGCTGGAAAGTTAGAAACCAGAGAAAGGGGAAAGGAACTAGAAGAATGTGAATGAAGACAAAAGGAAAGGTGAAAGACTGAAGGGAGAAGTTACAAAACTTGGTTAGGGAGTGAAACGGACAGAGATGAATGGGGATGGTAGAACCACCGAACATTACAGCACAGAAAGCAGGCCCTTCATCCTTCTAGCTTGTGCCAAACTATTATTCTGCCAAATCTCATTGACCTGCACCCAGTCCATAGCCATCCATACCCTTCCCATTCATGTATCTGTCCAATTTTTTAATGCAAAAATTTCAGATGGAAACTTGTTCCACATTCTCAACACTCTCTGTCCGAATTGTTCCCCTTTTCTCCTTCACACATGACCTCTGCTTTGTATTCCATCTAACCTCAGTGGGAAAAGCCTACTTGCATTTACTCTATCTACATCTCTCATAATTTTGTAAAGCACTATCAAATCTCCCCTCATTCTTCTACACTCCAGGGAATACAGTCCTAACCTGATACAGTGAGGAAGGGTTCAAGGTAAAATACATCCACAAGATTACCTACATACTGCATCCATGCTAACATTCATGGGCTGCATCTGATGCCTGTGTGAAGTCACATGACATGAATGCACATCAATTTTATAATTAGAGAGCATCTGTTTCCACATGTGGTCTGTGTGTGTAGTCAATGTCTAGTATGTGTGCCCGTCCATGGAGACTGTGCAGCAGAGTCTGATCTTACTATTGGCCGTATAATTTGCCATGTCAGGACTGTGTGGTTGCTGGTGAGTAACAGCCACTCCACATTCAAAGTGTTCATGCGCTGACATCCTCGACTCTTCACAGATGGGAGTGGAAGTCAATTATCTGTAATCCTTGAAGGCTGCCCAGGAAGAAAGAGCCCATGTTGCACCTTCACTAGGTTGGCCCATCACTGTCTTGAGTGCCTGGTGCTGCTTCCATCATACCTTCTCCTCTCCTCACTCAAACTGAGTTGATCACCTTGGCTTGATTATGATGGCAAAGTGGAGAACATGTCAGGCCATGAGATCAGTTTTGGACCTGAACGATGCCATGGCTGCTGTTGATCCATCGTGGTTCATGACCAAAATATTCCTTTTGCTTTAAGAAGCATAACATTTCAAGGCCCCCAATGATTTTTCCCTTTGGTTGCTTGCACCATGAATTCCTTGGAGATTTTGCTTTAGGTTCCAAAGACCAATGAAGATAATAATGGAAGGCAACCTTGCTTGGATCAGCGTCACTGGTCATTAGTGGTGCCCAAAAACACAACACATGTATAGATGGCAGTAACATCCATGGGTGGGTGCACCTCCAGTATCTGCAACCAGATACACCAGCAGAAAATCTAATGTCCATTAGTTTGGTGCTTTCCTCCAGCAGTGTAGCTTAGCTAAAGCACAAAACATTTCCTTACCTGTTGGCGGCTTGAGTATTGGTGGTGGGATCAATGGGACGATAATGGGAGCACCCCCGTGGTCCTTTGATCCAGCTGGTGTATCTGACAATCCATTTCCAGCAGTCATTCCTGGAAAGCTTGAATTCAAATTTGATGGCGAAGTAATAACACTGTCTTCAGAGAGTTTTAGTTTTGGCAAGGAATTTTCTGCAAATAAAAGGTGAATATTAAACACTTATTTTATGTTTTGGGAGATGTTCAGTTACCTACCATTTTTTACAATTAAATTTTGAATACCTTTACTCCACACTGAAAGAAACCATTAACTTACACAGTTGAAAGCACACTGCGGATGAAGAATGTTTGAAGCATTGAACTAAAATGAGTTAGTGGTTGGTGAGGATGGTGGGGACGTTAAAGTGACAGGGTCATGAATTTCACTCTCATCTGATGATGTCTGAGAACAGCTCGAAGAATGCACTGGCGCATCGACACTGCGGATGATAGTGGAATTCACTGATGCTGCCATCGCCAAGGATCACGTATCGCATATCGCAAGTACAGGAACAGATCCGAATTTGAAATTGAAAGAACGGATTCAAACCATTGTAACTTAGAAAACAATTGTAAGTCAGACCATCCTAAGTAGTGGAGTACCTGTTATCCAAATTTGACCTCATCAATGTCTTCTATAACTTTACCATAGCACCCCAACTCCTATACTCAAAATTTTGTGTTATGAAGCAATATGCGAACAGCTCTCTTTACAACCCTAGCCACCTGTGACACCACTTTCAGGGAATAATATATCTGTATTCCCAAATCAATTCTCAGTGCCCTACCATTTACCAAGTGTCTGTTCTTGATTTGTCCTTTCAAAATTCAACACCTCACACTTGTCTGCATTAAGTTCCATCTGCCAATTTTCCAGCTGGTCCAAATTCCTCTGGAAGGTTTGAAAATCTTTGCTGTCTACAACACTTCCAATCTTCATGTCATCTACAAACTTGCTGATCCAATTTCTCTTCTTCTGGCTATCCATCCAATAGGATGATTATGGTTCCTTTCAGTCAGTTTGTGGGGTTTGATTATGAGGATAACACACTCCTCAGAAAGGAATGGATTTAGGTGAGTTGGGATTGCACAGGTACAGTTCCACCCACCTTACCGGATCCAATGGCATAGTGAGATCCAAGACAGCTGGGGGCAGTTCTGTTGCATTGAATGGCCAGGCCAAGCTTCAATGGAAAGGATGCCATATCTGCGCTTCACAGCACGTTTGTTAGATGGCCAGTGAACCTAAGAATGTTTGTCCGCCCTTTTATAGGTCTTGTTTTCATCCGGCAGGATGTCTAGCCACCCTCCACACTAGGTAATCTGGGGGCGGGGGGGGGGGGGAGGGGGGGGTGGAGGGGTGCCGCTTTAGTCGCTGACAACCCAACCATGTGACAGGTAGTAGTGGGTTACATAGTACCTGTAGCACTCAGACAAATGAATTGATCCAATTTACGACATTATCATGCACATCATTGATATAGATGACAAACAACAATGGTCCCAGCACTCATCCCTGGGGCACAACACAAGTCACAGGCCTCCAGTCTGAGAAGCAATCATCCATCACTATTCTCTGGCTTCTCCTGTCCAGCCATTGTCAAATCCATTTTACTACTGCACCATGAATACCGAGCGACTGAACCTTCCTGACTAATCTCCCATGTGGGACCAATTCAAAGTTCTTACTAAATTTCATGTAGACAACATCCACAGCCTTTTCTTCATCAACTTTCCTGGAAACCTCCTTGAAAAACTCTATAAGATTAGTTAAACACGGCCTACCACGCACAAAGCCATGTTGACTATCCCAAATCAGTCCCTAGCTATCCAAATAATGGTATAACAATCTAAATTTAAAATTAAAATTCATACACAGCACAGTAACAGGCCATTTCAGCCCATGGGTCCGTACCATCCAAATTACACTCAATTAGCCAGCACCCCCGGTATTTTCTAACAATGGTAGGAAACCCATGGAGACACAGGGAGAACATGCAAACTCCTTACAGATTTGAACCCCGGTGTCAATCATTGGTGCTGTAAAGGGATTGCGCTAACCACTACACCAAGCATGCCACCCTAGAACCATGCCTTTCTCTTAGAAAGCATTCTAATAATTTACCTTCTACTCATGTCAAGCTCACCGGCCTATAAATCCCAGGATTATTTTTGGAGCCTTTTTTAAACATGGAGCAACGTAAGGCATCCTCCAACCCTCTGGCACCACACCCGTGGCTAAGGACATTTAAAATATTTCTGCCATAGCTCCAGCAATTTCTACACTAGCCTCCCTCATGGTCCAAGGAAATATCTTGTAAGGCTCTGGGGATTTATCTACCATTATTTGCTTTAAGACAGCAAGCACTTCCTCCTCTTTAATCTGTATAGGTTCCATGACCTCACTGCTTGTTTTCCTTACTTCTCGCACCTCTGTGCCCTTTTCCTGAGTGAATACTGATGAAAAAAGAATGTTCAAGATCTCCCCCATCTCTTTGGCTGCATACAAAGCCAACCACTCAGATCAACAAGGGGACCAATTTTGTCCCTTAGTATCCTTTAGCTCTTAAAATACCTGTAGAAATCCTTCAAATTTTCTTTCACAATGTCAGTCAAAGCAACTTTGTCTTCCTTCAGCCTTCCTGATTTCCTTTTAGAGGCTTTTCTTGCATTTTGTATACTTCTCAAGTACCTCAATTGTTCTATGTTGCTCATATCTGCTACACACCTCTGTATAAAATTTTGTCCAAACTAATAGCTAATAGATTAGCTAAATGTTTACCAAAATTGATTAATATGGACCAAACAGGTTTTATTAAAAATAGAAGATCAGCAGATAATATTGTTAGATTTTTAAGTTTAATAGATATGGCTCAGAAAAGAAAAATACCATCAGTGGCTTTAGCTTTAGATGAAGAAAAGGCATTTGATAGATTAGAATGGGACTACTTATTTAAAATAATGAAGGTTTTTAGAATTCCGACAAGTTTTATAAACTGGATAAGAGCATTATATAATTTCCCAAACGCTAAAGTGAGTACAAATAAACAAATATCAAAATCCTTTTTGTTGGAAAGATCATCTAGACAAGGATATCCATGATATCCTTTTTTTTATTTACATTGGCTATAGAACCTTTAGCTGAGGTGATTAGAAGTGATAATGAGATTGAGGGCTTTAAGATACATGATAAAGACACAAAATTAGTCTTTTTGTAGATGATATAATATATCTTACAAACCCTGAAATCTCATGACAAAAAGTAAATGATTGATTGGTGGAGTATGGGTTAGTATCAGGTTACGAAGTAAATATTGATAAAAGTGAAGTGATGCCAATGATTGAGACAGATTATGTTCAAGTTAAGAAAAGGACAAAATTTAAATGGCAGAATGGTACAATTAAATATTTAGAAATTAATGTTGATAAGAATTTAAATAATTTATTTAAATTAAACTACTGTGGCGCTGCGCACAGATGAAGAAAGTACAGCCACCACGTTGAGAGTCGTTAACGACTGTTTATTTGAACTTAGTGTGCGCCCCTTAAAGGGCAGCACGTGCTCAGTCACCATGTGTGTGGTGACATCATTATCGCTGCCAGAGGCATGCACTGCGAGGGAGGTTATAATCAGGAAGAACCCCTGACAGCGCCATCTTCCCATTGCTCCCACGCCATGTGGCATTACAAGCAGGGCTGGTTCGCCATGAGAGAATGTGCCGCCGCACAACCCCCACAGAACTGGCTACATGTCCCACCTCTTGGATGGGTGGCCTTGGCGCTTGGGCACTGCCGTCTGTACTGGCTACGACAAGTCTAGCACAACCCCCACAGAACTGGCTACATGTCCTGCCTCTTGGATGGGTGGCCTTGGCGCTTGGGCACTGCCATCTGTACTGGCTACGTCAAGTCTAGTGGGTTGCCTTCAAATGGTCCACTGTAAAAAGTTCCTCTTCCCCCCCACGTCTAGAGTGAAAGTTCCGCTGGATCGCCAGAGGACCTTATATGGAAATGGAGGTAGATGACTTAAAAAAGAAATTAGAAGAATCTGATAAAATAGTTAAAGAAACACAGGAGCTGTTAGCTCAGAAGATAGATATAATGGAAAACTATAATAGGAGAAACAATATAAAGATAGTTGGCCTTAAGGAAGATCAAGAAGGCAAAGATATGAAAGAATTTATAAAAGAATGGATCCCCAGGGTCCAAGGAACGCCAGAATTACAGGAAGGAATGGAAATAGAAAGGGCACACAGAACATTGGCCCCTAAACCACAGCCACAACAAAAACTAAGATCCATTCTAGTAAAATTCCTGAGATATACGACAAGAGAAAATATATTGGAGAAGACAATGAAAAAAATAAGAGAAGACAAAAAAAACCACTGGAATACAAAGGTCAAAAAATATTTTTTCTACCTAGACATAAGTTTTGAATTCCTGAAGGAGTTTAAGGCAGCAAAATCGACCCGATGGAAAAAAGGTTATAACTTTATGTTAAAATATCCAGCGGTGCTTAAAATAGTTATCCCGGGGCAGCAAAGCAAACTTTTCTTGGATCCGGAAAAAGCACGAGAATTTGCAGAATGCCTACAAAACAGACAGAGAGATGAAGAGATGTAACAAGAACAAAAATGACAACAAACTATATATAAAGAAGAATAAAGTATAAGTAAGAACTAAGAAGGGAAAGAAAGGGAAGAAAGGAAGTAAGGAGGGAATTAAGAGAGTGAGCTTTGTTATATGTGAAGATTAAAATCTTTTCTGGGGGGGGTTGGGTGGGGAAGAATAACAGTCACTGCGAAATCAGTTGATGCTTGTGAGCGGGTTCGCAATCCAAATGGAGAGGGGAGATGTGGTTGCCCGACAAGGGACAAAGGGCAACTCAGAGAGGGGAGGGACTATTGGAGTTAAAGGAATTTTAGATATGGGAATAGTGGAAATATTTTATGTTTTAAAAGTGTTGTCTTACAATGTGTTAAAAAAAACAGAAATGGATAAGAAGCAAAGGTGGTGATGAGGAAACGGAAAGGAAAGGTAAACAAAGTATGAAATGGCCATATTGAACTATATGACTTTAAATATTAACGGAATAGATAACCAAATCAAAAGGAAGAAGCTGTTAAATTTACTGAAGAAACAAAAAATTGATATATCATTTGTGCAAGAAACACATCTAACTGAAGTGGAACACAAGAAATTAAAGAGAGATTTGATAGGACATGTAACAGCAGCATCAGATAATTCAAAAGCCAGAAGAGTAGCTATATTAATCAATAAAAATGTACCAATCAAAATAGAAGAGGAAATAATAGATCCAGCAGGGAGGTATGTAATGATAAAGTGTCAGATACATTCAGAATTTTAGAATTTGCTCAATGTATACGCACCTAATGAAGAAGATCAAAAATTTATGCAAGATATATTTTTGAAGATCGCAGATACGCAGGGGAATATACTAATAGGAGGGGATTTAAACCTTAATTTGGACTCAAAGATGGATAAAACTGGAAAAAAGACCAACAGAAAGAACAAAGTAACCAAATTTATAATTAAATCGATGCAGGAAATGCAACTTTTGAATATATGGAGGAAACAACACCCAAAGGAAAAGGAATATTCATATTATTCGGGTAGACATAAAACATACTCAAGGATAGACCTATTCCTATTATCAGCCACATTCAAGGGAGAGTTAGGAAAACGGAATATAAAGCTAGATTGTTATCGGATCACTCACCCCTGTTATTGGCAATAGAGCTGGAGGACATCCCACCGAGAATGTATAATGGAGATTAAACTCCATGCTACTTAAAAGACAGGATTTTAGATAATTAATTGAGTGACAAATTAAAATGTACTTTCAAATAAATACGGAATCAGTGAAAGATAAGTTTATACTGTGGGATGCAATGAAAGCTTTCATCAGAGGGCAGATAACTAAGATGAAGAAGGACTACAATCGGGAAATAGAACAGTTGGAAAGGGAAATAGCAAATACAGAAAAAGAATTAGCAATAAGGGAAGATAAAACTAAAAGAAGAGAATTGGCAGACAAAAAAAATATGAAACACTATATACATATAAGGTGGAGAAGAACATAATGAAGACAAAATAGAAGTATTATGAGCAAGGAGAAAAAAACGCACAAAATACTAGCGTGATAGCTTAAGACAGAACAAACTAAAAGAATGGTATTGGCATCAAGGAAAAAAGACAAACAAATTACATATAACCCAACGGAGATCAACGAAAACTTCAGGGAATTCTATGAGCAACTATATCAAACTGAAAACAAAGGGAAAGAGGACAAAATAGATGAATTTCTAACTAAAATTGAACTAACAAAATTGCAAACAGAAGAGTAAAATAAATTAATAAAACCATTTGAAATATAAGAAATACAGGAGATATTAAAAAAAACTACCGAACAATAAAACACCGGGAGAGGATGGACTCCCAATAGAATTCTATAAAACATTTAAAGACTTAATTCCTCCTCTCCTGGAAGTAATGAACCAGATTGAAAAAACACAAAACATACCAGATTCATGAAAAACAGCAATAATAACAGTAATACCAAAGATGGGGAAAGATCCACTAACACCAGCATCGTATAGACCAATATCTCTACTTAACACAGATTATAAGATAATAGCTAAACTATTAGCAAACAGATTGGCCGACTGTGTATCAAAAATAGTAAAACTAGATCAAACTGGATTTATTTAAAAAAAGACGAACGACGGACAATATCTGTAAGTTCATTAACTTAATCCATGCAGTTCAAGGAAACAAGACTCTAACAGTGGCGGTTGCTTGAGACGCAGAGAAAGCCTTTGACAGAGTAGAATGGAATTATTTATTCAAAGTACAACAAAAATTCAACCTACCAGAGAAATATATTAATTGGATTAAAGCATTATATAAGGGACCATTGGCGAAGGTGACAGTAAATGGATATATATCAAAACAATTTAAATTAAGCAGATCAACAAGGCAGGGATGTCCATTAGTTCCCTCACTGTTCGCGTTAGCTATAGAATCACTAGCAGAACTGTTAAGAACAGAAAATAAAATAAAAGGGCTAAAAATAAAAGAGAAGGAATATAAAATCAGTCTATTTGCAGATGATGTCATAGTATACTTAACAGAACCAGAAATATCAATAAAAAAATTACATAAGAAATTGAAGCAATATGGAGAAGTATCGGGGTACAAGATCAACGCAAATAAAAACGAAGAATGCCAATGAATAATGCGGATTTCACAAAGTTTAAGAAAGAATCACCATTTAGATGGCAAACACAAGCAGTTTGATACCTCGGTATACAACTAGATAATAACGTCGGCCATCTATACAGACTAAATTATCAGCCATTAATGAAAAAATTACAAGACAACTTAGAGCACTGGAAAAACTTACCACTAACACTGATAGGAAGGATAAACTGTATTAAGATGAACATCTTCCCAAGAATACAATACCTATTTCAATCATTACCAATTCACCTAAGAGAAATTCTTCAAGGAGCTAAAGAAAATAATAAGGAAATTCTTATGCAAAGGGGGGAAACCGAGGCCAGCACTAGATAAATTAACAGAATGGAACAAACAAGGAGGCTTACAGCTACTAAACTTTAAGAATTATTATAGAGCAGCACAATTAAGATACCTATCAGATTTTTATCAAACAAGGGAAAAACCAGATTGGACCAGATTAGAGCTAGATAAAATAGGGGAGAAGAAACCTGAACCTATACTTTATAAGTGGGATGAAAAGTTGGTGCAACAGAGGAATTCACCAGTACTGCACCATCTGCTCAACATTTGGAAGAAGATTCATTTAGAAAGGAATAAAACAAATTATCAACTACTAAAATTAATATTGACGCAAAATCAACTAATTTGTTTCACTATAGATAACCTTTCCTTTAGAGAATGGGAGAGAAAAGGGATCAAAAGAATAGAAAATTGTTTTTCGGGAAATAAATTATTATCTTTTGAACAAATGAAGGACAAATATAACTCACTATACAATGTTTGCATACCACCAACTGAAAACCTACTTGAAGGACAAAATGGGAAACAGTCTGAGGTTACCAGAAGGAAGCAATTTTGAATGTGATTACAGACACAATGATAATTTAAAAAATTATAACAAACATGTACATCAAACTGCAAGAAAAGGAGAATGAGGAAACAAGCTGTAAACCTAAACAAAAATGGGAACAAGATCTCAACATAAAGATAAAGAATGAAACATGGGAAAAGCTATGCTCCAGAACCATGAGAAATACAATAAACACGAGGTTACGCATGATACAATATAATTGGTTACACAGGCTTTTGGTCACACCCCAAAAGTTAAATAACATCAGACATATGTTTTCGCTGTAAGAAGGAAACGGGAACAGCAATACATGCAATTTTGGCATGTGAAAAAGTGGAAAATGGGGAGGGGGGAAAAGGGGAGAAAATGACACTGTATATATTCAAGAGCAAAATGTCTGTATGTATTTTGGTCGGTATGGTTCATAGTGTGAAAAATAAAAAAATTTAAAAAAAAGAACAGTCACTTTGAACAAACACTTCATTACTGCTTAAAGCAACAATTTAAAAGAACTTGATGTTTTGTAATCATTTCTGAACTACAATTTAACAGGCCTTCAAGTTCGACACGACTTCAAAATACTGGGCCTTAAAAATAACTTTTCAGACTCAAGTTTAAATTGAAATAGTTTGGACTTGAAGACACACACACATTTACACAATTATATTTGCGCAGAGTGAGGCTTAAGCATAAACTCTAAGTTTAGAGTTTTGTGATTAATAGTTTAATAAAAACTATCATTTTGAATTTACTACTGTGTGGCAAATCTTCCATTGCTGTTCCTGTGTTAGTACTAACAGGGGTTGGTTCTTCTTGGGTTAAAACAGTGGTTATCAAACTTTTTCGTTCCACTCACATACCACTTTAAGAATTCCCTGTGCCGTTGGTGCTTAAAGTGGTATGTGGGTAGAACGAAAAAGTTTGAAAACCATTGTTTTAATTGTTCCTAATTGACTCGTTATGTGCACGGTTTCATAATTCCAAAGAAAATGGGCCAATGACAATTTTTCTCAAGCAAAATATTTCAGTAACAATTGGGTCTAGAGCAGTGATTCTCAACTTTCCCTTCCCACTCACATACCACCTTAAGCGACCCCTCACAGAGCACCTATGACCTAGGGATTACTTAAAGTGGTATGTGAGTGGAAAGAAAAAGGTTGAGAAGCACTGGTAAAGGTGTGGCAATGCACATTTTTGTAGCAGGAAACTGGCCCCGCTTGTCACGCATGGTTGGTGGGGCAGTGGCGGCAAGAATGGCATCATGGGACCGTCTCTTCCAGTCCAAGCTGGAAGGTTGTGTATGCGCATGCGTCATTGGGACGCAAGGGTCAGGACATTGGGGGTGGAACGAGACAAGGCTTAAAGGCTGCAGTGAGATTCAAATAAGTCAGTTGTGATGCCGGAGCTCACAGCCTGTTGTCTCAGTCTTTTCACTGCGCTCGCTCACAACCTGCTACCAAGGTATGTATCTGAAGATTGAAGGTGACTTGATTCCATTCTGGCTCTGTGCATTCTGAGATAGTTGAAGATGCCAACATGGGGCTACTGCCTCTTCCACAAATGTGTCAGGAGCTGACTGCTTTGGGTAGGTGGACAGGTTGGAAAATTATCTTCTCCTGCAACTTTTACATAGTTGCATGTGCCCATAGGCTTCAGATGTTCAATACCATGAGAGCTATAGAATAAGTGAGAGACCCTCCTGGGCCGCCAGTGAAATACCACTTCTCTCAATGCTTTTTCACTTACTCAGTGAGACGGGGAGGAGAGCCCATAAAGGTTCCTGTTTCTAGTTGGACATACCCGGAAAACCAGGTGCAAAAATTTTTTAAAAAGCTTTAAAAAATGGATATGAATTTGTAGAAAAGACAATCTATTAAAAACATAAATCTGAAGGGCACATGACCAAGTGGAATGAAATGTAAGAGCAGCTGCAACAGTTTATTCTGCTGGAAACTGGATATACTTTTTAAAAGCACAAATTTGTTTGGGCATTTGTTTTGTGTGGTGTACATGTCCCGTACCACACATGTCCAGTGCACAGAGAGGGTGCATTTGTCCGGATGACTTACTAATGCAGCATAGATCAGGTCCTTCAGACCAATTCATCCATGTTGACCAAGTTGGCATCTGGGTGAGCATTTGGCCTAGATTCTTACAAACCCTTTCTATCCATATGTCCATCCAAATGCTTTATCAACATTATAATTGAGGTTGCTTCTCGTTTCCCTTGGCAACTTGTTAGATACGGACCACCCTCGGAGTGAACAAGTTGTCCTTCAGGTTCCTCTTACATTTCTCCCCTCTCACCTTACACCTATGCCCTCTGGATATAGAGTGGTCTATCCTGGGTTAAAGCCATGCTCTTCAAGATTATTCTACATTTTTTTATGTAAGGTCACCATCAGTACCGATGGTGTAGGGGACCCAGCCTATCCAAACCTTCCCTATAACCTGAGCCCTCCAGTCCCAGTAACATTTTGATGAATCTCTACAGCTCCCTGTAATAAATGTGCCAAACGTATGTGCAATGCACGCATTATGTGAAATACAAGCTTCCACATTGTTAGACCGAGAGAGAAATGACAGACACCATTGTTTTCCCAAATCCAAAAAAACAAATCCTTTCAGTTATAATTAGAAAACTGTTTATGGTATTTATAATCCCCTTGGTCCTAAGGGAATTCTTGCAAGTCATCTCATACGCATGACTGGATTAGTTGATTGATGGCTCAAGTCCCAAGAGCCAGTGACACCCACTCTTGGCAACGGTGGCATCGCTTTGCTTAGGGCATCCTAGCACACCCTTTCAAAGTCATTAATATCTTTCCAATAGCTGGGCAACCAGAACTGCACAAGTTCCCCAAGTATGATCTTCTAATACCTCACGTAGCTTTATCTCAAGGTCACAATTTTCGCACTCATTATCCCACCTAAGACTGCCCGACAGCTTCTTCACCACTTTGTCCACCATTTTCAGGGAACTAACTGTGCACCTGTATTCCAATTCTCTCTCTCCTCCAACTCTCTCCAAGTCTTGCAACATCTCACAATTGTTAGAATTAAATTATATTTGGTATTCCTTGGCTCATCTTTCCAATTGATCGAGATCCTGTTGCAAACTTGAGTATCCTTCCTCAATGTCCACAACACAACTAATTCTATAAATTTACTTACCATATTAATTCCATTGTTATCCATATTGATGATTTTGATGACTGTCAACAGTGGTCCCAGTATCAATCCCTTCAGCAGCCATCTGCAGACAAGCCCCCTAATTTGACAAATTACCCACTGATTCCTTTCACAAAGCCAGTTTTGAATCCAACTAGCCAATCTGCCTTGGATGCCAAGTAATCTAACCTTCCAGACTAATCCACTATTCAGGACCTTGTTAAAGGCCTTGGCGAAAACCATAAATCCATGTTGCCACCTCTTCAAAAAAAAGTCTTGTCAGATTCATGAGACAAGATCCCCACAAACAAAGGCATTGAGATGACCCCTCTTCAGTTCTCACCTGTCCAAATGCTGGTAAATCCTCTCACTCAGAGTCCTCTCCACCAACCTTCCCACCACTGCCTTTGTTTGTCATATTATAAATAATTATAGCCTTCTGCACTTCATCCGAGCCCAAAGATATAAATATAATGATCTCTGTGTGCTGACGCTCCTCTTCGAGAATTTTCTGCAATCCCTCAGTCACTTCTCGACCCTGACATTTGGGAGGAAACACACCATCCTAATGTCTTACTTACAGCTACAGAATCTCCTGTCTTCACTTCAACGATGGAGTCACCAATCACTCGGCTCTGACTCCACCCTTCTCTGCTGAGCCTCCAATCATGTCATGGTGTGATTAAGCCAGATGGTGCTGTTGGCCCTGAACAGACATTCCCATTAACAGTATCCAATGCAGTTTACCAGTTAATAAAGGGAATGGTAGCACACTTCACCTTGCCTAGCCTTCACCTTAGGTTACCCACATCACCATAGGTGGTGCTTGTATCACCTCAGCATACAGGATGATCCCAAATTCAACTCCTTGATGCAACTCTTCTTCAGCCTACAAAATTAAAGACACACCATTCAATTGGTCAATTTGTTCATGTCTTGGGTGTGCAAGCAGGCTGCCCTCGACTCCCACCTCCTATGTTTCCCCACGCTTTCACCCACCACACCACATCTCTGTCCCTCAGGACGCTGTCTCCACACATCTTTCTCTCCACACTAACATCTCAAGCATTGAGTCTAACCACACGATCAGCTCCATAGGTCACATCCCTCACTTGACCCAAGCCCAAGCCCTGAAACTAACTTTCTTGTCTGAAACAAAAATAGCGGAGCTGCTATAACAGCAGTGCTGCCACTGGTGAGGTCCAGGGTAGAGTGGGGAGCAACCACTCAATCCAACTGCCAACATCTCCATACAGGCTTTAAATGGTTTGTTATTCAAAATCCTGCGACCGTGTGGTCTGGGCCCACAATGGCGAAGCCTGTGTTCGGCAACGACCTCGAGGGGTTGTAAACTCCGGTGGAGCAGCACACTGTTGTAGTGCACCAGTAACAGCAAGAACACAACCACCCACCCAACCCCAATGTATTAAGTAGGAGCAGCAGAGGAGATGACCCTAAAGACAGTGACCTTAATGGAAGATCAGCGAGGGCTCTGAGCTGAAGGACACACACAGGCAATGACCTGTTGGCATCTTGCAGGCGTGGAACCCACACAAGCTATGGACTTCTTGAGATCAAAGGACTCACACCAGGCTGTGGCCTGATGGAGACTAGCTCATGAAAATCTGGTATTGAACTGAGAACATGCTGAAGGCACTGATTGTGTCAGAGGTTTGGATCCGGCCTTGAGACGCTGATGGTTTGAAGCGAACCGGAGTTTTGTGCAGCAAAAGAGGCCGAGGGAGCACGGAGGCAAATCAACGAACACTCAGTGACTGGGGGAACTCTCCTTTGCTTCTCTTTCTCTATCTGAAAGAGGCACCAAGCAATGCTAATGGTGAATTATTGTTCGCCTTATGGCAGACTGAAGGCAACCTTGTGTAATTTTACATTTCTATTTTATTGCCTGACAATAAATACCGTATATGCCATTGTTTAGGATGATCCAAAACTTTAAAATGTCACCTTAAAATCAGGGGCCGTCTTATACATCGAGTATAAAATCCAAACCTTGACAGCAAAGTCTCAACACCACTGTCATTTTCCTCCACCCCCCTCCATATCCTATCCCCATCCCGCCGGTTCCTATTCGTGTCCCCATCAGGCCCTATTCGCACTTTACCACCTTCCTCGTGCTGACAACCTGGCTCACCTCCATGCAAATGGCCACCATGAAAAGAAAGGAAGATTATTTGCGGATGTGACGTTGGCAAAAACCGCACACACCATTTCCGGCACATTCTCCACTCCAGGAGCCTCTCAAGTTACACGTTCATTAAGGGGCATTTCCCATTCAGCAGGGAAAACCACAGTCTGGGTACTTCCTTAATTTCATAGCATTGGGGAAAAAACATTAAACTTCACTGCATCAGTCAATGACATCAATGAAAAAAACCCCATCTTACATCTGTCCTGTTAAAATCTCAGCACAACCCCATGGGGGTCCATCCACCCAGTCCGACTGCTGTCGGCTCTGTACAGACTTTAAATGGCCTGTTAAAGGAGATTTATTTTAAAATATGGTTTAAAAAAAATTAAAACCTTCACAAGGTAATTTGGTATTAAAATATTGTAACACCTTCACTCCACTAGTCAGTAGCAAGTGGTAGATGCCAGGTTTGGGGGAGGCCGTTTGAACAGTGAGAATAGCTTAAATCCTACATTTCAGGTGGAATTTCTGGGGTCGTCCTATAAATAGTTGTCCTATATACAAGCATGTATGGTAGTACCTGCTCTGAGCTGTCACAAATACCTTGTGTAAATTGCCGAAGGAGTGCACCACCTCATAAATTAAGTCAAGCACATCCTGCTCCATTGTGGAAGAATCAATGGTTCCTACATTGGTTTCATCAGTCATCGAGAACCCACAAAAGTAGAGAGGAAGCAAGTCATCCTCAATCCCAAGGTGTAACCCCAGATATGTTAAAAATGTCAAAAGTAACAAACTCCTATTTCTCAGAATCTATGACCAAATCAACAATTCAAATGTTAAAATAAAGAAAAGGTGAAGGTGTGGCAGTGCACATACTCGTGGCGAACCGGCCCCGCTTGAACCAGATGGCGCCGTCGGGGGACCTCCTTGAGAACCCTCAACGAGGTGGCTGTGAGTCTCTTGCTTAGTAGCTGCTGCTACATTGGAGACACCCGACGAGCCAGATGTTTTTCTGGTTTCCAGCATGGATCCCGCGGAGGTTAACGCTGTCGCCATAAAACTTCCCCCCTTCGGGACGTACGTGGTTCGGTCAGGAGGAGGCGCAGTTTCGCCTCAGGAACATCTCTGCAGATGCCACGTTTTACCACATAGTGAGCATACTTGACGAGGAGACTGCAGCCAGGGTTGACTGCCAGCTGAGGGTAGATACCCTGCCCTCAAAAATCTCCTTCTAGGCACATTTGGCCTCTCCCCACAACAGCGCGTCTCCAGACTCCTGCACCTAGATGGGTTAGGAGACAGAACACCGTCAGCCCTGATGGACAAGATACTGGTGCTGGCAAAGGACCATAACCCCTGCTTCTTGTTCCACCAGATCTTCTTGAAGCAGATGCCCGAAGACATTCAACTCCTGCTGCCAGATGAGGACTTCACGGACCCACAGCGAGTCGTGGCTCGAGCAGACATCCTCTGGTGAACCAAAAGGGAAAATGAGGCCGCCCTCAGCCAGGTCACCCGCCCAGGAACCAGCCGGTCACGGCCCTCACCCAAGCACAAGTTGGAGGAGCACCATCCCACCTGGTGCTTCTATCACCAATGCTGGGGAGCCCAGGCTCGTAAGTGCAGACAGCCTTGTACCTTTCAGGGAAATGACCCGGCCAGCCACCGTTGATGGCTGTGGCGGCTGGCCGCGCGAACAGCCTCCTCCACATGACCGATAAGTCCACTGGCCGGTGGTTCCTGGTGGACACTGGAGAGGAACTGAGCGTCTTGCCCCTGACTGCCCTCGAGACGTGCACCCGAGCACAGGGTCCCACCCTGCAGGCAGCCAATGAGCCCACCATCAAAATCTTTGGCACCCACAGGGCGCAGATCCAGATTGGGAAAGACAAGTTCTACTGGAGGTTCGTGCTGGCCTCAGTGGGTACTGTGCTATTAGGGGCCGATTTCCTCAGGGTGCATGGCCTACTGGTGGATGTTAAGGGCAAACGGCTGGTCAACGCTCGCACCTTCCATTCGGTTCACCTTGATGGATTGTATTCGCTCGAGTTCAGAAGAATGAGAGGAGATCTTCTAGAAACATATAGGATTATGAAGGGTATGGACAGGATAGATGTAGGAAGGTTTTTTGAGCTGGCCGGGGAAACTAAAACGAGAGGACACAGTCTCAAGATTCGGGGGAGTAGATTTAGGACAGAGATGAGGGAAAATAGTTTTTCCCAGAGAGTAGTGAATGTTTGGAATTCTCTAACCAGGGAAGTGGTTGAGGCTGCCTCATTAAACATATTTAAAATTCGATTAGATAAATTTTTACATGATAGAGGAATTAGGGGATATGGGGAGAAGGCAGGTAGGTGGAGTTAGGTCATAAATTAGATCAGCCATGATCGTATTGAATGGCGGAGCAGGCTCAATGGGCCATTTTTGGCCTACTCCTGTTCCTACTTCCTCTGTTCCTATGATGCAGGCCTGAGATAGCCACCATCACCGCTCCCAGGGACAAGTATTCCAGCATACTTGACGAGTACCCCTCCATCCTGCAACTGCAGTTCCCCGCCGCCATTTCCTGGCACGTGGTCTATCACCATATCTCCACACAAGGTACCCCGCTGCATGCCAAGGCCAGGAGACTACCACCCGAAAAGCTACAGCTGACCAAGGAGGAGTTCTCCTGCCTGCAGGAGTTGGGGATCGTCCATCAGTCCCTGGGCCTCACCTCTCCACATGGTCCCCAAGTCTTCTGGGGACCGGTGACCCTGCGGGGATTATTGGCACCTGAATGACGCAACTATGCCAGACAGGTACCCAGTCCTGGACATGCAGGACTTCACAGCAAACCTCCACGATGACCAAGTCTTCTCAAAGGTCGACCTGGTACGGGGTTACCATCAGATCCAGGTCCACCCTGACGACATCGGTAAGACAGTGATCGTCACCCCATTCGGGCTGTTGGAGTTCTTACGGATGCCCTTCGGACTTAAAAAGGCGGCCCAGACTTTCCAACATACAGGGAGCAGGAACCTGGACTTTGTGTTTATATACCTCGACGACATCCTTATCACCAGCCATGACCACGAGGAGCACAAGGTCCAACTCTGCACCCTATTTGCCCATTTGGCAGAGTTTGGCCTCATGGTCAATGTGGCCAAGTGCCAGTTCGGCAAGCAGATGCTGCAGTTCCTGGAGCACACCATCTCGGAGGCCGGAGCTACCCCAGTGCCTGAGAAAAACGCGGCCGTGCGTCAGTTTCCCAAACCCACCACCCTCAAGGTCCTGCAAGAGTTTATTGGTATGGTGAACTTTTACCATAGTTTCATCCCCAGCGCAGCCCGCATCATGAGGCCGTAATTCTCCATGCTTGCTGCGAAAGCCAAGATCTTGGTTTGGTCAGAAGAGGTGGAGGGCGCCTTCACAGCAACAAAGGATGCACTGGCGAGTGCCACACTTTTGGCTCACCGACGTCCAGAGGCCCACACCACGCTCTCAGTAGACGCTTCAGCCACAGTTGTTGGGGTGGGTCAACGGCCAGTGGTGCCCACTAGCTTTGTTCAGCAGACACCTTCGACCCCTGGAACTCAAGTACAGTGCTTTCGACCAGGAGCTCCTGGCCCTGTACCTGGCCATCTGGCACTTCCAGTACTTCCCGGAGGGCAGGCCGTTCTCCATGTTCACTGATCACAGGCGCTTGCTATGACTAAAGATCCGTTCACCACTGACAATCGGCACAGGGCAGGTAAAGACAAAGTTGTGATGGATGCGCTCTCTCGACCTGCAATCCACAGCCTTGTCCCCAGCCTAAACTAGACTCAGCTGGCACAAGCACAGAGAGACGACACGGAAACGCAGGACCTCCATAGCGCCAGTACTGGGCTCCACCTCCAGGACATTCGTTTACTGGATAACTTGGACACACCGCTCTGCGACGTTTCCACCTGTTCGCCGCGCCCTGTGGTCCTGCCGCAGTGGAGGTCATGGGCTTTCAGCGTGGTCCATGATCTAGCACACCCCTCGATCAAAACATCAGTGCTGATGGTTGCGGAGCAGTTTGTGTGGCACGGGCTCAAGAAGGGGGTTGCCCAAATGGCCAGGAACTGCACACAGTGCCAGGCCGCCAAGGTCCACCAGCGTACGAGGACCCCGACTACTGGTGTCCAGGGAGGAGCGCTATCTGCTAACGGTGGTCGACCGGACCACGAGATGGCCGGAAGCCATTCCCATCAAAGACACTTCCGCTGAGACGTGCGCCCGGACCTTGATCGCCCACTGGATTGCCAGGTTCAGAGTCCCGGCACACATCACCAGCGATAGAGGTGCTCAGTTCACCTCCGCCCTCTGGACTCAATTGGTGAGCTTTCTGGGGGTTAAGCTCCACTACACCATGGCGTATCACTCACAAGCCAATGGCTTAACAGTAAAATGTAGTCAAGAAAAAGATACATATACAAAAGAGAGAAAATGTAAACAAAGAAAGAAATGTAAACAAACTGCAATACAGAAAAAAATATTCTTTAATAAATAATGTGCAAAATAAAATCCTTAAAGGAATCGCTTAGCCTTTTCACACTCCCAGAAAGCAATGACCCTACTTGGTCCGCGTAAAATTCCTGAGAAGGCAGGTCCTCCCAACCTTTCACATTGTGGTCCAAATTTCCACTAATTCACCCTCCCTGGCAATTTGGGGGGATGTGGGTCCTGCCCCAAATGATGAAGCATTATGCACTCACAGGATTAAGAGCAAGTCCCCCCCCCCCACCCTGTCCTTCCATCACTATCCCACATCCCCCCAGCACGTCATTATGGCAGCACAATGTGGGATCAATGGCACCAAAACCAAGGAGCTGATTGTAGATTTTAGGAAGTGAAAACCAGATGTGTATGATCTAGTGATCATTGGGGGATCTGATGTTGTGGAAGAAATATGCAAAATGGAAGGATACTGTAGATGGCAGAGTAACTCTTAAAGGGTTAGTGGCATAATCTAAAAGTTGTTTGTGAGAATAGAATGAATCAGCAAGGGGGAAACCACAAGGTTCTCTGGTCCCAGGTGCCGCTTGCAAAAGAATAACTCCAGATAACATTTAAGTCTGCTAAAGAATATTTCTATATAACTTCCTTTGTTTTCTAATAAATACTTTAACCACACTATGTTCCTTGAACAACCTTCACTTCCCGGGATGTGATCAACTCCTTATTATCCTTGTAACCCATTCTGATGACTTTACAAATTAGCTTGTTTACTTCACTGTATAAATTCGAGCTGTGCAAGTGTAGTTCAGAGCTGAGCCCTGGCTGTTACAGGGACTGCTCTCCGAGATATCTCGCTCTAATAAAATCTTCTGAAGCATTACCCTGGTGTTAGTAGTGAAATTCTTTCTCCTCAACAGATGTGGAGAGGGTGATTACATTTAAATTCCCGGGAGTCACTATCTTGGAGGTCCTTTCCTGGACTCAACGAACTAATTTCATGATTAAGAAAGCATGTCAGTGTCTTTATTCCCTCAACCATCAGACTCCGAAACAGACCCAATCAGTAGGCCTTTTCATGCCGCTGTGTGAAAATGGGGATTCCCAGGAATTTTTCCTAGGGAAGTCTCTTGTGAACCGGCAGTGTGAAAATGTCAGTCCAGGAAAATTACCCGCCCCACCCTCTCCCTGCTGTGTGAAAAGGCAAATGGCCAAGCAGGGGAAGAGTCGTGACATCAGCGCTGGTTGGATGTGAAATGAAAACCAGCGCACCCAAAGGAAATCCTCATGCTCATAGCAAATTATATTAATTCCACACACACAACACCACAGCTCATGAAAGAATCCAGGAATAAGTTGTACAAAATCATGATGGAAATAGATCAGGTGAGCACAGAGAGTGCTTTGCTTAGATTAGGGGGATCAATAACAAGAGGACATAGATTTAAGATAAAGGGGGAGAAATTCTAAATTTAAATTTTAAATTAAAATTTAGATATACAGCACGGTAACATGCTATTCTGGCCCACGACTCCGTGTCGCCCAATTTAAACCCCATTAACCTACACACCTGGTACATTTTGAATGGTGGGAGGAAATCAGAGAAAACCCACACAGGTACAGGGAGAAGGCACAAGCTCCTTACAGACAGCTCTGGATTCAAACCCCGGTCCGGTGGTCCAAATTGCTGGTGCTGTGAAGGCATTGCACTAATTACTATACCAAACATGCTGCCACAGGAATCTGAGGTTAACTTTATTTTTTAAATAGAAAGACGCAGAAAGTGGTAAGTGTTTGGAACAAACTGTTGGAGGAAGTAATTGAAACATTACAACTTTTAAGAAACATTTGGATGGATATATTGATGAGAAAGATTTGGAGGGATAATGATCAAACACAGGCAGGTGGGCTCATGTGAGTCGGGCAATCTGGTTGGCATTGGCAGAGTCAGCACCAAGGCGGGGGGGGGGGGGACATCCATGGGCATTGCCCTCCCAAATGAGGTGCTGTGCCCCCCATACTGTCGCGGCCATTGCTCGCCATCAGACCCGCCCCCACCCACTCTGGCGTCATTAGCGTGCGTCAAGTGTCACTAGCAGCTAATGACGCTTGATGCCATAAAAGCAGCACTCTCGGCACCTACATATGGAGGAGTGGATGATGGTAACAGCACCCTCCTCCCCCTCTGAGCGAGTTTATGAGCGTTGCACCGTGCCCCCACCAACACGCTAATGATGCCCTCTAAAATTTATCTGGCGCTGACGCTGGGCATGTGAAAGTTGGGCTGAAGGTCTGTTTCCAGATTACTACGAGGTCAAAGGTGCTCTGAGATTCAACTCAACGAGCTGTTCCACTTGTGCACCCACCCGCACTGCATTAAGATGTCAGCTTAGATTCCGTGCTCCAGATTCTTAATTTCAGTTTGAACAAGCAAACATTTGACCCAGAAGTCCTTTCATGGTGAACCAGGCTGACACCTGCAGCTGAAGTGAGAAAGATTAATTGAGACAATGAGGCATTTGATTATGAAGCACTGCTACATGACACTTGCTGTCATCAAGCTTCAGTCTAAGGTTGGGTAGGTGAACTTTCTTGCTTTGCCTGACATTGGGTGAAACGTTATTATTAACAGAATTGTGGATTTTATTTTGCAAATTAGAAAAGGAAGGAAGCAGTTGGTGCAGAATATGCAGTTTCAGAAAAATCATTCCCATGTCACAAGTTTCTGCAGGAGCCACACAAATTGCTTTGTAAACATTCACCCTTCACTTTTAAGTGCTGTCACATAATGGCTCCACTTTAATGCTATTTCTCAAGTCCTAATGTAAGAAATCCAGTGCGCAAGTTCCCAGCAACAACGCCACCCTCCCACTGTGCCTCGTCCAGCTAAACAGAGCATTCCAATTTGTCAGGTATTGAACACCAACAGAGTAAAAATAATTCAAAACGCTATCATAGGAAGACAATCAATTAATGGGCCAAAAAACTATAAACACCGATCAAATATGTTGGAGCTTGAGGGCCCATAAAATGCTATTTTGCAAACCCAGATTAAAAGAACACCAGAAGTAAATGCAGATGGGAGGGCATTGACTCGTGTGGAGAGTCACTGTTCCAACTATCCATCAGGCATCATGACACTGAATTAAGCATTGTTCCTCCAGAGTTCATGCTGCATTACTTCCAAGAAAAGTGTATCCTTCCTCTGAGTTTGCTCCATGTTGTCAAACCAAAGTCCCAAACACCACAGAAATACTTTAACCTTGGACTCCAACCCCAATCCCAATCCCCTCCTTTCATCTAAACTGGGGTTGAACAATTGCAAATTCACCTGCCTGTGCAGAATTTGTTTGGAATGCATGAAGCAAACTGCTCTGAATTGATGTTGAGGCATTAAACTTGTACCTTTGGTCCTGAATACTTTTCTAATGAACTCCCAAGTGGCCAAGAATATAAAGGAGCCATAAAAACACAAATGCTGTAGAAACTCAGCAGGTCAAACAGTGTTCTCTAGCAAAGATAAAGATGCATAACCAATATTTCAGGCTTGAGCCTTTTATCAAGGTATCAAGTATAAGGGAGGCACTGATCCTGCATAATGTTTGAACATCTTAGTTAATATTCAGGAAAATGATAATGAGACCATCTGTGTGATCAATTATTCTGTTTTGGGGAAGTGTGGCCTATTGGATAATTGGAGATAATGTGCTTTTCAGGTCAGATACTATTGGCAAAGGCTACATCTTTAACTCAACAAGGTTGACAGAAGAAGATGAGGACCAGACAAATAGCACATCTGAAGCAGTGAATTTCAAAACAAATCAAGCAGCATTTTTTGACTTGGATAAGAATGTTTTTCTCCCAGTTGACAACATCATCCTAATTTCTTACTGAAATGAAATGCATCTTCTAACTACGGTCCGCTTTTAAATTTAGAGCACATCCTTGTATTTTAATCTGCAGTATGTTCATATTGCTCACGGATACTATGTTTTCTTAAAAGCAGAGCATCAAAGTCTCAAACACGCCTTGCAGCATTAAATCACAGCAACAATTTTGTGACTGGGTTAAAGCTCTCTTTCCAGGTCTCCAGGAAGCTGAACAGGCAATGATTGCAATAAAGGCAATTTCCTCACCAATTTAATCAGCCTTGATGTGAAAAATTACAAGGATGTCGATCACTGGTGATGAAAGATGGCCACTGCAATAAAACACCATGCTGTAGGTGAGATAGAATGTGGATGGAATTATGGGTTATAGATGCATATTAGGAGATCGTATAAATTTCAATTTGTGAGATGATGATTTCAACACATCTCAAAATGATGTGAAATGTAATCTAAGCATCATAGCCATCTGAAATGGGAAGGGATGGAAAGGAAAAAAATCAAGGAGATTAAAGAGCAAACACAGTTGGAGTAGCAATTAGCGCAATGCCTTTACAGTGCCAGCCATTGGGACTGGGGTTCAAATCCCACACTGTCTGTAAGGAGTTTTTTATGTTCTCCCCTTGTCTGTATGGGTTTTCCCCGGGGGCTCCAGTTTCCTCCCACCGTTCGAAACCTAACGGGGCTGTAGATTCATTGGGTGTAATTGGGCGATACAGACCCTTGGGGTGAAATGGCCTGTTACCGTGTTGACTATATGTCTAAATGTCTAAAAAAAAGATTGTCATCAGAAAATAAAGAAAAAAATTGGGTTCTGTCCTCAGAAATTGACCATTACTGGGCATCATGAGGTATTATTGATCAGTGAGATTAGGAAATTTTTGTTGTGTTTGAAAGATAGATATAAAAGATAAAGTTAAAAAAAATAAATAATTGCAATTTAAAGGCCCAACAT
The DNA here is from genome assembly GCF_036971445.1 of Narcine bancroftii. Lineage (NCBI taxonomy): Eukaryota > Metazoa > Chordata > Chondrichthyes > Torpediniformes > Narcinidae > Narcine > Narcine bancroftii. Next base: position 223,208,742 of record NC_091474.1, on the reverse strand, counting down.
CACTCAGCCATTCAGTTCATCTATTAATTTAATCCTGTTTTTACAGGATCGAGATAAAACACAATGCTGGAGAAACTCAGCAGATCAAACAGTATCCTTTATATAGCAAAGATAAAAATACGTAACCAATGTTTCGGTCTTGAGCCCTTCAGAAAGGTATGTAAAAATTTCGGCAGGCATCTGAATAACAGGGTAAAGGGGCATGGTCGCAAAGGCAGGAGATAATAGGTGGAGAAGGGAGGGAGGGGACAGCAGCAAGGGGAGGAGGGATGGCTCGGTGAATAGAGAGGGAGGGGGTTGGAGAGCAGGTTAAGAGAAACCGGAAAAGTTGATGTTAATGCCATCCAACTGGACAGTGCCCAGACGGAAAATCAGGTGTTATTCCTCTAATTTACAGGTGGTCTTGGTGGGATAATACACGAGACCATAGACAGACATATAAGTATTGATGTGTGATGCAGAGCAGAAATGGTTGGCCACTGGAAAGCCACTGTCACTGGTGTGGTCAGAGCAAACATGCTCAGAGAAGCAAACTCCCAGTCTGCGCCCAGTCTCTCCGATGTAGAGAGGACCACAAAGGGAACATTGGATGCAGTAAATCAATCCTGAGGAGAACCCACCTATGAGGTATAAATATAATATATATTTTTTAAATGAAGTGGTGGGTACCTGAAATGCATTGCTGAGGGCAGTGGTTGAGGCTGGTACAATAGTGATATTTAAAAGATTGTGAATGGCACATGGATGAAAGAAAATGGGAGGGAAATGGGCTGTGAGGTAGGGAAGGGTTAGATTGATTACTTATAATGAGTCGGCACAACATTGTAGGCTGAAGGATGTATGCTGTGCTTAACTGTTTTATCTTCCTAACAAGCTCTTGACTTGGTAATACCTTGAAAACCTACTTCATCAATTGATTGTAAACTATGACCTACCCTGAACCCACAGCACCTCCTCATTAATCAGGAGGTGCGGTGGGTCCAGAGTTGAGAATGGCAAAGCTATCAGCCCCTGTCTTAACAAACTTTTTCAGGAGTACTTTATGTGGTACAGTAGCTACAAAGCTTCAGACTGGAAGTCAGTACAGAGAATCTACAAAATAGCCAAGATCACTGGTGTCTACTTTTCGACGATGACATCATTTACCAAGCACATTGCTCAAATATGGCTCAAAGAATGAGTGAAAACCCTTTCCATCCAGCATACAGTATTTTTCATCCAATTACATTAAGATGGTGATGCAGGACCATCAAAACCAGGACTGCCAGGCTAGGAAACAGCTTCTTCCTACAGGCTGTGAGATTGATAAACAGTGTCTTGTGATGTATGATTATTATATACTGTGTAGGGTGTGTGTATTTGTGTGCATTATGGTCTAAAGAAAAACTTGTATATGCACAGACAAATGATAATACGAGGTTGGTGCAGAGATGAGGGGGGTTAGCCTATCATGAGACATTGAGTCATCTGGGACTGAACTTGCTGGAATTTAGAATAATAAAGAGGGGATCTTATAGAAATATATAAAATTACAAAAGCCATAGATAAGATGGAAATTGACAAATTGTATCAATTAGTGGGGGAAACTAGAACTAGGGGACATAACCATAAAATTCGGGGTAATAGATTTAGGACTAAGATGAGGAGGATCTGATTTTCCCAGAGAGTGGCGAATCTGTGGAATTCGCTGGCCATTGAAGCGGGAGAGGCTAACTCTATAACTAAACAGCACCAGAAGTAGATACTCAGTTCATAAGCACATACCAGCCCACTACAAGGCCTTACCACTTCACTGCTTCTCTGCTTGGGAGCCATGGAGACTTAACAAAACTTCACGAGTTGAATATCTTAATTCACCTCAGTTATCATAATTGGTTGCAGGCTTTAAGGTGGTCTCTACGAGCAACATCTAATTTAGTGATGACATCTAAGTTTGTATCTTCATTTTTCTCTTTGACATGATATGTTGGGTAATGAGACAATGAACATTCCCAGAACTCTACAACACATCTTCAGCTACAGATGAATAATTTATTTGGTATTGACTGGCAATATCTTTAACACCTTTTCATCCACCATCTTTCCAGTCGATTTTCTGATTCAATCTAAAAACATATGAATATTCTTGGCTTTTCACTCAGACAAATTCGATGAAATTCCTCCCTTCCAATTATCATCTGCAAACTTGACCCCTTTATAATGGGCTACCCAATGCAAAATTCTGTAAAATCAAGGTTTACATCTCGGTTTAAGACTCTCGTTTTCCTGCAGTACACAACACAGTGCTGGAGAAACTAAGCAGGTCATCACACAGTATTTATAGGATGCAAAGAAAGTCGACATTTTGGGCCTGAGCCCTTCTTTGGAACTTTCAAAAATCAAGCAGGTGCCTGAATAAAAAAGTGGGGAGAGTGGGGGCGAGAAGAGTACAGTCTAGCAGGTAAATAGATGGAACGAGATGGAGGGTACAAAAGAAAAAAGCTGAGAAGTGAAGAGGACAGAGGGCTTACAGGAGAAGGAAGGGGTAGGGAGTTGTTTGAAGGAAGACAGAGAGACGAGGTAAACGAGAGGTTTAACAGAAACCAAAGGTCAATATTGATGCAGTTTCTGTCGGAGACAGTCAAGATGGAATACAAGGTGTTGTTCCTCCAATTTAAATTCCTCGAAGTTATTATCTTGAGGATGTTTCCTGAAACATACTAATATTATCATGAAGAAAGCATATTAGAGAACTTGGGGTTAAGGTATTAGTGGATATGGGAACTGCAGGGGTGCTTTATGTCTTAAATGTGTTGTCATACATTAAGTGTAATAAGAGAAAACTAAGAGATGAAAATGGGGAAAAGGGGGATGGAGGTGGCGAAGAGGTGGAAAAGAGATGTATGCAAGATACAAGATGGCCATGTTGAACTATATGACTATAAACATTAATGGAATACATAACCAAATTAAAAGGAAGAGCCTACTAAATTTATTGAAGAAGGAAAAAATTGATATAGCATTTGTGAAGGAAAAGCATCTAATTGAAGCGGAACATAACAAACTAAAGAGAGACTGGGTAGGACACATAATGGCAGCATCCTATAATTCAAAAGCTAGAGGTGTAGCCATATTAGTTAACAAAAATGTACCAATCAAAATAGAGAAGGAAATAATAGATCCGGCAGGGAGGTATGCAATGATAAAGTGTCAGATATACTCAGAATTTTAGAATTTGCTCAATATATATGCGCCTAACAAGGAGAATCAAAAGTTTATGCAGGATATTTTTTTGAAGATTGCAGACACACAAGGAATATATTGATAGGAGGGGATTTTAAACTTAATTTGGTCCCAATGTTGGATAAAACTGGACAAAAGACGAGCAAAAAGAATAAAGTAGCCAAATTTATGGTTAAATCAATGCAGGAAATAAAACTTATGGATATATGGAGGAGGCAACACCCAAGAAAGAAGGAATTTTCATATTATTAGAGTCGGCTCAAAACTTACTCAAGGTTTGATATGTTTTTGTTGTCAGCCCATATTAGGAAAATTGAGTATAAAGCTAGACTACTATCAGATCATTCACCCTTATTATTAGCAATAGAACTGGGGGACATCCCATCAAGAACACATATATGAAGGTTAAACTCCATGCTACTGAAAAGACAGGAGCTTATTGAAAGCCAAATTAAAACATTTTTTGAAATAAACAGGATCAGTGAAAGACAAATTTATATTATGGGACGCAATGAAAGCCTTCATAGAGGGCAGATAATAAGTTATGTGACTAAGATAAAAAAGGATTACAATTGGGAAATAGAGCAGTTGGAAAGGGAGATAGTAAGTACAGAAAAGGAATTAGTAAAAAGGGATGATATAACGAAAAGGAGAGAATTGGCGGACAAAAAAATTAAATGCGAAACATTACAAACGTTGAAGGAGGAGAAGAACATAATAAAAACAAAGCCAAAGTATTATGAACTGGGAGAAAAAACACATAAAATATTAGCTTGGCAACTTAAAACAAAACAAGCTAACAATACCGGCATCAAGGAAAAAAGATAAACAAATTACATATAATCCAACAGAGATTAAAGAAAATTTTAAGGAGTTTTATGAACAATTGTATCAAACTGAGAACGAGGGGAAAGATGATAAAATAGAGGAGTTTTTTAGCTAAAATTGAACTGCCGAAATTGTAAGAAGAGGAACAAAACAAACTAATAAAACCATTTGAAATAGAGGACGTACAGGATATATTAAAAAAGCTGCAGAACAATAAAACACCAGGAGAGGATGGATTTCCAATAGAATTGTATAAAACATTTAAAGAGTTATTAATTCCTCCTCTCCTGGAAGTAATGAACCAGATAGAAGAAACACAAAACTTGCCAGGTTCATGTAAGACAGCAATAGACGGGGAAGGACCCATTAACACCAGCATCATATAGACCAATATCTCTACTTAACTCAGACTATAAGATAATAGCGAAATTATTAGCAAACAGATTGGCCGATTGTGTACCTAAAATAGTAAAACAACATCAATCTGGATTTATTAAGAAAAGACGAACAGCGGACAATGTCTGTAAACTTATTAATCTAATCCGCGCAGTTCAAGGAAATAAGAAACCAACAGTGGCTGTTGCTTTAGATGCAGAAAAAGCCTTTGACAGAGTAGAGTGGAACTACTAATTTAAAGTATTACAGAAGTTAAATCTACCATAAAAATATATAAATTGGATTAAAGCATTATATAATGGACCATTGGCGTAGGTAGCAGTAAATGGATATGTATTGAGTCACTTTAAATTAAGTAGGTCAACTAGACAGGGATGTCCACTATCCTCCTCATTGTTCGCCTTAGCAATAGAACCTTTGGCAGAACTGATAAGAATAGAAAATAAAATAAATGGGATAAAAATAAAGGAGAAGTATAAAATCAGTTTATTTGCAGATGACATCATAGTATACCTAACAGAGCCAGAGATATCAATAAAAGAATTACATAAGAAAGTGAAGGAATATGGAGAAATATCGGGGTACAAGATCAACACAACTAAAAGTGAAGTGATGCCAATGAGTAACACAGACGATACAGAATTTTAAAAAGAATCACCATTTAAATGGCAAACACAAGCAATCTGATACTTAGGGATCAGGTTAGATAATAACTTAAGCCACTTGAACAAACTAAATTATTAGCCACTAACAAAGAAAATGCAGGAAGACTTAGAACATTGGAAAGAATTATTGCTAATGTTGATAGGGAGGGTAAACTGCATTAAAATGAACGTGTTCCCAAGGATACAATACTTATTTCAAACGTTACCAGTTCCTTTAACAGAAAAATTCTTCAATGAACTAAAGAGAATAATAAGGAATTTTTTGTGGAAACGGAGGAAACCAAGGGTAGCGTTAGATAAATTAGCAGAGAGGTATAATCAAGGTGGTTTGCAGTTACCAAATTTTAGAAATTATTATAGAGCCGTACAATTAAGGTACTTATCAGATTTTTACCAGACAAGGGAAAAACCAGACTGGACTAAGATAGAACTAGATAAAATAGGGGAGAAGGTATACTTTATAAGTGGGATGAAAAGCTGGTGCAATATAAAAACTCACCAGTACTGCATCATTTAGTTAATACATGGAAGAAAATCCACTTAGAAAGGTAAAAAATGAATTATCAAATACCAAAATTATTATTGGCGCAAAATCCACTAATCTCTTTTACAATAGATAACCTTTCCTTTAGAGAATGGGAGAGAAAAGGAATCAAAAGAATATTAACATTTGAACAGATGAAGTACAAATATGGAATAAATGGTACAATGTTTACATATCATCAATTGAAAGCTTATTTAAAGGATAAATTGGGAAACAGCTTGAGATTACCTGAAGGAAGCAGCTTTGAATATGTAATTACAGACACAATGATAATTAAAAGATTTATAACCAACATGTACATTAAGCTGCAAGATAAGGAAAATGAAATAAACTATAAACCTAAGCAGAAGTGAAAAAAGGATCTAAACATAAAGATAAAAAATGAAGTATGGGAAAAATTATGTTCTAGAACTATGAAGAATACAATAAACACAAGGGTTACTCATCAAAAATTTAAAAAATGGGATTCAACATTATCAGATAGATGTTTTCGCTGTAAGAAGGAAATGGGAACATTACATGCAACTTGGACATGTACGAAAGTAAATACGTTTTGGGAAGAACTAAATTAGATACTAAATAAAATTACAAAAAAAAATACCAAAAAAACCAGAGATACTTCTTTTAAGTAACATAAGAAGTAGAGAATTAGGCCTCAAATTGGATAAAGTGCAAAAAAAAATTTCATTATGATAGCCTTAGCGATAGCAAAAAATGTATAATGTCAACTTGGAAAATGGAAGAGAGCCTGAGTAAACAGCAATGGTACATGGAAATGAATAAATGTATTCTATCGGAAAAAATAACATAATTAAAAAAATAAAGTCACAATGTTTGAACAAATTTGGGAACCATACATGGAACATATCAGAGAGCGCTTACCTACGACCTCCATCCCCTAGAATGAGAATGAAAATGATAAGAAGACAAAACGACTAGATTCAGTGTGTAATAAATAGATGATGCATTTTTCTTGTTTATTTTCCTTTATGTGAAGATATTGTTTTATGGTTTTATTATATTATATTATATTTATGGGTTTTGGAGGTGGGTGGGTACAGGGGAGGGAGGGAAAGGGGAAAAAAAAAGGGAGAAAAGACCACTGTGTAAATTTAATGAGAAACATTTGGTTGATATGGTTCATAGTGTGAAAAATTTAAAAAAATATTAAAAAAGGAAAGCATATTAGTGTCTCGACTTCCTCAGGGGTTTGCAGAGGTTTGGTATAACATCTTAACCCTTGACAAACATCTACCGATGTGTAATGGAAAGTGTGCTGACTGGCTGATCACTGCCTGGTTTGGGGGCACCAATACATCAGAGTGGAAAGCTCTGTAAAAGGTAGTGGATGCAGCCCAGTACATCACAGACAAAACTCTTTCCAGCATTGACAATATCTACATGGTACTCTGCTATCAAAGAGAAGCAGCGACCATCAAGATTTCACACCACTCAGGAATGCTCTATTCTCACTGCTGCCATCAGGAAGTAGGATTTAGTGCCACAAGCCATGTACCACCAGGTTCAGGAATAGTTCTTACCCCTTCGGCATCAGCCTCCTAAACAACAGATTCAGAGACTCATTTAACGACTCTTATCTTGCACATTGTTCATCATTGAATATTGTATTGCATAGTTAGTTTACATTGCTCTTTTTTGTCTACATATCTTTTTTCCTTGTGTGTAGATAACAGCTACTGATAAACAGACATTCTGTCTGTCCAGCACGTGATGTTGTGTATGCACCCTGACAATAAATCTGATCTTTGACTTTGTGGGTGGCCACAATTTGGCAGTATGCGAGGCCATGGACAAAAACACCAGTTTGGCAATGGTGTGTGAGATTAAAATGGTTGGCCACTTGCTGTTACAGCACACAAAGCAAAGGGGCTCAATGAAACAATCTCCCAGTCTGCGTCCAGTCTCCTTGATATTGAGCAGGCCACATGAGGAGCACTGGATGCAGTTAATGTCCCCCACAGATTCACAAGTGTGGCTTCACTTGGAAGAACTGTTTGGGGCCCTGAATGGTAGTGAGGGAGGAGGTGTAAGTTAAAGTATTGCACTTGTAGTCACGGGGGGTAGGTAGCAAGATGGCGAGTGGTGGGAAGGGATGAGTGGATGAGGGGGTCGTAGAGGGAGTGAACCCTATAGAAAACAGAGATGGAAGGGGAATATGTGGCTGGAGGTGGGATGCCATTTTCCTGTAATGACCTGAATACGTCTGATCTTTCTTGGAATTACATGCTGTTCTTTTGGTGAAGCATCACACACTTCAACTCTCATTTTAAGGCAATTCCTCCTCTCTACTCTCTCTTCACAGACATCTGTTTCCATGATCTTTTGTCAAGTAGAGGTTGTACATTCAAAATTCTTCCTGTGAAATTGCAAATGAACCTCATGAGAACCTCCCTCGTGCCACTACGTCACTGCACATTCAGCAATAATGATTGCAGACACATTTTCACTAACCTTTTTCTATAGATTAACTCGTCGATAACTTGCAGATTAATGAAAGCTTGCCAGTGGCTATACTTTGTGAGGAGTTTGAGATTTGCTATATCACCAAACGAAGTCGAAAATTTCTACAGGTGTACCATGGAGAATATTCTGTCTGGTTGCATCACTGTCTGGTATAGAGGTGCCAATACACAGGGGGGAAAAAAAAACTAGAGCCTTGTTAACTCGGCCTGCGACATCACGGGCACCAGTCTTCATTCCACTGAGGCAGTGTCTTAAGAAACCAGTCTCTATCTTCAAGGTCCCCATCGCTCAGGCCAGGCCCTCTTCACACTGCTACCATCAGGAAAGAGGTACAGGAGCCTGAAGTCGACCAGTCAGTGGGACAAGGACAGCTTCTTCTCTTCTGTCATCAGATTTCTGAATGAACCACAGGCACAGCTTCACTTTCTCCTATTTTCTTCCACTATTTATTACTTTGAAATGTAATTCATAGCAATATTTGCACTCTAATGCAGTTGAAAAACAATGAATTTAATGGCATGTTCATGACAATAAATACTGATATTTAATTTTCACTGAATTTTCTTTCCCCATTGGATGGCTCAGCTCAAGCACAGTGTTTTAAATTCCTACTGATAAGGTAGCTTCAATGTTGTCAATTCCTTTTAAAATATTGTATAAAATCTCTGCCTCCTTGCTCTCTCCACTCCAACAATATAAAATGTACTTGAATTCAAACTTTTCTTAGTTCTGACATAAGGTAACTGACCTGAAAGTAAGTTTGTTTCTCAAACCACAGAAGCGTCAGGAATTCTGATTTTGAGCCTTTCTTCATTTCATAACTACATATTTGCACTTTCCTCCTCCACAGGAACAGCTTGCATTGTGTCCCAAATTCTACTTCCTCTTTTGCTGTAATTGTTTGAGTGACATCACTGTAAAAACATCATGGATTATGATTGGAAACTCAAAACCTCCCCAACGCCCTCCAAATCATATTCACTGAGCTTGTGGCCAGTTTTTTGCTTTATAAAATGCAATGAATATTTATTATTCTGACAGTATCATCAATTGACTTGCCCTTGCACATTTATGTTTCGCAATGTCTGATGTGGCAAATGAGAGGAAGTACAGCCTGAAGTCACCATGGAAAAATGCATGGGATCCACAGTGAAATGATGATTTTACATGATTCCATGTAAGACTAAGAATAGTGGTGGAAGGATGTTATTCTGGCTGGCAGTCCATGACAAGTGGTGTTCTGCAGGGATCAGTGTTAGCACCCCTGCATACAAAATGACTTGGATGAAAAGGTAGTTACATGGGTTAGTAAATTTACAGATGACATTAACATTGGTGGAGCTGTAGTCAGTGAAGAGGGCTGTCAAAGAACATAACAGGATCTAGATCGGTTACAGATATGGCAAAGAAATTCAGATAACATTTAATCTGGATAACACGAGATATTAATATAACCATATAACCACTTACAGCACAGAACAGGCCAGTTTGGCCCTACTAGTCCATGCCGTAACAAATCCCCACCCTCCTAGTCCCACTGACCAGCACCCGGTCCATACCCCTCCAGTCCTCTCCTCTCCATGTAACGATCCAGTCTATCCTTAAATGTAACCAATGATCCCACCTCCACCACGTCTGCCGGAAGCTCATTCCACATCCCTACCAACCTTTGCGTAAAGAAATTTCCCCTCATGTTCCCCTTATAATTTTCCCCCTTCAATCTTAAACCATGCCCTCTAGTTTGAATCTTCCCCACTCTTAATTGAAAAAGCCTATCCACATTTACTCTGTCTGTCCCTTTTAAAATCTTAAACACCTCTATCAAGTCCCCCCTCAATCTTCTATGCTCCAGAGAAAAAAGCCCTAGTCTGCACAACCTTTCCCTGTAACTCAAACCTTGACATCCTGTCAACATTCTCATGAACCTTCTCTGCACTCTCTCTATTTTGTTTATATCTTTCCTATAATTTGGTGACCAAAACTGTACCCAGTACTCCAAATTTGGCCTCACCAATGTCTTGTACAATTTCATCATAATCTCCCTACTCTTGAATTCAATACTCCGATTTATGAAGGCCAACATTCCAAATGCCTTCTTCACCACACCATCTACCTGAGTATCAGCCTTGAGGGTATTATTTACCATCACTCCTAAATCCCTTTGTTGCTCTGCACATCTCAATAGCCTACCATTTAATGCATATGACCTATTTAGATTTGCCTTTCCAAAATGTAATACCTCACACTTATCTGTATTAAATTCCATCAGCCATTTCTCAGCCCACACCTCCAGCCTTCCTAAATCACCTTTTAATCTACAGTAATCTTCCTCACTGTTCACAACACCACCAATCTTTGTATCATCCGCAAACTTGCTTATCCAATTCTCCACCCCCACTTCCAGATCGTTAATATATATAACAAACAATAGTGGACCCAGGACCAATCCCTGAGGAACTCCACTAGTCACCGGCCTCCAATTGGACAAACAATTTTCTACCACTACTCTCTGACACCTCCCATCCAACCATTGCTGAATCCATTTCACTACCTCCTTATTTATACCTAATGCCTCCACCTTTTTTCCTAACCTCCTGTGGGGAACTTCGTCAAAAGCTTTACTAAAGTCTAAATAGACAACATCCACAGCTTTCCCTTCATCAAACTTTTTCGTAACCCCCTCGAAAAACTCAATCAGGTTTGTCAAGCATGATCTACCCCTGACAAAATCATGCTGATTACTCCCTATCAATCCCTGTACCTCCAAATATTTGTAAATACCATTCCTCAGAACACTTTCCATCAACTTGCCCACCACAGATGTCAGACTCACGGGCCTATAATTCCCAGGTTTACATTTGGACCCTTTCATAACAGCAGAACCACATGCGCCACCCTCCAATCCTTTGGCACTACCCCTGTGGCCAGTGACATCCTAAATATCTCTGTTAATGGCCCCACTATCTGTCCACAAGCCTCCCAGAGTGTCCTTGGGAATATTTTGTCCGGTCCCGGAGATTTATCCAGCTTTATCTTTTTCAATATAGCCATCACTACCTCCTCGGTTATCCTTATATGCTTCATGACCTCCCCACTATTTTTCTTTACTTCAACTGGTTCAATATTTTTTTCCCTAGTGAATACCGAGGCAAAGAAATCATTCAAAATTTCCCCCATTTCCTCCGACTTCTCACTTAGCCTACCCTCACTATCTACAAGGGGTCCAATTTTATCCCTCACTAATCTTTTACTTTTAATGTACCTATAGAAACCCTTTGGTTTTATTTTTACTCTGACTGCCAAAGCCTCTTCGTGCCTTTTTTTGGCCTTTCTAATTTCTTTCTTAAGATTCTTTCTACACTCCTTGTAGTCTTCCTTCAAATTCTCAGCTCCCTGCTCTTTATACCTCTTGTACACCTCCCTTTTTCTCCTAACCAAATTTCCAATATTCCTCGAAAACCAAGCCTCCTATGACTTCCAGCCTTTCCTTTGATTTTCACTGGGACATATCTACTCTGTACCCTCAAAATTTCTTTTTTGAATATCCTCCATTTTTCATTTACATCCTTACCTGAAAATATTCTGTCCCACTCAATACTCTCCAAATCCCTTCTTATTCCTTCGAAATTTGCTCTTCTCCAATCCAGAACCTCAACTTTAGGCCCCTCCTTACTCTTCCCCAAAACTACCCGAAAACTAACAGAGTTATGATCACTAGACCCAATTTGTTCTCCAACATTAATGTCTGATACCTGACCTAGCTCGTTCCCTAACAGGAGATCCAGTATTACACCGTCCCGAGTCGGTTCTTCTACTAATTGATTTAGAAAACAATCTTGAATACATTTAATGAACTCTAGCCCATCCAGCCCTCTAACTGTATGGGTATCCCAATCAATGTGAGGGAAGTTAAAATCTCCCGTGATCACTACCTTATGATTCTCACACATATACATTATCTCCCTACAAATTTGTTCCTCTAATTTTCTTGGCCCATTTGGTGGTCTGTAATACACCCCTATTAGCATCCTCATGCCTCCTTCACCCCTCAATTCCACCCAAACAACCTCACTGGACGATCCCTCCAGACCATCCTGCCACCTCACGGCAGTAATGTCCTCCTTAACAAGCGGAGCAATTCCTCCCCCTTTTTTACCCCCTGATCTATCACATCTAAAACAAATGTATCCTGGAATATTAAGTTGCCAGTCCTGCCCCTCCTGTAGCCAGGTCTCACTAATTGCCACAATATCATGATCCCAAGATTCTGTCCATGCTCTAAGCTCATCTACCTTGTTCACTATGCTTCTTGCATTAAAATATATGCATTTCAGAGAATGACCCTCACCTATATTGCACGTTGGGAGGTCAAATGTAAGGGAAAAACATGCAATTAATGGCAGGACTCTTTAAAAGCATTGACATGCAGTAGGATCTGGAAAGAAAATCATCTACCCTGCATCTCTCATAATTGTAGACACTTCGGTCAGGTCAGCCCTCAGCCTCCAATGCTCCAGAGAAAACAATCCCAAGTTTGTTTAACCTCATAGTTAATTTACGCTGATGCAGCTAAAAGGATCTCACTCTTGCAAAGAGAGTAACAGATGAGTGTAATTTAGCAATCAAATTCTGAATGTTTGAATAACTATTCACCTGCCCTTAGCCGGAAGTTGCCATTAGCCTCATCATTATGTTGACAGGTAAAGCTGAACCGTGATCTTACTTTTTTAATTGTGATTTTTTTTTTATCTGTTTCTGGAGCTCGATCTGTTGTCATTATATCAAATTTTACATGGCTGTATTTAGAAATGGACCTCCTGTGAAATATGTACTTGAAATTCTTGGGTCTGTCAGTTCTGACACAAACAGGAAAATGTTAGTTACCCTAAACCACAGAATTCCAAGTTGAGTCCCAGAGCTGTTATGTTCCCTGATGTAAGATCAGGTGCTATTCCTCAAGCTCTGTTTAAATCATACAGCAGACCAAAGGTAAACATCAATGTGGGAGCAGGATGGATGATACAGAGAATTAAAGTGACAGCAAATGGAAGCTCAGTTTGAGCTCTGTGGAGTGGTCGTTTGCTGTAAAACTGATCAACATTCAGTTTCTCCCATATGGAGAAGGTCAACTGTGACTACTTGAAGATACTGGAAGAAATGCAAATTAATAGCTGCTTTACATGGAAGGACTGCTTGGGTTCCTTGAAAGTGGAAAAGGATGAAGTGATGGGGAAGTTGCTGCATTTTCTGCAACTACCTGGTAACTTGCCCCATTAAAGTTTGTGGCTGATGGGGGTGGAAGAGTGAATCAGACAGACAAAAGGAGCAGTCCCTTCAGAATGTAGAGGTTGATCTCACAGGATCTCCACTCAGCCCAAGATCACCCAGACATCGATACAATATCAGGCTGCTTTTCATCATTACAGTTCAGCTTTCAACACCATTATCCCCTCAGTACTGGTAAGCAAGCTTCAAAACCTGACCCTCTGCACCCCTCTCTGCCACAGGAATCTTGACTCTCTCATCGGAAGACCACAGTCAATGATAAGAATCTCCTTCTTACTGCCAATCAACACGTGCACCTCAAGGATTCATGCTTTTTACACTCTGCACCCTCTACAACCATGACTGTGTGGCTAGGTACAATTCAAATACCATCTATAAGTTGGCCAATGACAAAAGGCAATGAGGAAGTGTACACGAGTGAGACAGATCAGCTAGCTGAGTGGTGTCACAACAACTTTACACTCAACATTAGCAAAACTGAGAAACTGATTGTGGATTTCAGAAAGGGAACACCAAGAAAACCCAAACCAGTCCTCTGAGGGGTAAGGAACTTCAAGTTGCTGTGTGTCAACATCTCTGAATATCTATCCTGGGACTCTCATGTCGATGCAATCATGAAGGCGGCTCGTCAATGGCTGTATTTGTTAGGAGTTCGAGGAAACTTGGATATGTCACCAAAGTCTCTTGTAAATTTCTGCAGGTGTACTGTGGAGAGCATTCTGGCTGGTTACATCACTGCCTGGTTTGGAGATGCCAATGCAGAGTTCAGAAAAAGACTACAGAGAGATGTGAACTTGGCCAGCACTATCATGGGCATTCGTCTTTACTTCATTCAGGACATCTGAAAGAGCTGGTGTCTCAAGAAAGCAGCCTCTATCATCAAGCATTCTTGCCACCCACCACCCTCATCACACTACTACCATCAGGAAGAAGAAAAAGGAGCCTGAAGATACACACAAAACCGGCTTCATCTGCTTCACCATCAAATTTTTGAACGGACAATGAACCCATCAACACTACCTCACTTTTTTCTCTATTTTGCACTAATTATTTTTAAATATTGAATTTACAGCACTGTAATTGAAAGCAATTTTGCATCTGTAATGCACAATACTGCTGCAGCAAAACAAAATTTTGTTGCACGTGTTCATGACAATAAAACCAGATTTGGATTCTGAAATAATTTGCTGAGGAAAATCATACTAAAGGTGGATAAAATAACGTGCAATAATCTTTTGAAGGTGAAAGCAGGTGGGAGAACTGCATCTGTTCTGTGGTTGGAAGCAGAGAGGGGATACCTGAAGTGGTGAGAAATGATGAATCAGCATGCTGTTGAGCAGACACACCTGAGAGTGTGAGTACATTAATCACAAAAAAAAGTTTGCAGGTGCAGCAGGTAAATCAAGGCAATTGGTAGGTTGGTCAACATTGCTGGAGGAATTGAATTTCAGGGAGGGAGGTTATGTTGCAACTATACAGGGTACTTACTGGTAACGCTGCACCTGGGGTTACTGCATGCAATTCTCGTCTCCTTACTTGAAAAATTAGGAGCCTTGGAGGCTGTGCTGTGGAGGATCACAGGGCTGGTTCCAGAAATGACGGGGTTAGCTTTTTGCAGGGAAATAGAGTAGCCTGGGATTATACTCATTGGAGTTTAGAAGAAATGGGGAGGTGGAAAGTTTCACAGAACTACATTAAATAATGAAGGAAATAATAAGATCAAAGCAGGGTAGGCGTTTCCAATGGCATTCAAGATTAGAACGGGGAGACATAGCTGCAAGATTCAAGGTGGTAGTTAAATTTACTATCCTGACACAGATAGAGGGACTGTTTCTCCCAAAGAGTAGTGAAATTCTCTTCCCAATGAAGCAGAAGAGGCTGCCTTATTAAAGGTATTTAAAACACAGATAGGTTGATATTAAGTAATTATGGGTCATTGGGAACCAGCAGGTAAATGGAGCTGAGTCCGTTACCAGATCACCTGAGATCTTATTAGAATTAGCTCAATTGTCTTTACTCCTGATCCTATTTCTTGTATTCTTTAACATACAGGATACAGAAGAGGTGCAATTGAGAGCTCTGTCTCAATTGTTGTATACCACAGAGAAGGGAAAAGGACATCTTGACAATACTGGTAAATGAAGTTTCATCACTGGACCAGATATGAAGAAGACATTCATAGATTGGAATGGAGCCTTCACAAGCAGGAAATTGGGAAGAAGTATAATTGAAATTGTAAGAGAAGTTGATGGGCTTTGTTTCATTTAACTGCTAGAATCACTCCTTATCTTTTGATTAGTTAAATCTCAAATGTCAAAAGCAAACGTATCCAATCAAATGTCACAGCCATTTATACATATTCCAGTCTGATTCCACCACATACACAGGAGCCAGTGCAAAACTTTTTACACTCTACACCCTGTAGATGTGCAGAACTTTAACCAAAGCTTGGATCTAATTCTGATTCCTAACTCGTGTTTAGTCCACGCTGAAATGCGCCTATTCACAGGGTGCACCTATTCACGGGTTGCACCCATTCGCAAGATTATTCCAAATGACAACTTCTGCAGGACAAGTGAAAATGCTTCAAGAAAACCTGTCATAATTTGACATTTAAGAAAGTCAAAAGTATCGAAGTGTTTGTCCTGAATTAATTAAGTAGATGTTTGTTCAGTAAGGGACAACTATTGTTATCTGTCAGTTTACTTTATAAATGAAGATCCCCATCTAGAAAATACAGAGCAAACCATAATCACCATGTTCAATTCAAACTGGATTAATTTTTGATATTTGCACATTATCACTGAATTAATATGTGACAACTTTTTAATTCAAAATTTAGAAACTCTTACCAACCAATATGTTCATTGGTTGTTTTCAAGTTTTATTACTTCTCTAGGAATTTGCATTGCAAGCACAAAAATGGAAGTTGTTCTATTTTTCCAATTATAGCCCATTTGTGTATTTCATTTGTGTCTGTTAATATAAGCAAATGACTTAGAACATAGAATATTACAGGCCTTCAGCCCACAATGTTGTTGTGAACTATGACCGCAGAGCCCACCTCACTGACAAAAGACAAAGGAGGAAAAACCCAACACCCAACCCCAACCAATCAATTTTCCCTTGCAACCGCTGCAACCGTGTCTGCCTGTCGCGCATCGGACTTGTCAGCCACAAACGAGCCTGCAGCTGACATGGACATTACCCCTCCATAAATCTTCGTCCGCGAAGCCAAGCCAAAGAAGAAAGCTACTCCGCAACAATCTAATGTTTCCCTCCTTCACACATGTAACCCTATATTTCTGATATCTATATGCTTATCTAACAATATTTTGAATGTTCCTATTGTACCAGCCTCCATCACCAACTCCAGCAATGCATTCTAGGCACCCACCATGATGTGTTTAAAAAAAACTTACTTCTGACATCTGTCCTAAACCTTCTTCCACTCACCTTAAACAGATATCCTCTGGTATTTGCTATTGTCACCCCTAGAAACAGATGCTGGCTGCCCACCTCATCTAAGCTTGTATACCTCCATTAAGTCACATCTCATCCTTCGTTGTTCTAAAGAGAAAAACCTGCATGATTTTAAATGTTTCATAAACATCTCACATCTTAGGGTAGTTAGAAGATCCTACAACAGTTCAGCACAACTCAGGAAGGGAGAGTCATTCAGCCCCTTTCAGCCTGGTCACTCAAGCCAGATGAGGCAGCCCTCATTCCAGTGTAAAATACAGCACTTTCTTATCTGATTGTTAATCTGTGTCTCAGCTAACCTAAGACTTTTCTTTGGCTTGGCTTCGCGGACGAAGATTTATGGAGGGGGTAAAAAGTCCACGTCAGCTCCAGGCTCGTTTGTGGCTGACAAGTCCGATGCGGGACAGGCAGACACGGTTGCAGGGGAAAATTGGTTGGTTGGGGTTGGGTGTTGGGTTTTCCTCCTTTGCCTTTTGTCAGTGAGGTGGGCTCTGCGGTCTTCTTCAAAGGAGGTTGCTGCCCGCCAAACTGTGAGGCGCCAAGATGCACGGTTTGAGGCGTTATCAGCCCACTGGCGGTGGTCAATGTGGCAGGCACCAAGAGATTTCTTTAGGCAGTCCTTGTACCTTTTCTTTGGTGCACCTCTGTCACGGTGGCCAGTGGAGAGCTCGCCATATAACACGATCTTGGGAAGGCGATGGTCCTCCTTTCTGGAGACGTGACCCATCCAGCGCAGCTGGATCTTCAGCAGCGTGGACTCGATGCTGTCGACCTCTGCCATCTCGAGTACTTCGACGTTAGGGATGAAAGCGCTCCAATGGATGTTGAGGATGGAGCGGAGACAACGCTGGTGGAAGCGTTCTAGGAGCCGTAGGTGGTGGACCCATGATTCGGAGCCGAACAGGAGTGTGGGTATGACAACGGCTCAGTATACGCTTATCTTTGTGAGGTTTTTCAGTTGGTTGTTTTTCCAGACTCTTTTGTGTAGTCTTCCAAAGGCGCTATTTGCCTTGGCGAGTCTGTTGTCTATCTCATTGTCGATCCTTGCATCTGATGAAATGGTGCAGCCGAGATAGGTAAACTGGTTGACTGTTTTGAGTTTTGTGTGCCCGATGGAGATGTGGGGGGGCTGGTAGTCATGGTGGGGAGCTGGCTGATGGAGGACGTCAGTTTTCTTCAGGCTGACTTCCAGGCCAAACATTTTGGCAGTTTCCACAAAGCAGGATGTCAAGCGCTGAAGAGCTGG
Source organism: Narcine bancroftii (assembly GCF_036971445.1). Taxonomy (NCBI): domain Eukaryota; kingdom Metazoa; phylum Chordata; class Chondrichthyes; order Torpediniformes; family Narcinidae; genus Narcine; species Narcine bancroftii. The sequence continues at coordinate 223,190,588 of NC_091474.1, read as the reverse complement.
CTCTGAATGGGCAACTAAAGCGGCATCGTCTGCAAAGAGTAGTTCACGGACAAGTTTCTCTTGTGTCTTGGTGTGAGCTTGCAGGCGCCTCAGATTGAAGAGACTGCCATCCGTGCGGTACCGGATGTAAACAGCGTCTTCGTTGTTGGGGCTTTCATGGCTTGGTTCAGCATCATGCTGAAGAAGATTGAAAAGAGGGTTGGTGCGAGAACGCAGCCTTGCTTCACGCCATTGTTAATGGAGAAGGGTTCAGAGAGCTCATTGCTGTATCTGACCCGACCTTGTTGGTTTTCGTGCAGTTGGATAATCATGTTGAGGAACTTTGGGGAACATCCGATGCGCTCTAGTATTTGCCAAAGCCCTTTCCTGCTCACGGTGTCGAAGGCTTTGGTGAGGTCAACAAAGGTGATGTAGAGTCCTTTGTTTTGTTCTCTGCACTTTTCTTGGAGCTGTCTGAGGGCAAAGACCATGTCAGTAGTTCCTCTGTTTGCGCGAAAGCCGCACTGTGATTCTGGGAGAATATTCTCGGCGACACTAGGTATTATTCTATTTAGTAGAATCCTAGCGAAGATTTTGCCTGCAATGGAGAGCAACGTGATTCCCCTGTAGTTTGAGCAGTCTGATTTCTCGCCTTTGTTTTTGTACAGGGTGATGATGGTGGCATCACGAAGATCCTGAGGCAGTTTTCCTTGGTCCCAACAAAGCTTGAAAAACTCATGAGGTTTGGCATTGAGAGTTTTGCCGCCAGCCTTCCAGACCTCTGGGGGGATTCCATCCATACCTGCTGCTTTGCCACTTTTCAGTTGTTCGATTGCCTTATATGTCTCATCCAGGGTGAGAACCTCATCCAGCTCTAGCCTTAGGGGCTGTTGAGGGAGCTGGAGCAGGGCGGAATCTTGGACTGAGCGGTTGGCACTGAAAAGAGATTGGAAGTGTTCTGACCATCAGTTGAGGATGGAGATCTTGTCGCCCCGGTCCGGGCGAAGGGTAGACGGCGGCGGCCCCGATACGGGCAGGAGCAAGGGGGAGACGGCGGCCCCGGCCTCGGTCGAGTGGGGCAGGCGGAGGCCCCGATCCGGGCAGAGAGTGGGAGGCGGCAGCCCCAGTCCAGGCACAGGGTGAGCTGCGGCGGCCTCGGCCCCGGTCCGGGCAGTATGGACCGACCTAGGAGGGGAGGCAGGCCCCTCCAGCCCGGGTAAGAAACCTGCATAGGAGAAGGCCACTCCGATATAAAACCTACGACCCAAGGACCTCGCTGCCACGTCCCAGCTTGCTTGGCCACGGCACACGAACCATGGGTGTAAAGGGTGGGGCCAGTACTGCGCGCACTGCACTCCACCTAAAAGCTCCTTTGCGCAGGCCCGAGGACAGGTCCACGTCCTCCCCCTCCACGTCCTCCCCCTCCACGTCCTCCCCCTCCACGTCCTCCCCCTCCACGTCCTCCCCCTCCACGTCCTCCCCCTCCACGTCCTCCCCCTCCACGTCCTCCCCCTCCACGTCCTCCCCCTCCACGTCCTCCCCCTCAAAAGATGCTCACAAACTCAAGCTAGCATGCTGGAACATCAGAACCATGCTAGACAAGGCTGACAGCCACCGACCTGAACGTCGGTCTGCCCTCATTGCACATGAACTCCTCAGACTTGACATCGACATAGCCGCTCTCAGTGAAGTCCGCCTTGCAGATGTAGGCAGCCTCCAAGAACGCGGCGCGGGCTACACACTCTACTGGTCTGGCAAGCCTTCGGATGAACGACGCCTATCTGGTGTAGGCTTCATGGTCAAGAGCTTCATTGCCTCCAAACTCGAAAACCTTCCGACAGGCCTTTCGGACCGAATCATGTCCATGCGACTCCCCCTTCAAAACAACCGTCACATCACCCTCATCAGTGTCTATGCTCCAACCCTCCAGGCGGAACCAGTAGAAAAGGACAAGTTCTACACCGACCTGCGCAACCTCATTCAACGCACCCCTACAGCCGACAAGGTTGTCATCCTGGGCGACTTCAACGCTCGCGTCGGCAAAGACTCAGAAACCTGGCCAGGAATGCTGGGCAAGCATGGCGTCGGCAAGTGCAACGACAACGGGCGCCTCCTGTTGGAGCTCTGCGCAGAACAGCGGCTTGTCATTACAAACACCCTTTTTCAGCAGAGGGACATCCTTAAGACCACCTGGATGCATCCCCGATCCAAACACTGGCACCTCCTGGACTACATCCTGGTGCGAGAAAGTGACAAACGAGATGTGCTCCACACCAGGGTCATGCCTAGCGCGGAATGCCACACTGACCACCGGCTGGTTCGCTGCAAGCTCAACCTTCACTTCAAGCCAAAGCCCAGGAACAATAAAGCCCCCAGAAAGAGGTTCAATGTTGGAAACCTGCAGTCAGACGAAGCGAGAGGAAACTTCCAGGCAAACCTCAAAGCAAAGCTCGACGATGCAACCCGCCTCACGGACCCGTCCCCTGAAACCCTCTGGGATCAGTTGAAGACTACCATACTGCAATCCACTGAAGAGGTACTGGGCTTCTCCTCCAGGAAAAACAAGGACTGGTTTGACGAAAACAGCCAGGAAATCCAGGAGCTGCTGGCAAAGAAGCGAGCTGCCCATCAGGCTCACCTTACAAAGCCGTCCTGTCCAGAGAAGAAACAAGCCTTCCGTCGCGCATGCAGCCATCTTCAGCGCAAACTCCGGGAGATCCAAAATGAGTGGTGGACTAGCCTCGCCAAACAAACCCAGCTCAGCGCGGACATTGGCGACTTCAGGGGTTTCTACGAGGCTCTAAAGGCTGTGTACGGCCCCTCACCCCAAGTCCAAAGCCCGCTGCGCAGCTCAGACGGCAGAACCTAAGACTAAATGATTGTGATAAAGCTTGTTTATGACACACTCTCTATTAATTCAATTGGAAGGCAAGCACATTACATGACAGTTTGCTCAACATTGGTGGAATTATTACTGTATTTATATGCATTGGGATTGATGGACCTTTGCAATATGAAGTTTGGTTTAGTTCAGTGGCCTAACAAAAGCTGTAGATTTAACTGCTAGGTGGATGCAACTACTCAGGGCACTATCATCCTTTTATGGTTGGAAGTGCATCTTTCACTAGCTTTATAAATGATTTCTGAAAAAACATACTAAGAATATTCAACAGGCCATAATTGGTGGATTCTACATGTGTTGGGGGGGTGGAGATCTGAATGAGATGTCAGGCAGAGATGGTCAGCACATTAAAGGAGCAAGGGATGAAGTGTGTAAGTCAATGCTTGGGAATTAACTTGAATTTGATTTGAGGGAGAGGACAAGGTTTTGGTGGACCTTGTTAACAAAAGAAGAGGCTGACCAGCAGTGGGTTGGAATATCCAAGCCTCAGGGTAGCAGGAGCATGGATGAGACTTAAATGAATAGAGGCAGGAGCACAATTTTCTTTTCCTTCTCAGTATAATTGAGCAGCAAGTTCTACTGGTTTAATCAGCGTTTCTGATAATTGCAATGTATAAAGGTGAGGAAATGCACTTTGGAAGAGCGAATCAGGGTAGGATGTACACAGTAAATGGTAGGCCATTGAGGAGTGCGGAGGAGCAGAGAGATCTGGAAATACATATACATTGTTCCATGAAGGTGGTGTTGCATGTGGACACGGTTGTAAAGAAAACTTCTGGCATCTTAGCCTTTATAAATCATAGAAGTTAGAATGTTACGTTGAAGTTATTCAAGTCATTGGTGAGGCCACACTTAGAATATTGTGTGCAATTCTGATCGCCCAGCAGCAGGAAAGATATTAATAAGATTGAAAAAGTGCAGAGAAGATTTACTAAGATGTCGCTAGGTCTTCAGGAGTTGAGTTACCAGGAAAGATTAAATAGGATAGGACTATAGTCCTTGGACCAAAGAAGGATTAGAGGAGACTTGTTGGAGGTTTATAAGATTATGAGGGGTATAAACAGAGTAGATGTGAGTAGGATGTTTCCACTTAGATTGTGAGAGATAAATACAAGAGGTCATCGCTTTAGGCTGAAAGCGAAAAGGTGTGAAGGGAATATTAGGGAAAGTTTTTCACTCAGAATGGTAGGAGTGTGGAATGAGCTGCCATCTGATGTAGTGAATGAAGATTCAATTTTGAGTTTTAAAAATAAACGGGATAAGAGACGTCAGGAGGTCAGTGGGACGAGCTTTTTCTTTTGGTCGGCACAGACCAGAAAGGTCGAATGGCCTGCTTTTCTCTGCTGTAACATTCTATGGTATGTGACATAACAAAATACTGTTACATCTAAGTGTCCTTGTTCCAGAAACAAACAACCTGTGAGAAACCTTCTATAACCATATAACCATGTAACCACTTACAGCACAGAACAGGCCAGTTCGGCCCTACTAGTCCATGCCATAACAAATCCCCACCCTCCTAGTCCCACTGACCAGCTCCCGGTCCATACCCCTCCAGTCCTCTCCTATCCATGTAACTATCCAGTCTTTCCTTAAATGTAACCAATGATCCTGCCTCGACCACGTCTGTCGGAAGCTCATTCCACATCCCTACCACCCTTTGCATAAAGAAATTTCCTCTCATGTTCCTCTTATAATTTTCCCCCTTAAATCTTAAACCATCTATCTGATAATAGATTTACAATAAAATCTACAGGATTGATTTAATCACAACAATAATTGGTTAAAAATCAAATATAAAACATCAGCAGATAGTGGAAATCTGAAAACCAGAAAATGCTGAAAACACCACAGTTTAGACAGCTTCTGTGCAACAATGAAATGTTTCAGGTCAGAGACCCTTTACAACCTGATTATGGATTCCAAATTCCTGATTGTGACAATATCAGATCTAAAATGTTAACTCTGTTGCTCATTCCACAGGATTGATGAGAGGTTCCAGCATTTAAAGCTTTTATTTGCAGAAGACATCCCTCCAATGAATCAAAACACAAAGGATCAAAATGAAGTCGGGGCAATATTGCACAGGGGAAACAGTGTTTTGTGCGATCTGTCCTGCATCTCTCTCCTTGTTCCTTTTATTATCTCTACAACCACCAAAGCTGTTGATTAAACCATGCACATGAAAAGGCATGGAAAGAGAAATGGAACATTGGTCTTTATTGCAAGAAGATTTGAAATCAGAATCAAGAATGCCTATATATGGTCATTCAGGAAACTTCATCTAGAGTTGTGTATGTTTTTGGTCTCCTCATCTGAAGAAGGATGGTTTTGCAATGAAGAGAGTGCAACTCAAGTTAGTTGCTCCAAGGAGAGAATAACTTGGATGTTTGTAAGGAGAGACAAAGCCTTTGTTCAAAGAATTTTAGTGCAGGGGTGTCAAACTCAAATTCACAGGGGGCCAAAATTAAAAACTTGGACTAAGTCGTGGGCCAAACTAAATATTTATTGAAAATTTTCAACAACATCTGCATGTTTTCTCTTCTTTCAACATCTGTAATGTTAAACTTTTTCTCATTAAAATAAATGTTTAATAATAGTTTTGGTTAAACTCTTTCCAGAAGAAGCATTAACAAATGAGAAATAAAATATTCAATAAATAATATTTCTCGATACCCTTTAAGCTCCTTTTAAATGTATTTTTTTCACAAGCCAACAAGTCAAAAAAATAACAACTTGCTTCAATGACAAACAGGTTTGTCTTTTAAAATGATGAACATATAGTCTGCCTCCCACCTGTCTTGAAAGGCCCTGTTTTCTGTCTTTCGTTTGGCCATTTTTCGTAAGGGGTTTATTACACGTGAGTTTGGCGACAGGTCGCAGATGCTAATGACAGTAAAGAGAGGAGGTGGGGGCGATTAGCGGGCTGACGGGCCGGCGCCAACGCATTTGCAAAGAATTCTGGGATTTGTAGTATTAGCTGTGCATGCGCTATACTGGCGCGGCGGCCAGCGGGCCAGCTCTAATACATATTTGATATGATCTTGCGGGCCAAATATAATTATATCACAGGCAAAATTTGGCCCGCGGGCCTGAGTTTGACATGTGTGCTTTAGTGGAATGAGATGAGTTAAGTGCAGAACCAAGGGCGACAGCCTCTAGATCCAGAGGAAGCCATTTGGAATGGAAATTAGCAGAAATTCTATCACGCAGAGGGTTGCAAACCTGTGTCACCAAACGCAACAGGAGGTCGTCATGAAATATATTGAAGGCACATGGATCCATTTCCAAATGCAAAAAGAGATTAAGATGTATGGTTGAAGGCATTATGGTGGATGATCAACCTTCAATATGAATCATGGACCAGAGCCAAAGTGCACAAGACAGTTCCACATTTCTTCAACTCCTCTCTGATGTCTCACCAATGCAAATTCCTTAATCTGCGGGTCCCATTTGGGAAATTTCAGTGGCATTAATTCACTATTGTCCTGACCATATCAAAGTGTCTCAACACTTTTATATGTTAACACATCTTAATTTTCGTTTTTTAAAATAAGATGACAGCAGCTGCATTTTGCAATATGAAATGCAAATAATGCTCATGGAGGCATGAGAATCCCACCAAAATATCAAACAGGTAATCCATATCACATAATTAACCACAGGGACACCTGGGATGAAAGTAGTAGTTATTCTCAGGCTTGCCAACAATGAGCTTTTATCCTTCCATTGACCAGGATCCGGTCATCACGAGCAATGGCACTGTGTGTTACTCATTCATGATTGTCCCCTGGGTAGTGGTGAAGTGCTCTCTTGAACTCCTCTAGACTTGTTAATGAAGGTACTTCCACAGTGCTACTTGGATTCAGACCATGTAACAATGAAGGACAAATATTAAGCTTCCAGATCAGGGTGAAATGCGCCCAAGGGAATATACAGGTGGTGGTGCTCCCACACACCTGCTACTCATCCTCTGCGGTGAAGATTACAAGCTAATGGGGATACATCAGGAGAGCCTAAGACAAGTAACTGCAGTGCTCTTCAGAGAGGGTGTGTGCTACAGCACCTCTCCACCACTGGTGGAGAGAATGAATGCTGAGGGTGCCTCTAAGGAGACCTATTTTATTCAACATGCTATTTTGTTGGAGATGGTCATTGGCTGGCAGGTTTGTGACATGAATTTATGGCCATCTTCCCATGTCTGATTATTGTCCAGGTCTTGCTGTCTGCAGGCACGGGCTGCTTCTTTTACTGAGGCGATGTAAATAATATTGAATCTTGTGCAAACATTAGCATGCAGCTCCCTTTGTGTCTCCTCTGATTATGGAGGAAAGGTTAATAATTAAGCAGCTGAAGAAATGAGCAGTATTGATTGGCACTCGCATTCAGGAACTAGAATAATTGACTTCCGACAGTCACAATCACATTCCTTTATTCAAGATGACATTTGAAGCCCACTGACATCGGTTTTTAAGGCTCCTTGATAACACACTCAGTCAAATGCCTTGATATGAAGAGTCATCACTTTTACCTTACCTTCAAATTCAGCTCTTTAGTCCATGTATCGACCAAGGTTGTGAGGAGGCCTGGAGTCAAAGTGGTCCAGATGAATCCCACCAGAGCTACTTGGTAGCACTGCCAATGAGAAGTTATATCACTTTGCAAATGGTTGAGAAAAGACCAATTTGTCCTCATTGTTGGAACTGTACTGAACAAGTTGGCTGGGTGGGTGGCAAAGTGCTCAGTGCAGTTAGTGCCACAAGGATGTTCTTTATTTTCAAAGCCTTCTCAACTATTTCTTGATCCCAGATTAGGGCCCTGGTGTATCACTTATCCAGAATCAGTCTTTATCACACTGACCAGATCATTGATATCAGCTGTATATGGCAAAACAGAATTAATTGGAAGCCACTTTAATTTGAGTTCATTGCAAAAACAAAATGTTCAGATCATGAGTGTTGAAAACAACCATGCAATGTAGAAATGAGGCACCAAGCAGAGTCAACGTCATATGCAGGAAAAGCAGCAGTCAATGAGCACAGCAAACTCCCCATAACCAAAATGCTCACAACCAAATCACTCCTTTCAATATTGAAGAAGGAATAAAAAGGTCACTGTGCACTTATTCAAATATCACAGCAAGATCTGTGATATCTCTCTTGGAGAACAGACCAAGGGATAACCTTGAACATCTCAATCAAAAGGTTGCACCTCACTTCACGACAATGATCCCTCATAATACAGTTTACATTTGTGCATTGCAGTCTGGAGGCCACCACCGAGTCCCCAAACCATCAGAAAACATCAATAAAGCCATAATCATAGGTGAATCACAAAGCATAACCACAGTACCCATCTGATAATAATTACAATCCAACACAGGCACTCACACTCTTACTTGCTGTAGCCAAACGGGTACTTGTGAAGAAGAACTATGGCAGTTGGATTAAAAGAGACAATAAATATAAGATAGATAATAAATATTCAGAGTAATCCAAGTGCAAAAAAAGTTACATGCAAATAGTGCAGCCAGTGCTTTTGTGCTATCAGAGCAGTCCATGATTGGCATAATAGGGGGAGTTCAAGAGCCTGATAGCTGTTGGAAAGAAACTATCCCAGTGAGAGGAGGATGTAACCAGGGTGATGGGGGTCCTTTGATGTTAGCTACCTTCTTGAGGCAGCATTCACATTGATGTCTGTTATGGCAAGAGGTCAGAGCCTGGCTCGGTTGGCTATTGTCTGCGTTCGTGGCCATTATACGGTAGACGTTTGATAGAATCTCCAATGAGATGGCAAATTTCCTCAGACTCCTAAAAAAGTAGAGGCACTGATGAGCCTTCTTCATGATTACCTTGATGTGCTGGCTCCAGGAATAGTCTTCTGAAATAACGAACTTTAGGAACTTGAAGATTCTGACTCCTACCACCTCCTTCCCATCAATGAAGACATGTACATAGCCTCTCCTTTCTAAAATCTACAATCAGCTCCTTGGTCTTGGTGACATTGAGAGCGTGAATGTTGCTCTGTCACCACACAATGAGGTTCTTGACCTCCATCGGTATTTTGATATAATTTCCAGTTATTCAGCCAACAATAATGATGTGCTTCACACCACCAGGTTCGGGAACAGCTGTTAACCCTCCATCATATAAGATTCCTCAACAACAAATTCACTCAGAGACTCATTTAAGGACTCTTACTTTTGGGGTGTGTGTGGCCATGCTAATGAGCTGAGCAGAAGTGTTTTAAAAGAGCTCTACACAAAAAGTATTAAAAAGACGGTTTTAAAGCTCAAAAATCAGAATTTTATCATCAAAAAAGGATAATATAAGTACTAAATGACTGAGGTAACCAAAAAAAAAACTGAAGGACAGCTCAACCAGGAACATTGAGTGGAAGCCTGATTAAGAGTGATTCAGCAGGGGCCTTGGGGCCAAATGAAGCCAGCAGAGCCAGGGAGTCAGCCCAGGATATAGCCACTCTCCTGAACATGATGGAAACTTTATGCAGTTGTTTTAAGAGTGTGGAATCAGCGATGAGAGATCTATCGAAGAAGGTAACAGAAATTAAAGAAGTTGTGGAAGACTTAAGTGAACAAATGACTCATTCAGAGGCTGAGTTGGACAAAACAAAAGATAGGCTGAAGGTACTGGAAGTAAAAGCAAAAATATAGGACACAGAAAAGTAAGGACTGATGGACAAGATTGACCATATGGAAAATTTTAGCAGTCATAACAATGAAAGAATCATTGGATTGAGAGAAGGAATAGAGGTAAAAGATGCCATGAGTTTCTTTGAAACATGGATTCCACAAATGCTGGGACAAAATAAGTTAAATGCAAAGCTGCAAATTGAAAGGGCTCACTGGACCCTCGGACCCATAAGAACTGGCAAACAGCGACCATGACCAGTCCTGGTAAGACTTTTAAGTTAGCGGGAAAGAAATGCGATCTTGGGAGCAGTATTTGAATATTCAAAAAATCATAATGGCCCAGAAGTGGTGGACAATACAAAAGTAACGTTTTTCCAGGACTTCAGCCCTGCCTTGGTCAAACAAAGAAAGGTAAAGAGTCAACTGCAATCTAAAAACTTTAAATATTCAATGATTTAACCAGCAATGCTGAGGGTGGATGTCTCATAAGATAATCGACGAATTTGCAAGAAGTGGAAAAATTTTTATGAAAAGATTAAAGTCGCCACTGAAAGGACTGAAAAGACTATTTCAAAACGGGACTAACTGAAAGATGTATCTTCTTATTTATAATGGAAAAAAACATTAGTTTATATGGCGAGCTCTGTAAAGACAGAAAGGTGATAAGGAATGTAGCAAGGTGGGAACTCCGACTTGGCAGGTGGCGGGGGAGAGGAACAATTTTAAAAGAGGGCATCAAAAGGAGGGTTTCTTCTTCTTCGGAAGAATCCGCGGGCTTTTCTCGCAGGCTTCCAGGTCATCGTCACAGACAAAGCTAGGGATGTGCGTGTCTTTCTTAAGTATGTGTTGGAAATGTTTTTTACTGGGGAAATGTATGTGTTGGAAATTTCTTTTAATAGGGAAATGCTACAACAGTATTTAGAAAATTGGGAAGAAATTATTGTTATACAATATTTGTGTGAGAAATGGTATGGATAAAACACTAAAGTATAATAGACAATATTAACGGGATAAATGAGGTGGTGAAGAGGAAGTTGGTCTTGGCATACTTAAAGAAATTAAAAATAGATATAATCTTTTTTGCAGGAAACACAACTTACCAAATTAGAACATGATAAATTAAAAAGAGGATGGGTGGGACAAATAATATCTTCTTCCTTTGGTTCAAAGGCAAGGGGGGTGGCTATTCTAATTAATAAAAATACACCAGTGTTAATAGAACATACTTCGATTGATCAAACCAGAAGGTATGTGACAGCACACTAAAATTTATGGAAAAGTATGGGGACATGTATGAATATTTATGCACTGAATTATGATGACGAAGCCTTTATGAAGGTCATCTTCTTAAAAACAGCAATAAGACGACAAAATATATTAGTTGGAGGAGACTTTAATTTCTGCTTGGACCCAAGACTAGATAAATTGGCAAGAACAATAATGAAGGCAAAAGCAGCACAGATCTAAATCTTATCGATGTATGGAGGCAATTAAATCCCACAGAGAGACACTACTCTTTTTACTCAAGGGTGCACGACTCACATACAAGAATTGGCTTATTTTCAATGTCTGCCCAGTTAAAAACTAGAATGATAAAAACAGAATATCTAGCGAGGCTTCTATCAGACCATTCTCCATCAATATTAACTATAGCAACAATGAAAAAGCAAGAGAATGTATACAGATGGCATCTCAATACATCAATGCTTAAAAGAACAGACTTCTGTGAATTCATAAAGAGACAGATAGAAATATTTTGTGAAGCAAATTTGCCATCTACTAATAATAGTTTTCTGATATGGTACACGCTTAAGGCATATTTAAGAAGACAAATTACATCCTATACGAAGAATCTTAAGAGGGAACATAAGGCAGAAGTAAACAGTTTGGAGAAGGATATAATAGAATTAGAAAAAAAATTATCAAAGAACAGGACTACAAGAAGGATACAGATTACTGCAGAATAAAAAGATAAGATGTAATACAATACAAACACATAGGTCAGAAAAAGTTATATTAAAAACTAAACAATACTAGGAGTTGGGTGAAAGGGTGCACAAAATTTTAGCTTGGCAGATTAAAAGAGGAGTCATCAAGAACAATAAATGCTATAAAAACAGAAAGAGACATTCTATTATATAAGCAAAAAGAAATTAATAACACTTTTAGACAACATTACACAAAACTATACCAATCAGAAATACTAGGAGATGAGAATGAAATGGAATAATTTTTGCTGAATGTCAAAATTCCAAGGCTGGAAGAGAGAGAAAGAATAGAATTAGATACACCCTTCACAAGGAAAGAAATCGAAAAGGACCTGGCACCCTACAGGCTAATAAATCACTGGGAGAGGATGGATTTCTGAGTTTTATAGACAATTTAAAGAATTATTAATGCCCCTTTTAATGGATGTCCTGGACCAAGCTGTGGAAACACACACCCTCCTGGAGTCATTCTCAACCATGATTATTATAGCGTTACCAAAAAAAATAGGAACCCACTAAAAACTTTGTCATACAGACCAACATGCCTGTTAAATGCTGATTTTAACCATATAACCTTATAACAGTTTATGGCATGGAAACAGGCCATCTCAGCCCAACAAGATACTAATGAAAGCATTAGCTAATAGGTTAGGACAATACTTGCCAAAACTGATACATACGGACCAAGTGGGATTTGTTAAAGGAAGGCATTCCTCAAATAGTTCAGGAAGATTATTTAATATAATACACATGGATAAATCTGAACAAAATCCAAGTATTAAAGTCTCCACAGATTTGGAAAAAATCATTTGGATGTTTGAAATGGCCCTTTTTATTTAAAACATTGGAAAAATTTGGTATAGGCAAAACATATATAAATTGGATAAAAACTTTATACCATAAAACACAAGCTAAAATAATAACAAATAATCAGATGTCAGCAGTGTTCCCCTTGAGTAGATCGAGTAGACAGGGAAGCCCCTGTCCCCAGCACTTTTTATTTTAATGACTGAACAGCTAAAACGGAGTTAAGAAGGGATTCGGATATAAAGGGATTCATAGTCAAGAAAGAAGAACATAAAATCAGTCTATGAGCTGATGATGTGCTATTGTACCTATCAGAACCAGTTAAATCTTTGTAAAAATTACAAGTACCACCATAAATATATGGAAGAATATCAGGCTACAAAATAAATAGATAAAAGTGACAAATTTTGAGTATAAAAGATACCAAAAAGGAAGTAAATTTAAATGGAAGACAGAGGGAATAAAATATCTTGGAATAACAACTGATAATAACTTGCAAAATCTGTACAAACTAAATTATGTCCCTCTTCTTGGGAAGATAGAAAAGAAAGACCTACAGAAATGGAGAAACTTAACCATTAATTTGGTGCAAGGGTTAAATGAATCAAAATTAAAGTGATGCCAATACTGCAATTCCTTTTTTCAATTGCTGCCTATTCTGTTACCTAAAAACTTTTTTTTAAGCTACTAAATAACCAACATTATTTCCTATGGAATAATAAGGTACCAAGATTTGCAATGGAAAAACTGACATGGGACTACAGGCTGGGAGGAGTTAGGCTTCCAGATTTCAAAAAATATTACCTAGCTGCACAGGCTAGATTTCTCGCAGCCTTTTCCAGATCAACCCAGCAGCTTTTCCAGATCAACCCAGCAGCTTTTCCAGATCAACCCAGCAGCTTTTCCAGATCAACCCAGCAGCTTTTCCAGATCAACCCAGCAGCTTTTCCAGATCAAATCAACCCAGCAGCTTTTCCAGATCAAATCAACCCAGCAGCTTTTCCAGATCAAATCAACCCAGCAGCTTTTCCAGATCAACCCAGCAGCTTTTCCAGATCAACCCAGCAGTTTTTCCAGATCAAATCAACCCAGCAGCTTTTCCAGATCAACCCAGCAGCTTTTCCAGATCAAATCAACCCAGCAGCTTTTCCAGATCAAGAGGAACCACAAGAACTTAGGTTCTGAAATCTTGAGCAACAAATGAAAAGCTGGAGGCACTCACAAGGTCAGGCAGCATCCAAGGAGGCAAATGAACAGACATTTTGGCTCAGTTCCCTTTTTCAAGATGAGATTCAAACAAAATGGGGGTGAGGGGAAGGAGGCAATAGAAAATTTATGTCTTCAGCTCCAGAGTCTTCCCCAGCTCTTTCCAAGCCCACCTTTTCTGCCTGATATCTCACTTTTCAATCCTAGCCTTGAGAAAGTGTTTCCACGAGAAATGCTGTCCACCCATTTCTTTCCAGATCCATTAGCTTTATTGAAGAGTTTCCCATAATGTACACAGTTTAACAATCCTGTGCATGTTAGTTAGTTTTGCCATTTTTACTCTCTCATCCTGAAAGCATCAACTCTTGTTCCCTTCAGCCATTTTACACAAATGGCTTTCCTTCTTAATGGTGTCATCAGTGACTGAATCTGGTCTTCATCTAGCATCCACGTGCTCGAATTCAGTCAGAACCGAGTGAATGAAATTAGGAGACTGCATAATTTCCCTCTGGCTATCAATCCTAACTGTGGAATCCATGTGTGAACCCTGGTTGACCCTCAGAAGGTCAGAACACCAACCTTTGCACCTGCAACTTCCTTAGGACACATTACAAATCTAATTTGAAGTCCTTACAAAGGAAGAATAGAAAAACGTCAGAAATTGGAGCAGGAGCACTCAATCTTGCTTGTTGTGCCTGCTCCACCATTCAATGAGATCACAGCTGAGAAACATTGTGCAGATGCTGGAATCCTGAGCACACGCAGAATTGCTGGAGGAACTTGGCAGGTCATGTGCCATCCATGGGCAGTCAACACTTCAGGTCTAGACCTTTTATCAAAGGCGAGAGAGAAAAGGTGAAATGACATGTTTCAAGGAGGATAGGGTTGGGGGAGGAGCCCTGGGTGGAGAGGAGGGGGGAAGAGGGTGGATGGAGCAAAAGGACAAAAGGTGCGGGAGGTGAAGAAACAGGTAGCAGAAAATAACCATGGGGGGAGGTAAAAAGGAAATTTAACTTAATATGTAATTATGCATACACCGATGATTTGAACTGGTGTACCTCTCTGTTCAACAAAAGTATGATTGGGTGTGTAAAGGAGTATTGCAAAAACTGATTGTACCACATGGTATAACCTTGATGCATTTTGCACAAGTCATTGCAATTAATTTGAGGTTGACTGCTGGTAATAACAAAAATGTTCTGATTTTAGCTCCGTCCAGCTTCCAATGGAGAAATACAACAGGCACAGTGGTCATTTAAGAGACTTGACATTCTGACATTGTATTTATGGGAAAGTTCAAAATAGCATCGAGTGAGTCCACTCCACAGAAAGCAGGCTCTATTGACGCAAACATGTAGGCACAAATTAACAAGTTGGGGATAAAGAGCCAGTCTGATTCTATGTCTGTCCACCACTGGAGGCAACCCTGTGAAACCAACTTCCTTCAATATCACTCCCAATCCACACTAATCCAGGTTGTACCCTGACAGAGCTGCAGTCAGCCTTTCATCTACATCCATCAATGGCTGACTATGGACTTCCGCAGAGAAACACAAAAGCTGTAGATGCTGGAATCTTGAGAAAACAAAGAATTGCTGGAGGAATTCATTCGTTCAAACAGCACCCATGGGTAAAAATGGTCAGTCAACATTTCAGGTGCAAACCCTTTATGAAGACAAAGATTGAATAGGAAGGAAAAAAGCAGGGGGAGGAGGTCCAAAAAGTGAAAGAATTTAGGAACAACAGGTATGTGAGGTGGAGAGAGAGGGAAGGAGAATCCATGGGAGCAAGAGATGGGGAGACTCAACAAGGAGGGTCAAGAGGGGACAAAATATAAAATATAATAAAGAAAAGTGGGTTAAAGTAGAATCAGAGGGGGGAATGATTACCTAATATTAGAAAAAGCAATATTCAAGTAAGGAGATGTAGGGACAAGTTTTACACTTTCTGCAGTTACAGGGGATAGCGCTTAAAGGCATGAAAAGCTGGGTGGGAAGGGAAGATAGGGCGTGAGTCGAGGAGAGTCATCCCTGTGAGGGAGAGGGAAATTGAAATTGTTGCCTATGGGAAGCTCATGTTTACACCCACAGAGTGAAGATGTTTGCCAAAGCAGTCACCCTATCTGCCTTTGGTCTCACTGATGTTAAGAAGGTCACATTGAGTATAGCAAATGCAGCAGATTGAGTTAGATGATGTGTATGTAAAGTTCTGCCTCACCTGAAAGGTCTGTTTGGGGCCCTGGTTGGAGAAGAGGGAAAAGATGTTCGGGACACATTTTTCACTTCCTGCAATTTTAACAAGAGGTGGTTGGTGGTGGGATCATGCTGAATTTGGTGGCAGTGTGGAAGGCTAATGTGTTGGATGTGGAGGCTGGTGGAGTGGAAGCAAAGTCCAAAGGGACTTTGTCCTCATTCTGTTCGGTGTTAAGTGGGAAGAGGGTGGAGTAGATGCAGGTGTAGGTTTTACCAATGATAGCAAGGGAATCCATTTTTATTAAAGATAAAGCATATTTCAGATATACTGGAATGGAAAAGTTCAACCTAGGAACAGATGCAGTAAAAGAATTACTAATTGGGAGAATATCATCCTTCCAAGAAACATGGTATAATCCAGGCAGCTGTGAGGGTCAGTGCATATGTAATAGATGTCCATGGATAATTTGTCCCTTGAGATGGAAACAGAGGTCAAGGAAAGAGAGAGGTGTCAGAAACGGTCAGGTAACTTTTAGCAGTGAAGTCAATGTAATTGATGAGAATTGCACAGACAACCTAACCTACTGCATTCAGTGTGGCCTCCTTGACCAAACACAGGTTGGGTGACCAATTCATTGAATACCTACGCTCTGTTTGTGGGTGTAAGCTTGAGGTTCCTGCAGCCAGCCACTTCAATTACCCAACCATTCCTTCATCCATCGTCAGGATGAGGCCAAGCACAAACTTACTGCTTGATAACTTTAAATTTAATGGCATGAACATTGATTTTTTCCAACTTTAGGTAACCCCACATCTGGCTCTACTGTTTCCATCTTTCTCTCCTCCTGAACCATTTTTCTTCCCCACCCCCCTCCCTGCAAATAGTCTCTCTCCATCTCTTACACTTTCTGTCACACGCCACATCAACCTCTTCTTCAGGAACTTTCCCCCTTTATGTCCATAACGTCAGCCCCTTATCACTTTAAATCTTAATAAGGGGCCAAAATCTTGACTGACCATTTCTACCCATGATTTGACCTGCTGAAATCTTCCAGCCATTCTGGGTCTGTGCAAGATTTCAGCATCTGCAGTCTTTGGGTTTCTCTCATTAATGTTTCAAGCTGATGAGTTGCAATAGAATTTCCATCTCTTTGCAGTTCAAGCACCATCTGTGAATTATTTCCACCATTTTCAGTTTTTAATTTAGATTTCAAACATTTGCAGTTTTTGGCTTTTTACCATTTCAGACATCTCCTGTGGTGGAGAGGTAGACACAATGGCAGGCTAGCCAGCTCAGATCTTTTGTCTAGCAGTTTCCCACAATCAATGTCAACAGAAAGACATCAATCACTTCCAAGTGCTCCACTTGCATTCACAGTACAACACGAACCATCACTGGAAAAGGAGAGCAATGTTCAGAGATGTTGAAGCCCGAAATGAAGTTGGTTATGTAATTTTATCTTTGCTATGTAAAAGACAATGCTTGACCTGCAGAGTTTCTCTAGCACTGTGTTTTTACTAATGTTCAGAGACACTGGATAACACAGTACGTCAATCCTGTTTGCAAGCAAGGTGATGGAGGCTAAGGCTACTTGCAAACAAAGTCAGATCAAAAATGTGAAACAGTTAATTTTAGCAGGTATTACATGCAAGTCCCCCATTATGACCTTTATCTCATTTTCCACTCACTAATGTTGTTATGACTTAGTGTTGGAAAGCTCTTTAAGAAGAAATGTTGTACACGTGTTTCGAAGCTAATCATCAGTCAACTTTGTATAGTGGTGAATAATTTCCTGAACTGTTCTATACAGATGGCTTTGAATGAGATATACGATTTGGGTCGGGGGGACTAATTTCTAATTCTATTTATCCAGCCAATTATGGGTAGGAGGGGAGTTAAAAACAACGTTAGTATCTCATTTGGATACTGACTATTTTCTACCATTTGCAAGGGTAAACAACAGTGTGAATTCTGCTTCAGCCCAAGCGCCCCATAACATCACAGAACTTGTTGCCATCTTAACAGTTTGAGTGGACAGGTTGTCACAGCTGGAATCAAGAAAATTCTTAACATTTCTGCAACTAGGAGGAGTAGGAGATTTAAATGAGGCCTGACAAGTTTCAGTCACCATGAGACCTTTCCAAAATACTCCACTCCACTTAGCTGGAAACTTGCTGGCAGCTCCTGATCCTGACAATTTAATTTAATTATTTAATTTTAAAATTACAGCACAGTAGAAGACCCTTCAGATCTATGAAATCTGTGCTTCCCAATTAATCTCACAACCCTGAATGCTTTGAAAGGGAGACTTGACTTGAAACCAGAGCACCTGGGGAAAACCTACGTGGGTTACAAGGAGAGCATGCAAACTCCTTCAAACAGCATCAAATTCGAATCTGGATTGCTACTGCTGTTCTGTTACTAATCAATCAACTCTTCAATATCAGCAAGCAACTCAGAGCGAAAAATCAATCCCCATTATGCAAGTGCTCAGGTGCGGCCACACCAAGACCACATACAAATGCAGTAAGAGACCTTGACTTGCGCTTGTGTCTGCTAGCAATGAAGGCCAACACACCATTGGTCATTGGTACACCAGCAAACTCAGAGAGCAGGCTTACCTCCAGCTACGTTCCTGGCTCAAAACAGAGTCGGACATCTGCAGGATCTGAGCCACAGGGCAGACACAACATTTTAGATTTAATTCTTTATATACTGAGTGTCTACCATGCAACATGAGGAACAGATGATAAGGAACAGAAACCTGCTTATAAACTCAGTAGCAGGCTGCACAGCTTGACACAATTCTTTTCTAAAGAGCACACATTGGGAATTTCAGTGACCTTGGAGAACCCAGAATGATTCAATAAAAGAAATGGAACTAAACAAAACAACACCCAGCAAGACACATTAGTAGCCTTCAAATCTCAACATTCCCTGATGATTCTTGATCTAAATTTGTCTGTGCCATTAATTTACACCCAAGTCCCAGTAAATCTCAAAATTAAAAACCATCCCACAACAGCTCTCACTGCTGCAAATGCACTGCCTGCTGTGGGTTCTACTTTCTTCGACAGGTAATTGCTTTATTTTTTTTTAGGAAGCAGCACATAATATTTAAATGCTGAAAACATGGCCTCCTTTCAGTACGATGCTCTTTTCAGAACTCTCCACAAAAAATTGTCCTGCTTATAAACAAAAGATAGATTTGCTAAACTGTGAAATTGGAAATATAATAAAACCACTAATTGAAAAAATTTGTAGTTGCATATCTTCAGTAATAATTAACAACAGTTATCTTTGAAATAACAGAAACCATACAGTGAGCAGATGAAACAGCACCGTCTATTGCATCATTACTCGAAGTCCAGGCTTCTGAGATATATTGTTATATCATCCCTGATTAGGAACATGAAAAATCCTTTCATCCTTTCTACTTCAGATGGACCCACTTATTTACTCAGTGTTTCCTTTAATCCCTATCAGCAGAAAGAAAGTGATTTGTCTTTTGAAGCAACTGATCATACCACTTCATTATTTTTTTCTGTTAACCTGTCAAATATTTATTGCCTTTGGATTAACACAACAAAACAGAACACACATAGTGACTGAACCAGAAGACAATTTTTAAAAAACTTGGTTTCCAAAATTACCTAATGCCAGACTGCGTTTTGAGGGGAAAAATGGGGTGGCACAGTTAGCGTAGCACCACACTATTACAGCGCCAGCCACCCAGCTTTGAATTCACCACTGTCTGTAAGACGTTTGCACATTCTTCCTGTGACCATGTAGGTTTCCTTCAGGTATGCCAGTTTCCTCCCATATTCCAAAGACATACAAGGTTAATAAGCTAATTGGTCGTGCACAGGTATAATTGAAAGGCACGGGCTCACGCCTATAAGTGTCTGTGACTGTGCTGTATCTCTACATTAAAAATAAAAAAAACCTATAAATTAAAATCTATCCTTTCTCAAAGGGGCCTTTGAACCTCATTCACCATCATTTTAGACAGTAACTTACAGGTCATAAATTCTTGGTGCATGAATATATTTGTGGGTCATACCAGCTCTTAAATGTACCTCTGTGAAGTTTGGTTCCTGACTATTTAACCAACAAAGATTATTCATCTTCATTCAATTTTTCCAAATCTTTCTTGAAGTGTTTCTGGAAATTAGTTGCAATATTTATTTGAATCGTTTTTCATGTCTATCTGCCAAAAATCATTCATCTTTCACTAGATGGGCTCAGTGCAAAGATCATATCGATTTCCATGCTTTGGGCCATCCTTGATCTGCAAACATGGTCTTGCTTGTTCCGCCTCACTGCAATGATTGGTCTGATTCACTGTTATGTCAGCCACTTCACCATGTCGACTCTTGCCTGGGCAAATTGGATGCAAATGGTTTAATGCCACCGAAATGGACTCATTTTGCCCTGTGCTCTCCGCCGCCCCACAAAGGAACCTGCTCACTTCCCTTTACCCTCAAATAACAAGGTCTGAAGTCCAAAATTCCACAACACCTCATAAATCACAGCAGAACAAAGCTTTTTTTTTAAACAGCAGCATTCCCATTGGCCGTTTCCAACAGAAGATTTTAATAACCTGAATATGCCTGAGATTGTCTGATCTTTGAAGCTCCTGGTCAGTCAGGAACACCAGATGCTGTAGGTTTCTGTGAGGGGTGCTAGACAAAATGGCAACTCTCCGTTTGCCTTACGGAAATCAAAGAATAAAGAATTTCACGTACGTTACCTTTCAGAAGTGTAGTATTATGTGACAATAATGGAGCCTTTACCTTTGCATTTCTCTTTGGATGGCCACAGCTGTCTGTGTGTGGATTGTGTGACACCAGTAAGGATATTTAAGAAGTAGTTTCTGTTTGTTACCTTTTACTATGAATTCTCCAAGACATGTGTGTATTGGTCAAGGAGCAGCTCATCAGTTTAAGGCAACCACTGTGGCTGTACTTCAGTATCATTTTGAAGTAATTACGTGGGCAAAGCTTTCCCCATTCTGGACAAACATGCCTGGCCTGAGAGTAGCACAAGCCCAGTCAAGAGGAGCTCATTTTTCTCAATGTGCTCATTTGAGCACCCCACCCCCAATTTCTGTTTGTAAGCTTCTGTTTTAAGCAACAACTTTACTTATCACCTCAATGAAGCTCTTGGTCAAGAGTGTGCAGCCCAGCGTGACTTCATGTAATCTGAGCAGCAGGTGAAATGAAGATGTTTTATTTGCATCATGGCTGCACAGGGTACCGTGCGATTGGTTTGGGTTGAGAATGGCAAACAGCAAGCCTGCCTGATACGGCTGTAACTGGGTGTTCAATAGAAGCAAAGTCCACAAGAAGCATTGCTATCACAAGAAATGCAGAGGAAGCCTTCATGTGGCTTTGTGAGCTTTGTTGACCCTTGAACTAAGCCTCATGATACAGTACAAATCCAAAAATCTGGATGTCAGAAATTTCAAAAACTTTCAAACTTTTAAAATTTAGCAGCAAGCATAAACATCACAGATGCACAGAGACAATGAGCGGCCATAAGATAATCTTATCACAAAGAAATTCATTTATATACCATATTATTCTTTGACAATGTTCATTTTTAAATATCATTTCAAGCATTGCCATATGTGAGCCTTTTTGTAGTGAAAAAAATCATAAGTTTACATTTTTGTCAAGTGTTGTCTTTATTTTTCTTTAAAACTGCTCATTTTGATTAATGAAGCATGCTATATTTGCAAATGAATCAACTATTAAAATGTACTGTTCATCTCTTTATTTCTCCTTAAATTAGAATTTTCAAAGTTCTGCCTGAGAATCTGGAAATCCTGACCGATCCAATCCCTGAGCAGACTGTATTTTAGGACTTCTATTGAACATTGACAAAGTCAAAAGCAATTAAACCTTGACTTTAAGAACAACATGTTAGGACCACCACAAGAATGGATCCAACCTAATCTGCCAATGTTGAGACCTCTCCAGATTTAATCAGTACCTACTTGAAAAGTCATGCTCTGTAAACACGGGTCAAGTTTTGTTTTAAATTCGAGGGAGTCACGTGATGGTTGGATGGAAACAGCCCTCTCCAGAGAAAAAGAAAAAAAATGTGAAAAAGCAGAGCTCAAACATAAAATACAGGAAGAGAAAGATAAAGTTACAGAGAAGAGACAGAAGATGGCACCCAAAAGAGAAAAAGTAAGAAAAACAGAGAAAAGGGAAGAAGGAAAATCACTGGAGAAGAAAGATGAAGTCCTCACCTGCACATCGGAACAAACAGCCACCATGGAGAGGAGCGGCCGATCTCCGGTGTTGGTGAATCCCCAGAGGAGCGGTGTCCTCCCGACCGGCGGACTCCAAAAATGGCTCTCAGAGCCAAGATGAGGTGCGCAGTGCGCAAGTAAAAGAAAAGGTTAACGCCGACAGGAGGGGCACTCAGCTGAGGAGTGGCCAGCTGAGAGATGCCCAGTATCGGGGCGTTCAGCTGGGGGTAAGCAAACAAGAAAGAAAAGAGTGGTGAGAAAGAGAATGAAGGGCTGGAAGAGGGTGAGCGGCAACAGGGTGACCAACAGGGGGACAACCTGCGGCAGGAGACCCAGCAGTGGGTCGACCTACAGTGGGAGGCCCAACAACGGGCCGACCTGCAGCAGGAGGCCCAACAACAGGAGACACAGCAGTTGGAGGCCCAGCAAGGATACAGAAGCAGCTCATCAGAGAAGGATGAAGATACAAAGATACAGAGAAGATGACATAGATAGAGGCACAGAAGAAAAGGAAGAAGACCAAGAATTTCAAAGGAAAGAAGAAGGTAAAATAGGACAAAGTTTAGATAAAGCCTTTTTCGAAGAACAAATAAGGTCATTAAAAGAATGGCGATCATTAGAATTTAGTTCAATCAAAAGAAAAATGAAAAGAGCTGAAGACAGAATGCAAAGCTTAGAGTTGGTCATGACTGAAATAGGGAAAAGAGTAGAAAATGTTGAGGAACAAGAAGCTGCTGTAGAAATGGAGATAAATGATTTAAGAGAGAAGTTGGAAGAGAGCGAAAAAAAATTAAAGAGACACAAGATTTATTGTCAAAAAAAATTGACGTATTGGAAAAATACAGTTGCCGAAACAACATAAAAATAGTTGGCCTGAAAGAAGGCAAAGAAGGGTCAGATATGAAGGAATTTATAAAAGGATGGATCCCAAAGGTGCTGGGAGCGACAGATTCACATGAAGAAATAGAAATCAAAAGGGCGTGTAGAGCGCTAGTACTAAAACAGCCACCACATCAAAAACCGAGATCCATCTTGGTTAAATAATGGTCACTGCGAAATCGGTTGACGTTTGCGAGTAACTTCGCAAACCGAATGGAAAGGGGAGTTGTGGTTGCCGTCAAGGGACAGGAGGCAATCCAAGGAGGGGAGGTTCATTTGGGGTTAAAGGGTTATTGCTTGTGGGGATTGTTGGGGTATTTCATGTCTTAAATGCATTGTCATATATTGAGATTAAAAAGAAAACTTAATAAAACAGTAATGGAAAAAAGGGATGGAGGTGGTGAAGAGGCAGAAACGAAATGAAAATAAGGATACAAGATGGCCACGTTGGACCATATGACTACAAACATTAATGAAATATATAACCAAGTTTAAGTGTATCCCATTGGGGAAAAAAAAATCACATATAATTTAAAAGACAAAGTTACAATGTTTGAAAAAACCTGGGAAATCATATATGGAACATAACAGAAAGAGCAGGCCTAGGACCACCACCACCTCAAATGATAAGAAGATAAACACGATCAGATTTAATGTGAATAAGTAGATGATGTCTTTTTTGTTTGTATTCCTCTTGTATAAAGATGTTGTTTTATTGTATTTTATACGTCCAATATTTACTGTTTTTGGAGGGGGTGGGAAAGGGGAAGGAAGGGATGGGGAAATATTATAAATATATTGGTTGATATGGTTCATAGTGTGATAAATAAGGAATTACAAAAAAAGTTTTGTTTTCAATTCCAATGCGAATATTTTAAAGTTGATTGAAGATTTAACAGATACAAATTTTAAATTATTATTTGTTGTTGATCATATTATTTGGTACTGACACAAACTTTTTTGGGGGGAAAAATAGGAAACAATCTTGCATAAGCAAACTGGCATCACTTTTTTTCCCACAAATGTATTGACTAAACTAGAACATATATTACAAATTCTGCAGTGCAGATTCATCGACTAAAATGGTAAAAAATAATATGCTGCTTTATAATTACCGGTACTTGGGCTTTTCATCAACACACTCAAAGCAAAGCTTGATTGAAAATTGGAACTAACATTCATTTTAATCAAAATTAAGAGCATTTTTACGAGTGACAAATGTTCAGAACAAGATCAGGCAAAGAAGCTTTAGTTGTCATGGCCAGTAAGACATCTGTTCATTCAAAGAAAAATCTTGATGCCATGCGGTGGGGTACCACTTCCCAAACTTTCAAAATGTCTACCTAAAATTCTTCTGTTTTCAGCAAGGCATCAATCCAATTATTTTAGAGGTGGCTATTATTTCTGCTGGAGAGCAGAGAGCACAATTTCAGAAATTCAACATTTCATTTAATCCTGTGACAGTTGAACAATTATAATGGGTCCAGATAGAGTAGGCTTTTCCCACTGAAGTTGGGCAAAATACAAACCAGAACACGTGGGTTAAGGTTGAAAGGGGAGAATTTTAGGGTAACATTAGGGGGAATTTCTTCACACAAAGAGTGGTGGGAGTGTGGAACAGGCTGTCAGCTGATGTGGCAAATAGAACCATTTACGGAGCGGAAACAGGCCATGTTGGCCTTTCAAGTCCGCACCAGTTCACTGATTTTGCGCGCCCTCTTCAGGCAATGGTCCCGTTCTTCTTCTTCTTCTGCGTGCTCAATTTTAACATTCAAGAACATTTTGGACAGGTATATGGATGGGAGGGATAAGGAAGGAAATGGAATGGGTACAGGTCAGTAGGATGACAGAATAATAAGTTTGGCACAGACTAGAAGGGCTTAAGGGCCTGTTTTCTATTTGTTATTTGGTTCCAAATACTCGTTTTTAAGATCCACAGCACTCAAAATCAAGCTTGCAGAGCCTAAAATTAAAATAAGGCAAGCAAAATATAAAAATGATGCCATTAACCTGAGGCTAAAATCTAAGTAAATTTAGGAGTGAAAGGGCCTTAACTATAAATTTTAAAAACTTCTTGCCTGAATTGTTCACAAAAACCTCATTAAAATATTAATGTCTTTAAAAACATGTTGCAAACAAGGATGCAGCTAACTGAATTAAAACATATATGAACGCAAAAAAGAATTAAGATTACCTCATGTCTGCAGCCACCTTATCTTTGTAAAATAATGAAATCCAAACTTCACAGGAAGATTTACTCTACTCCAAAGGAATGGCTCTGGAGAGTTTCTCACTACTGTCAATCAACACTCATGATGCAAGCAAACATAGAATGCACAATGCAAGACAGAGGCTTTCTTTACCTTTCAACACAGAAACATGTTGGCGGCCTTCAACATCCACAGGGTAGTTCTTAATCTCAATGTCTTCCCCTTCTTTTAATTCCACTTTATCATAGCCATACCAGCCAAGGAGTTCATTCATGGTGTTTTCTGCAAAATTCTGACAGAAAGGAGTTAAATGTTGGTGTAAGCAAACAATAATCATTCAGATTGGTGTATGCATTAATCTCTCTCTCTATCACACATGCTCTAATGAAAAGTCATGTACCACAAGTTTAACGTGGTTGAATGTCACACTGTCTCAGGCATTTAATGGAAAAGTTTCCATGCACAGTTACTCTACTGTGTTCAAAACACTGTCAGGGACTTTTCAGCAAGGTCATCTGATCAGGTCCAGCACAGTCACCATCTTTCAAAGTGGTCATCTGTCCAAGTACCAGTCCGTTGTCACATAAATTACCATCAAATTTTTATTCTGACTAAATAGACTTCATTTGATTAAATATGATCTTTAATTTAATTATGCCTTTCTATAACTGACTCAAAGTGCAATGTTTATTTTTGTACTGTTGTATTTACAAAAGAAAATTATTCAAAATTTGGTGTCTCAGTTCAAGCTCTGATACTGGGAAAAGAGTGCGTTCTCCCACGACAATTACAACACCACTGGCAAATAATTTTTTATAAAATAAATATAATCGATTTTGTGTCACAGGGGAATGAAGGTTGCTGGGAAAAGACAGGGAAGTGAAGCTGAATCCACAGCCAGAGCAGCCATGACCTGATTGAATGGCCAAGCTGGCTTGATGGGCTCGAAGGCCTTGTGATCTAGGACACTCTGGATGGAAAAAACAAATAAATAACTGTGAAACATAACTTAAAAACCCACCAAGGATATCATTTATTTTGCCTCTTTCATAGAATGGTATTACTTTTCATAGCTGCCACATTTGATTTGAGAAATTAAAATAGTCATACATTGCACATTTTCCCACACACTACACTTGTCACACTTACAAATCAATGATGACAAGACGACATGACTTTCTGAAACATAGCTGAAGACCTTGTCTGTACAAAGCAGATGTTTTTCTTGCAAATGGCAAAAGAAATGAAGTGCACATAAAAGCTGCTCCACGTGATGTGATATTTTAAATTATTCCACTGCTGATTGTCGGGACTTGCTTTATGCAAATAACCTGGTCCATTTCCTTTATTGTATGTGCAAGTGCATCTAATGCTAGAATCAAAAAATGGAATCCTCTTCCAGCTTCCTAGCAGAAATGGAACGCTGTGCTACAAACTTAGCAGGAAGTTCACTGTCTGTGTCATTGAGAGCGTAACAAAAACAAAAGTAATCCATCAAATTCAACCTTTTCCTAGGAGTATGCCAGTATGAAAAAAGTGTACAGTAAGATACCAAACCACATGTTCTCATACTTATCCCAACAGCTTCTCAAATGAGTTACTCCAGATCAATTTGCACAAGCTAATATTTTAAAAGTCTAAGTTATTCAAATAGTCACTATGGATTTAGAAACATAAACTAGATTAATATCTTGTACAATATATCTTGTACAATTTTCAGCACCTTGTACAGTACAATATCTTGTACAGTAGTCGGCCTCTTCAGCAACAACAATGTCACACTATAGAGAAGAGGTGGAAAATCTCATGATATGGTGCGAAAGTATCAATCTGGATAAGACAAGGGAGATGATTGCGGAATTCAGGACAAGGGACGATCACCCTCCACAACATATCAATAACTCTAA
Organism: Narcine bancroftii; assembly: GCF_036971445.1. Classification (NCBI taxonomy): domain Eukaryota; kingdom Metazoa; phylum Chordata; class Chondrichthyes; order Torpediniformes; family Narcinidae; genus Narcine; species Narcine bancroftii. The sequence goes on along the minus strand of NC_091474.1, from coordinate 223,163,603 downwards.
TGGAAAGAGTTGAGCACCAAGTTTTTTGAAGTCCCCTTAAGTAGTGAACTATCCTGGACACACATCTCTTCACTGGTCAACAAGGCACAACTGCATATTCTGAGAAGATTGAGCCGGGCAAAGTGAAGGACGACCATCATGTTGACTTTCGACAGGAGCGTTCTGGCTAGCTATGTCACAGTGTAGTATGGTTGCTGTGGAGCAGTGGTTTTCAAATATTTTATTTCACTTACATGCCACCTTAAATCATCCCAATGCCTTCGGTGCTCTGTGATTAGTAAGGGAATAGTAAAGTGATATGTGAGTGAGGAAAAAAGGTTGGGAACCACTGCTCCAGACCCAATTGTTACTGAAATATTTTGCTTGAGAAAAATTGTCACTGGTCCATTTCCTTTAAAATTATGAAACCATACACAAAATGAGTCAATTGGGTACGATTAAAACTGTGTTTTTCAAACTTTTTCTTTCACTCACATACCACTTTAAGTAATCCCTTACTAATTAATCACAAAGCACCTGTGACATACGGATTACTTAAAGTGGTATGTGAGAGCAAGCTCTTCAGCGCTTGACGTCCTGCTTTGCGGAAACTGCCAAAATGTTTGGCCTGGAAGTCAGCCTGAAGAAAACTGAGGTCCTCCATCAGCCAGCTCCCCACCATGACTACCAGCCCCCCCACATCTCCATTGGGCACACAAAACTCAAAACGGTCAACCAGTTTACCTATCTCGGCTGCACCATTTCATCAGATGCAAGGATCGACAATGAGATAGACAACAGACTCGCCAAGGCAAATAGCGCCTTTGGAAGACTACACAAAAGAGTCTGGAAAAACAACCAACTGAAAAACCTCACAAAGATAAGCGTATACAGAGCCGTTGTCATACCCACACTCCTGTTCGGCTCCGAATCATGGGTCCTCTACCGGCACCACCTACGGCTCCTAGAACGCTTCCACCAGCGTTGTCTCCGCTCCATCCTCAACATCCATTGGAGCGCTTTCATCCCTAACGTCGAAGTACTCGAGATGGCAGAGGTCGACAGCATCGAGTCCACGCTGCTAAAGATCCAGCTGCGCTGGATGGGTCACGTCTCCAGAATGGAGGACCATCGCCTTCCCAAGATCGTGTTATATGGCGAGCTCTCCACTGGCCACCGTGACAGAGGTGCACCAAAGAAAAGGTACAAGGACTGCCTAAAGAAATCTCTTAGTGCCTGCCACATTGACCACCGCCAGTGGGCTGATAACGCCTCAAACCGTTCATCTTGGCGCCTCACAGTTTGGCGGGCAGCAACCTCCTTTGAAGAAGACCGCAGAGCCCACCTCACTGACAAAAGGCAAAGGAGGAAAAACCCAACACCCAACCCCAACCAACCAATTTTCCCCTGCAACCGCTGCAACCGTGTCTGCCTGTCCCGCATCGGACTTGTCAGCCACAAACGAGCCTGCAGCTGACGTGGACTTTATACCCCCTCCATAAATCTTCGTCTGCGAAGCCAAGCCAAAGAAAATGTGAGTGGAAAGAAAAAGTTTGAAAACCACTGCTGTAGAGTATTGAGTCGGAGGTCAATCCACAGGCAGAGAAGATCACTGGGGTCTACTCCTCCCCATCGACATGATCTACCAGGATTGTTGTCTAAAGAGGACTTGCAAAATCATTGAGAACCTCTTCCACCCTGAAAATAGCATCTTCCAGCTACCCCCATCGAGAAAGGGGTACGCAAATGTCGAGCCAGAACCATCAAGATGAAAAACAGCTTCTACCCACAGTGAGTGAGAATTTTGAATGACTGATGAACTGCTCATACAATCCCTTTGAGAATCTATTATTTAATAATATTTATTTATTTTTCTCTATGTACTGCATATGTACTGCGTTTTGTGTGCTATATTTATATAGGTGTTGACATGTTTCTACACCGAGGACTGAAGAACGCCACTTCGTCCAGTTGTACCAGTAATGATAACAATAAAGTTGAACAGTTAGTGTCAGCCAAGTGGACCTATTATGTATTGCAAATGTGTTTCAAGTTCGTTTATTATCATCTGTGTACAGATACAACCCTAAAAAGATAATTCCTTCGAATCGCGGTGCACGCAAGCATGCGCACATACACACAGTACATAATCATATATATAAAGATATAATTTAAAATAAATATATGAATATTTTGGGATAATTTCCTTGGTTACAGGATACTGTTCGTCAATCTCACAGCCTGCAAGATAAAACTATTTCCCAGCCTGGCAGTCCTGATTTTGATGCTCCTGTTCCTCCTTCTTGAAGGTAGTGGATTAAGGATACTGTGAGCTAGATGGAAAGGACCTTCTCTATTAAAGCAACAGTCCTAGTGAAATGTCATCAATAGAGGACAGTTAGATCCCAGTGATCCTCTCGGCCTTTCTGATGATCCTCTGTATAAGCTTCCGGTCTGATGCTTTACAGCTACCATACCACATGATTCAGCCAGACTGGACACTCTCAATTCTACTCCTTTAAAATGTTGTCAAGCTGGGGACCAGTAGCCTTGCCCTCCTCAAGACGTGCAGGCACTGCTGCGACTTCCTGACTAATTAAGTGGTGTTGTGGATCCAGAAATAGGCTGTCCTATGGCAGGAAGAATGTGAAGTGTTGCACTTTGGGAGGTTAAACCAGGGATGGATTTGGATGGCAAATGGTGAGGCGCAAGGGAGTGTGATGGAACAACGAAACTTGGATGGACAGGTACATCATTCCACAAAAGTGGTGATGTTGGTAGACAGGGTAATGATGAATGCATTTGGCATACTTGCCTTCATCAATCACAGCATTGAGAACAGGAGCAGGAACATCACGTTACCACTTCACTGAATAGTAGTTAGCACTGAGTACTGTGTGCAGTTTTGGTCACCCAGCTCTTGGAGGGATGACATTAAATTGGAAAGAGTGCAAAATATTTTCACAAGAGTGTTGAATTAACCATATAACCATATACGGAGCGGAAACAGGCCATGTTGGCCTTTCGAGTCCGCACCGGTTTACTGATTTTGTGCGCCCTCTTCAGGCATTGGTCCCGGTAGATCTTCATTCAATAAGTCTCCTTTCTCCCTGCTCTGTCTCTGATGTCTGTCTCTCTCTCTTTCTTCCCTTTCTCCTGTCTCCTTTCACAGAGCCCAGCTGATAGGATTTACATGGAGAAGTTGGGACTTTTCTCCCTGGAGTGTAGCAGGCTAAGGGGTGACCTTTATATTAAGATGCATATATGCCAAGGGTTTTCTCCAGGATAAAGGAATCAAAAACAAGAGGGCAAAGATTCAAGGTGAGAGGAAAAAAGATTTAAAAGGGACCTTCTTCAACCAGAGGACAGAGGGTATATGGTACAAGCGGATGGAGAATCTGCTAAAAGCAGGGAGAATTATATTGCTGAAAAGTCATTTAATCAGGTTTGCCAACTGAACTAGTTTTGGTTGGTATGGATAAGCTGGGGTGAAGGGCCTATTCCCCTCTGTAGAACTCTGTGACTCAGTATTTAAATTCTCTTTTTAAAAGTTAAAACCACAACACTACCCCAGTAACACACCAGCACCTGCAGGTTTGTTATATCCACTGCAAACATTCAACACTCTGAAACCCATTAGTATTTACAGTTTAAAGAGTACATTATTGATGATTGAAGCATTGTTTACATCCATTCCAAGTGGTGATTGCTCTCTGTGTGAAACACTTCCTGACTTCAGCAGTGATGATGAATCCTCTACAATCAAGGCAACATGTAAAGGCTGTACGACATGTGAAGTACAGCTTTCCTTTTACTTACAACCAACCACCAGATCACATCTATTGATTACATTCCAAGTTTAAGGTGTCAGAATGACAGAAGAGTTAATGACCCTATAAAGAGTGTCAGACCCTGTTCACCGACCAGGTCTTGTTTTCTCCTCAATTGTATGATCGACTCTATATCATCGCCACCCCCACCCCCACATTACAATTAGGTCATGACTGATTTGTATGTTGTAGACTGAGCTAAGATTATCTACCTTAGTTCCATAAACCCCAGTCTTCACCAGCAAAAAAAAATCAGTTCTGGGGAGTGTCTGTGCATGTGCTATGTGTTAAAATACACTGCCACTGTAATGTCCGCGCACATGCAGCCTGTTGGAACACACTGCCACTGTAATGTCCACGCACATGCAGCCTGTTGGAACACACTGCCACTGTAATGTCCGCGCACATGCAGCCTGTTGGAACACACTGCCACTGTAATGTCCGCGCACATGCAGCCTGTTGGAACACACTGCCACTGTAATGTCCGCGCACATGCAGCCTGTAGGAACACACTGCCACTGTAATGTCCGCGCACATGCAGCCTGTTGGAACACACTGCCACTGTAATGTCCGCGCACATGCAGCCTGTTGGAACACACTGCCACTGTAATGTCCGCGCACATGCAGCCTGTTGGAACACACTGCCACTGTAATGTCCGCGCACATGCAGCCTGTTGGAACACACTGCCACTGTAATGTCCGCGCACATGCAGCCTGTTGGAACACACTGCCACTGTAATGTCCGCGCACATGCAGCCTGTTGGAACACACTGCCACTGTAATGTCCGCGCACATGCAGCCTGTTGGAACACACTGCCACTGTAATGTCCGCGCACATGCAGCCTGTTGGAACACACTGCCACTGTAATGTCCGCGCACATGCAGCCTGTTGGAACACACTGCCACTGTAATGTCCGCGCACATGCAGCCTGTTAGAACACACTGCCACTGCTGTGCTTCTGCCAACCACAAGAGAATAATATTTTTTTATATTTGTGTCCACACAAAAAAAAACTTCCTTTTGTCCTGTCAGTTCCGAGTGCAACCATCACTAATTGCAATTTGTAACATTAACATCCCCAAATTAAGCAATTCTATATACATTCTCTTGCATAAACTGGACAGACATTCTTTTACTGGTGCAACTCACATCAAAAACTGATTTTCTGTGCCTCAAAGTTGTTTCAGAGAATCTGCCTCACATTTCAATGAGAAAATGAGCAAAGTTTTAAAGATATGAATGTCAATTTGTTTCTTTGCTTTAGGGCCACAGGTTTCTGTGGAAAAACAGTGTCTAATCTAATGTAAACAGCTAAATATTGGAACTAAAATGTCATGAATCAATGCAATACATAAACTAATTCAGTTAGTCTCATAAGAGTTAACGTTGGAATTCTAGAAGCTTGTGAATTATGTCGCCTTGCGTCAATCATGGCACTACAAGACTAAAAGACAAATTAAATATCTAGAATGTACTTTATCTAGCACAGATAAAGAGACATAACAAACGCTTCAGACTTGAGCCATTTAGGTCTCTTTATCTGTGCTAGATAAAGTACACTGTTTGACCTGCTCAGTTTCCCCAGCATTGTGTTTTTACTTCAATCACGGTGTCTGCAAACTTTTGTGTTTTACTCCTAAACATCTAATGAACAGTAAAATCCTTGGTACAGCATGCTTACCCATATTTTAAAAAGCTTTCTTTCGGTTAACAGGACAATGACTTTAAGCAGCTCAATGGCATCAGCAATTAAACAACAACAAAAAATAATGACAGGCTTTGAGCATGAAATCATGTTTAATATGTACCCAAAAAAAAACAACTTGATTTCTGCTTACAAAATAAATGCAGCACCAAACAATAGAAATTCTCGATGGCTTTTTCAAATATTTCCTCCAACGTCATCTGCCTCATTAACAATATTTTTTGTCTTCGAAGTCCCTTTGACATGATAATCTGTCATGATTTCTTATTGTTATGAATGCGTACTATTCCCGTCCTTCAACAAGTCCATCACACATTTTCACTATGTCGTCAAAAGGTTCTTTTTCTGCAGTGTAAACTAAGTTGAGATCTTCTCTTTTATCTTCATGCAGTGTTTTTCTATCTTTCATTATCTTCTGTTCATCACTTTACGCTTCTGTAAGACATCTCACTCTTACACCATCGTCCAGTTCCACCAACAGCTTTTCTTTCTGTTCTACAGAAAGACATAAACACTTCCTCCTTTTCTTTTCACTGACATCCATAGTGCTATCTGTAGCCCTTTCTGCCATTTACAACTACTGTATATCTTTGTACAGTCCATGAGAGTTCTGTTGTTATCAAAATGGAGCCAACAGAGCGTGAGGGCCCCACATGGACAAGTCGGGTAATACATTTTTTTGAACATGTGACGTCATGTCGGCACCACAAAAAGCTCGGTTAATGGATCATTTTGGATGGAATCCCCCCAGAGGTCTGGAAGGCTGGCGGCAAAACTCTGCATGCCAAACTGCATGAGTTTTTCAAGCTTTGTTGGGACCAAGGAAAACTGCCTCAGGACCTTCGTGATGCCACCATCATCACCCTGTACAAAAACAAAGGCGAGAAATCACACTGTTCAAACTACAGGGGAATCACGCTCCTCTCCATTGCAGGCAAAATCTTCGCTAGGATTCTCCTAAATAGAATAATACCTAGTGTCGCCGAGAATATTCTCCCAGAATCACAGTGCGGCTTTCGCGTAAACAGAGAAACTGCTGACATGGTCTTTGCCCTCAGACAGCTCCAAGAAAAGTGCAGAGAACAAAACAAAGGACTCTACATCACCTTTGTTGACCTCACCAAAGCCTTCGACACCGTGAGCAGGAAAGGGCTTTGGCAAATACTAGAGCGCATCGGATGTCCCCCAAAGTTCCTCAACATGATTATCCAACTGCACGAAAACCAACAAGGTCGGGTCAGATACAGCAATGAGCTCTCTGAACCCTTCTCCATTAACAATGGCAAGAAGCAAGGCTGTGTTCTCGCACCAACCCTCTTTTCAATCTTCTTCAGCATGATGCTGAACCAAGCCATGAAAGCCCCAACAACGAAGACGCTGTTTACATCCGGTACCGCACGGATGGCAGTCTCTTCAATCTGAGGCGCCTGCAAGCTCACACCAAGACACAAGAGAAACTTGTCCGTGAACTACTCTTTGCAGACAATGCCGCTTTAGTTGCCCATTCAGAGCCAGCTCTTCAGCGCTTGACGTCCTGTTTTGCGGAAACTGCCAAAATGTTTGGCCTGGAAGTCAGCCTGAAGAAAACTGAGGTCCTCCATCAGCCAGCTCCCCACCATGACTACCAGCCCCCCCACATCTCCATCGGGCACACAAAACTCAAAACGGTCAACCAGTTTACCTATCTCGGCTGCACCATTTCATCAGATGCAAGGATCGCAAATGAGATAGACAACAGACTCGCCAAGGCAAATAGCGCCTTTGGAAGACTACACAAAAGAGTCTGGAAAAACAACCAACTGAAAAACCTCACAAAGATAAGCGTATACAGAGCCGTTGTCATACCCACATTCCTGTTCGGCTCCGAATCATGGGTCCTCTACCGGCATCACCTACGGCTCCTAGAACGCTTCCACCAGCGTTGTCTCCGCTCCATCCTCAACATTCACTGGAGCGCTTTCATCCCTAACGTCGAAGTACTCGAGATGGCAGAGGTCGACAGCATCGAGTCCACGCTGCTGAAGATCCAGCTGCGCTGGGTGGGTCACGTCTCCAGATTGGAGGACCATCGCCTTCCCAAGATCGTGTTATATGGCGAGTTCTCCACTGGCCACCGTGACAGAGGTGCACCAAAGAAAAGGTACAAGGACTGCCTAAAGAAATCTCTTGGTGCCTGCCACATTGACCACCGCCAGTGGGCTGATATCGCCTCAAACCGTGCATCTTGACGCCTCACAGTTTGGCGGGCAGCAACCTCCTTTGAAGAAGACAGCAGAGCCCACCTCACTGACAAAAGGCAAAGGAGGAAAAACCCAACACCCAACCCCAACCAACCAATTTTCCCCTGCAACCGCTGCAACCGTGTCTGCCTGTCCCGCATCGGACTTGTCAGCCACAAACGAGCCTGCAGCTGACGTGGACATTTACCCCCTCCTTAAATCTTCGTCCGCGAAGCCAAGCCAAAGAAGAGAAGAAGAAAGATATCTTTGTACAGTCCATGAGAGTTCTGTTGTTATCAAAATGGAGCCAACAGGGCGTGAGGGCCCCACATGGGCAAGTCGGGTAATACATTTTTTTGAACATGTGACGTCATGTCGGCACCACAAAAAGCTCGGTTAATGGATCATTTTGGTTAACGGAGCTTTGGATATGGGGAAATATACTATACCCGAAATTTAAGAAGTAAATAAGAAAATAATAGGTAAAATATATTCAAGTTTAAAATTCTAAAAGTAAATATTCTTTGAAGTAACACTTAAATCTTTGGTTGAATAAAGTTGTGTGAAACAGCAATGGCTGAATATCTTATATTTACTCTCCACTCCAGTGATTGAATATGTTCTTTCATTAGATGCTGAGATGGTGTTTGACTAGGTGGAATGGGAATATTTATTTGTGACTTGAGGAAAACTTAATTTTAGTCCAGATTTTATTAAATGGAATAAATTATTATATTCATATGTGATGGCTTCAATTTGTTCTAAATCACAGAAATAGAATCTTTTTAGGCAAGGGTTCCCTTTAAATTCTTTCCTCTTCATCCTGGTATTGGAACCCCAAGCAGTCGCAGAGATTTCACAGAAATAGAAATGAAGTTGAATATAGTTTCCCTATATGCGGATGATATTTTGCTCTTTATTTCAAATCCTCAGTTTTCTATACTAAATATATTAACTTTATTTGCCCAATTTAGGCAGTTCCCGGGTTATAAATTAAATAAGCATAAGAGTGAACTATTAACCCTAAAGGGATCTTTTTCAAGATATTCTAATTTTCCTTTTTAAGATAGTGAAAGACCAATTGAGATAATCTAGGAATTACAATTACTAGGAATTATAAAAACCTATTCAAAGAACATTTCTCAGTATTATTGAATAAGACTAAACTATTACTATCAGGATGGTCACCCTTATCCATTACATGATTGGATGTATCAATTAGAATGAACATTTTACCTAAATTTCTGTATATTTTTCAAGTTTTAACAATCTTCATTCCTATATCTTTTTTAAATTCATTGGATTTGTTTATTACTTTATATATATATATGGCAAGGAAAACAATCTCATATAAATAAGTGTCATCTTCAAAAGACTAAAAGGAATGGGCAATAATCACTACCAAATTTTAGATTTTATTATTGGGTGGTTAATGTACGAAATGTACTATTGTTACATTATGATAAATTAGAGAACCATCCTGTAGCAATGAAATTGAATTTTTCCAAACACTCATCTATATTGGCAATTTTAGGTTCCTATTTATCTTTTGTAGTGACTGCTTTTGCAGCACTACTGAATAACGAGACATCCACACAGTACGAGGGTGAAACAAAGACCGACAAATATTTGAATTCACCATGTTGCCCCATTGGAAGCGCCCACTTCCGGTGATGTATCCACTGGCTTCCAGAAGAGACGTCATCGTGCCGCGGTGTCACTCCTCAGCCGACGACCTGCTAGGACTCCTTAGTTCGCACATGGCTCCTACTTGGCAGTGAAAGGAGGCCCGTGCCATCTTGGAATGGCCATTTGTTGCAGCGATTCAGCCAGCTGCACCACCCGCCCCAGAATCGCCACCACTTTTTGAGTGGTCTGGCTTACAGTCTCTGGGCGGACTAACGTCCGCGTCCTTCCTCTAGTCTTTGGCGTACTGGGTGGCACTGAGTCCCCCTGAGGTTGCAGCAATCGTGGGCCTGGTAGCATGTCAGACACTATGTTGGCCTTGCCAGCAACGTGGCTGATATCCATGGTATATTCCAATATGTAAGAGAGGTGCTCGTGTTGTCTTGCCAACCAGGGGTCCGAAACCTTGCTCAGCGCATAGGTCAATGGTTTGTGGTCTGTGTAGGTGGCAAAATCTCTCCCTTCTAGCATATAGCGGAAATGCTGTATCGCCAGGTACAGGACTAACAGTTTGCGGTCGAACGCACTGTATTTGAGCTCTGGTGTTCAAAGGTGCTTACTGAAGAAAACATGGGGGCACCAGTGCTCATCTAGCACTGCGCTGACAACTCTGTCTGAAGCGTCTGTTGTGAAGGCCAGAGGAGAGGTGGAGTCTTGATACGCCAGTATAGTGGCCTTCGCCAGTGCAGTCTTGGTGGCTTGGAAAGTCTCGGTGGCCTCCAGCGTCCATTGCAGCGTCTTGTCACCGAGCTTGATGAGTTCAGTGGCTGCATGAGGATGGCCACTCCCAGGATGAAGCAATGGCATTCTGGGTTTGTCCCATTGGCCTAGATTCTTGAGTACACATTACACCACGGATAAGTAGAAATTCTTCCTGGCCCACAGCAAGAGAATTTCAGGGTTGTATGTGATGTCCTGTATGTACTCTGTCAATAAATCTGAACTTGAAATTTGAACTTGGATTACCCTGTTCTATAGCTTCAGAAACAGACTATTGTTTCAGGGGCCTTCTAGTTCCTCTTAAATCATTCCCTTGTGGTGGTACGCCATTAGCCAGGCGAACCGGCCCCACTTGTCAGGCACACGGCGGGGCAGCCGGCCAAAATGGCGCCATCGGGGGGTTTCCTCCCGACCTTGGCACCGGCCTCAGAAGCCCGCGCTTGGCGACCCACTTGACGCCCCGGTGATGACGGGGCTCCCCAGCGCGGTTCTCAACCAGGTCTGTAATAAATCAGTTTTTGCTCACTGAACTCAACCCGTCTGGTTGTGCGATCCTTCAGTTTGAGTGTGTAGCTCCCGCTACAATTGGTGACCCTGACAGGTTCAAACGTCTTTGAACCCAACATGAACGACCCTTCGATCAATGCTATAGCCATCAAGCTTCCTGACTTCTGGTTCAGGAGCCGGAGACCTGGTTCTGCCATGCAGAGGCTCAGTTTCACCTCTGCCAGATTTCATCGGATTCGACCAAGTTTTACCATATGGTCGCCGCCCTGGACAAGGCCACCGCCAAACGAGTGCTGCACCTCGTTCAGCACCCACCCGCAGAAGTTAAGTATGGGACCATCAAGCGGATGCTCACTGGCTCTCTCGGCCTCTCCAGGCGCCAGTGTGTCGCTTAGATGCTGTGCCTTGACGCCTTGCGAGACAGAACTCCAATCGAGTTGATGGACGAGATGCTCCCACTCATGAGCAATCACACCAACTGCCCACTCTTCGAGAGCATCTTCCTCGACCATCTGCCTGAAGACATCCGGCTGTTACTGTCCCAGGAGAGCTTCGTCGACCCTAGGAAGGTCGCTCAGAAGGCTCAGGAACAATGGCACGAACGATTCCCAGAGGACTCAGCAGTCCAGCAGGTTATGAGTCAAGGGCATGACCACGCCAAGCCTTCCTCTAGCGCTGTGGTGGAACACCCGGCCCCTGCAGGGGCCTTAAAGAGCATAGCCAGAAGCAAGTCATCCACTTCAGTCCTCTGCTTCTTCCACCAGCACTGGGGAGCCAAGGCTCGGAAGTATCGTCAGCCCTGCTCGTTCCAGGGAAACAAGCATGCCGGCCGCTGTTAATGGCTGCGGCGGCTGGCCAAGAACACAGCCTTCTCTACCTGTGGGATTCAGTCAGCGGCCGACGCTTTCTCGTCGACACTGGGGCCCAGATCAGCATCATCCCGGCTACAGCCATCGAGTCCCGGAACTGGCCTTGAGGACCTCACCTCCGTGCAGCCAATTCGACGGAGATCTGAACGTATGGAGACAAGACCGTCCACTTCCAGATAGGCCAGCGGAAGTTCTCGTGAATGTTCACCGTTTCGTCCCTCCCAACCACCATCCTGGGTGTCGACTTCCACCACGCCCATGGACTCCTGGTCGACATTCAAGGTAGACGACTGGTAGATGCCCGTACCTTCCAATCCGTTCGTCTCAACGCCTCCCGCACAGAGCAGCCGCGGATAGCCACGATCAGCATGCCCAAGGACGAGTTTCAGTGTATCCTGGACGAGTTCCCGTCCCTCCTCAAGCTGCAGTTCTCCGCTGCCTCACCACGCCACGGGGTGTTTCATTACATCCCCACCCAAGGCCCGCCAGTCCATGCCAAGGCACACCAGCTCCTGCCGGATAAGCTCCAGATAGCGGAGGAAGAGCTCTTGCATCTGCAGGAGCTGGGGATCATTCGACGCTCTGACAGTCCTTGGTCCTCACCACTCCACCTGGTCCTGAAAGACTCTGGTGGCTGGTGCCCCTGCGGAGATTATCGACGGCTTAACGATGCAACAGTACATGACCGTTACCCGATCCCTCACATCCAGGACTTTACGGCCAACCTGCATGGCACGAGGGTATTCTCCAAGGTCGACCTGGTGCATGGGTATCACAAAATCCCGGTGCACCCCAAAATGGCCATCATCACACCCTTTGGCTTGTTCGAGTTCCTATGCATGCCTTTCCGGCTCAAGAACGTCGCCCAGACCTTCCAGCGCCTAATGTACACAGTGGGCAGGGATTTGAATTTCATATTCATTTATCTGGATGACATCCTTGTTGGCAGCAGGGACCGGGCACAACACAAGTCTCACCTGCGCATCCTCTTCTCCTGACTGGCCGACTTCGGTCTAACAATCAATCCGGCCAAATGACAGTTCGGGAAAGAGTCCATGCAGTTCCTGGGCCATACCATCACGGCCGAAGGAGCTACACCTGCCACTACGAAGGTCGCTGCAGTCAGGGAGTTTCCACACTCGGACAACTTCAAGAGGCTACAGGAGTTCGTGGGTATAGTCTATTTCTATAACCGCTTCATTCCATGCACTGCGCGCATCATGCAGCCGTTCTTTGGCCTCATCGCAGCCAAAGACACAACACTCGCCTGGACTCCAGAGGCCAGCAGGGCATTCGAAGCCACGAAAGATGCCCTCGCGAAGGCTACCCTGCTCGTCCACCTACACACCGACCTGCATATGGCGCTCTCTGTCGATGACTCTGCCACAGCCGTCCGCACCGTCCTGGAGCAGCAGGTGAACAGACAGTGGAAACCACTGGCATTCTTTAGCCGACTTCTTCGCCCCTAGAGTGCAAGTATAGCGCTTTCGATCGTGAGTTGCTGGGCATGTACCTGGCGGTGCGTCATTTCCACTATTTCTTGGAGGGGAGGCCTTTCACCATTTTTACCGACCACAAACCCCTCATTCAGGCGCTCGCTATGGCAAGAGATCCCTGGTCAGCCCGCCAACAGCGTCTCCTCTCTTTCGTTTCGGAATTCAGCACCGACATTCGGCACAAGGCGTGGAAGGACAACGTGGTCGCCGACGCACTCTCACGACTGGCCATTTGCATGCTGACACCCGGCCTCGACTTCGACCAGCTTGCCCGGGACCAGAAGTCCGAGGAGATGCGGCCTTCAGGACTGCCATCACGGGCCTGCAGTTCCAGGACCTCCCGACTCCTCACGGTGAGGGCACCGTCCTGTGCAATGTCTCCATGAGCACCCCGCGACCAGTGGTTCCCCAGCAGTGGCACAAGCAAGTCTTCCACCATATCCATGACCTTTCCCACCCTTCCATCAGGTCCACGGTCCGTATGATGGCAGAATGTTTCGTCTGGCATGGGCTTCGGAAGCAGATTGCAGTCTGGGCCAGAACCTGCACCCATTGCCAGCTTTCCATGGTACAAAGGCACACCAGAGCGCCCGTACAAGATTTCGAACATGTCTGGGAATGGTTCAGCCACATACATGTGGACATTGTCAGATCCTTACCCGTTTCCTGAGGGAACCATTACCTTTTCACAGTGGTAGACCACACCACTTGTTGGCCCGAGGCAATCCCGCTGCCAGATGCCTCCATGGACTCTTGCTCCCGAGTGCTTTTGAACAGATGGGTCGCCCGATTTGGCATCCCGAACCACCTCACCAGTGATCGGGGCGCCCAGTTCACCTCTGCGCTCTGGGCACAGCTCGCCAACAGGGTGGGGATCGAGCTACACCCACAGGCCAACGGGCTAGTTGAGCGATTGCACCGCCACCTTAAGTCGGCACTGATGGCCCGCCTCACCAGCCTCAACAGGGTGGACAAGCTGCCTTGGGTGCTCCTGGGCATCCGCTCGACACCCAAAGACAACCTACAGGTGTCATCAGCCGAGCTGATCTACAGTGCACCACTAGCCCTACCCGATGAGTTCGTCAACGCACCTCACAAACCGCACGGTCAACTTCCATGCCTCTGGGCCCAGTCGGACTCCTTCACACCACCACTGCTGCCCAGACACGGCACACGGGCCTATTACGTCCACAGCAAGCTGTATTTCGCAGAGTACTTTTTTTTTAATCAGGCAGGGCCCGTCCACAGCAACCTCTACAAAGACCATACGAAGGGCCGTACAAAGTCGTCCAGTGTTCAAGATCCACTTTAACACTGGACATCAGTGGTAATAGGGAACTGTTTACGGTGGACAGGTTAAAGCTAGCCCACCTCAACCCCACTGAGCCAGTAGTTGTGACCCAACCCAAGAAATGAGGCCGCCCAGCAAAAAAGGACATTGGCGCCGGTTCTGGGCCGGGGCTGTGTGGCGGTATGCCATTAGGCAGGCGAACTAGTCCCGCTTGTCACGCACGTGGTGGTGCAACCGCCCAAAATGGCGCCGTCGGGGGTTTCCTCCTGACCTCGGCACTGGGCTCAGAAGCCCACGCTTGGCGACCCACGTGACTCCCCGGTGACATCGGGGCCCCCAGTGCGGTTCTCAGCCAGGTGCAGGCTGGGAGTATAAGACCAGCCAGGCAGCCTGCAATAAATCAGTTTTGCTCACTGAACTCAACCCGTCTGGTTGTGTGATCCTTCAGTTAGCAGTGTAGCCGCTGCTACACCCTTTTCATTTTAAATCTAATCCATTTAATTCCAGATTAGCCCGCCCTGGGAAAAAGAAACGAAGTATTCACTTTATCCATGCCCCTTATGATTTCATACACCTCCAAGGTCACCCCTCAACTTTGTTTGCTCCAGGGAATAAAGAACTGGCCTATCTTACCTCTCCTTTTAATTCAAAGCACAAAAAAAATGCAGGAAGAACTCAGCAGGTCTTGCAGCATCCATAGGAGGTACAGATATATAATCAATGTTTCAGGCCTGACCTTTCAAGGTATGAACCTTCTGTGTACCTTGAAGAAGGGATCAGGCCTAAAAAATTAGATATTTGTCTTTACCTCCTATGGATGCTGCAAGACCTGCTGAGTTTCTTCATTTTTGTGTTTTTACTACAATCAGAGTGTCTGCAGACTTCTGAGTTTCACTCTTCTTCGAATTCAAACCTTTCAGTCCCAGCAACATCCTGGTCATTCTCCTCTGAACCACTTCCAACTTAATTATATCCTTTCTCTCACTGGACGACTCAAGCCACATACAATATTCCAATTGTTGTCTTATCAGTGCCTTGAATAACTATACCATGGGGTCCCAACTTTTGAATGCAATATTCTGGTCAATTAAGACCAGCATCTCAAATGCCTTCTTCTACTTATCCACCCGAGCAGCCCCTTCCTATGAGCTATATACCTGTACATCTAGGTTTTTCTGTTCTACAACAGTTTCTAGCACCCTGCCTTGTTGTGAATATATTATTTAATGATCAGTGTTTTTCACATTTCATGTGTAAAAGTATTTCAGTTTCTATTTAAAATATTAAGTGTGGTGACACAAAATAAAAATCTAAAATCGGTAGCTTCAGGATCCAACTAGCTTATATCCTTGTTAACAAACCAAAACCTGGTCACTATCATGGTCTTAGGGAGGTGGCTGGTCAACATCATCCTCCCATGGTTAATTTCTGTGGAATGCCCAGGAAACTGAGCTTTTGACTTTCTGCACACAATGTCTCATCATCTTCATTCCCTTCACGATCAGGCTCCACATGAGTAAATATCAGAAACCACATGCGTGGCAGTCGTTTCTGGACAAGTCTCCAACTGTGAGCATTCTGCTATTTGCTTTCAACATTTGCATTCATCAGCCATAGAGCTGGTCCATCCCATCTTTAGAGCAACATTAAGCAGCATGCCCAGTGGCTGAACTATTCAGCCCACCTTTCTGGCTGAATAAATATGGGCCTTGTAAATGTTGATACATTAAATCGCTTGCACAACTCACAATACGCTTGGAGGAAAAGCTCTTTCTTTCCTTTTCACTTCCTGGTAGATCGACCTTAACATCCACTACAGCAGCCAGATTTTGGTTTCAGAGCAGAAAGGGAAGCTATGTTTTCTCATACGACCTCTCTGACATCTGTAATCTTTTGTCCAGATACCCAATTCCCCATGACCACAGGACCCAAATCAAAGTCAGGCAATACATAATTTTTAGGCTCCTTCATTTTATTTTTGTTAATGCCTGATCCCTCTTAAAACAGTGAATTAAAAACCTCTGCTTTTCCTTCAAATTCTATCCAATTACTAAAACAAACTGGCTCTCTCCTGACTTTCAAAATAGACCGCTCCATAATTCAGCCCTGGTTACCTTAACTGCATGACCTATGGGGCTTTTACAAAGAAATCAAATTAAGAGAGATCAATGGGATTAAATGTTTGTCTATAGCCAGATTTTTCTAATTTGCTCAACCTGTGTCAGGTCACTATTATTCGATCAACCCATTTCAGACAAGATTCCTCAGCAAACACAGCATTATTGCCAACTGTAAAAATTAGCCTCAGGCCAATCCTCAGGGATTGTTTTCAGGATCTTCAAATTCGTCAATATTTCTGTTTCCTAACTGCCACCCACCATGTCTCTTGCTCAAAACTATCTTTTGTGACAGATTATTTTATATTTTATATTGTATATAGATATTTTTTAAAAAGGAGAATAAATTGTGGCAGGTTTTTTTTTAAGTGGAGGTTGCATACATACACTTCAAAACAGATCTCAGAGTTCTGCTCAAGCCAGACAGTTCAGGCTCCGAGTGCCTTTGCAAAAACTTTGAAGAATGCCGATAAGGACTTCACAAGTAGGTGTTAATTGGAAATGGTGTGGAGTAATGGATTATTGTTTTGGAAAGCAACAGATGAACAAACTCAGAAGATTAGGTCCAGTGCTGCAATCTGTCTGAGAGGGTCATGTGGTTTTCTCTGAGTGAGAGAGAGAGAGAGAGAGAGAGAGAGAGAGAGAGAGAGAGAGAACATTCAGACCTATAGATCAGCAGCAGCAGCTGGAACTGGAACAAGACAAACTGGCAAGCTTGTGGAAAAACCCCATTTTGAAAATGGGTTGTGAGTTCTTAGTTCAGCCTGGTCAAAGCCCTTGTGGTTCATACAAGAGGAGAGGATTGGCTGCATAATGTTTCACTTGAAATAAGGAAAACAAAAAAGAACTCGATGGTGACCTGAATGAAAGAGGTTATCATCTGGAAAACCCTGATGGGGCAAGTTTCTTCGGCAAGACACTTAAGTGGCTGATTAAAAGGAATCAGTTGTGGGTGTCTAATGAACAACAAATCTCTCTCTGAAAACCGACAAGAACCTTCCTGAGCGGTAACCATTTACCTTTCAAGTACCAAAGCCTGGTGAAATTCATAAATATTAAATTCTGTGCACAGTATAAGAATTGTCTGAAACCAGTGAACTTGGATGAGTGAGGTGAGATTGGAGTGTGAATTAAAGAACTTTTCTGAACTTACACACACATTACATACATGTGTGCTTAGAATTAGAAAGGGGTTAAGTAAATAGTAACAAGTTAAAGTTTGATCCTGTTTTCATGTTTTAAGATAATTAAAAGCAACTTTTGTTTAAGAAACCATTTGTCTTGGTGAATTTCTGTTGCTGCTGGGTTTTGGGGTCCTCATTGTTGCTCTGTATTGATACAATGGGCAGATATCTACTTGGAATGCTGCGGTGCACGTCAGAACTCTGATCACCTTTTCTAGCCAATGCTGCCTAACGTGATAAATCATTCTCCAATTTTGGTTTCAGAAGACATCAGGGAGCATCAGATCACTTGAACACCACTTTAGGAAGACTTGCTCACATTCTTTCTACTCAGCCTATTAACTAAATACAATTCAGGATGAATGTGGGCATTTGTTCTTTAGTTTCCAGTTTTTAGTTTCCAGACTATTTTGGCTTTATATTGTATAGTGTGGCGGCTCACCACTAGGCAGGCGAACTGGCCCCATTTGTAAGCCACACAGCGGGGCAGCCAACCAAAATGGCGCCGTCGGGGATGTTCCCTTCCTCCCAGCACGGGGCTCAGAAGCCCGCGCTGGGGGACCACGTGATGCCCGGGTGACATCAGCGCCCTCCAGCGCGATTCTCAGCCAGGTCCGGGCTGGGAGTATAAGTACAGCCCAGCAGCCTGCAATAAACGAGTCTGCTCACTGAGCTCAACCCGTCTGGTTGCGTGTGTTCTTTCAGGAGCAGGGTAGCCGCTGCTACAATTGGTGACCCCGACTGGTTCAAACGTCTTTGAACCCATCATGAGTGAGCCTGAGATCAGCGCTATAGCCACGAAACTGCCTGAATTCTGGGTTCAGGAGCCGGAGACCTGTTTCGGACCCACAGAGGCTCAGTTTCACTTCTGCTAGATTTTGTCCAACACGACCAAATTCTACCATGTGGTCGCTGCCTTGGACCAGGCCACCGGCAGACACGTGCTGCACCTCATTTAGCACCCACCCGTCGAAGACAAATACGAGACCATCAAGCGAGTGCTTACCAGATCCCTCGGACTATCCAGACACCAGCGTGCCGCTCGGATGCTGCACCTCGACGCCCTGGGGGACAGGTCCCCGATGGAGCACCTGGAGGAAACGTACAAAGTCCTGACAGCGCCGGATCTAACCCGGGCCGCTGGCGCTGTAATAGCATTGTGCTGACTCTAATCCTACTCGTCTTACCCTCCACATAACCCACACATCTGCTAATCTATTCTATTCTAAATGTTAATATGAGTACATTTCCACCTCCCTTCTAAGCAATGCAATGTTCACGACAACTCATGGGACAGTTGAAGGTAGTTTCAGTTTTGAATGACGATTTTGGCAGCAGCTATTGGCTGAGGTCCACAAGATCGACATGGGCGCAACACATCTGGTACAAAAATCACATTGCAGAGTAGTGATTAGTAAAACAATGATCATTGCCATTTCCGCAGTCACTAAGGGCAGAGGCAAATGGGTTTAGTGGTTATTAATATTATCAGAGCAAACTAAAGAATCATGCTTAAACTATATTGGATGTAGAACTGAGAGAAAGCTGGGTTGCATGGACAAGGAAGTAGAATGGAGGGATTGATAGAAAATGTAGCATGCAGCTTATTGGGTAGAATTCCAATAGGTCATAGACACTACAAGAGTTAAAAATTATTTACTATTTTACATGTAGATAAAGTAAAGTTGCTGCATTTGAAAAATTGATGAGCACCTGCAAAACATGGATCTGCTTAATCACATGGAAAAGATAATCATGTGAGAACATGACATGTTGCCCACATCTATATGAAATTTCCCCACTTGCTCTTGTTGGAATTGGAATGGATTTGCCATCTTAAGCAAAAATACCAGGTTTAAGTGTGTATTTACTGTGACACCATCAAGGTAAATAAGAAGTCTGCAAATGCTTGGGTCTAGTGCAGAACACAAAGATGACAGAGAAATTCAAGTGGGTCATGCAGTATCCCATCAAGGCCATTGTTCACATATGCACTCAGGAAGTCAATTATAGCTGTTTCTGAATTCATTGCTTGTAAATGTCAGATTCAAACTCAAAATTCATGAAGAATGCCAATTGTCCTGAAAGCAATTTTGTATTTGCCACAAAGCATGGATACATATGACAAAATCTTCTAATCATAAAAAGATCCAAAATTGGAACGAAAACTATTTTCTCAGATAACAAGAGTGGCACTTCCAAAATAAATCAGATCCAACTTTTCTGGTCAATACAAGCCAAGTTAGCCTGATGAGAAAGATCAAAGCAACTGGTACCTTGGAGTCAATAACTTCCTGCATGGTATGCCTCAAGTCACTGCAATGTCATCCATTCATTTATTCTGGTACAAAAAGGTTTGCTGTTGAATATTTCAAAATTTTTTATCCATCAAAAACCTCACAGAAGGCAGGCGTGGAGGGCAATTCAAGAGACTGGATCTTAAACTTGCCTTTGGCCAAGGTTGCAAATTCAGGAAATGTAACATCAGATGCTTCCAAAACAATGCACAAAATGGAAACAAATGAAATTATACTTTCAGTACCCAGGTTCTATTTCTAAAGACGCTGCAACTTGAAAATGTGAAGTCATCAGTTTTATCCAGTATTTAAATAAATGGCAATTACAATTGTTGGATTCATATTACAGATTGAATACCCCTTTTTCAAAATGCTTAGGACCTGAAGTTTTTTTGGATTTTGGGACAATGGAACTAAGCAGCACAGTAGCAGAAAACCTGTATCATCGGTTAAGCATCAACAACAAGCATCAGCAGGCTTTTTGAGCACCGACATGGCGCCACAAGTAGAAAATTCATAGGAAATACATAGGCCCTAAAAAAACTTCTGCTTACAAAAGCAGACCACCTCCAACTGCCACCACCATCCCCGCTCCTGCCTGGTAGCCCGAGGTCCCCACTGCTGCCCAGGAGCCTGAGGTCCCTGCTCCTACCTGGGCGCCCAAGGCAACTTCTTTGAAGCAGTCGGCACTGCACCTGACGCTGAGAATGGAGTCACTGTCGCCGACTCCGGCTGCAGCCGATGCTGAAGACTTGGACCCATCTCCATTTGGCATCTTCCCGGCCAGAAGTGTAATCACTTGTTTGGTACCACAGAGCTCTATTGTTACCAAGCTGACGCCAACGGATCGTCAGAGCCCCGCATGGGCAAGACAGGTGTTGAAATTGAATTCCACTTGTGACGTCATGTCAGTGCTAAAAAAGAATTTGGTTTTTTTGGTCATTTTAGTTTTCGGATCTTCGGATAATGGGTATTTAACCTGTATCAGAAGCAAGGATTGAGGCAATTGACCACATTCTATTTACAACTGTGCTAAAATCAATACTTCAATCAAGGCACTTGAGTTCTCTTTTTCTAAGTGAGAACATGTACTTTAGAGGTACCTTGCAGTTTTATCAAAAAGAACACCGATCATTGCCATGATGGAAATTCCAATTTTCCTTATAAATTAGGGCGCGATTCCACACACCAGTGAACCACACTGGATATAATGATTCCTCTGTTGGCACCCAACTTGAAAAGTCTGTTAAGCCCTCTCTGCACACAGGACTACTAAATTCATCTTTCATTAATTCAAATCACTCAGTGTCATACACCCAATGTCCCACCACCATATGGAAAATGTACAAGTTCTGTTGCACAACTCTCTACCATCAGAGAAAACATCTCGAATTAACCTCAAGTGTATACAAGCATGTACATCAAACTGCAAGAAAAGGAGAATGAGGAAACAAATGGTAAACCTAAACAAAAATGGGAACAAGATCTAAACATAAAGATAAAGAATGAAACATGGGAGAAGCTATGCTCCAGAACCATGAGAAATACAATAAACACGAGGTTCTGCATGATACAATATAACTGGATACACAGGCTATACATCACACCTCAAAAGTTAAATAAATGGGACCCAACAGTATCAGACAGATGTTTTCGCTGTAAAAAGGAAACGGGAACAATTCATGCAATTTGGATATGTGAGAAAGTGGAAATATTTTGGGAAGATCTAAACCAGATATTAAATAAAATCACAAAAAGCAATATACCAAAAAACCCAGAGATCTTCCTCCTAAGTAATATAAGAAACAAAGAATTTGGACTCGATTTGGATGGAGCACAAAAAAGATTTGTTAGGATAGCCCTAGCTGTGGCAAAAAAATGTATTATGTCAACCTGGAAATTAGAAGACAACTTGAGAATACAACAATGGTACATAGAAATGAATAAATGTATTCCATTAGAAAAAATAACATATAATTTAAGAAATAACATTACAATATTCAAACAAATATGGGAGCCATACATGAAACATAATAGAGAAATCCTACCGTGGACTTCCACCACCTAAAATGACAGAAGGAGAAGATAACGAAAAGAACTGACTCAGTAAAATTTCTTGTTTATTTTTATTAAGTGACAACAATGTTTAATGGGTTTAATGTATCTTATAGATTGAACTTTAAATAAATGGGGAAGGGAGTGAGGGAGGGAGGGAAGGGAGGGGGGAAAAGGGGGAGAAAACGACACTATATATTTAAGAAGAAAATGTCTGTATGTATCTTGGTCAATATGGTTTATAGTGTGAAAAATAAAAAAAAATTTTTAAAAAGTGTATACAATCAGTGTTTGTGCCGAGCTTTCGACCCACATGGGCTGCAGCTTAATTGGCGTTTGTAGATTGACATGGTATGTGGGTGTGAAACAATTGAAGTGGGGGGGAGGTGATGAGAATGGAGGGGGCAATAAAATGGGATTAGTATGAATGGATACTTGACAGACACCAAGGACTAAGTTGTGTGGAAGGGCCTTCCTGTGTGCTGCACCACTAATACTTGCTTTGTTTCTTGCACATATGATCTCCCTGCTGGGTTGTTGCATCCTGGAGGCCAACTTCCAATTACAAGAACATAGAACAGCACAGCACAGACCCCTCAGCCCATGATGTTGTGTCAACCGATAGAAACCTAAACAGCAAACAAAAGCTTCCTTACCTCATACCCATAACCCTCCATTTTTGTATCCATTTGCCTGTCTAAGTGTTTTAAAAACAAAGTTCCTATTGTATAAGCCCCCATCACCACCCCCAGCAATGCATTCCAGTTTCCCACTACTCTCTGTGTAAAAAAACTTACCCCTGACATCTTCCCTAAACCTTCCTCTCCTCACCTTGTACAGATGTCCTCTGGTGATTGCCACTCTCTCATCCCAGGAAAAAAGTGCTGGAAGTCCACCCTATCTGTCATAATTTTGTAATTCTCTATTCATTCATCTCTCATCTTTCTTTGTTCGAAAGAGAAAAGCCCCAGTTTTGTTAGCCTTGCCTCATAAGACACATTCTCCAATCTAGGCAACATCCTGGTGATGCACCTTCTCCAGAACTTCCACATCCTTCCTGCAATGAGCAACCAGAAATGAATGATAGATGAGCGATTCAAGTGCATTCCTTCAAGGGCATAAATCCTCAACAAACCACCACCACAACCCTCCCCCCCCCCACCCCGCCCAACCTCCCAAAAACCCAAATCCTAACTAAAAAAACTAACAGCACGCTCCATGGGTCTAACTTCCATGCACTTCCTTGCTAAATTAAATTTCTTAAGGCAAAAGGGAGAAAGATGGAAAGCAAATTTATTTTTATTACTTCAGTGCAAGAAGAACTGGAGATCGAAAGCTGGCTATGCTTAGGTATGTGCGCCTCTGGCATCAATCCTCACAATCAGGAAAATAAAGAGGGCAAGGTGGGGGGAGGGGGGGGGAAGGAATGGTGGTGGGTATGAGATGGGTTTGGCAGACAAGATTAAGGAGAACCCCCAAGAGATTCTTCAAGTACATTAAAGGTAAAAAGGCAGCTTGCCAAAGTTTGCGATGTCAAACCTTCACAAACTCGTTTTCAATCTCCCTCCCGTATGCTGACTCGTCACCCCCTTTTTATACAACCAATTACCCTGGTATCGTTAACAAATTTGTAAATGGTTTTTATTGTCATACTGATCCACACTGGCTTAGGTCTAAAGTGAATAGAGTAGGGGGCTAAGAACACAGCCCTATGATGCTCCAGTACTGATTGAGATTGTGGACGATATTTTTCCCAATCCTCACTGATTGCAGTCTGCAGGTGAGGAAATCCAGGATCCAATTTCACATTGGGCTAATGAGGCCAGAGACCTGTTTCTGTGGGCGGCCAATTGAAATGGATCCAAGTCACCGCTCAGACAGGAAATTATGTGCTTGACTAATTGCCTCTGAAAGTACTTCATCACTGCGGATGTAAGTGCCACAGGTCAGTAGTCATTTATGCAGTTTACCATACTCTTTTTGGGTACAGTTATGACTGAGGCCTGTTTGAAACAGGTAGATACCAACTTCAGAGGGATATGGGCCGAAAACAGACAAATGGAACTAGCTTGGACAGGTTGGGATTAAGGGTCTGTTTCCGAGCTGTGGAACTCTGACTGGCAAAGACACAGAGTCATCAGAATTGTCTAGACTGATCTGGTATGGAAACACCAATACCCCTAAACATAAAGCCCTCCAAAAAGTAGTGGACACAGCACAGGATATCACAGGCAAAATCCTCCCCTCTATCAAGAACATTTCAGTAAACAATGTCGTCAGAGAGCAGCAGCAATCATCACGGATCCTCATCACCCAGCACACGCTCTGTTCTTGCTGCTGCCATCAGGAAAGAGGTGTAGGTGCCTCAAGACTTGCACCACCAGGTTCAGGAATAGCTGCTACCCCTCCACCATCACACTCCTCAATCAGAGACTAGTTTTCTTTTTGTTTTCTCTGTATTGCAATATTTGTTTGCAGTTCTTTGTTTGCATGCTTTACAGTTTTTTCTCACTACCAACTAGTGAAAAGTCTGCCGCGCCCACAGGAAAAAGGAATCTCAGGGTTGTACGTGATGTCATGTATGAGCTCTGACAATAAATCTGAAATTGAACTACACATTTCAAACTCTTGTTAAAGGCAGTTTGTCCAACTCCACCATATTAGCTCTGCTATCAACACATCCTACAACAATGCCTCCAAGATATTTCTTATTCTTGATCACGGCTTGCCTCAAATCACATTGACAGGCATTCATCTTTACGTGTTCCATTTCCCTGAATGGTCCTTTCAGGTGAAACAGTAATCGACTTGCACTTATTCCAATTTCACTATTACATTCAATGCTCTTGGTGGGACTAGAGACATATTGGATAATTTTGCAGTATACCTCCATTCATTCCACAGATGTGATCCCCAGCTTCTAGATGCTAGTTACTATAATTCTCTGCACCCCTACCCTTTGAAACACTGCAAAGAGCAATAAAGTCTAATGTGATCTTAAGGAATATCTTATCTTCCACCCAGGCACAATTCAGTCCTCAACATGAAATTCAATATTTTCAGATAACCTGTTTTTCCAGTTTGTGGGAGAACTGGCCAATATTGTTTTAGCCACAAGGGAAACTGAGTGTGTTCAGGGGGATGGGTATGCTCTGTGAGGAAGGCACCAAATCTCACCGATAGGCGGGAGGGAATTGACAACCTAGGGGAAAAAGCATCTGCAGACCTTTTGGGTTTTAACATCTCTTTCTCTTTATATTTCAGATTGTGTTGCTATATCTACCTAGATAACATGAATTACAAATGATAAGATCAGCGGTGTTGTGGATGGTGTGGAAGGTTGTCATAGGTTATCTCAGATTAGAGACAGGATGCAGACTTGGGCAGGTAATTTTTAAAATGTTTAAATTTAAACATACAGCCCATGAGCTTGTGCCGTCCAATTACACACAATTAACCTACACCCCCAATACATTTCAAAGGGTGGGATGAAACCAGAGACCCCGGGGAAAACTCATGCAGACACAAGGAGAAAGTACACACTCCTTACAGACAACACAGAATCCCAATCGCCACTGCTGTTAGTACTCTCTGTGACACCCAAGTGGCAAATCAAGTTCAATCCAGATAAGTGTGAAGTGATGAAGTTTAGAATGTCTTGAAAGCATAGTATCTGATTAATGGCAGGATTCGTAACAGTGTTGAGGAACAGAAAGATCTTGAAGTCCTGGTCCAGAGAGCACTCAAGTTTGCACACAGGTTGATAGGGTGGTTAAGAATATATATGCCATGTTGGATTTTATTTGTTGGGAGATGGAGTTCCAGAGCCATGTTGCAGCTCTACAAAACTCTGGTTAGACCACACTGGAGTATTGCGTTCAGTCTGGTCACCCCATTACATGAAGTTTTGTGGATGCTTTGGAACGGATGCAGAGATTTACTAGGATGTTGCCTGGATTGGGAAACATGTCAAACAAAGCAAGGTTAACAGAGCTAGAGGGGTTTTCCCTTTGGAGCAAATAAGGATGAGAGGTAACTTGATATAGAAGATTATGTGGGTCATATATCAAAGGACGTCCGTTTAAGATGAGTGAAGGGAAGTTTAATGGAAATATCAAGAGTTTGGGGGTTGCCTGGAATGACGGTGGAGTCTGGTACAAATGGAACATTAAAAAGACTCAAAAATATAAAAAAGAGAGCTATGGGTGTGAAGTAGAGGAGGATTAGGTTGTTGTAGAGTAGGTTTTCAGAGGTTGGCACAACATCATGAGCTGAAGGACCCGTATTGTGCTGTAATGTTTCATTTTATAGGAGATGAAGAAATTTGTTTTGTGTGCTATTCAGGAAAGTCAATGCAGGAAGTGCAAAATCAAACAGAAGTACAAAGTATAACATTGTAGAGAAAATATTCTGTTAAAACAGTGCAAGGGTAGCATAATTTTACTCATGAGAGATCTCTTTAATAGTCTGATGATGGAAGCGAAAAAAGTGTTCTTTCCAGCATCTGTATTTTTCTGCCTTTTAAGTTTCAAAAACAGGGATCACTGCACAATCCAAATAAACAGGTAAGGATTTTGTTACCTTTGAAAAAGATCAAAACCTGTCTGAATGTGCCTTTTAATTGATGATTTACTGAAAGCATGATTGTGTGAACCACTGGCAAAACAGGGCTTGGACAAATTGGTCATCCACTTCAGATCTGACTTGACTTTGGCTTGGCTTCGCGGACAAAGATTTATGGAGGGAGTTAAAGTCCACGTCAGCTGCAGGCTCGTTTGTGGCTGACAAGTCCGATGCGGGACAGGCAGACACGGTTGCAGCGGCTGCAGGGGAAAATTGGTTGGTTGGGGTTGGGTGTTGGGTATTTCCTCCTTTGCTCGCATTTTAACTTGTTGAAAAAAAAATTAAGTTCAAGATTAATCGCTTGTTTAAAAATCCAATGCTGTTAAACGTAGAATAGTTCCAGCATAGTCAATTTCACAAGAGGTAAATCAATGTGGTGTGCAGAAAATACACACCAAAAAGTTCAATATCTGATTTTGCTGCATTAGTAAGAAAAAATTAATAACCACTGAATTCTCTTCAACATGAGAAACAACTCATTTGATATGATTTAAACTGATGATAACTGCCCTCCCCCACTACCTTTGCTGCACATTTCATTTCTTTCACATTCTGAGCATTCAGTCTGTAGGTAATACATCCAATCTCTGCTTTTCTGAGTGGAAAGTTGAAGTACTCCCATATTACAGGTCAAATTCATCATCTTTCCATTGAAGCATGATGCCAGCATGAACTACTACCCAAATAATTAGCTTACAGTTTAATGATTGACAAGCTGATTCAGCGAGGTCAGGAACTGTTCAGTCTGTCCCATTCCACGTGAAACAGGACAAAAAGAACCTTTTGTTTGCCTCCTGTACTTCATTCTTCCACTCACGTCTCCTCCACACAAGCCAAAAATATCACAAAGGTCAGAACAGCTTCTTGATGTCACCATCCATTCCAAATCTATTTGATCTTTCTTTCAACCCCAACTACAACAACAGATCCAACACTGGTTAATGAATAGCTATCAAAAGGTTACTGAAGTCCCCCTGCGTCAAAATGCTGGGAGATTAATTTCTCAGTCATGTCCAGAAGACAGTCTTTGAACCCAAAGCACAACTGCAATCCTCCTTGTCACAACTTAAAGACTCCAGTGTACACTTTTCTTTCTATTTTTCTGCTGGAGGTTCACCATTCTATTGCAGGTTGACATACACAAGTGATATTTTTTTTACCCCTTCCTTGAGCAGAGATCTGCTCCAACACTCCAAATTGGACAAAAAATTGCTTCCTGAAAGAAAAAAAAAATCAGGGATTATGATAGACATCTTCAAGCTGAACACAAAGATCATTTCAGATTTACTGTACCATGTAGGAAGTAGGAGAAACATTAAATTATTTTTTATTGAATTTAGCAGGTTTACTCACATAATGAGGCTGACACATTGCCGTTAGTTCAATTGACCTAAAACTGTTTTGCCGCTGATTTTCATTTGTCCTCAGCATCTGATGCTTCTCATGTCAGTGTCCCACAATAGTCAGTTATCATTGATGGATTCCAGTTGCCTTGATACTGATTTTCCAAGGTAACAATGTCCTGGTGAAACCTTTCACTGTGTTTGTTACTGACTGCACCAAAATCAGCGGGTTGATGAACAGGTGGAAAGCAGAAAATGAATTTTCAATGGCATGTTGCATTTCGTGGTTTTGTCTGTTTGAAGCAGACTTAAAATAGGCTATGTGCTTTTTAAAAAATGGTATATGATAAAGCCCAGGAACAATAAAGCCCCCAGAAAGAGGTTCAATGTTGGAAAACTGCAGTCAGACGAAGCGAGAGGAAACTTCCAGGCAAACCTCAAAGCAAAGCTCGACGTTGCAACCCGCCTCACGGACCCGTCCCCTGAAACCCTCTGGGATCAGTTGAAGGCTACCATACTGCAATCCACTGAAGAGGTACTGGGCTTCTCCTCCAGGAAAAACAAGGACTGGTTTGACGAAAACAGCCAGGAAATCCAGGAGCTGCTGGCAAAGAAGCGAGCTGCCCACCAGGCTCACCTTACAAAGCCGTCCTGTCCAGAGAAGAAACAAGCCTTCCGTCGCGCATGCAGCCATCTTCAGCGCAAACTCCGGGAGATCCAAAATGAGTGGTGGACTAGCCTCGCCAAACGAACACAGCTCAGCGCGGACATTGGCGACTTCAGGGGTTTCTACGAGGCTCTAAAGGCTGTGTACGGCCCCTCACCCCAAGTCCAAAGCCCGCTGCGCAGCTCAGACGGCAAAGTCCTCCTCAGCGACAAGATCTCCATCCTCAACCGATGGTCAGAACACTTCCAATCTCTTTTCAGTACCAACCGCTCAGTCCAAGATTCCGCCCTGCTCCAGCTCCCTCAACAGCCCCTAAGGCTAGAGCTGGATGAGGTTCCCACCCTGGATGAGACATATAAGGCAATCGAACAACTGAAAAGTGGCAAAGCAGCAGGTATGGATGGAATCCCCCCAGAAGTCTGGAAGGCTGGCGGCAAAACTCTGCATGCCAAACTGCATGAGTTTTTCAAGCTTTGTTGGGACCAAGGTAAACTGCCTCAGGATCTTCGTGATGCCACCATCATCACCCTGTACAAAAACAAAGGCGAGAAATCAGACTGCTCAAACTACAGGGGAATCACGTTGCTCTCCATTGCAGGCAAAATCTTCGCTAGGATTCTACTAAATAGAATAATACCTAGTGTCGCTGAGAATATTCTCCCAGAATCACAGTGCGGCTTTCGCGCAAACAGAGGAACCACTGACATGGTCTTTGCCCTCAGACAGCTCCAAGAAAAGTGCAGAGAACAAAACAAAGGACTCTACATCACCTTTGTTGACCTCACCAAAGCCTTCGACACCGTGAGCAGGAAAGGGCTTTGGCAAATACTAGAGCGCATCGGATGTCCCCCAAAGTTCCTCAACATGATTATCCAACTGCACGAAAACCAACAAGGTCGGGTCAGATACAGCAATGAGCTCTCTGAACCCTTCTCCATTAACAATGGCGTGAAGCAAGGCTGTGTTCTCGCACCAACCCTCTTTTCAATCTTCTTCAGCATGATGCTGAACCAAGCCATGAAAGACCCCAACAATGAAGACGCTGTTTACATCCGGTACCGCACGGATGGCAGTCTCTTCAATCTGAGGCGCCTGCAAGCTCACACCAAGACACAAGAGAAACTTGTCCGTGAACTACTCTTTGCAGATGATGC
This sequence comes from Narcine bancroftii, assembly GCF_036971445.1. NCBI lineage: Eukaryota > Metazoa > Chordata > Chondrichthyes > Torpediniformes > Narcinidae > Narcine > Narcine bancroftii. The sequence continues at coordinate 223,133,860 of NC_091474.1, read as the reverse complement.
CGCTTTAGTTGCCCATTCAGAGCCAGCTCTTCAGCGCTTGACGTCCTGCTTTGCGGAAACTGCCAAAATGTTTGGCCTGGAAGTCAGCCTGAAGAAAACTGAGGTCCTCCATCAGCCAGCTCCCCACCATGACTACCAGCCCCCCCACATCTCCATCGGGCACACAAAACTCAAAACGGTCAACCAGTTTACCTATCTCGGCTGCACCATTTCATCAGATGCAAGGATCGACAATGAGATAGACAACAGACTTGCCAAGGCAAATAGCGCCTTTGGAAGACTACACAAAAGAGTCTGGAAAAACAACCAACTGAAAAACCTCACAAAGATAAGCGTATACAGAGCCGTTGTCATACCCACACTCCTGTTCGGCTCCGAATCATGGGTCCTCTACCGGCACCACCTACGGCTCCTAGAACGCTTCCACCAGCGTTGTCTCCGCTCCATCCTCAACATCCATTGGAGCGCTCACACCCCTAACGTCGAGGTACTCGAGATGGCAGAGGTCGACAGCATCGAGTCCACGCTGCTGAAGATCCAGCTGCGCTGGATGGGTCACGTCTCCAGAATGGAGGACCCTCGCCTTCCCAAGATCGTATTATATGGCGAGCTCTCCACTGGCCACCGTGACAGAGGTGCACCAAAGAAAAGGTACAAGGACTGCCTAAAGAAATCTCTTGGTGCCTGCCACATTGACCACCGCCAGTGGGCTGATAACGCCTCAAACCGTGCATCTTGGCGCCTCACAGTTTGGCGGGCAGCAGCCTCCTTTGAAGAAGACCGCAGAGCCCACCTCACTGACAAAAGGCAAAGGAGGAAAAACCCAACACCCAACCCCAACCAACCAATTTTCCCTTGCAACCGCTGCAATCGTGTCTGCCTGTCCCGCATCGGACTGGTCAGCCACAAACGAGCCTGCAGCTGACGTGGACTTTTTTACCCCCTACATAAATCTTCGTCCGCGAAGCCAAGCCAAAGAAGAAAGAAAAAAAGAAGATATGATAGGAAACTTTTAATGTGATTTTTGATCAGCAGCCCAAAATCCATAAAATAAATCCAAAAGTGTTCAGGAAGCAAAATCTTTATTACCCAGTGAAAACAATCCACAGTATCGAAAGATCCTTAGGCTGTGTCTGAACTCAGTGATCTCTTTCTTTCTTTTTAATGTATTTATTGTTTAACATAATAAGCATACATAATACAGTAAATGTCAATTACATAATGAATCAATTATATACAAGCAAATAAATACCAAAGGGAGAAGAAAAAATGGACATATGTACATATCTACATTAATAGTCAGCTCACACCAAGACACAAGAGCAACTTGTCCGTGAACTACTCTTTGCAGACGATGCCGCTTTAGTTTGCCCATTCAGAGCCAGCTCTTCAGCGCTTGACGTCCTGCTTTGCGGAAACTGCCAAAATGTTTGGCCTGGAAGTCAGCCTGAAGAAAACTGAGGTCCTCCATCAGCCAGCTTTCCACCATGACTACCAGCCCCCCCACATCTCCATTGGGCACACAAAACTCAAAACGGTCAACCAGTTTACCTATCTCGGCTGCACCATTTCATCGGATGCAAGAATCGACAACGAGATAGACAACAGACTCACCAAGGCAAATAGCGCCTTTGGAAGACTACACAAAAGAGTCTTGAAAAACAACCAACTGAAAAACCGCACAAAGATAAGCGTATACAGAGCCGCTGACATACCCACACTCCTGTTCGGATCCGAATCATGGGTCCTCTACCGGCATCACCTACGGCTCCTAGAACGCTTCCACCAGCGTTGTCTCCGCTCCATCCTCAACATTCATTGGAGCGACTTCATCCCTAACATTGAAGTACTCGAGATGGCAGAGGCCGACAGCATTGAATCCACACTGCTGAAGATCAAACTGCGCTGGGTAGGTCATGTCTCCAGAATGGAGGACCATCGCCTTCCCAAGATCGTGTTATATGGCGAGCTCTCCACTGGCCACCGTGACAGAGGTGCACCAAAGAAAAGGTACAAGGACTGCCTAAAGAAATCTCTTGGTGCCTGCCACATTGACCACCGCCAGTGGGCTGATATCGCCTCAAACCGTGCATCTTGGCGCCTCACAGTTCGGCAGGCAGCAACCTCCTTTGAAGAAGACCGCAGAGCCCACCTCACTGACAAAAGACAAAGGAGGAAAAACCCAACACCCAACCCCAACCAACCAATTTTCCCCTGCAACCGTGTCTGCCTGTCCCGCATCGGACTTGTCAGCCACAAACGAGCCTGCAGCTGACTTGGACATTTACCCCTCCATAAATCTTCGTCTGCGAAGCTAAGCCAAAGAGAAAGAAGAATTAGTTGTAATAACTCTATCCAGTAATAAACATAATGAATGCAACCATGTCAGATCCATTATTAGACTGCTATATTAAAAAAAGAAAAAAGAACTAATCTAATCTAATTCCCTCCCTCTAATCACAGATCTCAACAGGAAGCTACAAAAGAGCTGGAGGACATTTCATATTTGTAAAGCTTAAAAAAATAAAGTTCAGTTCCAAATGTACATTTAAAATTAAATATAGAGTTTGAAACATCTCCCTCCAATATTGTGAGGTTTGGATTCATCCAAACCACTTGAATTAAAGAAGCTTCTCTGTCTTACATTTATCACAATGAGATTTACATCTGAAAAGATAATAAATAATTTAACTTTAGACATATGAGCCCTATGTACAACCTTAAATTGTAATAAGCAATGATGGGCACATAAGGATGTAATATTAACTATCTTAAAAATTAGATCCCAAACTTCACCTGATAATGTAAGATTGGCAATTTTAATTTTAACTAGATGGGCCTGTCTCAAACCCACTAGCTTATCATAAAAAAATGGATATTAAACCAGTATGAGCCTAATCCTCAGATTGCTCTTTTTGACATAACTGGAGAAGATGATATTCGCCTAACTCCAATTAAATGTCGTACTCTGTCTTTTGCATCTCTCCTGGCTGGTCGTGCAATAATACTCTTTTGATAGAAGGATGCTGCCCCACCTACTCATGCTCAATGGGTGAGGGACATTATGTCCTGTTTAAATTTAGAAAAGATACATTATTCAATTAATAATTCAAATATAAAGTTTTAAATGTTCTGGGGCTCAATCTTGAATTACTTTCCTAACCTCTAGATACAATATTTTTTTTAATTTATATGCCATTTTAGTCTATGAACAAAGTACATACTTTCTTTAGTCATATACCTTGGTCCAGGGAATAGGGTTAGAATTACACTGTATGTTAAAAAAAAATTCTTTTATCATGTTGAATTATGGTTATATGTGCTATTTAGCATGTTGAGTCATTAAACTTGTCATCTGTTATTAATATATATTTCATAAATGTTTCATAAAAATATAAAACATAAAAAATATAAAAGCATATGCATGCTTGATAAGTTATCAAATTTGTCATTTGTTATTACTAATATGTATTCCATAAATGTTTGGTATATGCATGATTATATTTGAAATTAATAAAAAATATTTTTAAAAAACGTTTATTTCAAATACTCTTTATTGGCAAATTATATGTTGATTGTTTTGTTTTTAAACTGAAGTTTAACAAAAGATGGGCCTCCAATTATAAAGCATGTTACATAATCCTAATCATAGGCATTATTTTTAAGTAGGATAAACAACTACAGATGCATAACCTTTTATCCGGTTCATCAGGACCGTTTATCGGAACCTTCCTGATTTCAGAATCACTTTGATTTCAGTCCCTTTAAGCCTGCCTATGTTGTGATGTCATCTCCCGTCTCCCCCTCCCGAGTCACGCTGCTGTCTCTCTCCCCCACCTCGCCCACCTGAGTCATGCTGCCATATCTCCCCAACTCGCCCGCCCGAGTTACACTGCCATCTCTTCCCCACCTAGCCCAAGTCACACTGTTGTGTCACTCTTCCCACCCCTCACTGTACCAACGCCAGGGAAACGGCCCCCTTCCTGGTTCCCCTGCGCTGGGACAGTGGTTTCAGCTGCGTGGGGGATTATGTCTAGCGACAAAGGCATTGAGCTGCTGCCAGGCCAACTGAAAGTCCCACGGTGCTGGATGGATGTCAGTATATGGTGATTTGGAGGTGCTTATAAAGTAGTGGAACGCAACACAATACACAGGAGTTGAGTGAGGGTCGCATCGGGTCATGTTTGGTGCCAAACTCTGTCTTTAATGAGCACATGTCATCTACCAAAAAAGTGCTGGTTTTTGGATAAAAGGTTAGGCACCTGTACCATTTTGGCCAAACAAGTTCCCACAAAACAGAAATGTGATAAAATCCAGATATGTAATTTCAGCATTTCAGATGAGGGATTCATGCTGGTCAGAACTCTGGGAACTTTCCCATTCTTTCATTTATGGTGTGAAAAATAAAAAATTTAAAAAAAAAAAAAAAATATGAAGAAAAAAAAACAAAAAAAAAAACTTGACAACTGTTTTGCTGAAGTACTTTCAGCAATTGATTTTTGATTCTTTGTCTGTGGTTTTTTCACAGTGGTGTCCATTCTAACACTACAAACGATCTCAGTGTAATGGATAAAGAAGCCATAAATGAAGGCAAAACGGACACATCACTGACGTCTGAAAAGGAAACACTGCCGCACCACTACTGAGCTCACTTGAAGAACGGCTACAATAATGACAAATTGGAGGAATAGCAGGGATTGCTTAAATAGCTTCTGGAAAGGAAGAAAATTGTGAATTCTTTTGTAGAGAAAACATCAGTTTTGCTTGCACTCCTGCCTTTTTTTTTATTTAACATTCACATGCAAGTTCAATGAACCATTCGATTTCTTTTCATGAAATTACTATCGATGACTTCAATGCAAAAACAAATGGTAAAATGAATTCCAATTCTGATGGAAAAGATGTGTTATCTCTCGGGAGCACCATCTGCACCCAGGACGAGGGCTTCCAAGGCAGATCATCAAAGATGTCCTCCTTCAAACAACATGGCTTTTCCTTTACCACCGGCAACTCTCACTCACCCACATATCGCCCATTAACAGCAACCCAACGTCAGGATTCCACTTGTCCTCACCAACCACCCTACCAGCCTCCACATCCAGCGCGCCCTCTTCCACCTACTATGTGATTCCACCACAAAACACATATTCCTCACTCCTCCCCTCTCTGCCTTCTGCAGGGACCACTCCCTTCATGTCTCCCTTGTTCACTCCTCCCTTTCCACCAATTTCCCCCTTGGTACCTACCCCCAAGACACTCCTTCCTCATCACCAGTCGGAGCCCAAAAAGTCCTTCCAAGTGAAGAAACATTTCACTTGAGAATCTGCAGGGATCATTGATTGCATCCGGTGCTCTCGTTTGGTCTCCCCTATATTGGAGACCAGATGCAGACTGGGAGATTGTTTTGCTGAACACCTCAGTTCTGTCGGATCTCCTAGTGGCTACCCATTTGAATTCCCCATTCCCTTGTTGACACGTCTGTCATGGTCTCATGCACTGCCAGACTGAGACCACCCACAAATTGGAGGAACAACGCTTCATCTTCTGATTGGGCACCTCCAACTCAATGGTATTAATATGCAAGTCTCCTCCCACCACCTCCCCCCCCCCACCTTTCTTCCTCCCCTGTCACCTTCCCCCAGCTCCGTCTCTCCCTTCCATCTCCTTTCACATAAATTCTGACCTTCCCCTCATCATATCTAATTAACACCTCTGTAGTTCTAGGTTCTTCCCCCAGCTGGGGCATTGTCTGAATTCTGAGATTTTCTGCTTCTGAGTCATTCAGCTCATTCCTTGGCGAAGGGCTCAGGCCCAAAATATCTTTGCTTTTCATGGACGCTGGAAAACCACTCGAGTTCCTCCAGCATTTTAACGTGTTTTTATTACAATCGTCTGTCCATATGAATCACCACAAATGATCAGAGGTCGAAATCAAATTGGATTACCCAACTCCGTAGAGAATATCCTCAAGTGCCTGCAGAAATTGATGATGGCTCCTCCAAACAAATTGTCACGTCAGCCAGGAGAATGTCTCATCATTGCACAAGGGATGAGAGCATCATTACTTAGTTTCAGAACACGTGCATTGTGTTTGACTTGTGTGCTTTTATGGCCTCTGCCCAAAGACACCCTCAAAAGCAAACACCAAATAGTGCTCCAAGTGTAGCTAGGTGAAAGATCCACACTGCTCCACCCAAAATTTATTGAGGTTCTTGTTCAAGTTGATGACCATTCAAGTTCAAGTCAAGTTTAATGTCATCTGATTCCACAAATGCAACCCAACGAAACAGTATCCTCTGGTCCTTGGTGCAAAATATGAGAACACACAACCACTGATAACATGCATAGAGACAAACATTACATATGCAGGACAAGTATTCATATATACACAAATATTTTTTAATTGTTTCATGAATATGAAAGGTTAGTGTGAACAGTTCCTTTGATCGTTCAGCATTCTCACTAATCCTGGGAAGAAGCTGCTCCTCAACCTCTGAATCTATTTCCCAATGGGAGCAGCTGAAAGATGCTCTGTGCAGTTCATCAATGATTTTGCGTGCCTTCTTCAGACAATGATCCGTCCGGGTTGATCAAGTTGATTGGGGGGGGGGGGGGGGGGTGAGGGGGTTGAGAACTCTGGCACTCTTATAGTCCTATGTATTGATCTCTGATCCATTTCCCTGCAGCAGAATGTACCATGATTGTACATGGAGTAAAATCCCCGTTGTCCGGAATTCAAGCAACCAGCAGCCTCAAGCAACCGGCAAAAAAAATTGCAGAAAATAAATAGGTAAAAAACACAAAAGTTTAAAATTGGTGCTCCCTAGCAGACAATCCTCCAATCCACGCAACATGTAATCTCAAGCAACTGGCAAATTCACTTACCCGGCATCTGCCAATCCCCATAAGTGCCGGATACTGGGGGTGGGTTTAACAGTATATTCCATAGTCCAAAATTAGTGTTGAGGAAGCCTCCAAAGCAACTTTTGAAACAATATTTACAAAATCAATGGGTTAAGTGCACAGTTCAGAGGCATCTGAGGGGCTGGAACATGTGTTTGCTCAAAAAATATTCAAAAGTCCTAAAGATACAGACTGCTCGGGGATTGGATTCTTCTGGATTTTCGGACTCTCAGGCAGAATTTCTAAAATTCAAATTTAAGGAGAATAAAGAGATGAACAGGTAAATTTTGAGTTTATTACCAAAACATTTTTTTCCATATAAAATAGTTATGAGCCCAGAGGACCCCGAAACCCAGCAGCAATAAATATTCACCAAGACAAATGGTAACTTAAACAAAAGTTGCTTTTGATTGTCTTTAAACATGAAAACAGAATCACACTTTAACTTATCACTATTGACTTAACTAACCTAACTTAATCCCCTTCTAATTCTGAGTGCACTTGTATGTAATGTGTGTGTGTAAGTTCAGAAAAGTTCTTTGGTTTACAGTCCAATCCCACTTCTCACTCATCCAAGTTCACTGGTTGCAAGTCATTCTTATACTGTGCACAGAATTTAACATTTATGAAGTTCACCAGGCTTTGGTGTTTGAAAGGTAAATGTTTACCACTCAGGAAGGTTCTTGTCAGTTTTCAGAGAGAAATTTGTTGTACGTTGGACACCCACAACTGATTCATTTAATCAGCCACTTCAGTGTCTTGCCGAAAACACTTGCCCCCTCAGGGCTCTCCAGATGATAACCTCTTTCTTTCAGGTCACCATAGAGTGCCTTTTTGTTTCTCTTATTTCAAGCGAAACATTGGACAGCCAGTCCTCTCCTCTTGCATGAACCACAAGGGTTTTGACCAGGCTGAACTAAGCACTCACAACCCGTTTTCCAAATGCAGTTTCCAACAAGCTTGCCAGCTTGTCCTGTTCCAGTCCCAGCTGCTGCTGCTGCTGACTGTAACACTGTGGAACTGATCTCTGTGTGTGTGTGTGGTCTCTTTCTCTCTCTCAGAGAGAAAGCCTGTTTGACTATCTCTGCTTGCAAAACCACATGACCCTCATAGAAAAGCAAGTTCCACTCTAGATAGAATGCGGATCCGTCAAGTTCTTTCATCTGTTGCCTTTTGTAAACAACAATCCATTAGTGAAGTCTCTTGAGCACTCTCCAAAGCTTTTGCAAAGGCTCTGAGGCCGACATGTCAAGCATGAGCAGAGCTCCAGTATTTTAAATAAGATCTATTTTAAAGTGTTTGTATGTGACCTACTCTTTAAAACAAAACCTGCCCCAATTTATCTCCCAAAAACATATCTATATAATCAGTCACAGTACAAAAAAAACAAACATTTATTCGTTCATTTCCGTCACTTCTGGGTGTCTGTGGCGATTACGTATGCATGCACGAGTCTGCTAAATTTAAAATGTTTGAGAAGCCCAGATTCTTGGGTGGTCCAGATTTCTCGACTTTTACTATACCATGCTTATGGAATACAAATGGAATTACTAGTATATGGCTTGCACTGAGAAAAGCCAACATATGAATTGCACTGTTCATAAATTTTTTAAATAATAACATTATTTAGCAAATGAAAATTCACAACCCGACCAATCTGCCCTTCTTTTTAACCCAGAACACTGAAGCCAATTGTAGCGGTTGACTTGTATGCAGCCACCATGCAATGAATGCAGAAACCTTGGTGCTCCATACACAGCACGAACTATTAAAACATAATATGCTCTCAATGAAAACATAATATGTTCTCAATGATTCTACCTTTAGTTCAGCTGCACTCTCTTTCCAATATGAAGGAAAGGCACTTCTCCCCGTAAAATCGGTACAATTAGCAGTGCCCTGTTCCAGACACCAATGCTCAGAAAAAGAATTCTCTCATTGGAAAACTCATCGTTGTAATATTCTTCCTGCACCATTCCCAGAAACAATATGAAAGAAAGGGTGAGCTGCAGTGCATAAAATAACATTCAACAGATACACAGGATGGAATTTAAGGCTGTAATACAATCTTGGGTTTTAAATTACATAAATAAATTGCATGACATGTTATCTGAGCCCCTCAGTGTAACAGATTCATAACATCCTCTTAGCTATTTCTATTATATCATATAGAAATTGCTCTGCTGCAGGGTTACCTTTTAAACATTGTAGGAAACTGCATACATTGTCCTGAAGATATCTGTACAGAAGCATCATAAAATATAGGAGGAGATTGATCACAATTCATGTGATAATGTGATATAATGTTACAGACTCATATTACAGTCCACAGTTTAAGTTGCTGGAGAGCTTTACATCCAAAAGGATATGGGGCACTTACTGCCATCCAGTTCTATCATTGTATGTACAGCTGTGAAATCTTTGGCTTGGCTTCGCGGACGAAGATTTATGGAGGGGGTAAATGTCCACGTCAGCTGCAGGCTCGTTTGTGGCTGACAAGTCCGATGCGGGACAGGCAGACACGGTCGCAGCGGTTGCAGGGGAAAATTGGTTGGTTGGGGTTGGGTGTTGGGTTTTTCCTCCTTTGTCTTTTGTCAGTGCACACAAAAGCATTTACCTTCCCACCCTAGCCCCACACTCAACTCCACTCACCATTAATCTTGTTTCTCTTTCGCTTAAAGTTACTTATTCTCACATCCTTGTCCTTATTCTACTACAGAGCTAATTGGATCCCTGCAATCCACCATTCTTGGGAGAGATAGCAAGGCCCATTTGAAGACTTCCCTGACTATGCAACTGAGATTGGAATTTCATTATGCTTGGTGCCTCAGTGTCAAGATTCTTAAAATCTGATTGATCACAAATTAAAACTCATTCATGTGCAGAGATTACTCAACATCAATAAGAGCATGATTACTTCAGTATGTAGAAGCCCTGTTATCAGGCTGGGGCATAATGTTTGAGGTTTTAACATTGAATGTGCACTGAAGAATGCTACTGAAGAATGCATTCTGGAGGTACATCCGAGCACCATATTCCACGCTAATCAATCTTCTATTTAGTTTTAAAAATAAATGTGTTTCTGATCCTTTCCCCACTGGCAACACTTCATGGTAAAATACAGCACATACATTTTAATAAACCACCATTAAGATATTTGAATCCACTACTTTTCAACATGTTTACTCTAGATACTCATGTAAGAGTCAAGTTTTTAAGACCAAATTTTGGGATCAAATTTGAGGGGGTTTGATTTTTACATGGGTCATACTTTTGACCGCAGTAAGCACCTGCGTTGAACAAGGCATCGGGGGCTCAGATGGCCAGGACCAGGTGGAAAGTCCACGTTTGGGGCATCGGGAGCTTGGATGGGCAGGTGCCCGAGATGAGAATCTGCAGTCGTGGCATCAGGAGCTCTAATGGGCGGGTGGCTGAGGTCCAAAAATGAGGGGCGTTTGTCTTTTAAAAGGGTCATACAGAAAACACGCCATTTAGGGGTCAAAAAAGGGAGGTCGACTATTACACGGGATCGACTATTACACAAGAATATATGGTACCTTAAGATAACAACTGTCTAATTTTAAACATCTAATTGCTGTATAATAATTGGAGCCTACTGGAACAACTACATATTTCTAAAGTTGTTGCATTCTTACACTTCCACCTACCTGATCAATTTCCACTGTCACATTGCCTCTGGAGACAAAACAAGTTTAGATCACAGGAGGGCATGCAGCCCAGTATTATGTCAAATCCATTCTTATTGCTCTATACTTTCCATGTGCTTTTTAAATTCCTTACCATGTCTTCCATGTTCTATTAGTTTCTTTGCATAGATACTTCTCTCCACAACTTAGTGAGAGGTTATCAGTAGCAAATTCTCACTATCAAACTCCTCTTTTTCAATCGTCACATGTATTTTTTTCCTGGTGGACTCCAATTCATTTCATTAACTGCAGTTGAACTCAATCCACCAGCACGTCTTAACATAGAAACATAGAAAATAGGTGCTGGAGTTGGCCATTACATGAAGAGACCAGCTAATATTTTAGCTTAGTTCAGAGATAGAGCACAGTTAAGTGCTCTTGCAGCTCACGTTACCAAAATAAACCCCTGTGATTCATCCTCAGAAATAGTTTGTTTGCACTTGATGATATTGAGTGAGGTCTTGGTGGATGCTGTGGTGGGTCATTGGTGGCTTGTAACTACCAAAATCTATAGGTGGGGTAAGGGTGCAGGGTTGACCAAGTTGCCGAACAGGGATTACTCAAAGATGTACAGTAAGTTAACAAAGAGGTAAAAGCTTGGGGATTAGACAGACAAAAACACAAATTCAGCAACACGAAATTGACACCTCTTGCCATCATTCATGATGGTAAAGTGGGGGTGGGGGAGGGGGGAAGAGGTTGAAGGAATCCCACACTTGTCCAAGTGATCTTATGGGTATGGACTTGTCTAGTCCTGGCATCTACAAACTTGGGTAAAACAGCAAACATGTCCAGAATTTCACCATTATGTCAGATTTGCATTTCCAATATCTTTCTTCTTTGGCTTGGCTTCGCGGACGAAGATTCCAAATGCACCAGGATGCCCCAATTTGATCAGGCTGAGGCATTAAAAATGCTGTGAAAGAAATTGGCATTAAAATTTATCCCCCTTCCAATACTTCAACCTTTCAGGGGTGATCAAAAGTTATCCACTCATTGTTGTGGCATTAAGCAGTAGATCACAGCAGTAATTCTGAACAATTTTGTAGCCTTGTAAGGGACCAAACTTGCAACATTTTCACCAAGATGGTCCACAAGGGAGTTTACGCCATAATTTTTCTTAAAGGTGAGTGACGACTTTGTATCATGGACATAGCTGCCACTTTGGCAGGTTACAAATACCCTGAAGCTGCATCCCTGACAAATAGCTGGCTGTTTGGTGGGAAAGCCCTAATATGAAAGGTCTGGAGGAGTCAAGAAACTTCAAGGGGCTTGGATCAGAAACATGTTGATGAGTTACATGTTTACTCAAGGGGATGGGGAAATTAATCCCTTTGCTCCTAGTCCACATATAGCACTGGACCAGATGGGCCTCTCCAAGCCCAACCTGCAGCACAGTGCAGAGGCAGGACCTCTCTCAGCTGGCTGCATGAACCAGTCTTGATGCAACATCATGCCATGTGAAACAGCGGTGTACAAAATCAGCTGGCTCTTGTATGATTAATGGAGATTAATTTGTTCACGTACTTAAAATACATCTTAAATGCATTTTGAGTGGAAACTAAAAGTGTACACAATAGTGTAGGGAATAAAAGCATTTTGAAAAGAAAGAAAGCAAATGAACTGGGAGGAGATTCCTGCAGAGAACAATGAAAGGCACTGGGCCAAATGGACTGTTTCTGCTCTACAAATACTGCATATGTACTGGATGTTTCCTGTACACCTGGCAAATAAGCCACAATGGGGCACTTAAACAGCACTATTCACTTCATCATGCAAAATCATGAATGAATGGCAGAGCCAGATCCAAGAATAAATTGTTCATTTGCATTCTGCTAAGGTGCAAGGGAATACAGGAGTGGAAGGAAATAATTATTTTGCGCTCACACTTCAGGCAATGAAATTCACTCAAGCATTTCTGAGCAAATGCACAACTTCAGTTCAGTCGCCTAATCGGGGTGGTGCTTGTGATGTTTCTTGTATTACAATAAAGAAACTTGGGTTCTTTTTAAAACAACTAGATTTATTAACTAAGCAAACAGCCCAAAGGACAGAACATCACATGCCAGACCTCATGTGGAGGCATCCATCTTGAATCTACCCAAGATGCAACAGCATTCCCAAGAGGCAACATTCCCCAGATGCTATACACTGTCTCCAACTCCTCCTGGTGGTAGCACTCTATCACTACATCCCCTTTCCTTGAGATGTTTAATTAAAGATGACATGCTAATAAAGAATTTTTGCAATTTAAAATTCAACACAAACGTAACATGAACATCACCAGCACTAACTTTTAAGTGTGCAATTCTTTTTCTTTTATAGATTCATCCTGTCAGGTGCTTTGACAATTCATGTGGATCTTCTTAATACAGGTTCTTGCGTTGGCTCTGCTGATCCACTGCTCACTACTCTCTAGCACTGGTGGTAATTCCTCTATTTTTGTGCAGACTGAATCCTCTGCATTTATCTGTTCCTGCAGTAACTCTGACATTTTCAGCAAACTCCTTCAATTTATCCTCAGTATTTGATCATCTGTTCCGACAATGTAGGATCTTGGATTTACTTCTCCAGAACAGTCACCTCTGAATCTCACTACGTCATGTCATGTTGTGCCAATGGCCTTAAGTTTCTCACTGACTTGTCATAATTTGCCTTTTTGTCTCCCTTTGCAGACACTTCGGTTTCTGTTTGACATCTCAGTTCTTATTTGGGTCTGCAAAGTAGGGAAGTGTGGTGCATAGTCTGTCCCATAAGAACCTCAGCAGGTGAAGCTCTGTAATTCAATAGAGATCTGAGCTGCTGTCTAGCGTTTTCTTGAGCATGTGAACTCTTTTCTCTGCTTTACCGTTTGACTGTGCATGCAGAGGACTTGGAAATTATACTCTTCTGCAAAGTTACGGAATTCTCTAAATCTGTAGCATGGTCCATTGTCACTGTAGATAATTTGAGGAAGATCGAATTCACATATTGGATCACACAAGCAGCTGGGCATGCTAGCAAGAAGTGCAATCTCCAGATAGTTCAATAGATCATCAATAACCAGCATGTAATTCTTTCTATCCATATGGAACAAATCAGTCCCAACTTTCTGCTATGGTTCTGCTGGTACATCAGTTATTATCATGGGTTCCTTTGTCTACTTTGCGTGATTTTTTTTTTAAACAGGTCTCACAGCTTGAAACCATCCTGTCAGTGTCAGCATTTATCTCTGGTCAATAAACAGCAGTTCTGGCCCTCCTCTTGCATTTTTTAATTCCAAGGTGCCCCTCGTGCACCTTTTCTTAGAATCTCTTGTCTCAGTGATTGAGGAATAACAAATCTGTTCTGTCTGAGTAGAAGCCCATTGACAACACTCAGCTCAGCTCTGATGTTGTAGTATGGCTGACATTCACCTCGAGGGCATTCTTCATTCAGATTCTTGATAACCTTCTGTAGAACTGTGACCTTTTATGTTTCAACTGTGATCTGCTTGGATTTCATGTCAGATAACGAAAGAGACTCAGTGTTCAGATTCACGTGGAGATTCATATCTGTCTCTGTGGAACTCTCATTGATTGCTTCACTCTGCATTGTTGCCCTGGATAACGCATCAGCTTGCACAATAAGTTTCCCTGGTGGGTACACCAATTCAAAGTCACAACGCTGTAGCTTCATCATCAGTCTTTGGATTCTTGGTGACATTTCACTGAGATTTTTCTTGATTATCGCTATTAATGGCTTGTGGTCAGCTCTGCCACCAATATTGGTAGATCATACGCGTAACTGGAATTTCTCGAGCCCATTGACCAGACCTAGACACTTTCTCAATCTGTGAATATCGACATTCAGATGTTGTTATGGTCCTTGGTGCGTGTGCTACTGGCCTCCAATCTTCTCCTACAGCCTGAAGTAGTTCGGCACCTATTCCATCTTTTGAAGCATTCGTGGATATTTTTGCCTTTCTGGATCCATCAAAGAACGTCAAAAGTACAGGTTCTGTAGTTAGAATGTTCTTCAGTTGTCCTCATTCTTCCTTGTGGTTGTCTGTCCATTTGAATTCACATTTGTCTTTTAACAACTTCCTTAGGTACATTATTTTGACAGACAGGTTTGGTATGAATCTATGAATGAAATTTATCATTTCCTTTTTTGTCAGTGGGTCTGGGCATCTCTAAAATTCCTTTCTCCTTGCTCTTGTCTGGTTCGACACCTGCCTCTGACAGTTTATCTCCCAAAAAAGTGATTTCCTTCACACCAATCTGACTTTTTTTCTCTGTTTAACTTTAATTCATACTTCTGGACACGCTGCAGCACTTTGATGAGCCTTTCGTTGAGTTGTTTTTGTGTGGATCCCCATTGGATCATGTCATCCATGTACACATGTACCCCATCTATGCTTCTATGATGTGCTCCATTGTCCTGTGGAACATTTCCAGAGCTGAGGAAATTCCAAAAGGCATCCTCAGACAGGAGTATCAACCAAACGGTGTATTAAATATACAGTATTTTATGCTACCATCATGCAGTTTTATTTGTCAGAAGCCCAGGGATGCATCCAATTTCATAAAAACAAAGCTTTGCACCAGCCATCTCACTTGTAATTTCATCCCTGTTTTGAATCTGATAATGTTCAAATCTTTATATTGGCATTCAAGTCTTTCAGGTCCATGCACACATGGAGGTCACTGTTCTTCTTTTTGACACACACCATTGAATTCACCCATTCTGTGGGTTCCTCCACTTTGTTTATGATCCCTAGTGCCATCATTCAGTCAAGTTCCTGCTTGAGCTTTTCTTTTAGTGGTACTGGAACCCACCTCGGGCCTGCACAACTGGCTGTGCTTCCTTTTTTAACTGCATCTTATAGGTGAATGGTAAAATTCCAAACCCTTTGAAGAGGTCGAGAAATTGATCCAGTATTTCCTCTACACTGTTCTGTGCATGGTCATGTGATACACCATCTTGACTAGGTTTAAGTTTTCACATGCTTTGTACCAAGCAGTGTATAATGTTCATCTGGGACGACTGTGAATCTGAGGTGGTGCTCTTTTTCTCTAACTTTCACCTCGAGTTTACATGTACCTTTCGCACCAATGTACTGTTCATTGTATGCTTTAAGCAGAACAGGATTTGCATGGATGTATGGCTTTATCTTCATTGCCCTGATGTCGCGCTCAGAGATCAAATTGACCTTTGCCCTTGTGACTAACTTGATAGGAATATTTGTTCCATTTGTATGCAATGACACAGTTTATTTATCCTGTTCACTTCCTGCACCACCATGCCCACAAAAAGTGCATAGTTTCTTCTATAGTGTGTACACTTTTAGATCTGTTTAGTTTCCCTTAGGAAAAACATTGCATAGTGATTCTGCCCTTTGCACTTATTACAGACTTTTCCATAAGCTGGGCATTGCTTTGGTGCATGTTTAATGCCACTTTGTGTACAAGTGAATGTTTCTCCATCTTTTTGTAGTCTCCTGTATCTCATATTTTGTTTGTGTGTGTGTCCAGACACTGTGGCTGTGACTATGCCTTCATTTTCAATGGCATTTACACCATCACCGAATTTTTCGCGTGCTGCAGAGCTAATTCATTGCATGGCAATATCTTCACAGCTCCAGCAAAGGTAAACTCTGTCTCTTGCAGCATTCTCTCTCTCACTTTCTTATCATTAATTCCAAACACAATTTGATCACGGATCATTGAATCTTGCAGCGATCCAAAATTATATGTTCTTGCTTTTAATTTTAAGCCTGTTAAAAAAAGTATCAAAGCTCTGTCCCTGCAGCTTCATGCGCAAGCAAAACACATACCTCTTGAAGTTTTTATTTTTCTTTGGTGAACAGTGTTCATCAAACATCTGGATAACCTTGTTGAATTTGCTCTGGTCTTCTGCCTCAGCAAAAACAAATGTGTTGAAAACCTTTAGTGCTTGAGAGCCCACCATAGTAAGTAGCAGTGCAATCTTCCGTGCATCCGGTTCAGTTTTGATTCCAATGGCTTGCAGGTAAAGCATAAACCTTTGCTTAAACAACCTCCACTCATGGTCAACATTTCTAGTCCATTTTACAGCATTAGGAGTTTTTAAACTCTCCCTATTTTCACTGCTGATATTGACTGTTACTCCTTATGCCCACTGTTTCTTTTTTTTCTTTTACTCCTGTGCACAGCAGAACTTGGCTGTTTCTTCCACTCCAGGTACCATGTGATGTTTCTAAAGAAGCTTGGGTTCTTTTTAAAACATTTATTAGCTAAGCAAACAGCCCTAAAAACAGAAAATACACATGCCAGACCTCATATGAAGGCATCTATCTTGAATCTACCCAAGATGCAATGTCATTCCCAAGATGCAACATTCCCCAGATGCTCCACACTGTCTCCAACTCCTCCAGGTGGTAGCCCTCTATCACTACAATGCTGTTGAGGGAAATCCATTCCATTATACTGGAGGAAACTTTAGAGGCAATGGCGAATGCCAAGCATTTGTGAGAGTTTCACCAGAGAAATTTGGAGACTGTTCATTCCATCTTATCTATACTGGCTAATGAAGCTTTTCATTCGAGCAATATCAAAGAGGATCAGACAATCAATCTGAATGGCAAGATAGGCTCAAGAGGCCAGATGGCTCCTGTTTTGGTCCTGACAAGTAAAGCAATTACATTCAAAAGCAGTTTTTTTCTTGAAAACTGGAATAAAAAAATGACTTATTATGTGGCATGGTGAGCCAGAAAGAAGGAGTATAAAAATTACAGATCTGCTAACCAGTCCTTTGTGTGAATGCACACTTATTGTCAATAAGGATCATTCAGGTTTGTCTTAAAAGTCACACAAATCTGGCGGTACAGCTGGAGACAGACAAGAATACCATCAATAGAACCTCTTGCTAAGCAGTGAACAAAGAAAATTTTGCATTTCTCTCATCTGCCTAATACACAAATTGAATATCACTGTGAATGAATCAATGTTCTACTAATGAATGGGATCTCCAAAATTCATACAACGACTTCCACTAATGGTTTGAGAGCAACCCCCATCGATACGTGACACTAATTCAGTTAATCAAAATGAGCTGATCAGACAGGTTTGGGACAACATTAACATTTTAATCAGACAAAAAGCATTCCAATCTGTGTTGAACTTCCTCATCGGTGCATTGGCGATAGATCATAAATATGCTCATAAATCCTTGAGCATGACAAACTCTCAGAACACGTGCTGCCACCCATCTCAAAACCTACTACTGCAACTCCCGCCATTAATCTCTAGCTCATTAACTGGACTGTACAAAGTGAACCAGGCTGTTTTTTTTTTAAACAATCCTTCCACTCTTATCAGTTCCAGTCCTTGTGTCAGAGAGATTTCACTGTATTGGAATGATCTGAATGCATCAGATTCCACTGGTTGTAAATCAGTACATCATAGTAAAATGAAAACATCGTCAATAACCCACATTTAAAGGCAAAGTATGCCTTAGAACCCATGATCCGTGTGAGTCGATTGCCACAAAATATTGAACTACTAACTTCAAAAGGTTCAAAACAACATATTAATCCAGACAACCGCAAGTTAATGTGCCATGCACAGGTGTTGCAACACCACCTCAGTAGAGTAGTCAGCCGAGATGCTGCTTTTGTACATTTCTACAATACCTCCACCGAGAAGTGAAGAGAATTCTGACTGTTGTGGGTTGTTACTGATTCAGGAAATGATCCTGAGTGAAGAAAATTTCTCACTCCAATGAAAACAGTAAGATGCATTTGGAAGATTACTTTAAACTTTTTTTCTTAATGGTGTCTATCCTTCCATTATTATCCCACCTCCTTGTTTAACCTTGGTTTCAATTTCTTTCAATCAATTGGTTAGTCAAAATCTCAGGTTGATAAACTTCACAAATCGAGGATGACAAATTTTCTTTCCACAGATGCTATTTCCCAGATTCATTGTTGTATTTATCATGCCTGTAGTCCTTGGCCTGAACCTTGTTATTTCATGCTCTGCTGGTGCAGGCCAAAAATTCCCATAGAGGGTGCCACAGTCAGACAACAGAGCGCAGAAAATCAAGCAATATTAAGCCATTCATCCCCTAAAATCTCAACTGCCCCAATATGATTAGCACTGACATATTACTTTTTTTTTAAACCCATCCCTCTCAATTTCTTTAATATCCAAAACAAAAATAAATGTCCCTTAAATAAGCTCAGCACATTAGCCACCTGCATAGAACAATCCAAAAAAAATTCTGCCACTAGGTGAAGACACTTCTGTTCACCCAACCCTCAATTCCAAACAGTCATGTCATTACCAATACACCCTGTGAAGCTGCATAAGAATTTGCTTCAGTGAAATTATCTCTCAATCTTCTTAACTCACAGAGAGCACAGGAGCCCAGTTTGGTTAATCTCTTCCCATAGATGAACCCCCACACCTCTGGAATTAGGGTCAGATTCCTCTTGAATGTCATTATCCAGACGTAGGATAAAAGATCACTGGGAGGACAATAAAGCCCTACAAAACTTTGCAACTTTCAAATAGATGATGGTCAAGTTATTCCCACCCCACATATTTGACTTGATTGCATAATTATTATTAACATTGCTGGATTCTTGTAAGGAAATCTCAAATGTTCAATTGACCTTGCTTCAACAGTTTCTCGGCAGCTGATGGAACCTATTTTTCACCATATTTGCCAAGAAGATGTAACACAATCAGCTGCAAATGGCCTTGCTCTAATTTTAAGTCATGCTGAGCTCTTTCCCCTGCTCCCCCTCCTATCCAGAAGGAAAAATAATCTAACTTCCTACCCGAACAAATTACTTGCTTTAAACATTCCAATCAGTTCAATGCTTCATCTTTTACACTCATCGAGTGTCACCTTAGCCAATGCAAATTATCTTCAATTTACTGAATTCTAACCCATCATAATTCTGGGAAATCTACAGTCAAATGTTATATTATACATCCCTAAGTATGGTTTACAGACCAGTCTTACAGGTGGAGCTTAATGTTATGCAACTCACACATGCCAGATCACCACTATGTAAATCTGATACACCATAGACCTGCTTGATACTATTAAGTCATTCCTAGCTTTACAGTTTCATTAACAGAAAATGAAGTCATCCCTGGCTTCACACAGTTTCATGAAAAGAGAAGGGGAGAAGCATTTGAAAAATAACTTCCTAATTGAACAGAAGATTTGCAGGTGGGATTTAAATTACAACATTTTCCCCAGCCGAACTTAATTGCATCTGTGACAGTAATTCTCCAGCAGAATATTCAGAATAAACTCATTTTAACTTCTCCAATAACATACCCTGCTTGAATTGTATCCAAAAGTAAGACAAGTCACCAATACAAAAAAAATCTTTGTACAGCAGGTTTCTTCATCAGAATTTCACAAAATGGAAGTTCAATGACTCAGGAAAACTCTCAAACTACTTTTATGACACAGCAAAGAATTGATAAACTAATTCAGATGCTGATGAAGGGTCAGGGGGAATGTTAGCCACGATACCTTGATCTTCCTTAAATTGCGTCACGGGATTTTTAAAATCTCTGCCTAAACAATCAACTAGAAAAACTGCACAGTATTTTAATTAAGTAACGGATAATAGTCTGTTACTTTTATTCCTGGACCACGAATGTGCACAAAATTGCAATTCTTGCAGATTAAAATGCTTTTCACAGCTGTGATTTTTTTTTAATACATTTCTAACTATGGATATAATGATGGTTCATGGTCTCAGGATGACTATGGTCTTGTCTCAGACTTAACAATTTAGATGCTATAACCCATTTTTTTTTATATACATTGTGACAAAGTATATAGATATGTTTTTGGGAGATAAATTGGGAAAGGTTTGTTAGAGTAGGTTATATACAAACACTTTAAAAAAAACCTTATTTGAAATACTGGAGCTCTGCTAATGCTAGACACATCGGCCCCACAGCTTTTGCAAGAGCTTTGGAGAGTGCTCAAGAGACTTCACTAATGGATTGTTGTTTACAAAAGTCAACAGATGAAAGATCTTGTCGGAGCCGCCTTCTGTCTGGAGTAGAGCTTGCTGTTCTAAGAGGGTCATGTGGTTTTGCAAGCAGAGAGAGTCAAACAGTTTTTCTCTCCAAGGGAGAGAGAGAGAGATAGAAAGATCATTCTACAGTGCTACAGCCAGCAGAAGCAGCTGGGACTGGAACAGGACAAGCTGGTAAGCTTCTGGAAAGCCCCATTTGAAAGATGGGCTGGTCAAAGCCCTTCTGGTTCATGCAAGAGGAGAGGACTGACTGTCTAATGTTTTACTTGGAATAAGGGAAACAAAGAGGAACTTGGTGGTGACCTGAAAGAAAGAGGTTATCATCTGGAGAACCCTGAAGGGGCAACTTTCATCAGCAAGACACTGGAGTGGCTGATTAAAAAGGAATCAGTTATGGATGTCCTGGAACAACAAATCTCTCTCAGAAAATCGAAAACAACCTTCCTGAGTGATAACCATTTACCTTTCAAGCACCAAAGCCTGGTGAACTTCATGAATGTTAAACTCTATGCATAGTATAAGAATTGCCTGCAACTAGTGAACTTGGAGGAATGAGAAGTGAGAATGGGCTGTGAACCAAAGAACTTTCATGAACTTACACACACTTGCGCTTAGAATTAGAAGGGGGTTAGATTAGGTTAAGTAAGTCAATAGTAATAAGTTAAAGTTTAATTCTATTTTCATGTTTAAAGATAATTAAAAGCAACCGTTGTTTAAGTAACCATATGTCGTGGGGAATATCTATTGTTGCTGGATTTTGGGGTCCTCTGGGCTCGTAACAACATTCATTTTCTGCAAGAATACGAGAGTAAACTTGTGTGAAAACAATTTTTTCCCATCAAAAACAAAATTATGCACTTGCTGGAAAAGAGCTTCAAGGGAAATTGGCTTGAAGAAACTGAACAAATTCTGCAGAATCTGAGTAGAGAAACAGTTAACATTTCAGGTCAATGACTTGTATTGGTTATCTGTATCACATAAAATTAATCCCAAAATGAATGAAAATAAATCAGACAATACTGTTTAAATGGAACAAGTGTTTAAAATCAGAACTCTACATTATAAATTATTGCAGTAATTAAGAATGGTTATAGTAAAAAAAAGAAAATGAGTGAATTGGTCAAATGGACTAGTGTTAGAAATAGTGTTAGAGATTCAGCAGGTTGCAGAATGGCGAATCATCCAACCAGCTGAAAGCAAAGGTAGCAACATCTGTTGGGTCAAAGGTAAAGATACATCACCAATGCTTCAGGTCTGAGCACTTCATCAAACCCTTGACATATAAGGGCATTGTTTGACCTGCTGAGTTTCTCCAGCATTTGTGTTTTTTCACTTAACCACGGTGTCAATGGAATCCTGTGTTCTACCCATGCATTATGAAAGGATCACAGTGAAAAATTCTCCCACTTATATTAAATGCTGAGTCATGAACAAATGATTTAACAAAAAACATTTGTATGGTTTTAGAACTGCACTTGCAACTTGATTAAACTTCACAAAAATATGCCATTGTAAATTCTACAGGTGAAGCATAAAGGGCTGACAATACAAATGATCAGAACAATACATTGAATATAACATCCATTAGACTTGTCGTCCTGTATAAAAATCAATGAATATATTAATTTGGCACAGATTATTTTTCAGAATGCTGTTGATGGAAGAAACAAAACTTAATTATCAGACCACATAAGGAAGATCCTCTGAAATCACAATACAAATTATGTAAATTGCAAACCCTACTAATACTGCAAGTACAAACTGATGATTCTTCAAGGTAATTCTCCAAATTCCTGAAGACAAAGGAGGTGCTCATTCAGCACATGGACAAAATTAACTATCAGAACAGTCCCATTCTCCTGCAACTTTACTTTGTCTCACATGTCCATGAACACATCTCATTCTGCCACTACCCATCCATGCCTGGGGTAATGTAGAGTAGCTAATTAATCATGGCAACCAAAATATCTTTAGGGTGAAGGAGCAATGAAAATGTTCACAGGCAAGTATTCAAACTCCACAAAGACAACACCCAATGTCAGGTTCAAATCCAGGTCACAGGAGCTGTGCAGCAGTCGTATGAACAGTCACTTAAAACTGACGCACAATGAAAAAAATAGATGCTATTGGTTTGACATCCTGAGCAGTTAAGCAAATGAGAAAAAAAAATATTCAGCATTATGATGCACAGTAGCAGGCTCTCCCAACCCAAATAGACCCATGTGACCAATTGACTTACTAACCCTGTATGATATTTAAAATGTGGGATAAAACTGGAGCACCCAGAGGAAACCCACGCGGGCACCAGGAGAACGTGAAAACTCTTTACAGACACTGCTGGATTCTAACCCGGGTTGCTGTGCTGTAATAGCATTGTGACAACTGTGCTGTTCACCATGGGTCCAATATTTTTAATCTAGTCTTCAGTACATACATACACCTCTTTCAACTTTAAGAAAA
This sequence comes from Narcine bancroftii, assembly GCF_036971445.1. Classification (NCBI taxonomy): domain Eukaryota; kingdom Metazoa; phylum Chordata; class Chondrichthyes; order Torpediniformes; family Narcinidae; genus Narcine; species Narcine bancroftii. Next base: position 223,110,775 of record NC_091474.1, on the reverse strand, counting down.
TTGTAAAAAGAAATAAATTGAATATGGTCTGTAATTCCAGGAGTCACTGTGGCCAACTTTTGGCATTAGAGACCTTTTTAAAATTATTTATACAAACATTGCAAACTAGTCATGGGCTTTTAATGATTGTAAGTGGATCACCAGGGAAAGCAAATGGCCACCTTGGCAGGTGTGTTCTGAGCCCAGTGGACCCCAAAACCCAGCAACAATAGAAATTCCCCAAGACAAATGGTTACTTAAACAAAAATTGTTTTTAATTATCCTTAAACATGAAAACAGGATCAAACTTAAACTTATTACTATTAACTTAACTTAACCCCTTTCGAATTCTAAGCGCACGTGTATGTAATGTGTATACAAGTTCAAAAAAAGTTATTTGGTTCACAGTCCAATCTCACTTCTCACTCCAAGTTCACCAGTATCAGGCAATTCTTATAATGTGCACAGAATTTAACATTTATGAAGTTCACCAGGCTTTGGTGCTTGAAAGGTAAATGGTTACCACTCAGGAAGGTTCTTGTCTGTTTTCAGAGAGAGATTTGTTGCTTGTTGGACACCCATAACTGATCCCTCTCGATTGACCTCTACAGTGTCTTGCCAAAGAAACTTGCCCCATCAGGGTTTTCCCAGATGATAACCTTTCTTTCAGGTCACCAAAGAGTTCCTTTTCTGTTTCCCTTATTTCAAGGAAAACACTATACAGCCAGCCATCTCCGCTTGTATGGATCACAAGGGCTTTGAACAGGCTGAAGTAAGAACTCACAACCTGTCTTCAAAATGGGATTTTTCCACAAGTTTTCCAGCTTGTCCTGTTCCAGTCCCATCTGCTGCTGCTGAACTGTAGAACTGAATTCTCTCTCTCTCTCTCACACACACACACAGAGAAAACCACATGATCCTCTTAGAACAACAAACTACACTCAGACAGATTGCGGCTCTGGATCTAATCTGAGTTTGTTCATCTGTTGCTTTCCAAAACAATAATCCATTACTCCACAACATGTCCAATTAACACTTACTTGTAAAGTCTCTATAGGAATTCTTCAAAGTTTGTGGAAAGGCACTCGGAGCCTGGACTGACTGGCTTGAGCAGAGCTCTGGCATTTTAAATGAGATCTGTTTTGAAGTGTTTGTATGTGACCTACACTAAAAAACCTGCCACAATTTATCTCCTTTAAAACATATATACAATATAAAATATAATCTGTCACAGGTGAAAAGTATCAGCTCAGCAGCCTCTGCATCTGCCACACATTCTTCGATACTTCCACCCAACATGAACCCACTTTCATACACATCTTTCCACTATCCGCAGAGACCACTCACTGTCTCCCCATCCATCCTTCAACTCCCTGAGGCACCTCTAGGTGCAACCCCAATAAAGATACTAGTTATCTCTACATCTCTGCCCTCATCTCCATCCAAGGTCAGTAATAGAACTTCAAGAGTTACAAGTGCATCCTTGTCAACTTCATCAGGTGCACTTGATATAGCCTCCTTGACATCGGTGACGCCTGACGCAGATTGAGCCATTGCTTTACAGAGTACCTGTACTCTATATGGAGGGTCTGTCAGGGGCTCAGATACCATTATAATTCCTATTCCCATGCAGACCTATGTGGTAGCCTTTCAGGTAGCATGAAACCCAACAGCATAACAGTTTTCCCATTTCAGATGAATACCACCTGGTTCCTCGCTCTACATTCATACTTTCCTCTCAAATCACCTCTCCTCTCACCTGGTGGTCTCTTTCCTTAGTCTCTCCACATATTCCATTGTTTGTCCAGTATCTTACCATCTCTTGGCCTGTTCCCAGACCTTATCACCACTCCCTTTTTATGCTATCTCAATCCAAATGCAGGCCATACAGAGGATCATTACTTTCAAATCAATAGTTTGGTTCTTTAGACCTGGTGTACCTTGAGCCAATTTGCTCAAGCAAACATCACACAAGTCGAATGATCCGGCATTTGCTTGGTTCGGTTTAACAGATAACTACTTTTATCACTAATTTGTGGGAATGTGTTCAGGCTTCATACATTAAAAAGTAAATACACCAACAATTCCATGAACATCAGTAATGACAACTGATCATAACAAGGAATTCAATGTCCAAAACATTGGAATTGTCAGGGTCGTAATGCAAAAACCTATCGACCAACTAATAATGGTAAGAATGATCATCGAGCAAAGTGCACAACTGAACGATTCAATATTGACTCAATACAACACTTAAAAACAACCAAGTGGCAAAAATGCCCCAACACACTTCAGAGGGATGTTAACAACAAAAACAATATTGCCACAAAAGGAGTCACTTGATTGAACATTCAGTTATCTGAAGGAAGAATTCCTCCAGCAATTCTCAACAAGAGCTTCAAGGTTTTTAAAAAAAAGCATTTTAGTGACAGTTGGAGGAGACATTTCAGGATAGGGAGGCAACAAAATGGATAAGTGTGGCGAGCTCTCCACTGGCCACCGTGACAGGGGTGCACCAAAGAAAAGGTACAAGGACTGCCTAAAGAAATCTCTTGGTGCCTGCCACATTGACCACCGCCAGTGGGCTGATATCGCCTCAAACCGTGCATCTTGGCGCCTCACAGTTTGGTGGGCAGCAAACTCCTTGGAAGAAGACAGCAGAGCCCACCTCACTGACAAAAGGCAAAGGAGGAAAAACCCAACACCCAACCCCAACCAACCAATTTTCCCCTGCAACCGCTGCAACCGTGTCTGCCTATCCCACATCGGACTTGTCACCCACAAACGAGCCTGCAGCTGACGTGGACATTTACCCCCTCCATAAATCTTCGTCCGCGAAGCCAAGCCAAAGAAGAAGAAGGCCAGCACAGGAGGGCAAATTGGGAACAGATGTTCTCGAGAAAACCACAGAAGTAATGTGGAGGATGTTTAAGGATTACCTGCACAGGGTTCCGGATAGGTTTATCACACTGAGACAGAGAAAAAAGTGATAGGATAAGGGGACCATGGTTGACAAAAGAGCTGAGACCTCTAGTTAAAAGGAAGGTTTAGGATGCAAAGGATAAGAACAGCTCGCAAGAATATGAGAAATGACTTGGAGAACTAGTAGGATGCATGAGAAGGCCGAGGCAAGTCGGATTAAGAACAATCCTAATGGAAGGATAACGAGAGTGAAGGTAGGACCACTTAAGGGGAAAGGAGGGAACATGTGATTGGAGGCAGAGGAGGACTTAAATGAATACTCTGTTGTGTTCACCAGAGGGAGGACACTTGGTCAACATGAGGTCAGAATAGAACATGCCTATATGCTGGAGCATGTTGAGATCAAGAAAGAGGAAGTGCTGCATCTTCTCGAAAACATGAGGACTAATAAGTCCTTGTGATGGACGAGGGATATTCAGGAAGCGAGGGAAGAGATTGCAGAGATTGCAATGATCCTCCCTGACCACATGGAGGTACTGGAAGATTGGTCAATGGCAAATGTAGTCCCTTATTTTTAAAAAGGTCATAGGGAGAATCCCGGGAATTATAAACCAGTGAGTCTTATGTTAGTTGTGGGCAAACTAATGGAAAGGATTTTTTGGGACAGGATTTATGAGCATTAAGAGATGGACAGGGATAATTAGCATGGTCATTCCAAAAGTCATGAGGCATGGGATCCATGGAACCTTGACTGTGTGGATTCAGGCGATACGAAGGTTGGAGGTGCTTTGGATAGTGCAGAAGTTCATCTTAGAAGGTTACAAGATTTCATCGAAAGGATGCAGAGTTGGGCAGAGAAGAGACAGATTGTTAAATGTAAAGTGATGAATTTTGAAAGGTCAAACTTGAAGTTGGAGTATATGGTTAATGGCAGGATGCAGTGTGGAAGAGATAGACCTTTGGGTCCAAATCCATTGATCTCTCAGATTGTCGTGCAGTTGATGGGGCTCCGACATGATGGCTTTCATCAGTCGGAATATTGATTTCAAGAGCCATGAGGTCACGTTATGGCTCTATAAAACTTTGGTTATACAATACTCAGAATATTGTGTTCACTTCTGGTCATCTCATTACTGGAAGGATATGGAAACTTTGAAGAGGGCGGAGAGGAGGTTTACCAGGATGTTACCTAGATTGGAGAATGTATCTTATAAGGCAGAAAGCTTGGGCTTTTCTCTTTGGAATGAAGAAGGTGGAGTGTTGCTGTAAAAGAGGACCACAAGATTATGAGAGGCAAAAATGGAGTGGACAGCCAGCAACTTTTTCCTGGGGCAATAGCCACAAATACCACAGGATATCTTGTACAAATTAAAGGGAGGAAAGTTTAGAAGAGACTTTTATTGCACAGAGAATAGTGAGTGCTTGGAATGTATTGCTCAGGATGTTTGTGGAGGTTGGTACAAAAGGGACATGGATGCAAAAATGGAGGGTTATGGGTGCGAAAACACACCGAAATGCTGGAGGAACCCAGCCAGTCTTTCAGCGTCCATAAAAGACAAAGATATATTGCCATTGATTTAGGCATGAGCCCTTCTTCATGGAATAAGCAGAAAATATGAGAATTCAGACAATTCTGGCTGGGGGTTGAATCCAGAATAACAAAAGGTGCTAATTAGATACAAGAGGAGAGGTGAAAATTGATTGTCTGTGCAAAAGGACATGAGGAAAAGGGAGAGAGAGAGAGAGAGAGAGAGAGAGAGTAGGGGGAAGACAATGGGTGGGAGAGAGGGAGAGGGGGGAGAAGAAGTGAGGGGGCAGGGTTTTAAAAGCCAGGGAAGTTGATATTAATGAAATCTTGTTGGGAGGATGCCCAGTCAGAAGATGAATTTATGGGTGGTCATGACACCATGGATAGACATGTCAACAAAGTGAAGGGATGAAGAAGTGAAATAGGTGGTCACTGGGAGATCCACACTATGGCAGTGGACAGAGCCGAAGGCCTCGACAAAACAATCTCCCAGTCTGTGCCCAATCTCTCCAATGTAGAGGAGAGCACAATAGGAGCACCAGATGGAGTAGATGACCCTTCCAGATTCACAAGTGAAATATTGCTTCAGAATATTGTGTTCACTTCTGGTCATCACTTTGTATTTAAACACAACTTTATTTAAACCGCTACTACAAGCAAAGCACGACCAAGGCACTTGACTGACTGAATACTTGCTCCCATCTTCACCTAAGCAGGAATGGCCAACTTTGTGGCCCAAAATTGTGGTGAGGGAGGGGGTCAGCGCAAGTGGAACATTTCCTGTGGTCACATGGATAGGTCCCAAGGGGACGATTGGTGGGGTGGAAGGAGTGGACAAGGGAGTCACAGTGGGAACGATGCTTGCGGAACACAGTGAGAGGAATATATAGTGGTGGGATCATGTAGTAGGTGGCAGAAATAGCAGAGGATGTTGAATGCGGAGGCTGGTGAGGTGGCAGATGAGGACAAGGGGAATCCTGTCCTTGTTGCGCATGGGACCAAAGGGGGGCCAGGGTAGATGTGCAGGTAATGGAGGATATACAGTTGAGTGCCAAGTTGATGATGGTAGAGGGAAAGCTACATTGTTTGAAGGAGGAGGACATCACTGATAATCTGGCATGCAAGTCCTCGTTCTGGGTGCAGATGCAATAGAGACAGAGGAAGTGAGAGAATGGAATTGAATCCTTACAGGGAACAGGTTGGGAAGAGGTGTAGTCTAGGTAGCTGTAGGAATTGGTGGTTTTATAGAAGATGTCTGTTGAGAGATTGTCTCCCAAGGTGGAGACAAAGAGATCAAGGAAAGGGAGAGTGTTGCTCGAGATGGATCAAGTGAATTTGAAGACAGGGTGAAAGTTGGTAGCAAAGTGGATGAAGTCAATGAGCTCATCATGGGTGCACGAGGCAGCACCAAAGTAGACATCAATGTAGCAGAGGAAGAGTTGAGGGGCTTTACCTGTGTTGGGCTTGAAACATGGATAGCTACACATAGCTAACAAAAAGGAAGGCATAGCTCGGGCCCATGTGGGTACCCATGGCTACCCCTTTAACTTGGAGAAAGTGGGATGAGTCAGAGGCAAAATTATTGAGGGTGAGTACAAGTTCTGGCACCCTAAGGAGGGTAGTGGTGGAGGTGGACTGGTTGAGTCTATTGTCATCCAGAAAAAAAACAAAGGGCTTTGTGGTTGTCAGTATGGGGGATGGAGGATTAGATGTCCATGATAAACATGAGGCAATTGAGACCAGGGAACTGAAAGTTGTTGAAGTTATGGAGGGCATGTGAAGTGTGAGGTAGGGAAGGTTCATATTGTTAAGTAGCTTTGTATAGGTTGGCATAACATTGTGGCCAGAGGGCCTGTACTGTGCTGTAATGATCTATGTTCTCATTCAATGGTTAAATATACAGTAAAATCCCAGTTGTCCAGATTTCAAGCAACCGGCAATCTCAAGCAATGGGCAAAAAAATGTAGGAAAATAAATAGATAGATTGATCTTTAAATAAATAAGAAATGTTTAAAAGTTTAAAATTGTAAAAATAAATGTTCTTTGAACTAGCACATAGACTCAGGGGTGGCCAACCTTTTAATTTTTAGTTTAGACAGGCCATTTCAGCCCACAAGTACGTACCTGGGGTGTAGGTTAAATGGGCAGCATGGACTCGTGGGCCAAAATGGCCCGTTACTATGCTGTATGTCTAAATTAAAAATTTTTAAAGTTGGCCATTCCTGCTTAGGTGAAGGTGGGAGCTAGTATTCAGTCAGTCAAGTGCTTTGGTTGTGCTTTGCTTGTAGTAGCGGTTTGAATAAAGTTGTGTTTGAATACAATGTCGTCACCCAGGATAGTTTATGCCACTCGCCATTGGGGTGAGTTTTTATTTTATTGGTACAGGTGCTCCCTGACTTGTGACCTATGCCCATCCACACATATGACCAAAAATTTGTTTAAAAAAAAATAAAAATAAAAAATATAAAATTTACACAGTTTATGTTGTATTTGACAAACTATAGCAGGGTTACAGAGCATATAACTACCAAAATGTACGTATAACTACCAAAATGTACGTACTTACCTTGTTAGTTGGCATCCCAGGTCCGTAGACTGGGCACAGCCATCTAGATTCCTGTGTGCATGCGTGAATCTTCGGTTCATGCATTAGAGTTCAGTTGGCACATGTGAGAGTTAAAAGCCCAAACAAAATTGAATTCATGTCCTCAAGGCCCTAGGGAATATCTTGTCAGGACCCAGAGATTTATCCTCATTTATTCTCTTTAAAATAGTCAGTACTACCTCCTCATTAATCTGTATATTTTCCATAACCACACTACTAGTTTTCCTGACTTCACCATACTCAATATTCCTTTCCTTAGTGAATACTGAAGAAAAATCATTTAAAATTTTCCCATCTCTTCTGACACCCCGCATAGTCTACCCCTCTGATCCTCAAGGGACCCAATTTTATCCCTCACTATTCTTTTACTTTTAAGGCTCCTGTAGAAACCCTTTGGATTTATTTTTTACCTTGTTTGCCAAAGCAGTCTCATATCTCCTTTTAGGCTTTCTAATTTCTTTGTTTTTTTTGCACTCATTTATTCCCTGCTGTCTATACCTGTTGTATACATCCCTCTTCCTCTGAACCAAATTCCCAATATCCCTTGAAATCCAAGGCTCCCTACATTTTATAGACTTTCCTTTAATCCTCACAGGGACATGTGGACTCTGTACTCTCAAAATTTCCCCTTTGAATATCCTCCATTTATCTGTTGCATCCTTCCCAGAAAATTATCCCGATCCACACCCTCTAAATCCTTTTGCATCTCACCAAAATTAGCCTTGTTCCAATCAAGAATCTCAACCTTAGGCCCAGCCCTATCCTTCTCCATAATTAATCTAAAGCTAATAGTATTATGATTACAAAATGTTTCCCAATACAAACCTCCGTCACCTGACCTATCTCACTCCCTAATAGGAGTCCAATATGCCTCCTCTCTAGTCAGTTCCTCAATGTATTGAATTTAAATCTTTCCTGAACACATTTGATGAACTCCAACCCATCCAGCCTTTTTATAGTATGGTTGTCCCAGTCAATGTGTGGAAAGTTAAAATCTCTGACAGTCACCACCTTATGTTTCCTACACATATATACTATCTCCTTACAAATTTGCTCCTCTAATTCCCTCAGCCATTAAATAGACCCCTTTTAATGTTTTCATGTCTTTCCCACCCAAATAGCTTGACTGGATGAGGCCTTCAATCTATCCTGCCATAGCACCACTGTAATGTTTTCTCTAAAAAGCAATGTGACTCCTCCACCATTTATCCCCTTGTTCTATCACACCTAAAACAACAGAATCCTGGAACATTTAGCTGCCAATCATCCCCCTTCTGCAAACAAGTTTCACAGATGGCTACAAGAACAAAAAATGTGATTGAAAATAAAGTAAAATAAGGTTTATAGAGTATGTTCATATAAGTTAAGTTTGTTTAATGCAAGTACAGTATAGTACTTTTGTCTTTTAAACTGTTTATTCTTAATGCAGGTGTATCAGTTAGGCATTGTAAGAGTGCTAGGGAGACCTAATCAGGAGTCACCACAGTCACCAGGAGTGGGTGTTGCCATGGGAGCCATCCATTAACTAAAGGACTCACGAGATTGCCTTGTGACTTGAGCGAGTCTCAAGCAACCAGAAAACTTGCTTATATGGCATCTACCAATCCCCATAGGTGTCAGGTACCAGGAGTTTTTACTGTACTTGAAAACTGGAAGAGTGAATTTTTAAAAAATATTTTATTTTTGATTTTCCATTATTAAACCAGAACACGTCATTCACTATTAGAGCATAGCAATATCTTCCAGCAATCTACATATATATGTTTCTCCCCACCCCACAGAGAGATAAGAGAGAAAGAAAAAGAGAGAAGAAAAGAGAAAGGAAAGAGAGGCTGGGTGTGGTGTTGGCGCTTCCAGTATGTATCCATAGAAGCTGTGGAGTCACCCCCTTGTATAGCTACTTTTCTTGATCCATCTAACGGTGAATCTCGATAAGTCTTTTTGTCGGGGTGTGGCTGAAGTTGTGTTCTTGTGTATTTCAGATACGACTGTTATATTTTAACAAAGGTGCTGTGTCATTTCCTAAGATTATACATATTTTTTCCATGGGAATACAGCTATGCATCTCAGTAATCCACTTGCTGATATGAAGAGGGGAGTCAGACTTCCGGGACATTGCTATTTATTATTTTTGCTATGGCCAAAGATATAAATATGAATTGAATTTGGAATTTCGTTAATTTGTAGCTTATGTCCATAAGGTCCCCCCAGTAGATACAACATTGGGTCCAGCAGGTAGTTAGTATGTTGGCCAAATCCTGCCAAAATGGAGCTACCTTTGCACTTGCAAGGAGCCATCCCCGGTGTTAGGACTGTTCTACCTTCTACCGGTGACATCATGACGCATCGACTGATGGTGGACCTGCCCTAAATCCTAATCAATGTATTATGATCTTATATTAAACAAAATTAATCAGGCATAATTATAATTAAGCTTTATGTACAGCACAGTATGATCCCTTCAGCTCCTGTTGTTGATATAAACCTTTATAAGGAACCGTGGGAAAGTGCGAGCAATAAATTTTAAATAGCGGACAATTTTTCAACAGTGTGGGAAAGATTGTAGCGCTTTTGTGCATAATTTATATAGCATGGGAAAATTGGGAACATCCTCAGTAGTATAGTGGTTATTATGGAGTATGATAAATGAGGAAATAGGTGCACAGGGGGAAAATTCAGGTAAGACACCCCTGTATCAGAATAAACTTTCTCCTTTTACTCTTAGCCATATAACCATATACGGAGCGGAAACAGGCCATGTTGGCCTTTCGAGTCCGCACCGGTTCACTGATTTTGTGCGCCCTCTTCAGTAATAATCAACTTTTGAAAATATGGGATCAGAAAGGAGTTAAGACTGTACAAGATTGCTATGAACTTGGTCATTTTATTTCCTTTCAAAGAACGAAAGAAAAATATGAATACCACAAAGTATTCTTTTTTGTTATTATCAAGTTAGAGCTTCATTATTGGATAATTTTGGACATGCTTTAAAGTTACCACAGCAGTCAAAATTTGAAATTCTACTTAAGGAAGCCAGAAATAAAAAAAAATATGTATCAGAAATGTATTTGTTATTGCAGAATAAAATGCCTCAGATAGATTTGCATAAGTCAGGAAGATTGGAAAAATTTATGTAAAGATGTATGACAAGATTGTCAATGTGAGATATAGATTAGTTCATTATAATTTTATAAATCAGTTATATTTAACTCCTGAAAAATTAAAGAGATACAATTTAATTTCTTCAGATTTATGTTTTAGGTGTCATAAAGAAGTAGGTTCTTTTTTTACATTCTACTTGGTCATGTGAACTGTTAAACCATTTTGGACACGAATTAAGGAGGTTTTAGAGAAAATTTTTAAGATTAAATTGTTGATGGAACCAACATTATTTTTATTAGGTAATGTTAAAATGTTGGGTTTGAAATTGAGATTAAGTAGGTATCAAATTGCATTTTTGAGATTAGCCTTGGCTGGAGTTAGAAAATGTATACCGATTACATGGAAAAATTAGATTGATTTAAATTTGCAACGAAGGCATATGGAATTGAGATCATGCATTCCATTGGAAAAGATAACATATAACTTACGTGATAATTATCTTTTTTTAAAATCGGAAAATGTGGAGCCCTTATTTGGATTATATGGGTTTAAAGTTTTGAAATTTCTTTGGCATGTTGTGGTGGTGTTATCCTAATCTGCGACATTTAACTTTGTTATTGATGGGCGTATCTCCTTTCTTTCTTTTACTTTTGGGGTTGGGGGTAGTAGGGAGAGGGAGGGATTGGAGGGAGGGGTATTGGGGTGGATGGGAGGGAGTGGGGGGGAGGAGGGATTTGGTATATACCACATTGTTTTTTTGTATATGAATTATATTTGAATATTTTTGAATGTAATGTGGCTTAAAATTTTAAATAAAGTATTAAAAAAAAGGAAACTGGGTAGCACTATCACGTACAATTTAAACAGCGTGGGAAAGTTGGTAGCGCTATCACGTATAATTTATAAATACCGTGGGAAAAAGCGATGGTGGACCTGCCCTCCCAGAATTCCATGCAGCAGAGAAAGGGCTGTTCGCCCAGCTGCATACATGGACCATTCATAGAGGGGTTTCTCTGCTGCACAGCATTCTGGGAAGTCAGGTCCGCCTTTGCTTCCCCCCCCCCCCCGTCTTTATAAATTGTCCACTATAGCATTACCGATTTTCCCACACTGTTTAAAAATTGTCCGCTATTGCTATTTATTGCTGCTTTATTGTTATTTATTTCCTCTCTCTCTCTCTCCCACTGCGACTTTTCCACGGCAGTTTATGCCTTCATTTTAATCTTTTCTTCCTGCACACATGCAAAAACTTGGATATTTTCAATCCTACAATGCAATTACCCCTTTCACACTTGCCTGATTGCAATGCCGACATCTGCAGATGCCAGGGATTGTACGAGGGTTCAAGGCCGTCAGTCCCTGACATGAGGTGATGACATCTGACACCGACCGGCGTTGAGCTGATTTTGCTTTCCTTCTTTAAAGGCCAATTCCTGGGATCACTTGCAAGTGTGAAAGGGGTCTCGAGATTTCCTGCTTCTGGCTCATTCTGCTTACTCTTTGAAAGGGCTGAGGGTCAAAACATCTTTGCTTTTTATGGACACTGAAATGGCTTTTCCATGCGTTTTTACCACTCATTTCTTTAACTGGGTTCCTTTCCTGACCCTCACCCTCATCCTGTGCTTCAGATACTTCCAGCTCAATCATCACTCCAGCACTCTTTCCCTCCTTTCTTTCTCACACTCCTTTATGAAATGTGATCAGGTTTTCCTCACAAGAGTTGACACGAGTTCTTCTCATTATGAGGAAAATAAAATTCATTAAGGGAAAAGCCTCGGCAAATATTTGCTCTGTTGAGGCAGTGCATCACCCATGTATATTGTGCATAACTCTCAAAAGTAACAGTGAGAGGATCATCAAGGCAAGTTATGAACCCTTACAGCAATAAGGTCTTTGCAGTCATAAGAAAACCAGACCAAGCAGTGCCATGGAAGGTTGTCACAATTTGTGGGAAAGGAGTAGAAACGTCTTGAGGGAATCTCTCCTACTTTTAGGCCACAGTCAATCTGGACTGAAAGTAGGCAGACTGGACTAAAACTTTAATCTGTCTGTATTCTTCTTGTTCAGAAAATGAGGATGAAAAAGAAGGCGGCAACGCAATCATAAAAGTTATGCAATCTCCTTACATGATCTATTCAGGTAAATAAAACATTGACAGTTGGAATTCAAATTCAGGCATCACACCATTCAGCTGTTTTCAGTTCTGGCTGATTGTAGATAATGCAGAAACGCACAACTCCTGAGTACCGAAGGGCATTCCAAGGCCCATCCACCTAATACATTTTTGGTTTGGTGACTTATCATGTGGGCACTACAGCAGCCAATGAATTTGCAGCAAACTCCCATGAACAATAACGACCAGACTGCAACCAGATCATTATTTTAGTGATGTTGATTGGGGGGCAAATATTGAACAGGCTGCTAAAACCCCCTACCCGGCTTTGCAAAAGCACTTCAAGAATGGACATCGATGGCCTCATTGTAATAGGCTGCACACAAAATACACCACTTCTGAGAGGCAGCACTGTCTTGTTGAACTGGAGTCTCATAGCCCTTTTGTGTGCTCAAATTTCTATTGGGATTTGAGAACTGCCTCTATTTACCTCTGAGCCCATAAAGATAAAAGGGTCAATAAAAAAAAATATAATGAGTAATTCAAGAGAAGCCATCTCACCTGGAGTGTATTTAGCATTTGAAACTCGGTAACTGACATAGATTTAAACTCAGGCTAATAAATGAGAGCAGAATAAAATGTTGCTGCATTGAGGGAGTTCAATGAAGAGTCTTGAGAGGAGATTCCTGCAGCCTGGAGCCAACATTGAAATGGTCTGATTTCAATTTTTCTCATACCATTAAACACAATAAACCACTTTTAGCATAGATCAAACCTTAAGACGTAGGAACAGAATTAGGCCTTTAGCTCCATGAAGTCTGCTCATGTATTTTTCCTCTCAATCCCATTCTCCTGCCTTTTCTCCATAACCTTTGACATCTCACTCATCAAGAACCCATCAACCTCTAAATGTACCCAATGACAGCTTCCACAGTCATCTGTGGCAACAAATTCCAAAGATTCACCATTGTCAGGCTGAAAAAAAAAATCTAATCTCTTCTTAAGGGACGCTCTTGTATTCTGAGGCTATGCTGTCTGGTCCTAGACTTTCCTTACTTTTTCAATATTTTCATTGTTTTTATAGAAATACATACATAGAGAAAAAAAATTGATGCATAACACTAAAGTAAGCAAACTCATTGCAGAATTTTTTTTACCTTATGCAACATTATTGATTCAAGGATATATTGGGGGAAAAAACAAAACAAAGTGAGAGAAAAAAAAATTAAAAATATGATTATATTTAATCCAAACACGAAACTACTCCAAAGTTGCATGTCAATATAAAGAAAAGGTACAGTACCAATAAAATAAGAAATGCAAATCAATTAGAATCACAAGTTACATAATTATTATTCCCATTATAGTCCCAGACTTTCTCCATGTCTACTCCATCCAACCCATTCAATATTCAGAAGGTTTAATTGAGACGCCTCGCCACCGCCACCCCATCAAAATTGCAGTATTCCTCCAAGCCCGCTCAATCATATGGTCCACTTCTCTCTGTGGCATCTCCTGGCCAAAAAAGGAATGATTGTCACATTTCAATAGAAAGACAGCTATTAACAATTTGGGTTCATGCAACTTGCAATATTTTTTTTAAATCATTTGAGTTTGATGATGAATGTCTTCTTATATTGTCTTCATTTTATTTACTAGGAAAAATGTTCTTCTTCTTCTCCCCCACCCTTTTTAGTATTTCCATATAATATTTTGCAAACAGATAACAGCATAAACTCAAAGTGATCAGGAGATGGCAGAGGACATTATATATCGGAACTTGGTCTTTGATATGGTTCCACATGGTAAGATAGATCAGAAGGTTAGATTGCTTGGCATCCAGGGTGAGCTAAGCAAATGGATGTAAAATTCGTTTTGTGGAAGGAGTCAGAGGGTGGAGGACGAGGTAAACAAGAAAATCCATCGATGCTAAGGTCCAGTGCAATATGCAGAAGTGCTGGAGAAACTCAACAGGCTACGCAGTGGAGGGTTGTTTTTCGAAGATTGATTGGCTTCAACCCATGACGTGTCACAGGGATTGGTGCTCGGTGTACTGTTTGTTACCAAGGTCATATCTGTTTACATGATCATCTGTTGAAAACAGGCTTTCTTGCTATTGTGAACAAATGAATTTAACAGTCAACATACTTTCTGCATGATATCCTGGGGATGCACTGCTCCAATTAGTAATTAGCTATGATGCGAGGAAAACCAGCACCAATTAACTAATAACATATTATCTGGCGGCACTCTGCACAATGCCAGGTGGAAGAGAGCACCGATTTTGATGATGGATTTCTATTTTCCAGCTTGTCAACGGGCCTTCAGATCAATTTGTCCAATCTGTCAACCTGGCAATCTGGCCATTGAACTCTGGTTGCCTGCCTTCTCCACATTAATATCGAGTGGTTCTGAGATTTTGCATCAATGGATAAATTCTGAAGAACACATCTAAAATGTCACGAATGTTCTCTCTACATCTGCAAACATAGTGAACTATCCAAGGACACTTGTTCCCATTATCTGTTCAGCAATCATTTTTGTAAAATACAAAAATAAAAGTTATTTGTGTGACTTTATATTAAAAAAATGTTTTTTTAATATTTCATTTAAAATGTTTTCATACCTGCAATTAATAAATCATTATACAATAAGTATAATAAGTATAATAAGTATAATAATAAGTACAAGAGAAACTTGTCCGTGAACTACTCTTTGCAGACGATGCCGCTTTAGTTGCCCATTCAGAGCAAGCTCTTCAGCGCTTGACGTCCTGCTTTGCGGAAACTGCCAAAATGTTTGGCCTGGAAGTCAGCCTGAAGAAAACTGAGGTCCTCCATCAGCCAGCTCCCCACCATGACTACCAGCCCCCCCACATCTCCATCGGGCACACAAAACTCAAAACGGTCAACCAGTTTACCTATCTCGGCTGCACCATTTCATCAGATGCAAGGATCGACAATGAGATAGACAACAGACTCGCCAAGGCAAATAGCGCCTTTGGAAGACTACACAAAAGAGTCTGGAAAAACAACCAACTGAAAAACCTCACAAAGATAAGCGTATACAGAGCCGTTGTCATACCCACACTCCTGTTCGGCTCCGAATCATGGGTCCTCTACTGGCACCACCTACGGCTCCTAGAACGCTTCCACCAGCGTTGTCTCCGCTCCATCCTCAACATCCATTGGAGCGCTTTCATCCCTAACATCGAAGTACTCGAGATGGCAGAGGTCGACAGCATCGAGTCCACGCTGCTGAAGATCCAGCTGCACTGGGTGGGTCACGTCTCCAGAATGGAGGACCATCGCCTTCCCAAGATCGTGTTATATGGCGAGCTCTCCACTGGCCACTGTGACAGAGGTGCACCAAAGAAAAGGTACAAGGACTGCCTAAAGAAATCTCTTGGTGCCTGCCACATTGACCACCGCCAGTGGGCTGATAACGCCTCAAACTGTGCATCTTGGCGCCTCACAGTTTGGCGGGCAGCAACCTCCTTTGAAGAAGACCGCAGAGCCCACCTCACTGACAAAAGGCAAAGGAGGAAAAACCCAACACCCAACCCCAACCAACCAATTTTCCCCTGCAACCGCTGCAACCGTGTCTGCCTGTCCCGCATCGGACTTGTCAGCCACAAACGAGCCTGCAGCTGACGTGGACTTTTTACCCCCTCCATAAATCTTCGTCCGCGAAGCCAAGCCAAAGAAGATACAATAAGTATTCAAGTTGATGAAATTTTCATTCATTACATGATGGTTATAACCCCTCCCCCCCAAAGAATAATATATGTACATAAAGAATCATATATAGTATAAAAAGAAGGAAAAGTTAAAGAAAGAGTGTAGTATCGTGGATTACCATGATTGCCTGGAACATGCCCCCCCCACCCCACCCCCCTACCCCCAACCACACTGGAAATCAAAAGACTTTAGATAATAATTTTCATTCTAAGGAAGAAGTTTAACACCGGACTGAAAAGGCTGGAAGAACACCTCTACATACTTATACCTAAAATTTGTGTTTAAGGGCTCCAAATTCACAAACATATAGGATATTTATTTCTCACATTGTCTGTAATATTCTCTAAAGGAATATATCTTTGAATTTCTACATTCCATCTTCCCGTATCTATATATTGTTACACTATCCAAATAACAATGTTATACAATGTTGTGAGGGAAAAAAATTAATTGCTTATTTTTCCAATACGTTTTATCTGCTATTTTTAAACATTTTTCTCTTTTGCTTGTGACAAATACCATCCTTTCCAAGTTAACTTGCTTTTTTTTTTAAACCCTTTGCAGTTTATTTACTCATTCATAAATTCTGCTTTTAGATCAGGCAAGTGAGCACTGTGGCTACAAAATGCGAGTCCAGAATGCATTCGTAAAAGTCACAAGTTTGTACATCTCAAAGCAAAGTGGCAAATTTGGCCACAGAAAGGGCAGATTTTTCAGAGACTACTAGAAAGGTAACCCTGACAGTCACACAGGCTGAAGGAACTTCCAAACCACCTTTCAGGTTGAATATTTTGCCCCCAAAATTATAAATAAGAATCCAATAATTGTACTAGAATGACAAAGTAAAATGAGTTAACCTTGTAGAATCCTCTTCACTGTGAATGAGAATAAGGATAGGGAGACCTATCTTTATCAACCAAAATGCTGACAAACTCGCCATTCTATTCATCAACCATATTCCAGTTCCTTCCATCCTGAGTACACGCCAAGAGCCCAACATTCTGCGTAAGGCAGTGGAAGAACATGGACAGTGAGAGATGGTCCAGAGAGTCTGAAATATGAGGAAATCATGGTTTTATTTCCATTGAGGATGTGAAAGCCAACCAGCATCAAAACAATTATCAAAGGAGATTGGACCACAGCAACAGATTATATACCAGCACTGTTTGGAATTGAACTTCCAAAATAACCTCAATCACCATCAATGCTGGAAAAGAGCATTATCCAGCAAAGTTACTGTACACCTCATTCAATGAAGAACTCCATCTTCAACAATGTGGATGTCCAAGGAATGACTGCAAAAGCATCTATTAAACATCTTCAAGCACATTTGTCAAGTAAATGACCCGACTGATCTCACACCCAAGATCATTACCAGTGGAGATCTAGCTGAGATGATGCTCCTTGCACAAGGGCAAGCCACAGTTACAGGCATTAAGCACAAATTAATGGAAAAAAATGGGAAAAATCTGCAGCAATTTGAGTTAAATCTCACACAAAGACAAGTAAGTGTCATTGTAGGAGATCAGTTAACCAACAGCAGTGTTTTGAAACCCACCACCTTCAGGTGCTTAACTTTACTCCACTACAGGGTCAAAAATCAGGGGATTTTCTGATAACTGCTCAAGGTTAAATTCCATTCACACTCCTAAGCAAATGAACCAGTCCATGCCTGCAAAATCATATTTCATCAAGGAATGGAAAATGCTTCCAAAGTGCCAGGCAATAATCAGCTCCAACTGAACTGTCCAACACAATCCTCAGCAATGTCACAGAAGTCCAACATAAAGAGTGCATCATACAGAGAGGAGATTGACAGACTTGTACAAGAAAAACAACCCGAGTTTCAATGTGGACAAGATAAAGACGATCGTGGACTTCAGGAGGATGAAGGACCATTCCCCACTACATATCAATACCTCTATTGTAGAGAGAGTGGGGAGCACAAAGTTCCTTGGTATCCAGTTAAAGGGTGACCTATCAGCACCTCATTAGTCAAGCACGGTTACCGCCCACCATCCAAATAACATCCTACAGGAGCACAATAAAGTTTCCTGGCTGGCTACATTAGTGTTGTACAGAGGGTTATTAAAATTGCTCAGAAGATCATTGGTGTCTCCCTTCCCTCTATCGACGACATCTACAGGCAGCAGTGCTGAAGGAGAGCTCAGGGAATTATCAAGGACCCTAACAATCCACCTCACATTATCTATAAGACACTATCTTCAAGGAAGAGGTACAGGAGGTTAAAAACCAGGACTGCCAGATTGAGAAACAGTTTCATCCCACAGGAGGTGAGACTGTTGAACAACCCTAGAAACCTGGAAATTATATGTATATATATTTATTTTGGATCGCTGTGTATAGATGCCATTTGTGTGTAGGGTGTACTGTATGTCTGTACTATAGTCCGAAGATGCTCTGTTTCGTCGGGTTGTACCATGTTCAATCAGATGACAATTAACTTGAACTTCAACTTGAACACAAACCCACATATCCCATGAAGCAACTCCTGCCTCTCCCCACCACCTCCACACAGCTCTGTCTGAACCCTATGGAAGAGTCTGCAGAGCCTTTATTGGCTACCTCAGAACAAAAATTAAACAGAATTAAAAGGTCATTCTTGACACTAAGAGACTATCCCAGATAGTAACAAATCAGTAGAGCCATCTGCTGGCATAGATTCACCAATAACCTGCACTTCAGATTTTTCCGGATGCACTCAATTACAGGGTTGCCACATGCAGACCATGCATGGACAGAGATTGAATGCAGAATAGAGTTCAACTATAAGCACAGCATCCAGTATCCTGTAACCAAGTAAATCCTAATATATTTATACATATTTATTTTAAATTATATCTTCATGTTTATACATGATTATGTATCATGTGTCTGTTTGCGCAGCATGGTCCAGAGAAACACTGTTTTATCTGGTTGCACATGTACAGTCAGACAATAATAAACTCGAACTTGAGCATTCGAGGAATCCGAGCATCACGACGTGCAGTCCAGTCAGTGTTTAGAACCCCACTGAGCACACAATGATGCAGGAGGACTTGAAAGAGGAAATTATTGCTAAGGAACATCACTGTTGGACTTTCTGAACCATCATCTGCCCAGCCATCTCCAACTGCTTCCTTCATGACTTTCTTTCAGCATGAAGTACTGAGCAAGGCTCCCTCACTGATTTCTCTTCCAGCCAAATTCTAGACGTAGATTAGGGCTTCTCAAAGGTTTATCCCCATTAACAAGGCTTCAAGTGGGAATAAGATGTCAAGATAAATGGGTGAAGACAATAACTTTAACATAAACCATGGCAAAACAATACACTTAGCTAATGTCCATCATTATTTTTACTCGACTCAGAACACTTAATTATAGCATTACAAATTGCTGGCAATGCAAATTTATAGCCAAACTGAGAAATTTCTCATCTCCTCAGTCCAAGAAAGCCTACCACTTTGTCTGATACCATGATCCTTGGCAGTTGAGCCCTCAGCCAGGGAAAACAATTGCCCTGCATCCAGACAGTCACATCCTCCCAGATTTTTTTCAGTTTCAATCAACCAAAAAGGATATAGCACACACACACACACCTCATGCAGCGGCTCCACATACCCTTCATCAAGCATTTGCTGCACTTCCACTGTGACAGGTTTGCCCTTTCTTGAAGGAGGATATAAAAATATACACAATATATCAGATGTGCAGTCATCAAGCTCCTCCCCCCCCCACCCCCCATTCAATTGCACCAAGACCTCGCGTAATAAAGGTTAAGATATTTTCTTCCTTCCCAAGTACTGCTTGAACCTTGCTGCTGGCTTTCAGCAATTTGTGTAAAGCACATCAACATTAGGCCTCATCAACATTACCCTTACTCACCACTTAAACACTTCTCTGTTTCGTTCACCAAAATGGGTGGCCCCATCTTTTTGAAAGAGACTAAGTATAGTGAATGACAGAAAAAGATAAATGTTTACAGCCAAAGTTCATTTAATGATAAAGATTGAAAGATTAGATTTCGAGAATGGATGAGATATCATAAGGGACAATTTTTTTTTAAACTTTCAAAAACCTCTAAAAAAAAGCCTCAATGGCACCGCAAGCCTTCATTGTTCTCTTGCCTTGGACCATAAATCACATCAATCGCAGGATCTTTGTGGCATGAAATACGGCTTCAAATTGCTGCACTGAGATTAATCTGTGTTAAATATAGCCATTTCCTGACACTCAGAAGGGAGGGGTATGGCAAATCAGTAATCTCTAAAGATTCAGCCAGGCTTATGCCAGAGCTGCACAAATCAATTAGCAATTTTATGAGAATCTCAACTCTTGCCATACCTCTTCAAAACTGTTTGTTTTAACATACATTACTAACAATTGTTTGTCCAGTAATTTTTACTAAGTCTGGATGTTTGACAGGGGTTCCTTCCATGAGATCCCAACCTCCACCTACTCACCACTATTTCCATTCAATACATCACCATCTCTGCTGTGCTTTCCAAAAACTATTTATTGTCAGAGTACATACATGACATCACATACTACCCTGAGATTCTTTTTCCTGCAGGCAAGGCAGAATTACCACTTAGTGCGGCGGCGCATTCTCTCATGGCAAACCGGCCCTGCGTGTAACGCCACGTGGCGGGCAGCCATGGGAAGATGGTGCCGTCAGGGGTTCTTCCTGACTCAAACCTCCCGCTCAGCGTGCATCTCAGGCGGTGATTATGATGTCACCACACATGTGGTGACTGAGCCAGCGCTGCCCTTAAAGGGGCGCGCGCTAAATTCAAATAAAACGTGGTGGCTGTGCTTTCCTCAGCTGCGCATAGCGTCACAGTGCAAAACAAACTGTACACAATGTACACATGTAAACAAACAAAGAAATGTAAACAAACTGACTGTGCA
Source organism: Narcine bancroftii (assembly GCF_036971445.1). Classification (NCBI taxonomy): domain Eukaryota; kingdom Metazoa; phylum Chordata; class Chondrichthyes; order Torpediniformes; family Narcinidae; genus Narcine; species Narcine bancroftii. Next base: position 223,089,875 of record NC_091474.1, on the reverse strand, counting down.
ATACAGGGAGGGAAAAAATGCAAAGTAAGAGTCCTTAAATAAACCCTTGATTGAGTTTATTGTGGAGGGATTGCAGCTGTTCCTGAACCTGGTGGTGTTAGTCTTGTGGCACCTACACCTCTCTCCTGATGGCAGCAGCGAGAATAAAGCATATGCTGGGTGGTGTGGGTCTTTGATGATTGTTGCTGCTCTCAGACGGCAGCGTTCCCTGTAGATGTTCTCAATGTTGGGAAAGATTTTACCCTTGATGTCCTGGGCTGTATCCACCAAGTTTTGCATGGCTTTTCGCTTGGGGTATTGGTGTCCACGTACTAGACCGTGATGCAGCCGGTCGACACACTTTCCACCATACATCTGTAGAAATTTGCCAGGGTTTCCAATGGCATACCAAACCTCTGCAAACTCTTGAAGTAGAGGCACAGACATGCTTTCTTCACAATGCCATTAGTGTGTTGGGTCCAGGAAAGATCCTCCGAGACAGTGACTCCCAAGAACTTAAATTTGTTCAGCCTCTGGGCTATTTTTTCATCTATCTGCTTCATTCAATACATTGTGCCTATTTTGAAATGCAACTTGCATAATATTTTCTTACTTGTTCTCATGAGAGGACCAGTGTCAAAAGCTCAAGTCACACAGGCAACCAAAGCGAAAGGAGGAACAACAAAAGCAAGTCCAGGAAGAGTGCTGTTGAAAACTGAGCTGTTAACACAAAATTCTCCAGCTGCACCATTTTCAAATGTAATCAATATTTAGCAACACAAATAACCTGAGAAAAGCATTGCTTTATTTCTCTCTTTGTGTCTTTTGTGTTAATTATCCTCAAATTATTGTGTTTGTTTGTACCTGTGTCTACAGCAAGCAAGACTTGTGATGCATCGATACACTGGACTGATGCATTAGACAATAAACTCTTCATTGATTAATTAAACAAGTCTGGAGACGCCATGATTTGGAGTAAAATCACTAAATTTCAGGTCCCTCAGCGTCCATAGCAGACGAAGACATATAACAAGGGTTTCGGGCCTCAGCCCTTTGACAAGACTATACATCTTTGCTGCCAATGGACATTGTGGGACCTGCTGAGTTTCTCCAGCAACTTCGTGTATGTACCTCATTCATTTATACTGGTTGTGTGATTTTACCTCAGACACTGGTTAGATCGCATAAGATATAGGGTGGGCTGGCCAATTGGATACAGAATTGCCTTGGTGGTAAGAGTGAGAGGGTGGTGAAGGGTTATTTTTCCAGATTGGAGGCCTGCTAACCAGTGGTGTTTCTGCCAGCATGGGTGCTTGTCATCTATATTGATAATTTGGATGAGAACCTCGTTGGCATTTGTAGATCAAAAATCAGAATTCATTGCCATGAACATGTATCACAAAATTTGTTGTTTTGCAGCAGTATTACAGGTACAAAAATTGCTATAAATTACATTTTTTAAACATAAATAAATTAGTGAAAAAAAAAGAAAAAGTGAGGTAGTTTCTGTGATTCATTGTTCATTCAGAAATCTGATGGCAGAGGGAAGAAACTGTTTTTGTATCGCTGGATGTTCGTCTTCAGGCTCCTGCATCTCCTTCAAGATGCTAACAGAATGAAGAAGGCGTGGTCTGGGTGGTGAGAGTCCTTGAGGATAGAAGCTGCTTTCTTAAGACATCGCCTCTTGGTGATGGCTGAGTTCACAGCTCTGATGCTTATTTCCTGTCCTGTGCATTGGCTCCTCCATACCAGCCAGTAGGCCTTTTCAAACTGCTGTGTAAAATGGGGTTAACCAGGTGCTCCACTCATGCGGCAGTTAGAAAGGGTCCGACCCAGTTGGATTAGGACCACTCCAACAGGGTCCCTGAACTAGCTCAGAGCTAGTCAGGGAACCCAGTTAAACTTAGCTAGGTCGCGTCCACCGGCGATTTGGAAAGGAAAATGGCCGACCTGGTTATTCCGATGACATCAGCGCTTGCACGCTGGCATCACAGAGAAAACCCTGGCTGAAGTGCCTGCCATGATCAGGGAAGAGAGGGGTCGCTCACTTCCATGGGGCCTGGGGGGGGGGAAAAATAGCTGCTGTGGTGGGGGGGGCCACAATCAGGGGAGTGAGGTCACTGTCATGGGGGAAGAGGTTGGTGTCACGGGGTGGGGGGGGAGGTCGCTGCCACGAGGGAGGAGGAAGAGGTCACTGCTACAGGGAGGGCGAAGAGGTTACCACCATGGAGGGGGGGGGGGGAAAGAGGTCCCTGCCGCAGGGGGTGGGGGGAAAGAGGTCGCTGCCGCGGGGGGAGGAAGAGGTTGCTACCGCGGGGGGAAGGGATGGGGAAACGTGGGGTGGCTGTGATTGCCACGTGGTTCACAGTGACAGCTCAATGTACGCAACAGCAAGACCTCACTGGGGGGCGGGTACGTGATTGACTGGGTGAGTGTCGATTGACGGTGAGGGTGGCAACTGACAGGGGGAGGGTGAATGACTGGGAGATTGTAATTGATGGTGGGTGGTGACTGACAGGGGGCAATTGACAGTAGTTGGGGGGTGGCAGGGAAGACTTATCGATACTTTCCTTGAGCTCATGATGCGTCATCACGGGGGTGGGGTCCCCCTTAAATCGCTGGGAATTTGAAGATCTTTACTCTTTCCACTGCCGACTCCTTAATGTGGATTGGTTTATGTTCTGATTTACCACTCCGGAAGTCCAGAATCAGTTCCCTTATTTTGATCATGTTGAGTGCAAGGTTGTTGATGTGACACCACTCAAATACGCTTTCTCATTGCCAACTGTGATTTTGTCAACAGCAAACTTGTAGACGGTATTTGAATTGTACCTGGCCACACAGTCATGGATGTAGAGAGAGGAGAGAGAGCACTGAGGACAAGATTTTGGACACCATGTTTCATCTATACATGACATCATTGAAACCAGATCGATAATAAGCACATGAAGACTAGCAAGAACATTTTTGTTTCCAATGGTTATCAAGCTCTTCAACTGCCACTTGTTACCATATAACCATATAACCAAATACAGCACAGAACAGGCCAGTTCGGCCCTACTAGTCCATGCCATAACAAATCCCCACCCTCCTAGTCCCACTGACCAGCACCCGGTCCATACCCCTCCGGTCCTCTCCTATCCATGTAACTATCTAGTCTTTCCTTAAATGTAACCAATGATCCCGCCTTGACCACGTCTGTCGGAAGCTCATTCCACATCCCCACCACCCTTTGCGTAAAGAAATTTCCCCTCATGTTCCCCTTATAATTTTCCCCCTTCAATCTTAAACCATGCCCTCTAGTTTGAATCTCCCCCACTCTTAATTGAAAAAGCTTATCCACGTTTACTCTGTCTGTCCCTTTTAAAATCTTAAACACCTCTATCAAGTCCCCTCTCAATCTTCTACGTTCCAGAGAAAAAAGCCCCAGTCTGCACAACCTTTCCCTGTAAATCCAACCTTGAAATCCTGTCAACATTCTCGTGAACCTTCTCTGCACTCTCTCTATTTTGTTTATATCTTTCCTATAATTTGGTGACCAAAACTGTACACAGTACTCCAAATTTGGCCTCACCAATGCCTTGTACAATTTCATCATAACCTCCCTACTCTTGAATTCAATACTCCGATTTATGAAGGCCAACATTCCAAATGCCTTCTTCACCACACCATCTACCTGAGTATCAGCCTTGAGGGTATTATTTACCATCACTCCTAAATCCCTTTGTTGCTCTGCTCATCTCAATAGCCTGCCATTTAATGCATATGACCTATTTAGATTTGCCTTTCCAAAATGTAACACCTCACACTTATCTGTATTAAATTCCATCAGCCATTTCTCAGCCCACACCTCCAGCCTTCCTAAATCACCTTTTAATCTACGGTAATCTTCCTCACTGTTCACAACACCATCAATCTTTGTATCATCCGCAAACTTGCTTATCCAATTCATCCACCCCTACTTCCAGATCGTTAATATATATAACAAACAATAGTGGACCCAGGACCAATCCCTGAGGAACTCCACTAGTCACTGGCCTCCAATTGGACAAACAATTTTCAACCACTACTCTCTGACACCTCCCATCCAACCATTGCTGAATCCATTTCACTACCTCCTCATTTATACCTAATGCCTCCACCTTTTTTCCTAACCTCCTGTGGGGAACTTTGTCAAAAGCTTTACTAAAGTCTAAATAGACAACATCCACAGCTTTCCCTTCATCAACCTTTTTTGTAACCCCCTTGAAAAACTCAATCAGGTTTGTCAAGCATGATCTACCCATGCTTACACGAATGATGACTTGCTCCAATGCCAAAGGAATATCTGACACTTTTTCTGGTACTGTGATCATTAACCATGGTTTTTGCATTTATAATCTCTTTTTAACTTAACAGTGCATACTATTGTAATTTTGTATGAACTACCAGATATGATCCACTGTGGTTTTAGCACCTGCAGGAGATGAGAAAGAAGTGCCACAATCTTGGATGTAAATAAAGCATGAGGGGCCCAGATGAGGTAAATAGTGTTTTGTTCAGGATAAAAAGTGGGGGGGGGTCCTCAAAATAGAGAAAATAAACCAAGATAAAAGGGGAAAAACTTAAAGGGGACTAGTGTGGCAACTTTTGCTGCACAAGGTGGTGTGCATTTGGAATGATCTGTCAGAAATGGTATAGGTAGGGGGCGTGGCCATGCTAATGTTTTGAAAGAGCTCTCCACAAAAATATTAAAAAGACAGTTTAAATGCTCAAAAATCAGAATTTTATCCTCAAAAATGGATAAAACAAGTGCTAAACGACCAAGGCAACCGAGAACAAAAAATGAAGAATAGCTCAATCAGGAACATCAAGTGGAAGCCTGATGAGGAGCGACTCAGGTGGGGCCTTGGGACCAGCTGAATCCAGCAGAGCTAGGGAGTCAGCCCAAGATATAGTCTCCATCCTGAACATATTGGAAACTTTATGAAGACGAGTGTAGAAGCAGCGATAAGAAATATATCAGAGAAGGTAAAGGAAATTAAAGAAGTTGTGGAAGACTTAAATGAATGAATGACTCATTTAGAGGCCAAGTTGGACAAAACAAAAGAAAGGCTGAAGGCACTGGAAGAAAAAGCAAAAACATGGGACATAGAAAAAAAAGGACTGATGGATAAGATCAACCATATGGAAAATTTTAGCAGATGTAACAACATAAGAATCATTGGACTGACAGAAGAAATAGTGTGAAGAGACGGTGAGTTTCTTTGAACCATGTAAAATAAGTTAAATGCAAAGCTGCAAATTGAAAGTGCTCACTGGACCCAGAAGAACCAGCAGTGACCACGACCAGTCCTGGTAAAACTTTTAAGTTACCAGGAAACAGATGCGATCTTGGGAGCAGCGTATGAATATTCAAAAAGTAATCATAGTGTACAATGCAAAAGTAATGTTTTTACAGGACAAAGAAAGGAATTTGACAAGTTAAAGAGACAACAGTGATCTAAAAACTTTAAATATTCAATGATATATCCTGCAATGCTGAGGGTAGATGTCTCAGAAGGTAATCGATGAATTTTCAAGAATAAAAAAGAGGAAGAATTTTTATGAAAAGATTAAAGTCACGAGCTGAAAGAGCTGAAAAGGCCTTTTCAAAAAGGGACTAACAGAAAGATGTATCCTTTTATTTATACTAATAATAGAAACATTGGTATATATGGAGAGCTCTGAAAAGACAAAGGTGGTACGAAAAGCAGCAAGCTAGCAACTCCAACAGAGGGAGAAGATTGCACTGGGAGAGGAGTGATTTTAAAAGATGGCACCAAAGGGAGGGTTTCTTCTTCAGGGTACTATTGTCAATGTCACAGTCAGAGCTAGGGATGTGTGTGTGTTTCTTAAAGGAGAAATGTATGTGTTGGAAATTTATTTTAATAGGGAAATGTGACAACAGTATTTAGAAAATTGGTTAGAAATTATTGTTATACAATATTTGTGTGAGAAATGGTATGGATAAAACACTAAAGTTTATTAGTCTTAATATTAATGAGATAAATGGGACAGTGACGAGGAAGTTGGTCTCGGCATACTTAAAGAAATTAAAAATCGCTATAATCTTTTTTGCAGGAAACACAACTTACCAAATTGGAACATGAGTGGGACAAATAATATCATCTTCTTTTGGTTCAAAGGGAAGAGGGGGTGGCTATTCTAATTAATAACAACACACGAGTGTTAATAGAAGATAACTTGATTGATCAAGCCGGATGGTATGTAATGGCACACTCTAAAATTTATGGAGAAGCATGGACACTTACGAATATTTATGCCCCAAATTATGATGATGAAGCCTTTATGAAGGATATCTTCTTTAAAACAGCAGAGGGAAGACAAAATATTTTAGTTGAACTAGACTTTAGTTTCTGCTTGGACCCAAGACTAGATAAATCTGCAAGAACAATAACAAAGGTAAAAGCAGCAAAAACCACAATTTCATATATGAAAGATCTAAATCTTATCAATCTATGGATGCAATTAAATCCCACAGAGAGAGACTACTCTTTTTACTCAAGGGTGCACAAATCACATACAAGGATTGACTTATTTTTAATGTTTGCCCAGTTAAAAAGTAGAGTGATAAAAATAAAATATCTAGCAGGGCTTCTATCAGACCATTCTCCATCAATATTAACTATAGCAACAATGGAAAAGCAATGAAATGTGTACAGATGAAGTCTCAATACTACATTGCTTAAAAGAACAGACCTGTGAATTTATAAAGAGACAGATAGAAATGTTTTGTGAAAATAATAGTTTTCTGATATGGGACACACTTAAAGCATATTTAAGGGGAGAAATTATATCCTACACAAAGAATCTTAAGAGGGAACATATGGCAGAAGTAAACAGTTTGGAGAAGATATTAAAGAATTAGAAAAATTTATCAAAGAACAAAACTACAAGAAGGATACAGATTATTGGAGAATAAAAAGCTAAGATATAATACAATACAAACATATAGGACAGAAAAGCTACATTAAAAACTAAACAACAATACTATGAATTGATTGAACAGGCGCACAAAGTTTTAACTTGGCAGATTAAAACAAAGGAGCCAAGAATGATAAATGCTATAAAAACAGAAACAGACACACTAGTATATAAGCAAAAATAAATTTAAAAACACTTTTAGACATTATTACACCAAACTATACAAATCAGAATTACTAGATGAAAATGAAATGGAAGAATTTTTGCTGAACATCGAATCGAAAAGCCCCGGACACCCTTAAGGCAAATAAATCACCAGGAGAGGATAGATTTCTACCTGAGTTTTATAGACACTTTAAAGAATTATTAATGCCCTTTTAATGGATGTCCTGGACCAAGCTGTGGAAACACAGACCCTCCCAGAGTCATTCTCGACTGCTATTATTAGTGTTACCAAAAAAGAATAGAGACCCACTAAAAACTTTGTTATATAGACGAATATCCTTGTTAAATTCTGATTATAAGATACTTGCAAAAGCATTGTCTAATTGGTTAGGACAATACATGCCAAAACTGATACATGAGGACCAAACAGGATTTATTAAAGGAAAGCATTCCTCAAATCATCTAGGAAGATTATATATGGCTAAATCTCAATGAAATCCAAGTATTACAGTCTCCCTAGATGTGAAAAAAGCATTCAACCATTAGGAATGGCCTATTTTATTTAAAACACTGGAAAAATTTGGTATAGGCAGAACATTTATAAATTGGATAAAAACTTTATACCATAAACCACTAGCTAAAGTAATAACAAATAATCAGATGTTGGTGGTGTTTCCCTTGAGTAGATTGAGTAGACAGGGATGCCCCTGTCCCCATCACTTTTTATTTTAGCGACTGAACAGCGGACAGAGTTAACAAGGGATCCAGATATAAAGGGCTTCAAAGTCAAGAAGAACACAAAATCAGTCTATTCACCGATGATGTGTAATTCTACCCATCAGACCCAACTAAATCTTTGGAAAAATTACAAGAAACACTTGAAAAATATGGAAGAATATCAGGCTACAAAATAAATATGGATAACAGTGGATAAATATGCCATTAACAAATTTTGAATATGAAAGATACCAAAAAGGAACTAAATTTAAATGGAAGACAGATGGAATAAAATATCTTGGAATAGGAACTGACAATAACTTGTACCCCTTCTTGGAAAGCTAGAAAAAGACCTACTGAAATGGAGAGACTTACCCATTACTTTAGTGGGAAGGGTTAACTGTGTCAAAATGAATGTGAACCCAAGACTGCAATACCTTTTTCAACCGCTGCCTATTCCGTTACATAAAAACTTTTTAAAGCTACTAAACAACCACATTAGACAGTTCCTATGGAATAATAAAGTACCAAGATTTGCATTGGAAAAACTGACATGGCTCTACAGGCTGCGAGGACTTAGACTTCCAGATTTCAAAAAATATTACCTAGCCACACAGGCTAGATTTCTCATAGCTTTCTTCAATGAAGACCATCCCCCCACCCCCATCTTGGGTTCAAAAGGGAATATAATCAATGGAGGAGGGGGAAACAAAAGACTTTATCTATAAATAGAGTTTCAAATCACTAAAGAAAAAGATGGATAACCCCATTCTAACATATATGATTAAAACATGGCAAGAAATTAATAGTATAGGAAAAAAAGTAGGGATATCAATAAAAGCAACATGTGTAAAAATCTGTTATTGCCTATGCAAATGGCTAATAGAATATTAAATTCACGGTATGGCCAAGGTTTAAGATATATTAATGACTGTTACACTGAAGGAACTCATGCCCTTTGAACAAATAAAACACAAATACCAAGTGGCCAATGGGACCTTTTTCTGTTTTCTACAGCTAGAATGTTCTTAAGAGAAAGATGGGGAGCAACGTTGACCGCACCTGAAATTAATGAAACTGAATGAACAGTTTGGATGGGGAATACACCCAAATTTATAACAAAAATGGACTATGCTCTCCAGAGCAAAAGTGTAAAACCAGGGTTGTAGAGGTCAAGGGAAAGATGGGAGTCGGACTTGGGTGAGGTGATTTCAGAAAAAACCTGGTCAGAATGATGTAAGGACAATATGAAGTCAATTATAAATGTAAGATATGGAATGCTTCTGTATAATTTTTTAAACCAATTATATCTTACCCTACAAAAGTTACACAGATCAAAAGCTGAAATTTCAGAGATGTGTTTCAGCTGTGGGATTGAGACAGGAACATTTATAAAAATAGCACTGGCGGTAGCGAAAAAAATGTATCGCGATCACTTGGAAGTCCGACTATCCTCTATTTATAGCACGATGGACTGCAGAAATGAACAGCTGTATACCTTTGGAAAAAAAAAAATCACATACAACATAAAGAATAAATATGACACTTTTGTAAAGGTCTGGCAGCCATACCTGGACCACATAGGGGCCCAGATACAGTTAAAAAAAAGGAACAAAAAAAATGTAGCTGTCTGGTCCACCCCCGTACATAAGGGGCTGAACTGCCACAACATAAACCTACACACAACAACGCAGAGACTACCTTCTCACTGAGGAGAAGTGCCAGGGTTAAAGAGTGGACTGCGGGAGCGAGTGCCACTCCTGAAGCTATGTGCTGACGTCACTCCCGTGAGTCAGCATGGCGTGTGGAGTGTTTCACAGTATTGCTTTTGGTAGCACGATCTGTTTGAATAAACAGACATTTACTGATTCACTCAGCTCGGTGCAGATGTGTTCCTTTCTTTTCGCACACCACCGTATCGTGCGCACTACTGTGGTGACCCTGCATAGGTTTCAGTGGTTTGAGACCTACCGAGCACGCAACAGCATGGACCCCACCAGCTTTTCAGCAGCCCCTGAAGCTTCCGGCAATGAATCTGCTGCAGTCATGACCATTTCTGCTCCCACCCTGGTTATGGTGAATGCCATTGGCATCCACTTGCCGCCATTTTGGGCCAACCAGCAATGCAGTTAGCTGCAACTAGCTGAGGCACAGTTCGTGCTAAGAGGCCTAACGGCTGAAGACACCAAATTCTAGCATTTTGTTAGCGCCCTGGACACAGTCACAGCAGCAAGAGTCAGCCCTTTTGTGAACCACCCACCCATGTACACTCTCTTTCGTTGGTTCTTAATCAACTCTTTCGAACTCAGCCGGCATGAATGGGCCATTCATGTACTTAACTCACAGGGCCTAGGGGATTGCAACCACTCTGACCTTATGCAGGAGTTAGTGGATTTACCAGACAGACACACCAAGTGTTTCCTGCTTGAAGCCCTATTCTTGTTGAAGTTCCCTCAGCCATCTCTAATATGGACTTTGCTCACCCGCACCTTGTGGTCAAGGAAGCGGACTGGCTTTTCCAAATCCCTCAGCCAGACTTAATCCATGTCCAACCTATTTGTGCAGTGGGTTCTACCACAATGACAGGGACTACTCAGTCCCCCTCCTCAGCAGCGCAGCGACCGTCCAGACAAGGCTACTGGTTACTGCTACTACCACTGTCAATCGGGCCGTAATGCCCAAGAATGCGTTTCCCCCCCCCTGTAATTTCCCCGGATCCATACCAGGCCAGATACCGGGAAACCAACAAGCCAGCTGTCGTTAGTGGCCTTGGCAGCTGGCACCAGTAAATGCCTCCTGTACGTATGAGACCTGAAGACTGGGTGACTGTTTCCTGTGGACACTGGTGCCGAGATCAGCCTCATACCACCCAGATTCTTCAAGTGAAGAAACATCCTCCAAAGTTTCCCCTTACGATCCCCAGATATGGAGCTCGACTCATGACTTTCCACACCAAGGGCATATTTTTCCAATGGGAGTGCACAGTTGCCTCTGTAGGGTCAGGTCCTCCTAGGGGCACACTTTCTGCAGGCCAACGAACTGCTGGTGGATTTGACAAGGTGGCGCCTAGTGAATGCAGCAATCTCCCAGGTTTTTCCCCTTACTGTACGCCAACAAAACTTCCAGCTGATGGGAGTCCATGCCTCCAACCGGAACGAGTACACCTCCCTACTGGCCAATTTCCTGTTACTGCTAGCCCCGAATTTTCATGACGCGAAAGCTGTACATGGTGTGCAGCATTTCATTGAGACCACCAGTTTACATGAGGGTAAGACTATTTCCCCAGGACAAGCTCCTCCTGGCTAAAACTGAGTTTGCAATCATGGAGGAGTTGGGTATCGTCCACAGCTCGAATAGCTCTTGGGCCTCCCCACCTACATGTGGTCCTCAAGAATTCTGAAGAGTGTAGCCCATGTGGAGACTACTGGCGGTTAAATTATGTAACTTTTACAGACCGGTATCCAATCTCACATGCGCAAGATTTCACTGCTCGACTCCGGTGAACTCGGACCTTCTTTAAATTTGATTTGGTTAAAGGATATCATCAGATCCCAGTGCACTCCAATGACATCCCAAAGACTGCCATCGTCACCCCATTCTGATTTTTTGAATTCATGCCTTTTGGCCTAAAAAATGTGGCCCAGACATTCCAGCACCTTATGGACAAGATGACTGAGGACCTGGAGGGAATAAATCGTCTATCTAGACAATATTCTCATCGCCAGCCCCAACGCAGGAACACACAGGGAACACCTTTGGCAGCTCTTCACCAAGCTTCAGGCTCAAGGATTAATGATCAACCCAGCTAAATGACAGTTTGGTTTGGACACCATCGATTTCTTAGGACATCGTATCACCAGCTCGGGAGTCATGCCACTGCCTGACAAGGTGGAGACCATCTGCGGTTTTCCTAAACCAACCTACATCAAGGGACTGCAGGAATTTGTAGGGAGGGTGAACTTTTACCATTGTTTCCTCCCAGGAGCAGCAACCTTCATGCAACCACTATTCAACCTTATCAGACTCTCACCTGGGCCACTGAAACACTCCAAGCCTTCGAAGCAACCAAAACAGCACTATCTGAAGCCACCTTCTTGGCCCACCCAGACCCAGACTCCCCTTTGTCATTGACAACGGATGCCTCCGAGAGAGTGGTTGGCACAGTACTGCAGCAGTGGGTCAATCAACAATGGAAGCCACTTGCTTTTCTCAGCAAGCGCCTGAGGCCACCCGAACTTAAGTACAGCTCTTTTGGTCAGGAGCTGCTAGCTCTGTACCTGGCCATGTGCCATTTTAGGTACATCCTAGAAGGCCGGGTATTCACGGCATACACAAACGCTGGGGAAGATCTCAGACCCATGGTCGTCCTGACAGCAACGCCATCCTTCCTATATCTCAGAATTTACTACAGACATCCGACACATTGCAGGGACATCCAATGTCAAGGTGGAGACCATCTGCAGTTTTCCACTCGAATGCCCAACAATTTCTGACGTTACAGGTGGTATCGACATGGTCGAACTAGCCAGGGACCAGGCTAAGGAGGCAGACATATAGGCCTACCGCACGACCATCACAGGACTGCAGGTACAGGAGTTTGCCCCTGAACCAGGAGGATCACTATTCTTTTGTGACATGTCCACTGCCTGCCCAAGGCCTATCCTGCCCACTGTTTGGAGACACCAGGTGTTCAACCAAGTCCATGGACTTTCGCACCCCTCCATCAGATCAATGGGCTGCCTTGTCTCAGATCGCTTCATATGGCATGAACTATACTGCGAAGTCTTTCTTTGGGCGAAACCTGCGTACAATGTCAACATGCCAAAATCCAGCAACACATCAAGGCACCATTACAACCCTTCCCACCTACTGAAAACAGATTCCACCATATCCACATGGACATTGTAGGACCACTGCCAATCAACCAAGGGATGAGGTATCTGTTCACTATGGTTGACCGTTTCACATGCTGGCCAGAGGCGGTCTCTTTGCCATCCTGTCACACAGAGACTTGCGTGTGAGCTTTCATGTCGCAGTGGGTCACTTGTTTCGGTGTCCCCTCACATATGACCTATACCTGAGGAGTCCAATTCACCTCCTCCCTGTAGTCAACACCACCAAAATTTTGTGGTAGCCAATTACAGCACACGACTGCCTACCACCCCCAGTGAATGGACTGGTGGAGCGCTTTCACCGCCACTTAAAAATGTCTCAGAAAGCTCGACTCCAGGGCCCCAATTGGATGGACAAACTCCCATGGGTCCTGCTCGTCATCCGCACGGCACCCAAAGAAGGCCTCCCCACCTCATCAGCCGAGATAGTCCACAGGACGCTGTTCCAGGTGACCTCCACTGAACCTCAACCCAATGCCGTGGACGTCCTGCAGCGTTTAAGGGACAGCACAGCCAATCCACGCCTACTCTCCACTACCACACACGGCATGCCACCCTGCCACGCCCCAGAAGATTTGAAAACTGCTGATTTTGTTTTTGTCAGAAGGGGCCAGCCAGGAACCCCTTTACAATGCCCTTACGATGGACCTTTTAAAGTGTTTAAGAAGGCTGGGGTGGTTTTTATTCTGGACGTTGGGGGTAGACAGGACATGTTCACTATGGACCATTTGAAACGGGCCCACTTACATGGGATGGAACCTTTCCCTGCCCCTTGGCTGCGGCAATGTGGCCGCCCTCCTAAGCACTCTAAAACAAAGACTGTGAGAACTGTTTGCGATTCTTGTGGGGGATGGAGGGGGGAGGGGGGGAGTGTAGCAGTCCGGTCTGGCCCCATACACAAGGGGCCAAATCACCACAGTGCAAGCCTACACACAGTGGCGCAGAGACTGCCTCTTCACTGAGAAGTGCCAGGGTTAAAGAGCAGACTGCGGGAGCGAGCACCGCTCCTGAGACTTTGTGCTGACGTCACTCCCGTGAACCAGCGCGGCGGGTGGGGGGGTGGGGGGGGTTTCACAGTACTGCTTTTGGTAGCACAGTCTGTTTGAATAAAGGATAAGTTACTGGTTCACTCTGCTCGGTGCAGACGTGTTCCTTTCTTTTTGCAGCACCACTGTATTGTGTGCTATAAAGGGTATAAAAGTAACGATTATATATATAAAAATGTCGTTTCCCCAACGGTACTCTCAAAATACTTCAAATATATGCAAGCTTTGAAGGTGAACGGATCTGTATGTATGGAAGGGAAGGAGGGAGGGACAGGCTGGTTTTGTTTGTCGTGTTTATGAGAAAAAGTTCAATATTATTCTAAGTTTAAAATGTCACAAAGTATAATTTTTGAAAAAAAAAACAAAAATAAAATATTTGAAAAAAAGAGGTAGTCGAGGTGGGTAGAACTTCAATGACCAAAACATTTTTTGCAAGTATTAAAAGTGTAATGTCATTTGCATAAATGCAATATACAGGTAATGGTAGACTTGCTCGCTGCAGCCGACCAGGTACATAAAAAACACTGAGAACCAGAATAATCAAGGCTGGTGCCAGACTATTTTGTGCCCTAGGCCGGGCTAAGTGTGGGGTGGGGGGGATGGTGACCAGGCTGAGCAGGGAGAAGTGCTGAACAAGGAGGGGTGGTGGGGGGGGGTGCTGACCAGGTTGAGGAGGGTGGGGGGGGCGCAGAGCAGGGCGGGGGGGCGCAGAGCAGGGCGGGGGGGCGCAGAGCAGGGCGGGGGGGCGCAGAGCAGGGCGGGGGGGCGCAGAGCAGGGCGGGGGGGGGCGCAGAGCAGGGCGGGGGGGGGCGCAGAGCAGGGCGGGGGGGGCGCAGAGCAGGGCGGGGGGGCGCAGAGCAGGGCGGGGGGGCGCAGAGCAGGGCGGGGGGGCGCAGAGCAGGGCGGGGGGGCGCAGAGCAGGGCGGGGGGGCGCAGAGCAGGGCGGGGGGGCGCAGAGCAGGGCGGGGGGGCGCAGAGCAGGGCGGGGGGGCGCAGAGCAGGGCGGGGGGGCGCAGAGCAGGGCGGGGGGGCGCAAAGCAGGGCGGGGGGGCGCAGAGCAGGGCGGGGGGGCGCAGAGCAGGGCGGGGGGGCGCAGAGCAGGGCGGGGGGGCGCAGAGCAGGGCGGGGGGGCGCAGAGCAGGGCGGGGGGGCGCAGAGCAGGGCGGGGGGGCGCAGAGCAGGGCGGGGGGGGCGCAGAGCAGGGCGGGGGGGCGCAGAGCAGGGCGGGGGGGCGCCGAGGGGGGGGATGCCGCGCGGGGGGATGCCACGCGGGGGGATGCCGCGCGGGGGGATGCCGCGCGGGGGGATGCCGCGCGGGGGGATGCCGCGCGGGGGGATGCCACGCGGGGGGATGCCGCGCGGGGGGATGCTGTGCGGGGGGATGCTGAGCGGGGGGATGCTGTGCGGGGGGGATGCTGTGCGGGGGGGATGCTGTGCGGGGGGAGAAATGCTGGCCGGGCTGAGCGGGGTGGGGGGAGGGGGATGCTAACCAGGCTGAGCTGGGGGGGCTGTGCTGACATATCTACCTCTACCATTTTGATTGCAGCTCATTCCATATGTTCCACATGTAAGGACCATGAGGGAATAGTTCTTCTAAGTGAAGAATGGTCCCCTCACAAGCCCCACCTCCCTCACTTTATAGTTATACCCTCTTGTCAGATTGACCTACTCCAGGAAATGGATGGTCACTGTTCACTTTATCAATGCCCCTCATGATTTCTACAGACCTCAATGAGATCCCCTTCAACCTCCTATGCTCCAAGGAAAACAGACTTCGTTTTTCCAGTCTCTTACAATAACTCAACTTACCCAATCTTGCCGACAACTTGATAAGCCTCTTGGGAACCTTTTTCAGGATTATTGTATCCTTCCTCATCAGATACTTCAACATCTCCAATTTAACTGTCATGCTCTTACCTCTCTCCCACCTCACAACATTTGTGTCCAATCAACTGTGGCTAACTCCTGTCTAATCATATTGAAATTTAGTATTCAAACTCAAGGACCTGTGTTATCAATTTCCATAACGGTTTTAAAACTTAGAGAATTGTGATTATTGGTTCCCCAGATTCAGTCTCCAATGCTTTGGGCTTGAGCCCTTCATCAAGGTTTGGACAAAATGTAGGCAGGCACCTGAACAAAATGGTGTTTATTTTTTGGTGGGGGCAGAGGGAGAAGTACAATCCCACAGCCAGGAGGTAATAAGGGAGGTAGGGCACACCAGCAAACAAGGGAAGAGGGAATGGCTCTGTGAATTGAAAGGGAAGGGTGGGGTGGAGAGGTGAAGGAATAGAGAAGAGAGAGGAAGAACTGGGAGTAGGCTAGCAGAAACGTTAATGCCATCCGGCTGGGGAGTGCAGAGATGGAAAATCAAGTGATGCTCCTCCAATTTATGGGGGATCTTGGTTTGACAGTGCATGAGCCCATGGACATACATGTCAGTGAAGGAGTGGGGCACAGAATTGAAATGGATGGCCTCTGGGAAATCCCTGACATTGACACTGACAGACCAAATGTGTGTCTAAAACAATGTTCATGTTACTGAGGGGGGATTGGCCACAGGGAGTTCCTGTCCTCTCAGGCAGCACCCTCTACCTTTCCACATTCAACAAGCTGCTCCCTGTACGCACCTTCAACGAGACCACTTCATTTAAAGCTTGAATCTCTGATGCCCTCAGCAATCCAAATGATCTTCTGTTCACTCAGCTGCAACTCCTGTTTCTTTATCTAATCAGTCAGGAGTTGAAGCTGCATGCATTTCACACAGGATTAGTCATCAATGACATTGGTAGATCCCTTTACAACCAACGTTCTGCAGCTGGAGCACTAGACAATCATTCCATCTCTGAACCACTAACAATTGAAAAAGGAAAAAAGGGGGCGTCACGTGATAACATGAGGTTAGGATGCAAAAAAACTTATTTTCCTTGAAATCAGTTAAAAAAGTGTGTTGAGAAAGTAATGTACTAGTAAAACAAACTCCATCAAACAGCCTCTGAACTAATCTACATACTCACAAACATGGGTGGGGGGTGGGGGGGAAGGATAAAACTGTTGCACGCAAAAAAGAAAAGCAAAAATGGACGGTAGGGCCTGTGACAACTCTGGAGCCAGAGAACTAGCGTTTTTTTGCTGTCCCTGAGATGAGTGGGCAGCCTCTGCTGCCACAGCGAAGTGCGCCGCACCCAGTCGAATGGGATGATGACGCTGAAGGAGGAAGAACTGGAAGTCACGCAGGCCCGTCCAAGTCAGTGTCGGAGTCAGAGGTTTCAACTTCAGGACGATGAAGATGTTGCACAAGGTGGCAAACGTCGAGCCACTAATTTCCCAATTAAAGTGAGTCATGTGGACATACTTAAAGAAATTAGAAGCATGAGAAATGATGTGAAAGATAGGAAAGATGAAATTAAAATAAAAATAAATAAAGTAACAGAGGGCATGAATAAGTTGAAGAAACATATGGATGAAATAAATAAAGTTAAACCAGTAAAAGAAGATGTGGAAAGATAGAGTTTCTCAAATGGAAAACAATGAGACTGCTTGGACCATGATAAACCAAAAACCGTCAAAAAGTGGATACCTTGGAAAATTATGGCAAAAGAAATATTAAAATAGTGGCTCTGAAAGAGGGGGTTGGTAACAATAAGATAAGCCTAGCTTTTTTCAAAAATGAATTCCAGAAGAACTTGGACAGGAGATAGAGATTGAAAGGGCTCAAAGGGCCCTTAGAAGGAAACCACCCCCAGGGCAGAACCCATGTTCAGTTCTGATAAAAATTCCTGCATTATCAAGACAGAGAAAAAGTTTTGAAAATCACTGCTCAAAAAGCTTGTCGGAGGCAAAGTCCACTTGAATATGAAGGAGGCAAAATTTTACTTTACCCCGACATAAGTGAAGATTTATTAAAAAGGAGAAAAAAAAATTAACCCTGTGAAAGAGACCTTGTGGGAAAAAGGATACCGTTCATTTTTACAGCACCCTGCAACCTTGAAAATCTCCTTGCCAAATGGTCAAAACAAATTCTTTGTGAGCTGTCTGGAAGCAGAGGAATTTGTTCAAGGCTTGCCAAGATTACAGAGTGGATGAAGACCTCGAAGTCTGATTATGGCATTTAACTTTCAGAATGAAATTTTTAAAACTGGAATATGGAGTTAACTTGTTTCAGAATTGTCTGATTTAAAAGAAAATATGTGATAAATTTCAATAGGGTTGATTCACGTGTGTATATGTGACTTCAGTCGCAACCCAAACACAAATCATGGGGTGGGGGAAGGGAATTCTTTATATTTTTATTATATAGTACTATATCCTGGAAAGTGTCTTATTCTATTTTTTTTGTATTTTTTCCTATCTTTGGATTGTCAGGAAGGTCGCAATGGGGCACAATGGATGGTGAGTGGTGGAGTTAAGCAGAGGAGTTTCGTGGGGGAAGGTAATGGAAACAGAGTGACAAAAATATATTAAGATGAGTAAAATGATAAAATTTTAATATAAGTGGGATAATAAAGTGGAAGAAAATTCTTGCACTTAAAAAAATGGGAATAGATATAGCTTTTCTACAAGAAACACACTTAATAGAAAAAGAACATTTGAAATTGAAAAGAGATTGGGTAAATCATGTCGTATCCTCTTAATTTAATTCAGTCAAGGGGAGCAGCAATATTGACCCATCAAAATCTTCCAACTAATATTCAACATGTTGAAACAGATCAAGCAGGCAGGTTTATAATGATACATTGTCAAATATTTTCTGAATTATGGGCTCTTTTAAATGTAAATGCTCCTTGTACTGATGATGACAAGTTTATTCAGGAAGCCTTCCTTAATTTAGCAAATGAACATGAGAATATATTAGTTGGTGATTTTTAACTTTTGTTTAGATCCACTATTATATAAGTCCACTATTATATAAGTCTACGAGAGGAGTGTTAAGAAGTAAAGCAGCTAAGATAACTTTGGCATGAATGAAAGATCTGAATTTAATATATATATATATATATATATATATATACACATCCTACAGAAAGAATGCTTAAGCTGAATATTCATAAATCTAAATTAAAATAGGAAAAAGATTTATCCATATCTATTTCTCAAGATCATTGGATGACTATATGTGAAGGCAGTATGATTAAAATTGTAAATGTAAGGTATAGATTGGTTCATTATAACTTTATTCACCAGTTATATCTAACTCCTGAGAAGTTTATTTCTTCTGATTTATGTTTTAGGCGCCATAAACAAGTTGGCTCTTTCTTGCATTCTTCTTGGTTATGTGAAACCTTTCTGGAATAGAATTAAATAACTTTGAGAAGTTTTATTTAAATTTAAAATTTTGCTTGATCCTATGCTATTTCTTGAGGGTTATATTAAGAAATTGAGTTTGGACTTAAATTGGGGGTTGGGGGATAATATGGGGCAATATATTATGTACCACCATATGGTCAGCATCCTGGATCCACAGACTGCAGACAGAGTGCCGTATCCACAGGCCACCATCGGAAGGCAATTACACTGAATAAATAAATCACTTCCCTAGTTAATAAATGCTGATCAAACAGATTTTGTTAAAAAGAGACTAGCTGCTGACAACATAATGCAATTGTTGAGTATTATTCACAGCATAAAAAAGAGGAGATTTGAGTGTAGCAGTGGTGTTAGAAGAAAAAGCATTTGACAGACAGGAATGGGATTTTTGTATTTAGGATACTGGAAAATTTTGGACTTGGAAAAACCTTTATAAATTGGATTAAAGCATTATATACTAGTCCAAAGGCTAAAGTATTAACAAATGGGCAGATATCTACGCCATTTTGTTTACAACAATCTAGTACACAAAGATGTCCTTTGTCACCAGCATTATTTGTCTTGGCGATTGAATAATTCGCAGAGATAATTTGACAAGATGTGGGAATTAAGGGGTTCAGAGTCAGTCAAGAAGAGCAAAACATTGGTTTATTTGTAGATGATGTATTAATATATTTGACGAAACCTGAACCATCTTTAAGACAACTACATCTTAGGTTGGAAGAGAATGGGCAAGTTTCAGAATACAAAATAAATTGGGATAAGAGTGAAGTTATGCCCTTTACAAAAGGACACTATACACAATGTCAGGGAAACACACAATTTAAATTGCCAAAAAGTCAGATTAAGTCAGATAATCATTTTTAAAATCTATATGAATTACTTACCATTGCTTCATAAATTTGAAGATTTTGAAAAAGTGGATATATTACTTTAATAAGGAGGGTTCATTGTACAAATATTAATATTTTCCAGAATGCAATACTTACTTCAAACATTTACCTATTTTATTACCTCAAAAAAATTTTTAAGGATTTTAATAAATGTGAGAGAATATTTCTATGAAAAAGGTAAAATGTCTCAAGTGTTGATGCAAATGCTAACATGGAAATATGAAATGGGGGGACGGGGGGATTTAAACTGCCAAACTTTGACAATTATTATAGGGGCAGCCCAAATGAGATTTATTGTATCTTTTTTTGAAGAAGAGAATATACCAGCCTGGATCAAATAGAATTAAGTAAAATTGGAGAAAACATAACTGTTTCTTTTATTTATAAATGGAATTCAAAATTAAAGACATGCCTTTATTAAAACATCTAGTATATATTTGAGGTAGGATAGATGGGGAAATTGGAACAAAAGGAGGTATATCAAACAATAGTTTGATACTCTTTTCAAAAGATAATGTTTTTAAAACTGTGGTCAGATAAGGAATTAAAAACTATTAAAGATTGTTATGAACAATTGCAGCTGTTGTCCTTTCTGCAATTGAGAAATAATACGGAATAACTAGAAATATATTTTTTTTTGCTATTTTCAAATAAAAAGATACTTAGAGGATAAATTGGGATCGGAGTGGAAATCCTTTTTAGATGAGGGACTGTATGGAAATGTACTTCTGCAATGTATCTTCTTTTGCAAAGGGCAACCTCTAAACCTGGGTTTCATAAATCTAAATGAAAATGGGAACAGGGATTTAAATATTATAATAGTTGAGCAAATAGGGACAGATTTGTACAGAGATTGTATGACCAATATAATTTTACATATGATACAGTACAATACAATTTCATGCATCAATTATACATTATACTGTGTAAATAGCTTAAAATAAAATTAGATTTATCAAGTGTTTTAGATGTGGTGAGGTTAAAGGTTTTTTTTTTGCATTCTACATGGTTGTGTCCAAAAGTGAGACCTTTTTTGGGTAAAAGTAGGGGAACTATTAGAGCAAATTACTGGTATTACATACCCACAAAATCCTGATTTATTTTTATTGGATAAAGTAAATTTAAAGCAGAGGTTGATAGATTCTTGTTTAGTAAGCGTGCCAAAGGTTACAGGGAGAAGGTAGTAGGGTGGGGATGAGGAAAAATAAAGAGAAAAAGGAAACCAAAACACAATAAATGAATAAATATTAACTAGTTTATTAAATATTAGGTGGTAGTGCAAAAAAAACCTTTGGTGGCCTTGGAGTAAGTAGTGCTATTGTTACAGCAGTAAATCAAAGTTAAAGAGCCTGAAAATTATTGGGAGAGAAAAACTGTCCTTGAACTGGATAGAGGTGCGAGCTTTAGACGACTGTATCTTCTGCCTGAAAGTAGCAGTCAGAAGAGAGCACAACCAGGGTGATGGGGTTTTTTTATGATTTTGGTTCCCTTTAATGGAGGGGGGGGGGGGGAGATGGCTTTCTGACCATAATGGACTAGGCTACATCTGCCGCTTTCTGCTCCCTTCCACATTCTTGGTCATTCGAGTTTCCAAATTGGGTCATAGTGCAACTAGTCAGTCTAGTTTCTGCAGTACACCCATGTTTATCAGAGTATATCGACAACATACTGAATCTTCTTCGAAAGTAGAGACATTGGCGTACCTTCTTCATGGTTTGCCATGGTTGTCTTCTTCATGTGTACCTTCTTCATGGCCCCAGGAGAAGTCTTCTGATATGTGGAAGCCCAGGAACTTGAAGGTTCTTGGCATCTCCACCACTGTCCCAGAGAGGAAATATCCATTGGTATGAGTGGTATGGGTCAAATATGTCGAGTGCAAGTAAGCAATACGTCCAACATGGATGAGATTTGGAGACAAAGGTCCTGTTTTCCCATTTTATAACTCTATGGCAGCATTGAAATATGATAAGTGCATAACCAGTCCCATCTGCAGGAAATCTTCAACAAGTTCAAAAGTTGAACGAGAAGACTGAAAATAACCAGCAGATAAGGCAGCATCCATTGAGAAATAAAAAGAGTTCATGTTTCAAGTTGATGACCTGCCCTCAAATTCTGGCTTGGCAATGCTGTCATAGTCTTCACTTGCCTCATTTATGACATTTCTTTTGAGTGCGCTTTGACGCTGAGGACATACTGTTGGTTTCTGCCTGATCACCTGATTCCTGTGAATCACATTTAAAAGCCAAGCAAGTCTTGAACAGGTCATCATTTGGACTGTTTCTCCATTGCTTTCAGCCAGGAAACAAGATATTTTAATGGTCACAAAACTAATTAAAATTTAATTTAAGCATATATCACAGTAACACCTTTTGGGCCACCTCTAAGCCCGTGCAGCCCACATCCGACCTGTATGGTTTGAAGGATGAGAGGAAACCAAATCACCGGAGGAAATCCACGCAGACACAGGGAGAACATGCAAACTCCTTACAAACTGCATCAGAATCAAACTCTGGTCCTTGGTGCTGCAACAGCGTTTGCACTAACTGCCTCCCCCCCCCCCCCCCCATGATCCGGTATATCCTATTGTTCGGAAATCCTCATTACTCGGCATCTACTCGTTCATTGGTCTGAGACATCGCCAGAGGATCCAAAGCAAGGGTGCAGTCAGTGTGTGTCATCAAAGCTGGGAGCCAAGGGCGCAAGTCAGTTGAGTGGCTGACGCTAGAGACCAGTTAGTTCATGGGCTGTTTGAAGCTGGAACCAATATCCTTAGTGCTTTGAAGAGCTGAAGCATACAAGCTGAAACTCAGGGGGGTTCTAGTTCCTGCTCTTGTAAAGCTCAATGGATTCTTTGCAAAATTTTATTACGCTATTGCACAACATACACAAGAAAAATGAAATACAAATGTGATGGTATATTATTAAGAGTAATGCCCAATAATCCAAAAAAAATCTGTGAGTACAGTAGCACCAAATCCCCCGAGGGTGCCGGGTTATCAGTATGTTACTGCGTCCTGATAAAAGGAACAACAGTAAAATTCAGAATAATTTTCTCAACAGCAACAATAATTCCACTATTTGGGCATTTATATCGAGACTATCAAAGTATTAAAGCCAAATCAGACCTTAACCATTCTTTTCAGAGAGGTTGAAGTTGGATAACAATCAAGTGCGGGAATTTGAGAATGTATTTTCCCCATCCTTGGACCAAGGGTGTGGAGGTGAAGTCGTGGCTCAGGACAGATTTCCTGGCCAGCCACAGATCCCATTATCAATCTTAATCACACCATGTTGCACATTTCTCACAAGAATAAAACGCAGGGTAATGTTTATTTTGGTAACTTTGCATGTTTATTTGATTGTACCCATTGACAAAAGGCAAAGGAGGAAAAACCCAACACCCAACCCCAACCCACCAATTTTCCCCTGCAGCCGCTGCAACCCGTGTCTGCCTGTCCCGCATCGGACTTGTCAGCCACAAACGAGCCTGCAGCTGACGTGGACTTTTACCCCCTCCATAAATCTTCGTCCGTGAAGCCAAGCCAAAGAGACCCATTTTGGAACCCCTTCAATTATGATAATGCACAAAAAGAACCTTCTAATTTAATATCTAATATCATTCAATTCACAGTATGGAAATATAATCCTTTCCATTAATGTTTAAGTGTTTTGCCTTAAAAACAATTAAGGCTATCAATGTGGGACAGTAACAATTACATCAGTATCCATTTACATCACTCAGTGTAAGCACACTGTTTCAATATGCAAATATTATCAAATAAATTAACTAATTTGAACAGTGCTAAAGAGGATTCAGCAGTAGACAGCTTTTCAACCAAAAGGGCCCATCCTCAGTTCATGCCTGAACTTCGAACAAACACATCCAGCTTACACCTCTTATTTCCCATGTGCGAAATATGGCGAAGCACCTTTGGAGAAACATTTAGGGAAACAACGTGTGGCCAAAGGGAAGAACCCACAAAATAAGGGAAACATTGGGAAGTAGTACTCACAAGGTGAACAAGTAAGAAAACATTAACCAGAAGGAGTTTCACAGATCCAATTCAGGTAGATTGGCAGGAATGGGGCTTCCAAAGGCCCAACCCTCAATCACCCCCCCCCCCCACAAAAAACCCTAAAAACAGCATATCTGTTTCACCATGTAATCTAAGCATTTCAATGACGGGATAATTGAATAATACCAGACTGTTTCTTATGTCAGTACTGAATATAATATTACAAGGCACCTAACAAAAATATTTGTTAAAGATACAGATGAATCCTATATCTGCAGCTCCTATTCTTACTTCACAACTGTAAATGCTACCAATAACAAACCTGTGAATTGTGCCATTAGTTTTCCAGAACAAAAGCAATATAATCACATGGTGGAATCAGAACAAACTTTAAAACCTTCATGTGAGTTTCACACAAAAACATAATATTATTGTTGGCAAAATGTGGCTTTTAAATAACACCCAATCACCACCTTGCAAATAAATCCATAAGGCAAAACTACAATTCACATGCAATACTAGCATTTGGTCAAATTTCAGACAAATTACATTACTTCATCCTCTGACAAACTAATTACTATGTCAATAGATTAATTCAAAATGACAAACATTATCATTATAAATTTTCATAAAGCAATTGTTATCTCAATGTGTCCTATATTCCAAAACAAATCAAGCAATACCAAAAGCTACTTCAGTACATTTCACAGACTTATGTAGAAACTCAAACCAATGTTGTTTTTAAATAATCCCAAGAGGCAAAGAAATCACACCAAACTCCCTGTATTTCTACGAGCAAGGAAAGCAATTTGATCCCATATAAGCTGTAACTCGAGTAGGTCACTGTACACTGTGATAAAATTCCCTAATCCTGAGCCAAGTTACCCCAAGGGGCCCTTCCTCCTCTTCCCAAATGGCCTTTTTCATTCCTTGTCTCTATTCCCTGCATTACTACCAACCCCCCACCCCCCACTTAGTACCCCTGCCTCCCCCACTCCCCCCAACCACTTCTCTTTCATTTTCTCTACCTTAGAGCTTGAAAGTTGATCTGACTTTGCCTGCTCACGTTACCGTTTTTTGCAGCTTAGACTAAAGTCGAGTGCCTATTGCTGTACGCATTCCTTTCTTTTTACTTTGCCCTGATTACTTTCCAGGGTCATTTTACACTGGTCCAGATGAAAGTCAGTCAAATTAAGGAAACACACTGAGACTTGCTTCTACTCTTGCAGATACAAATCCACACAAGGGCACATTGTGTTCTTAAAACTAAACGAGAATCCTTTTCACACATTTGCAGTTATGCATGATACAGCAATGTTGCACAGATTCAGATAGCTCTTGAAGTCAACATATTTATTGATGGAATCGAACGTGAAATGGATGAGATACAAACTGCATTTCAGTTTGCCTTGAACCCTTTTTCACTATAGATGGAAAACAGTAATCAATTTTTCAATTGTACACACACTTCATAAAAGTTATTGATTTGTTTTTTTTTTAATATATATATATAAAATCTGCATGTTTGTGAGAATGCCATCATCTGTTCAGAAAGTGCCTTTTGCAAACTTATTGAGACAACAAGTCTGACTCCTCAAGTCAGCCAATGGGCTTCTCTCCACCTGGCTTTAACCTTTAACCTAGCTCACCTTGACCAAAGTGTTATCAGCCTGAGCAGTTTGAACCCATCCATCCCCAAACTACACTCGTTTGTCCATTTCCCTCCACATAACGTTGTTTTTGTTTCTTCCTCCACAGTTCAGACAAACATCTGTTACAGAGGAATGACTATCTCACAAACCGCTGAGTCTTGCTGCAGCCAAAATAAACAAAACAAGTCCAAAGGATCTAGCAAAACCATCCTGCACAGTCAGCCTTTAGACCCACCAGGATAAAACTTCATAGTAAAATGTTTTCCTCAAAATTAGTTGACTCACAATCCTGAATACAAAAGGTTCCCACAAGATCTATATTTTTATTAATAACTTCGATGACAAATTTTAAAGATGTCTCAAAAGGTGATTATATGGTACTAAAAAAAAACTTGTACATGATTTTCTCTCAGATCAGGATTATCACTCCGACATGACAGCTAGTTGGTAAAGAAATTAGTCAAGTTTAACAAAAGAGGACATTATAATAATTTTCTAATCTTGGCACACTCAAACAAGCATTCAGATACCTTCTGGTATAACTCAAGAAACAAAGGCAATGAAAGTAATATATACTGTATACCAGGAGAGAAACAACACAAAATTCTGCTGTACTACTGTGGTAATCATTTCAAACTATAACATTATAATGACATTGATTGCATTCTAATCATCGAGAAACAGGGAAACAAGAAAAATTATGTTGCAAGTGGTTTGAACTCAGATTTTAAGTAATTTGCTAGTCTATTTAAAATTTGGAATTCTCCAAGTAATCACATGAAGTTTGATTTTCAAAATGTTTGGAAACTGAAATAAAGCTTTGTTAATAAATGCAGCAAAAACTATTGCTTCCACTAAACATCAAAATGCAATGATTTTAATAGTTAAGATTTCAAGATATATTGCACACCTAAACATTTATTGCAATTACTACACAATTGACCATCAATCAAATGGGTTAAACACATGAACATCTGGTCGACACTGTGTACACACCAACACCTAGTGCCACACATCTAGACAGAGAAAGAAGGCAACTCATTATGCTAAAAACACTACCAGACAAATCTGGAAAAGGGGTGAAGGGCAAAATCCTTCTTTAATCAATTTGTGACAGTTGTCTTGACCAAACTAAATCTTCAGAGTGCAAAAACAGGAAGGAAAGCCAAGGGATTATGGGAAGAAAGGGTTAAGAAAATGACAGAGTCGAGCATGCTCAGAAAGCAGCTCAGTGAATGGCACTGTGACAACTGCATTCTGGATCTGGCAGAAAAGCAGCATCAAACGCGGGATAATGCCCATTAACCACTCCAAGAGCACAAATGCATCTGGAATTGTGCAATGGATCTCCTCATATGTGCCATGGGGACGTAAAGGA